>NC_135232.1:890329413-890933788 GCF_051348905.1 Ranitomeya variabilis | reverse complement strand
TATATCTGCATTTCCAGAGAAACAAGCATGACAGAAAAATCCAAACACAGTCAAAGCTGGACAAAAACACAATAGATTGCACTGCACATAAAAGCACACTGCATGTGTGCTACAGAGAAACAAAAACCAGACACTTATCTTAGCTGAAATGACAGCAGGGCAAGAGGAGCCAGACAGAGATGCAATCCCTCCAAGATACAATGGACAACTAGCAGGGATAGAAGGCTCCTACACACCTAAATACCTAATAGATCTGCAATAAGAAGAAACACCTGCCCTGGCTTACAATCCAGAGACCACTGCACTACCACTAACAACCACCGAAGGGAGCCCAAGAGCAGAATTCACAACATAGGGGGCAACTGAGACCGAGAGGCCCGGTACCGGGTACCCCTCGGCCCTGCGACAGTGGGGGCGCTCCACTCTAGTTTCCTAAATGTTGTCAATTATGGGGGGTTCCACTGTTTAGGCACATCAGGGGCTCTCCAAACACAACATGGATAATTATACCATTATAATAATTATATCTCTGGACCAGATATCACCACCCTTTTAGCCAGAATCCCTCAATGTCTATCCGCTATTTCATCCTTCTTCTCCGCTAGATTTCTAAAACTTAACATGGACAAAACAGAATTCATCGTCTTTCCCCCATCTCACACGACCTCCCCAACGAACCTATCCATTACAGTAAACAGCTTCCCACTCTCCCCAGTCCCACAAGCCCGCTGTCTTAGGGTAATCCTTGACACTGATCTCTCCTTCAAACCACATATCCAAACCCTTTCCACGTCCTGCCGCCTCCAACTCAAAAATATTTCACGGATCCGTACATTCCTAAACCAAGAATCTGCAAAAACCCTAGTCCATTGTTGTGAACTCTATTTTTGGGCTCCCTCTGGTGGTCACAAGCGGTACTGTGTAGTGTTGTCTTTCTGCAGGTTGGCTGCATCAGCTGGTTCGTTATCCTTGGTTGGTTTCCTATTTAACTCACCTGGATACTCAGTTCCTTGCCTGCTATCAATGTATTCAGTGCTCTTCAGATTCCTTGTGACTACCTTGCTCCCAGTCTCTCCAAGTCAAGCTAAGTTCTTGTTTGTTCATTTTTCTGTTTATCAGCGTTCATCTTGTTTTTTGCCCAGCTTGCTAAAATGTGATTTCTGTGCTTGCTGGTTGCTCTAAGGGGACTGAGTTTCTCCCCCCACACCGTTAGTTGGTGCGGGGGTTCTTGAAATCTCAGTGTGGATATTTTGTAAGGGTTTTTTACTGACCGCATAGATCCGTTTACTATTTTCTGCTATCTAGTATTAGTGGGCCTCATTTGCTGAATCTGCTTTCACCCCTGTGTATGTGCCTTCCTCTTACCTAACCGTTATTATCTGTTGGGGGCTTCTATATCTTTGGGGATTATTTCTCTGGAGGCAAGAGAGGTCTTTCTTTCTCTCTAGGGGTAGTTAGTTCCTCAGGCTGGCTCGAGACGTCTAGGAATTTTAGGCACGTTCACCGGCTACCTCTAGTGTGTTTGGATAGGTTCAGATTTGCGGTCAGTCCAGTTTTCCACCTCCCTAGAGCTTGTCCTATTTTAGTTACCTTGCTGGAGTAATTTGTGATCCTCAACCACTAAGGATCATAACAGTATAGCAGGCCAAAAAGTGTTTAATGCATCGCAGAAGTGGGATTAAAAGAAGACCTGAGTACATTTTTTTTTTCTCCCGCTTTTCCTTTGCTGCAGTCTGTTTAGCTTCTTTCATCCCCTTGAACTCTGGGTGGTTTTGAGCTCAGCTGCAGACATGAATATTCAGATTCTGACTTCTAGTGTGGATCATCTTACTGCACGGGTGCAAAGTATTCAGGATTTTGTTATTCATAGCCCTATGTCAGAACCAAAGATACCCATTCCTGAGTTGTTTTCTGGAGATAGATCTAGGTTTCTAAATTTTAAGAATAATTGTCTGTTATTTCTATCTCTGAGACCTCGTTCCTCTGGTGATTCCGCTCAGCAAGTTAAAATTGTTATCTCCTTGTTGCGTGGCGACCCTCAGGATTGGGCTTTCTCTCTGGCGCCAGGAGATCCTGCATTGCTTAATGTAGATGCATTTTTTCGGGCTCTTGGTCTGCTTTATGAGGAGCCTAATCTTGAGAATCAGGCAGAAAAAGCGTTGCTGGCTCTATCTCAAGGTCAGGATGAAGCAGAGGTGTATTGTCAAAAATTTCGAAAATGGTCAGTGCTTACTCAATGGAATGAGTGTGCCCTGGCTGCAAATTTCAGAGAAGGTCTTTCTGAAGCCATTAAGAATGTTATGGTGGGGTTTCCCACCCCTACTAGTCTGAGTGATTCTATGGCTTTAGCCATTCAGGTTGATCGGCGTTTGCGGGAGCGCAAATCTGCTCATCCTTTGGCTGTATTTTCTGAACAGAGACCTGAGTCTATGCAATGTGACCGAACTCTGACCAGAATTGAGCGACAAAGTCATAGACGTCAAAATGGGTTGTGCTTTTACTGTGGTGATTCTACTCTTGTTATCTCAGCATGCTCTAAACGCTTAAAAAAGATCGCTAAACCTGTCACCATTGGCACTATACAGCCTAAATTTATTTTGTCTGTTACTTTGATTTGTTCTTTGTCGTCCTACTCGGTTATGGCTTTTGTGGATTCAGGTGCTGCCCTGAATCTGATGGATTTGTCGTTTGCCAGGCGCTGTGGTTTTGTCCTGGAGCCTTTGGAATTTCCTATTCCTCTGAGGGGAATTGATGCTACGCCATTGGCTGAGAATAAGCCTCAGTATTGGACGCAAATGACCATGTGCATGACTCCCGTACATCAGGAGGTGATTCGCTTTCTTGTTCTGCATAATTTACATGATGTTGTCGTTTTGGGTCTGCCATGGCTGCAGGCTCATAATCCAGTTTTAGATTGGAAAGCTATGTCTGTGTCAAGTTGGGGTTGTCAGGGAATTCATGGCGATACTCCGTTGGTGTCTATTGCTTCTTCCATTCCTTCTGAGGTCCCTGAGTTTTTGTCTGACTACCAGGATGTATTTGATGAGCCCAGGTCCAGTGCCCTGCCCCCTCATAGGGATTGTGACTATGCTATAAATTTAATTCCTGGTAGTAAATTCCCTAAGGGACGACTTTTTAATTTGTCTATACCAGAGCATGCCGCAATGCGGAGTTATATAAAGGAGTCTTTGGAGAAGGGACATATTCGCCCATCCTCTTCCCCTCTTGGTGCAGGATTCTTTTTTGTGGCCAAGAAGGACGGTTCTTTGAGACCTTGTATAGATTATCGTCTTCTGAATAAAATCACAGTCAAATTTCAGTATCCTTTGCCACTATTGTCTGATTTGTTTGCTCGGATTAAGGGTGCCAGTTGGTTCACCAAGATAGATCTTCGTGGTGCGTATAACCTTGTGCGCATTAAGCAGGGAGATGAATGGAAAACAGCATTTAATACGCCCGAAGGCCATTTTGAGTACTTGGTGATGCCTTTTGGACTCTCTAATGCTCCTTCTGTGTTTCAGTCCTTCATGCATGACATTTTCCGAGAATATCTAGATAAATTTATGATTGTTTATCTGGATGACATTTTGGTCTTTTCTGATGATTGGGAGTCCCATGTGAAGCAGGTCAGGATGGTGTTTCAGGTCCTGCGTGCTAATGCTTTATTTGTGAAGGGCTCAAAATGCCTCTTCGGAGTACAGAAGGTCTCCTTTTTGGGTTTTATTTTTTCTCCTTCTACTGTGGAGATGGACCCAGTCAAGGTCCAGGCTATTCATGACTGGACTCAGCCCACGTCTGTTAAGAGTCTTCAGAAGTTCTTGGGTTTTGCTAATTTTTACCGTCGTTTCATCGCTAATTTTTCTAGCGTGGTTAAACCTTTGACGGATTTGACCAAGAAGGGTTCTGATGTGACTAATTGGTCTCCTGTGGCCGTGGAGGCCTTTCGGGAGCTGAAGCACCGGTTTTCTTCAGCTCCAGTCTTATGTCAGCCAGATGTCTCTCTCCCCTTGCAGATCGAGGTTGATGCTTCTGAGATTGGAGCAGGGGCTGTTTTGTCACAGAGAAGCTCTGATGGCTCTGTGATGAAGCCATGTGCTTTCTTTTCTAGAAAATTTTCACCTGCCGAGCGAAATTATGATGTTGGTAATCGGGAGTTGTTGGCTATGAAGTGGGCATTTGAGGAGTTGCGACATTGGCTCGAAGGAGCTAAACATCGTGTGGTGGTCCTGACTGATCACAAAAATCTGATTTACCTCGAATCTGCCAAGCGCCTGAATCCTAGACAGGCCCGTTGGTCGTTGTTTTTCTCCCGTTTCAACTTTGTGGTCTCATACCTGCCTGGTTCGAAGAACGTGAAGGCTGAAGCACTTTCTAGGAGCTTTGTGCCTGACTCTCCGGGAGTTTCTGAGCTGGCTGGTATTCTCAGAGAGGGAGTGATTTTGTCTGCCATTTCTCCAGATTTGCGACGAGTGCTGCAGAAATTTCAGTCGGATAGACCTGACCGTTGTCCACCAGAGAGACTGTTTGTCCCGGATAGATGGACCAACAGAGTTATTTCCGAGGTTCATTCTTCGGTGTTGGCGGGTCATCCTGGGATTTTTGGTACCAGAGATTTGGTGGCTAGGTCCTTCTGGTGGCCTTCCTTGTCGCGGGATGTGCGTTCCTTTGTGCAGTCTTGTGGGATTTGTGCTCGGGCTAAGCCTTGCTGTTCTCGTGCCAGCGGTTTGCTTTTGCCTTTGCCTGTCCCGAAAAGGCCTTGGACGCACATTTCTATGGATTTTATTTCGGATCTTCCAGTGTCTCAGAAAATGTCTGGCATCTGGGTGGTGTGTGATCGTTTTTCCAAGATGGTCCATTTGGTGCCCTTGCCTAAGTTGCCTTCCTCCTCCGATTTGGTTCCTCTATTTTTTCAGAATGTGGTTCGCTTGCACGGCATTCCTGAAAATATTGTGTCTGATAGAGGATCCCAGTTTGTGTCCAGGTTTTGGCGAACTTTTTGTGCTAAGATGGGCATTGATTTGTCTTTTTCATCGGCCTTCCATCCTCAGACTAATGGCCAAACCGAGCGAACTAATCAGACGTTGGAAACTTATTTGAGATGTTTTGTTTCTGCTGATCAGGATGATTGGGTGACTTTTTTGCCATTGGCCGAGTTTGCCCTTAATAATCGGGCTAGTTCTGCTACCTTGGTTTCGCCTTTTTTCTGCAATTCTGGTTTCCATCCTCGTTTTTCCTCGGGTCAGGTTGAGTCTTCTGACTGTCCTGGGGTGGATTCTGTGGTGGATAGGTTGCAGCAGATTTGGAACCATGTGGTGGACAATCTGAAGTTGTCTCAGGAGAAGGCTCAGCGCTTTGCCAACCGCCGCTGCCGTGTGGGTCCCCGACTTCGTGTTGGGGATTTGGTGTGGCTGTCTTCTCGGTATGTTCCTATGAAGGTCTCCTCTCCTAAATTCAAGCCTCGCTTCATCGGTCCTTATAAGATCTTGGAAATCCTTAACCCGGTGTCTTTTCGTTTGGATCTCCCTGCATCGTTTGCCATCCATAATGTGTTCCATAGGTCTTTGTTGTGGAGGTATGTGGTACCTGTGGTTCCTTCTGTTGAGCCTCCTGCTCCGGTGCTGGTCGAGGGCGAATTGGAGTACGTGGTGGAGAAGATTTTGGATTCTCGTGTCTCTAGACGGAGACTTCAGTATTTGGTAAAGTGGAAGGGCTATGGTCAGGAGGATAATTCCTGGGTTGTCGCCTCTGATGTTCATGCGGCCGATTTGGTTCGTGCCTTCCACGCGGCTCATCCTGATCGCCCTGGGGGTTTTGATGAGGGTTCGGTGACCCCTCCTCAAGGGGGGGGTACTGTTGTGAACTCTATTTTTGGGCTCCCTCTGGTGGTCACAAGCGGTACTGTGTAGTGTTGTCTTTCTGCAGGTTGGCTGCATCAGCTGGTTCGTTATCCTTGGTTGGTTTCCTATTTAACTCACCTGGATACTCAGTTCCTTGCCTGCTATCAATGTATTCAGTGCTCTTCAGATTCCTTGTGACTACCTTGCTCCCAGTCTCTCCAAGTCAAGCTAAGTTCTTGTTTGTTCATTTTTCTGTTTATCAGCGTTCATCTTGTTTTTTGCCCAGCTTGCTAAAATGTGGTTTCTGTGCTTGCTGGTTGCTCTAAGGGGACTGAGTTTCTCCCCCCACACCGTTAGTTGGTGCGGGGGTTCTTGAAATCTCAGTGTGGATATTTTGTAAGGGTTTTTTACTGACCGCATAGATCCCTTTACTATTTTCTGCTATCTAGTATTAGTGGGCCTCATTTGCTGAATCTGCTTTCACCCCTGTGTATGTGCCTTCCTCTTACCTAACCGTTATTATCTGTTGGGGGCTTCTATATCTTTGGGGATTATTTCTCTGGAGGCAAGAGAGGTCTTTCTTTCTCTCTAGGGGTAGTTAGTTCCTCAGGCTGGCTCGAGACGTCTAGGAATTTTAGGCACGTTCACCGGCTACCTCTAGTGTGTTTGGATAGGTTCAGATTTGCGGTCAGTCCAGTTTTCCACCTCCCTAGAGCTTGTCCTATTTTAGTTACCTTGCTGGAGTAATTTGTGATCCTCAACCACTAAGGATCATAACAGTCCATGCCCTCATCATCTCCCGCCTCGACTACTGTAACCTCCTGCTCTGTGGCCTCCCCTCTAACACTCTCGCACCCCTCCAATCTATTCCAAACTCTGCTGCCCGACTAATCCACCTGTCCCCCCGCTATTCCCCTGCCTCTCCCCTCTGTCAATCCCTTCACTGGCTCCCCATTACCCAGAGACTCCAGTACAAAAGCCTAACCATGACATACAAAGCCATCCACACCCTGTCTCCTCCATACATCTGTGACCTCGTCTCCCAGTACTTTCCTGCACGCAACCTCCGATCCTCACAAGATCTCCTTCTCTACTCCCCTCTTGTCTCCTCTTCACACAATCGCATACAAGATTTCTCTCGTGCATCCCCCCTACTCTGGAACTCTCTACCACAACACATCAGACTCTCGCCTACCATCGAAACCTTCAAAAAGAACCTGAAGACCCACCTCTTCCGACAAGCCTACAACCTGCAGTAACCACTGATCAACCAAACCGCTGCATGACCAGCTCTATCCTCACCTACTGTATTCTCACCCATCCCTTGTAGATTGTGAGCCCTCGCGGGCAGGGTCCTCTCTCCTCCTGTTCCAGTTGTAACTTGTATTGTTCAAGATTATTGTACTTGTTTTTATTATGTACACCCCTCCTCACATGTAAAGCGCCATGGAAAAATGGCGCTATAATAATAAATAATAATAATACCACCAAATTTTTCATTCAAAAAGTGAAATAGCACTCTTTCCCTTCCGAGCCCTGCTGTGTGATCACACAGTGGTTTTTACCCACATATGGGGTATCGGCATGCTCAGGAGAAATTGTACAACAAACTATGAGGTAAATTTTCTCCTGTTACCCTTGCAAAAGTAAAAAGAAATGGGTCTAATTGAAAATTTATGTGAAAAAAGTTAGATGTTTATTTTTTTCTTCCAAATTCCATTAATTTCTGTGAGGCACCTGAAGGGTTAATAAACTTCTTGAATGGGTTTTGAGCACCATGTAGGGTGTAGTTTTTAGAATTGTGAAACTTTAGGGTATTTTCTGTCATACATGCCCCCCAAAGTCACTTCAAATGTGAGGTGGTCACGAAAAATATGGTTCTGTAAATTTTGTGGTAAAAATCAGAAATCGCTGTTTTTTTTTTAGCCCTTATTACTTCCTAACAAAAAAAAGTTTTAATAATTGTGCTGATATAAAGTAGACATGTGGGAAATGTTGTTTATTAACTGTTTTGTGTGACATGACTCTCTGATTTAAGAGCACAAAAATTAAAAGTTTGAAAATTGCAAAATTTTCTAAATTTGTGGCAAATTTTTTTTATTTTTTCACAAATAAACGTAAGTCATGTCAAATAAATTTTACCACTATCACAAAGTACAATATGTCGCGAAAAAACATTCTCAGAATGTGTTACGGTTATGTTTACTTCACCCACACATATCGCCATCCTGGCAATAGACATAGTAAAGTTGTTGGTATTTTCATTTCTAACAACTGTTTTTTCAACCCAATCCCACCTGTACTCTCCCATATTCTCCCTTTTGAAGTGCACTCTGTCCATATCCACTCTCCCTCCGACCTCCAAGTAACGGTCATATACCAGGGTCCACCACTGCCTTCTACTCTTTTTCTCTGCTGACATTCCCACTATCTTCATGTGTGATTTCAACATCACTGATACCCGCCAGTCGGCAGCCTCTAAACTTCTGTTACTGGCTTTTGTCTTATGCAATGGTCCTGAATAGCCACCCACACTGATGGACATGCATTAGACCTTATCTTCAAAAGGCTTCGGCAACTCGGTTGCTGAGCGGCACTGGAAGAAAACACAATCACACGAAGTCTTCAACACTTTCAAACAAGCAACCTTCACATTCAAGATGACCCTCATCACTGCTAAGCATGACTACCTCGCAACCCTCATATCAGCTTTATAATTCAAAACCTTTAATTCCCTCCTTTGCCCACGACCGCCATTAACTCCAATGCGTTTCATCTCTTATGAGTCTTCATCAGGTCGATATAGGATATACCACATGGAAGGATTTTCTTTATATAAATCCGATTAACCCTGAAGTTGATTCAAGACTTAAAAAATGTGAAAAAACTCAAATTGAAGGAAAAGCATAAAAATGTAAACGTGATCAACCGTTTCCTGTAAAGAACAAAGGTAGTATGTCCCAAAATGGTTTGAGACCGAATGGCGGTGGTCAATATCACTACAGTACACCCAGATGGAACAATAATAATAAAAATTAAAATGTAAAAATTCCATTAGTGGATCCCGTTATCAATTGAATGAAAAGGAAAAATCCAGCATGGAAGAAGGTAAGTAAAATGTTAAATGTTATTGAAGAAATAAATCACATCCATAAAAACATGGTAAGTGCGGTTCTGGTCACAGTGGATTCAACCGACTCATTTCAGCCTTATTCATTTAGACAGCGTGAACAAGCAAGGCTCTGAGAATAAAAGTTTGTCAGGCCACACAGCTGTATCATTCCAATTGGTGGATACGTTGGTGTTAAATTAGGACTGCAAGCACCTGAAGAGAGATTATCCCATTACCCACATCAAGTAACAGCATACAATTTGGAAAGCATCATACAGTTCATAGATGTGAAATAAGCGTTATCGTAAATCATGGGATAAAAACACTAAAAATCAAGAATTCTGGGACAACTCGCAATTTCACTCAGGAACTCACATGCAGCTCTGATTTTATTGTTTATGTGGTGACATGTGACTGTGGGCTCAATTATGTAGGCCAGACCACACAAATGCTACAACGCAGCATGAATGGCCACAGGCACAATGTCAAAATTGGATACCTCAAACAAAGTCTGTCCAAACATATCACTTTAAAACACGATAAAATTTTTGGATCCGTAACAGTCATTGGAGCAATTCATCCATTAACCAGAAACAGTTAATCAGTCCTAAATAAGAAACAGTCCTACTGGATATACAGGCTGGGTAGCCTGTATCTGGATGGGCTCAATGAAGTATTGGAATCCGTTTAGAAAAATCTCTATAAAACTATCAATGCTTCATTACCTCTAGTATAGGAACTGTAGATGAGACGAAGTCTCCTGTGAGCAGAGACAAGTATATAAAAGATAGAAAATGTTACATCAAACTACATGGCTTGTCTGTGTTGGGATTGCTGTTATACAAATAAATGACTTGAGATTTCTATTATATATTGCAAAAGGATATTAATAATGAATTGTACATTTTAATGAAATAGATTCCATTTAGATCCAATTTTTGATAAAATATGTTTTATTCGTTTATACGCATGTAAATATCTAACCTGCTAGGGATTTTTTGTGTGCTAATTTTTAGTAAAACACCCACTCTGTGATTGGTAATAGTACATATCAAGGTGACTGGGTCCTGTGTGAGTATGAACCGCACCTACTAAAAAGGAGGATAGGATATATATAAAGAAAATGCTTCCATGTGATATGTCCGATATACACCTAATGAAGACTCTTATAAGAGTTGAAACGCGTTGTGTTAAGTTTTTTATTTACTTTCTATTCTTTTTTTGCTTTTTTGTTGTTTTAAAAAAACAAAAAACGCTTTTAATGTGTTGTAATTGTGGCTAATAAACCTACATTGAATTATGTCCAATCGCATTGGGATCCTTCCTTAAACGGAAGTAACATAAGACACCTTCATCATCAAGAATGAGCGCTTGAAAGACCTTAGATGACGTCACGGCTTGTGATTGGTCGCGTGGCGGTCACGTGACCGCTCACGCGACCAATCACAAGCCGCGACGTCATCTAAGGTCTTTAAAGCGCTCATTCTTAGGAACGGAGGCTGCCGGTTACATCGGTAACATCCAGGCTGCGTCGGAGAGGTGAGTATATTAATATTTTTTATTTTTATTCTTTATTTTACACATTAATATGGATCCCAGGGCCTGAAAGAGAGTTTCCTCTCCTTCAGACCCTGGGCACCATACAGGATACCTTCCGATAATTGGTGTCCCATTGACTTGTATTGGTATCGGGTATCGGTATCGGCGATATCCGATACTTTTCGGGTATCGGCCGATACTATCCGATACCGATACTTTCAAGTATGGGACGGTATCGCTCAACACTACCCATCAACCATCGTCAAGGTGGCCTCATTAATCTGATGGGTCCCTGACCTCCCTGTCCAAATGTGAACACTTACCTAAGGCTAAAGTCTGTATGCATGGGTGAATGTGGACACCTCTCTCAGTAAAGCCTACAAATATGGGTTGACCAGAACCAAATGTGATTAGATGTAATTAAACAGCACATGGTGAAGGGAGGAGTGCTCAGTCAGTAAGCCGCTCACCGACGGCTGCCCCTGTAATTCCATAGATGCACCCTATGTCTGATGTAGCCCCCACACCCTCAATATGGAACCACTGACTCAAGACATAGGTCACACCTGCAGATAAAGGGACCCTACAGCCCAAGGTAAAGTTTAAAAACATTCAAGTACACATAGCTGGGTGGCTCATAGAGAGTACAGATATATCAATTAATGCTTTTCTGATCAAAATAAGATAATGTAGCTTATGAATCAGGTCACATGATTCAGTGTCCCATTCTCAGTGATTATCCACATTCAGGTGTACAAATATACATACAATTCACACTGGCCAAGTAAATATAGATCAACAATATTTCCCCTGCTTATAACAATATAACCCCTTACTGACCTCGGACGGGATAGTACGTCCGAGGTCAGCTCCCCTGCTTTGATGCAGGGCTCCGCGGTGAGCCCGCATCAAAGCCGGGACATGTCAGCTGTTTTGAACAGCTAACATGTGCCCACAATAGGCGCGGGCAGAATTGCAATCTGCCCGCGCCTATTAACTAGTTAAATGCCGCTGTCAAACGCAGACAGCGGCATTTAACTACCGCATCCGGCCGGGCGGCCGGAAATGATGGCATCGCCGACCCCCGTCACATGATCGGAGGTCGGCGATGCTTCTGAATGGTAACCATAGAGGTCCTTGAGACCTCTATAATTACTGATCCTCGGCAGCTGTGAGCGCCACCCTGTGGTTGGCGCTCACAGCACACCTGCATTTCTGCTGCATAGCAGCGATCTTATGATCGCTGCTATGTAGCAGAGCCAATCGTGCTGTGCCTGCTTCTAGCCTCCCATGGAGGCTATTGAAGCATGGCAAAAGTAAAAAAAAAAAGTTAAAAAAAATGTGAAAAAAAAAAAAAACATAAAAGTTTAAATCACCCCCCTTTCGCCCCAATCAAAATAAATCAATTAAAAAAAAATCAAACCTACACATATTTGGTATCGCCGCATTCAGAATCGCCCGATCTATAAAAAAAAAAGCATTAACCTGATCGCTAAACGGCGTAACGAGAAAAAAATTCGAAACGCCAGAATTACGTTTTTTTGGTCGCCGCGACATTGCATTAAAATGCAATAACGGGCGATCAAAAGAACGTATCTGCACCAAATTGGAATCATTAAAAACGCCAGCTCGGCACGCAAAAAATAAGCCCTCAACCGACCCCAGATCATGAAAAATGGAGACGCTACGAGTATCGGAAAATGGCGCAATTTTTTTAGCAAAGTTTAGAATTTTTTTTCACCACTTAGATAAAAAATAACCTAGTCATGTTAGGTGTCTATGAACTCGTACTGACCTGGAGAATAATAATGTTAGGTCAGTTTTAGCATTTAGTGAACCTAGCAAAAAAGCCAAACAAAAAACAAGTGTGGGACTGCACTTTTTTTGCAATTTCACTGCACTTGGAATTTTTTTCCCATTTTCTAGTACATGACATGGTAAAACCAATGATGTCGTTCAAAAGTACAACTCGTCCCGCAAACAATAAGCCCTCACATCGCCAAATTGACAGAAAAATAAAAAAGTTATGGCTCTGGGAAGGAGGGTAGCGAAAAACGAACACGAAAAAACGGAAAATCCCAAGGTCATGAAGGGGATAATATACTATAATTAGATATCATCAAAAACCATGACTCATGGTCTTAAAGAATATCATTGGCCAAAGATGACATATTTATTCCAGCAACCGGGCACATCGATCAATGTCCCGTGTACAATTCATACAGATACCAACAAAAATACAATCTTTTCTGCCACATGTATATACCACTTGCCAGAATAAAGCAGTTCATTTGAGCCCATATTCCTTAATAGGAGTACATGGGACTAGGGTTGAGCGACCTTTACATTTATAGGATCGGGTCGGGTTTCACGAAACGCGACTTTTTCAAAAGTTGGGTCGAGTGAAATTGGCCGATCCTATAAAAAAGTCGGGGTCGGGGTCGGCCGAAACACGAAACCCAATGCAGTGCATTGGGTTTCCAATGGTTCCCAGGGTCTGAAGGAGCGGAAACTCTCCTTCAGGCCCTGGGATCCATATTTAAGTGTAAAATAAAGAATTAAAATAAAAAATATCGCCATACTTACCCTCTGATGCACCCTGGTACTAAGCGGGAACCTTCCTTCCTTAGAATCAGCCTTCCAGGACCTTGCGGTGACGTCGCAGCTTGTGATTGGTCGCGCGGCCGCCCATGTGACCGCTCGCGCGACCAATCACAAGCCGCGACGTCACCGTGACGTCACCGAAGGTCCTGGAAGGGCTGATTCTTAGGAAGGAAGGCTGCCGGAACGAAGCCGAGGGTGAGTATATTCCTATTAGATATATACTCACCCTCGGACACGCCCTGCTTCTTTCCGGCAGCTGCTTGTGATTGGTCGCGCGAGCGGTCACATGGGCAGCCGCGCGACCAATCACAAGCCGCGACGTCACCGCGACGTCACCGCTAGGTCCTGGAAGGCTGATTCTAAGGAAGGAAGGTTCCCGGTTAGTACCAGGGCCCGTCAGAGGGTAAGTATAGCGATATTTTTTATTTTAATTCTTTATTTTACACTTAAATATGGATCCCAGGGCCTGAAGGAGAGTTTCCACTCCTTCAGACCCTGGGAACCATTGGAAACCCAATGCACTGCATTGGGTTTCGAGTTTCGGCCGACCGCGACCCCAACTTTTTTATAGGATCGGCCGATTTCACTCGACCCGACTTTTGAAAAAGTCGGGTTTCGTGAAACCCGACCCGATCCTATAAAAGTAAAGGTCGCTCAACCCTACATGGGTCTATTCTAAAGCTAGGGTCACATTGCGTTAATGTGACCGCGTTAAATGGACTACGTTACACCGCGGCATAACGCGGGTTAACGTAGTCCGTTAACGCCGCCATTGCCTCTAATGGTGAACGCGTCGCTAGCGCCCGCCCACATTGGACGGGCGCTAGCGATGTACCGTTCTTCTGTAGCGCGCCTCGGACGCTGCTTGCAGCGTCCACGGCGCGCCCGAGGTCTGTTCCCCCGCTCTCGCAGATCGGGGATCTGCGCTAGCGGGGACGTTTAACGCGACCCCGAAAAAGACATTGCGTTAGCGCAATCCGCTAGCGCTTAGCGCTAAACGGATTGCCCTAACGCAATGTGACCCTAGCCTAAGATATCAAAGTAGGCACATCACTTTCTATCAAGACGCACAACTTCCTGATGAGCCTGATGAAGGCGAAAAGCATTGAGGCAATTGAGGACAGGTGGAAAACACCTCAGATGAGTACTTTGATGATATCTTGAGTAACAGCAATACGGAAGAGATAGCCAGATAGAGAGGTGTGAATTACAAAGTATTAGTATCAATCTGAACAATTGCATCTCAGCAGGAATATACTCTCAGAGAGAGAGGTTAACCTATACTATTATAGTGTTGTGTGCGATTAAAACTAACTAATAGGATTGTTCAATGCCTCCAATTCATTCCTCTGTTTATCCAGATACAGTTATCTTACAAGTGATCGATCTCTAAGAATTGTATATTTATTATCCTTCCTATGTTTACTGTCTGGTTAATTGTACCCTACTGAAGATGGATTAATACAGTGCTATGTAAAGGTTTGGGCAGCCCTGGTCAAAATTACTGGTATTGTGAACAGTTAAGGTACCTTCACACTAAGCGACGCTGCAGCGATACAGACAACGATGCCGATCGCTGCAGCGTCGCTGTTTGGTCGCTGGAGAGCTGTCACACAGACAGCTCTCCAGCGACCAGCGATGCCGAAGTCCCCGGGTAACCAGGGTAAACATCGGGTTACTAAGCGCAGGGCCGCGCTTAGTAGCCTGATGTTTACCCTGGTTACCAGTGTAAAATGTTAAAAAACAAACACTACATACTTACATTCGCGTCCCCCAGCGTCCGCTTCCCTGCACTGTGTGAGCGCCGGCCCTAACAGCAGAGCGGTGACATCACCGCTGTGCTCTGCTTTTACTTTACGGCTGGCGCTCAGTCAGTGCGGGAAGCGGATGGCGAGGGACGAGTGACAGACATCAGAAGGTGAGTATGTACTGTTTGGTTTTTTTACATTTACGATGGTAACCAGGGTAAACATCGGGTTACTAAGCGCGGCGCTGCGCTTAGTAACCCGATATTTACCCTGGTTACCATTGTAAAACATCGCTGGCATCGTTGCTTTTGCTGTCAAACACAACGATACACGGCGATCTGACGACCAAATAAAGTTCTGAACTTTCAGCAACGACCAGCGATATCACAGCAGGATCCTGATCGCTGCTGCCTGTCAAACTCAACGATATCGCTAGCCAGGACGCTGCAACGTCACGAATCGCTAGCGATATCGTTTAGTGTGAAGGTACCTTTAAGCAAGTCAAAGATGTAATGATCTCTAAAAGGCCTAACGTTAGCGATGACACATTTACTTTATTTTTTAGGCATATATATATACAGTTAGGTCCAGAAATATTTGGACAGAGACAACATTTTTCTCATTTTGGTTATAGACATTACCACAATTTAATTTTAAACAAAACAATTCAGATGCAGTTGAAGTTCAGACTTTCAGCTTTCATTTGAGGGTATCCACATTAAAATTGGATGAAGGGTTTAGGAGTTTCAGCTCCTTAACATGTGCCACCCTGTTTTTTTAAGGGACCAAAAGTAATTGGACAGATTCAATAATTTTAAATAAAATGTTCATTTCTAGTACTTGGTTGAAAACCCTTTGTTGGCAATGACTGCCTGAAGTCTTGAACTCATGGACATCACCAGACGCTCTGTTTCCTCCTTTTTGATGCTCTGCCAGGCCTTCACTGCGGTGGTTTTCAGTTGCTGTTTGTTTGTGGGCCTTTCTGTCTGAAGTTTAGTCTTTAACAAGTGAAATGCATGCTCAATTGGGTTGAGATCAGGTGACTGACTTGGCCATTCAAGAATATTCCACTTCTTTGCTTTAATAGACTCCTGGGTTGCTTTGGCTTCATGTTTTGGTCATTGTCCATCTGTAGTATGAAACGACGACCAATCAGTTTTGCTGCATTTGGCTGGATCTGAGCACACATTATGGCTCTGAATACCTCAGAATTCATTTGGCTGCTTCTGTCCTGTGTCACATCATCAATAAACACTAGTGACCCAGTGCCACTGGCAGCCATGCATGGCCAAGCCATCACACTGCCTCCACCGTGTTTTACAGATGATGTGGTATGCTTTGGATCATGAGCTGTACCAAGCCTTCGCCATACTTTTCTCTTTCCATCATTCTGGTAGAGGTTGATCTTGGTTTCATCTGTCCAAAGAATGTTCTTCCTGAACTGTGCTGGCTTTTTTAGATGTTTTTTAGCCAAGTCCAGTCTAGCCTTTTTATTCTTGACACTTATGAGTGTCTTGCACCGTGCAGTGAACCCTCTGTATTTACTTTCATGCCGTCTTCTCTTTATAGTAGATTTGGATATTGATGCGCCTACCTCCTGGAGAGTGTTCTTCACTTGGTTGGCTGTTGTGAAGGGGTTTCTCTTCACCATGGAGGTTATTCTGCGATCACCCACCACTGTTGTCTTCCGTGGGCGCCCAGGTCTTTTGGCATTCATGAGTTCACCAGTGCTTTCTTTCCTTCTCAGGATGTACCAAACTGTACATTTTGCCACTCCGAATATTGTAGCAATTTCTCGGATGGGTTTTTTCTCTGTTTTCACAGCTTAAGAATGGCTTGTTTCACCTTCATGGAGAGCACTTTTGACCGCATGTTTACTTCATAGGAAAACCTTCCAAATGCAAGCACCACACCTCAAATCAACTCCAGGCCTTTTATCTGCTTAGTTGAGAATGACATAATGAAGGGATTGCCCACACCTGTCCATGAAACAGCCTTGGAGTCAATTGTCCAATTACTTTTGGTCCCTTGAAAAAACAGGGTGGCACAGGTTAAGGAGCTGAAACTGCTAAACTCTTCATCCAAATTTAATATGGATACCCTCAAATGAAAGCTGAAAGTCTGAACTTCAACTGCATCTGAATTGTTTTGTTTAAAATTAAATTGTGGTAATGTCTATAACCAAAATGAGAAAAATGTTGTCTCTGTCCAAATATTTCTGGACCTAACTGTATATTTCAACTTTTCATGTTAAAAATTGCAAAAAGGAAAATGGGCCGATGATGTTTGGACCCCCTTCATGATTAGTACCTGGTAATATCCTCTTTTGAAAGTAGCTTGTAAATGCTTTTTTGTAGCCAGTCAAGAGTCTTTCAATTCTTGTTTGAGGGATTTTCATTCATTCTTCCTTGGAAAATTCTACCAGTTCTGTGAGATTCCTGGGTTGTCTTGCAAGCGCTGCTATTTTAAGAACCAGCCACAGAATTTCAATGATGTCCAGATCAGTGGACTGTGAGGGCCATTGTAAAACCTTCAGCTTGCACCTTTTGAGGTAGTCTGTTGTGGATTTTGACATGGGTTTAGGATCATTATCCATTTGTAGAAGCCATTCTCTTTTCAACTTCAGCTTTTTAACAGATGTTGTTATGTTTGCATCAAGAATTTGTTAAAATGTAATTGAATCCATTCTTCCCTCTGCCTGTGAAATGTTCTCCATGCCATTGGCTGCAACACAACCCCAAAGCATGATTAATTTGACTCTTTTGAAAATAAAAAAATATGGGCGTCTAAAGTAAAATTTTGGTGAAAAAAGTTATTATTTTTTTTCCTTCCACATTGCTTCAGTTCCTGTGAAGCACCTGAAGGGTTAATAAACTTATTGAATGTGATTTTGAGCACCTTGAGGGGTGCAGTTTTTAGAATATCAATTTGGGGTATTTTCTGTTAAGTAAAGTAACATCAAGTGTGTGGTCCCTAAAAAAATTGGTTTTGTAAAAATGAGAAATCGCTGGTCAACTTTTATACCGCCTAACAAAAAAAATATAAATTATACTGATGTAGACATGTGGGAAATTTTATTTATTAACTATTTTGTGTCACATAACTCTCTGGTTTAAGGGCATACAAATTAAAAGTTTGAAAATTGCAAAATTTTCAAAATTTTCGCAAAATTTCCAATTTTTCACACATAAACACAAGTCTTATCTAACACATTTTACCACTATCATGAATTAAAAGAAAACCTAAGTAATTAATATGAACAAAGGGTATATTGTGTATTGGAAACCAAGATGGAAAGATGCTTAAAAAAATACTTTTATTGATATTAGTTTAAAATATTCACAGAGAAAAGAGAGTCAATAAAGTATAACCACCAGGTAAATATGCCCAATGCAGTTTGGCAAATACATGAAATAGACTTAAGGTACCTTCACACTTAGCGAAGCTGCAGCGATACAGACAACGATGCTGATCGCTGCAGCGTCGCTGTTTGGTCGCTGGAGAGCTGTCACACAGACCGCTCTCCAGCGACCAACGATGCCGAAGTCCCCGGATAACCAGTGTAAACCTTAAGGCAATATGGAGTGTCTTCACCCTTACTAACCCTTCCTGGCCGTTTATGATGTGTAACTGAGGGTTTTGACTAGTCTAGGGGGCGTTCGTGTCCACAGTCTAGTTGGCCCACTAAGCATGTTTTCACGCCCCTATGGGTGTGATAACATAACTTACAAGCGCTGTGTCATCGCTAGCTCTATACTTATACACACACTTCTGAAGCACCCTTCTTCAGGTCATGACTGGAGTGAGGGAAAGAAGCTATGTGCATGCATGAGGTAAGTATAGCCTTAATGATGACGCTGGCACTTGTAAGTTACAGTGGGGCAAAAAAGTGTTTAGTCAGTCAGCAATAGTGCAATTTCCACCACTTAAAAAGATGAGAGGCGTCTGTAATTTACATCATAGGTAGACCTCAACTATGGGAGACAAACTGAGTAAAAAAAATCCAGAAAATCACATTGTCTGTTTTTTTAACATTTAATTTGCATATTATGGTGGAAAATAAGTATTTGGTCAGAAACAAACAATCAAGATTTCTGGCTCTCACAGACCTGTAACTTCTTCTTTAAGAGTCTTCTCTTTCCTCCCCTCATTACCTGTAGTAATGGCACCTGTTTAAACTTGTTATCAGTATAAAAAGACACCTGTGCACACCCTCAAACAGTCTGACTCCAAACTCCACTATGGTGAAGACCAAAGAGCTGTCAAAGGACACCAGAAACAAAATTGTAGCCCTGCACCAGGCTGGGAAGACTGAATCTGCAATAGCCAACCAACTTGGAGTGAAGAAATCAACAGTGGGAGCAATAATTAGAAAATGGAAGACATACAAGACCACTGATAATCTCCCTCGATCTGGGGCTCCACGCAAAATCTCACCCCGTGGGGTCAGAATGATCACAAGAACGGTGAGCAAAAATCCCAGAACCACGCGGGGGGACCTAGTGAATGAACTGCAGAGAGCTGGGACCAATGTAACAAGGCCTACCATAAGTAACACACTACGCCACCATGGACTCAGATCCTGCAGTGCCAGACGTGTCCCACTGCTTAAGCCAGTACATGTCCGGGCCCGTCTGAAGTTTGCTAGAGAGCATTTGGATGATCCAGAGGAGTTTTGGGAGAATGTCCTATGGTCTGATGAAACCAAACTGGAACTGTTTGGTAGAAACACAACTTGTCGTGTTTGGAGGAAAAAGAATACTGAGTTGCATCCATCAAACACCATACCTACTGTAAAGCATGGTGGTGGAAACATCATGCTTTGGGGCTGATTCTCTGCAAAGGGGCCAGGACGACTGATCCGGGTACATGAAAGAATGCAAACCTCCTTCCATCAGCAAGGGCATTGAAGATGAAACGTGGCTGGGTCTTTCAACATGACAATGATCCAAAGCACACCGCCAGGGCAACGAAGGAGTGGCTTCGTAAGAAGCATTTCAAGGTCCTGGAGTGGCCTAGCCAGTCTCCAGATCTCAACCCTATAGAAAACCTTTGGAGGGAGTTGAAAGTCCGTGTTGCCAAGCGAAAAGCCAAAAACATCACTGCTCTAGAGGAGATCTGCATGGAGGAATGGGCCAACATACCAACAACAGTGTGTGGCAACCTTGTGAAGACTTACAGAAAACGTTTGACCTCTGTCATTGCCAACAAAGGATATTTTACAAAGTATTGAGATGAAATTTTGTTTCTGACCAAATACTTATTTTCCACCATAATATGCAAATTAAATTTAAAAAAACAGACAATGTGATTTTCTGGATTTTTTTTTCTCAGTTTGTCTCCCATAGTTGAGGTCTACCTATGATGTAAATTACAGACGCCTCTCATCTTTTTAAGTGGTGGAACTTGCACTATTGCTGACTGACTAAATACTTTTTTGCCCCACTGTATGTTATCACGCCCACAGGGCATTCACACTTGTAAAAACCTTTTGTGAAAAGCCATGAGGGATTGATTGATTTAGGGGAAGAATACATACTAGGTGACAGGCTATTTCCCAATGTGAGAGCCTTCTTTAAGGGGCATATATAAAGCCGTAACTGACTTTTAAGGCAGGGATAAATAGGATGCCTAACGTTTCACAAGGACCAATATATAGCATCAGTGCATGCAGATTTATCATGATGCTTTTAGCATGTAGAACATGAATCACTCATTGACTTGAAGGAAGAAACTAAAGTTAAACATTTTGATCCCTGAGATACTAGAACTTAAAGGGAACCTGTCACCTTCCCCCCAAGGCGTTTCAAACTGAAAGAGCCACCTTGTGCGGCAGTAATGCTGCATTCTGACAAGGTGGCTCTTTTAGTTCTGGGTGCTGTAACTAGAGAAATAATCTGTTTTTTAATTTGTCATAAATACCTGGTCCTCAGTCAAGGAGGCCGACGTTTCCCCCCTGCTTCAGACAGCACACAGCTGTCACTCACATCTTCTTGGCGCTGGGCGCCGCCTTCTCCTCACCGCTGTTTTCATAATAGCCTGCGCACTTTTCCCCTGCCTGGTGCTGGCGCAGTGAGCGCTGCCTGTCTTTCCTCATATGCAGCCCAGCTGACTGCACCTGTGCGGATGCCCTGCTTGTGATTCCCAGCCCCGCAGTGACTTATGATTTATTCACATTGCGGGGCTGAGATTCACAGGCAGGGCGGCAGCGCAGGTGCAGTCAGCTGGGCTGCATATGAGGACAGACGGGCAGCGCTCACTGCGCCAGCACCAGGCAGGGGAAAAGAACGCAGGCGCCGGCTATTTTGAAAACAGCGCTGAGGAGGCGGCGCCCGGCGCCAAGAAGATGTGAGTGACAGCTGTGTGCTGTCTGAAGCAGGGGGGAAACGTCGGCCCACTTGACTGAGGACCAGGTATTTCAGACAAATTATAAAACTGATTATTTCTCAAGTTACAGCACCCAGAACTAAAAGAGCCACCTTGTCAGAATGCAGCATTACTGCTGCACAAGGTGGCTCTTTTAGTTTGAAACGACTGGGTGGGGGGGTGACAGGTTCCCTTTAACCCCTTACCAACATCGGACGTACTATTCCGTCCGATGTCGGCTCCCCTGCTTCGATGCAGGGCTCCGCGGTGAGCCCGCATCAAAGCCGGGACATGTCAGCTGTTTTGAACAGCTGACATGTGCCCGCAATAGCGGCGGGTGAAATCGCGATTCACCCGCCGCTATTAACTAGTTAAATGTCAAACGCAGACAGCGGCATTTAACTACCGCATCCGGCCGGGCGGCCGGAAATGACGTCATCGCCGACCCCCGTCACATGATCGGGGGTCGGCGATGCATCAGGAAGGTAAACCATAGAGGTCCTTGAGACCTCTATGGTTACTGATGCCGGCGTGCTGTGAGCGCCCCCCTGTGGTCGGCGCTCACAGCACACCTGCATTTCTGCTGTATAGCAGCGATCTTATGATCGCTGCTACATAGCAGAGCCGATCGGGTTGTGCCTGCTTCTAGCCTCCCATGGAGGCTATTGAAGCATGGCAAAAGTAAAAAAAAAAGTTTAAAAAAATGTGAAAAATATAAAAAAACATAAAAGTTTAACCCCTTCACCCCCAAGGGTGGTTTGCACGTTAATGACCGGGCCAATTTTTACAATTCTGACCACTGTCCCTTTATGAGGCTATAACTCTGGAACGCTTTGACGGATCTTGGCGATTCTGACATTGTTTTCTCGTGACATATTGTACTTCATGTTAGTGGTAAAATTTATTCGATATAACTTGCATTTATTTGTGAAAAAAACGAATATTTGGCGAAAATGTTGAAAATTTCGCAATTTTCCAACTTTGAATTTTTATGCCCTTAAATCACAGACATATGTCACGCAAAATACTTAATAAGTAACATTTCCCACATGTCTACTTTACATCAGTACAATTTTGGAACCAAAATTTTTTTTTGTGACGGAGTTATAAGGGTTAAAAGTTGACCAGCAATTTCTCATTTTTACAACACCATTTTTTTTTAGGGACCACATCTCATTTGAAGTCATTTTGAGGGGTCTATATGATAGAAAATACTCAAGTGTGACACCATTCTAAAAACTGCACCCCTCAAGGTGCTCAAAACCACATTCAAGAAGTTTATTAACCCTTCAGGTGTTTCACAGGAATTTTTTGAATGTTTAAATAAAAATGAGCATTTAACTTTTTTTCACACACAATTTATTTCAGCTCCAATTTGTTTTATTTTACCAAGGGTAACAGGAGAAAATGGACCCCCAAAGTTGTTGTACAATTTGTCCTGAGTACGCTGATACCCCATATGTGAGGGTAAACCACTGTTTGGGCGTATGGCAGAGCTCGGAAGGAAAGGAGCGCCATTTGACTTTTCAATGCAAAATTGACTGGAATTGAGATGGGACGCCATGTTGCGTTTGGAGAGCCCCTGATGTGCCTAAACACTGAAACCCCCTACAAGTGACACCATTTTGGAAAGTAGACCCCCTAAGGAACTTATCTTGATGTGTGGTGAGCACTTTGACCCACCAAGTGCTTCACAGAAGTTTATAATGCAGAGCCGTAAAAATAAAAAATCATATTTTTTCACAAAAATGATCTTTTTGCCCCCAATTTTTTATTTTCCCAAGGGTAAGAGAAGAAATTGGACCCCAAAAAATGTTGTGCAATTTGTCCTGAGTACGATGATACCCCATATGTGGGTGTAAACCATTGTTTGGGCGCATGGCAGAGCTTGGAAGGGAAGGAGCGCCATTTGACTTTTCAATGCAAAATTGACTGGAATTGAGATGGGACGCCATGTTGCGTTTGGAGAGCCCCTGATGTGCCTAAACATTGAAACTCCCTACAAGTGACACCATTTTGGAAAGTAGACCCCCTAAGGAACTTATCTAGATGTGTGGTGAGCACTTTGACCCACCAAGTGCTTCACAGAAGTTTATAATGCAGAGCCGTAAAAATAAAAAATCATATTTTTTCACAAAAATGATCTTTTTGCCCCCAATTTTTTATTTTCCCAAGGGTAAGAGAAGAAATTGGACCCCAAAAAATGTTGTGCAATTTGTCCTGAGTACGCTGATACCCCATATGTGGGTGTAAACCATTGTTTGGGCGCATGGCAGAGCTTGGAAGGGAAGGAGCGCCATTTGACTTTTCAATGCAAAATTGACTGGAATTGAGATGGGACGCCATGTTGCGTTTGGAGAGCCCCTGATGTGCCTAAACACTGAAACCCCCTACAAGTGACACCATTTTGGAAAGTAGACCCCCTAAGGAACTTATCTTGATGTGTGGTGAGCACTTTGACCCACCAAGTGCTTCACAGAAGTTTATAATGCAGAGCCGTAAAAATAAAAAATCATATTTTTTCACAAAAATGATCTTTTTGCCCCCAATTTTTTATTTTCCCAAGGGTAAGAGAAGAAATTGGACCCCAAAAAATGTTGTGCAATTTGTCCTGAGTACGATGATACCCCATATGTGGGTGTAAACCATTGTTTGGGCGCATGGCAGAGCTTGGAAGGGAAGGAGCGCCATTTGACTTTTCAATGCAAAATTGACTGGAATTGAGATGGGACGCCATGTTGCGTTTGGAGAGCCCCTGATGTGCCTAAACATTGAAACTCCCTACAAGTGACACCATTTTGGAAAGTAGACCCCCTAAGGAACTTATCTAGATGTGTGGTGAGCACTTTGACCCACCAAGTGCTTCACAGAAGTTTATAATGCAGAGCCGTAAAAATAAAAAATCATATTTTTTCACAAAAATGATCTTTTTGCCCCCAATTTTTTATTTTCCCAAGGGTAAGAGAAGAAATTGGACCCCAAAAAATGTTGTGCAATTTGTCCTGAGTACGCTGATACCCCATATGTGGGTGTAAACCATTGTTTGGGCGCATGGCAGAGCTTGGAAGGGAAGGAGCGCCATTTGACTTTTCAATGCAAAATTGACTGGAATTGAGATGGGACGCCATGTTGCGTTTGGAGAGCCCCTGATGTGCCTAAACACTGAAACCCCCTACAAGTGACACCATTTTGGAAAGTAGACCCCCTAAGGAACTTATCTTGATGTGTGGTGAGCACTTTGACCCACCAAGTGCTTCACAGAAGTTTATAATGCAGAGCCGTAAAAATAAAAAATCATATTTTTTCACAAAAATGATCTTTTCGCCCCCAATTTTTTATTTTCCCAAGGGTAAGAGAAGAAATTGGACCCCAAAAAATGTTGTGCAATTTGTCCTGAGTACGCTGATACCCCATATGTGGGTGTAAACCATTGTTTGGGCGCATGGCAGAGCTTGGAAGGGAAGGAGCGCCATTTGACTTTTCAATGCAAAATTGACTGGAATTGAGATGGGACGCCATGTTGCGTTTGGAGAGCCCCTGATGTGCCTAAACATTGAAACTCCCTACAAGTGACACCATTTTGGAAAGTAGACCCCCTAAGGAACTTATCTTGATGTGTGGTGAGCACTTTGACCCACCAAGTGCTTCACAGAAGTTTATAATGCAGAGCCGTAAAAATAAAAAATCATATTTTTTCACAAAAATGATCTTTTCGCCCCCAATTTTTTATTTTCCCAAGGGTAAGAGAAGAAATTGGACCCCAAAAAATGTTGTGCAATTTGTCCTGAGTACGCTGATACCCCATATGTGGGTGTAAACCATTGTTTGGGCGCATGGCAGAGCTTGGAAGGGAAGGAGCGCCATTTGACTTTTCAATGCAAAATTGACTGGAATTGAGATGGGACGCCATGTTGTGTTTGGAGAGCCCCTGATGTGCCTAAACATTGAAACTCCCTACAAGTGACACCATTTTGGAAAGTAGACCCCCTAAGGAACTTATCTAGATGTGTTTTGAGAGCTTTGAACCCCCAAGTGTTTCACTACAGATTATAACGCAGAGCCGTGAAAATAATTTTTATTTTTTTTCTCAAAAATGATTTTTTAGCACCCAGCTTTGTATTTTTACAAGGGTAACAGAATAAATTGGACCCCAAAATTTGTTTTCCAATTTGTCCTGAGTACGCTGATACCCCATATGTGGGGGGGAACCACTGTTTGGGCGCATGACAGAGCTCGGAAGGGAAGGAGCGCCATTTGGAATGCAGACTTAAATGGATTGGTCAGCAGCCGTCACGTTGCATTTGCAGAGCCCCTGATGTACCCAAACAGTACAAACCCCCCACAAGTGACCCCATATTGGAAACTAGACCTCCCAAAGAACTTATCTAGATGTGTTTTGAGAACTTTGAACCCCCAAGTGTTTCACTAAAGTTTATAGCGCAAAGCCGTGAAAATAAAAATTCTTTTTTTTTTTCACAAAAATGATTTTTTAGCCCCCAGTTTTGTATTTTCACAAGGGTAACAGGATAAATTAGACCCCAAAAGTTGTTGTCCAATTTGTCCTGAGTACGCTGATACCCCATATGTGGGGGGGAACCACTGTTTGGGTGCATGACAGAGCTCGGAAGGGAAGGAGCGCCATTTGGAATGCAGCCTTAAATGGATTGGTCTGCAGGCGTCACGTTGCATTTGCAGAGCCCCTGATGTACCCAAACAGTACAAACCCCCCACAAGTGACCCCATATTGGAAACTAGACCTCCCAAGGAACTTATCTAGATGTGTTGTGAGAACTTTGAACCCCCAAGTGTTTCACTACAGTTTATAACGCAGAGCCGTGAAAATAAAACATCTTTTTTTTCCCACAAAAATGATTTTTAGCCCCCCAAATTTTTATTTTCCTAAGGATAACAAGAGAACTTGGATCCCAGAAGTTGTTGTTCAATTTGTCCCGAGTACGCTGATAACACATATGTTGGGGTAAACCCCTTTTTGGGCGCACGGGAGAGCTCGGAAGGGAAGGAGCACTGTTTTACTTTTTCAACGCAGAATTGGCTGGAATTGAGATTGGACGCCATGTCGCGCTTGTAGAGCCCCTGATGTGCCTGGACAGTGGAAACTCCCCAATTCTACCTGAAACCCTAACCCAAACACACCCCTAACCCTAATCCCAACGGTAACCCTAACCACACCCCTAGCCCTGACACACCCATAATTCTAATCCCAACCCTAATCCAAACGTAAATGTAATCCAAACCCTAACCCTAACTTTAGCCCCAACCCTAACTTTAGCCCCAACCCTAACTTTACCTCCAACCCTAGCCCTAACCCTAACCCTAACCCTACCCCTAACCCTAACCCTAAACGTGACTGAAATACGTGGCACTGAAATACGTGGCACTGAAATACGTGGCACTGAAATACGTGGCACTGAAATACGTGGCACTGAAATACGTGATACGTGGCACTTAAATACGTGGCACTGAAACACGTGGCACTGAAATACGTGATACGTGGCACTGAAATACGTGGCACTGAAATACGTGGCACTGAAATACGTGGCACTGAAATACGTGGCACTGAAATACGTGGCACTGAAATACGTGGCACTGAAATACGTGGCACTGAAATACGTGGCACTGAAATATGTGGCACTGAAATACGTGGCACTGAAATACGTGGCACTGAAATACGTGGCACTGAAATACGTGGCACTGAAATACGTGATACGTGGCACTGAAATACGTGGCACTGAAATACGTGGCACTGAAATACGTGATACGTGGCACTTAAATACGTGGCACTGAAACACGTGGCACTGAAATACGTGATACGTGGCACTGAAATACGTGGCACTGAAATACGTGGCACTGAAATACGTGGCACTGAAATACGTGGCACTGAAATACGTGATACGTGGCACTGAAATACGTGGCACTGAAATACGTGGCACTGAAATACGTGGCACTGAAATACGTGGCACTGAAATACGTGGTACTAAAATATGTGGCACTGAAATACGTGATACGTGGCACTGAAATACGTGATACGTGGCACTGAAATATGTGATACGTGGCACTGAAATACGTGGCACTGAAACACGTGGCACTGAAATACGTGGCACTGAAATACGTGGCACTGAAATACGTGGCACTATGACTGTCAGAAAATGTTCATTAAACGGTTAGGGGTGAGGTTAGGGGTAGAGTTAGGGTTAGGGTTTGGATCCCTTTATCACCTTGATGGTGATGGGTGGCTTTTCAGTGTGTTTAAATGCATGCGTTTTTAACGCAAACAAACGCATGTGCTTAAAAACGCAAGAAAATACTGCAGGTTGTATTTCTGAAAATGAACGCATGCAGAAAAAAAACGCATGCGTTTGAAAACGCGACCAAACGCGTACAAAAAAACCGCATGCGTTTTCAATGTTAAATATAGGGAAAAAACGCATGCGTTTTTTTGTGCAAAAAACGCTGCAGACAAAAACGCAAGTGTGAAACCAGCGACGCTTTTTATAGCAAAAAAGTTTTTGCGTCTCCACATTTTGAGACCTATAATTTTTCCACATTTTGCTCCACAGAGTCATGTGAGGTCTTGTTTTTTGCGGGACGAGTTGACGTTTTTATTGGTAACATTTTCGGACACGTGACCGTTTTTGATCGCTTTTTATTCCGATTTTTGTGAGGCAGAATGACCAAAAACCAGCTATTCATGAATTTCTTTTGGGGGAGGCGTTTATACCGTTCCGCGTTTGGTAAAATTGATAAAGCAGTTTTATTCTTCGGGTCAGTACGATTACAGCGATATCTCATTTATATCATTTTTTTATGTTTTGGCGCTTTTATACGATAAAAACTAAAATATAGAAAAAATAATTATTTTCGTATCGCTTTATTCTCAGGACTATAACTTTTTTATTTTTTTGCTGATAATGTTGTATGGCGGCTTGTTTTTTGCGGGACAAGATGACGTTTTCAGCGGTACCATGGATATTTATATCAGTCTTTTTGATCGCGTGTTATTCCACTTTTTGTTCGGCAGTATGGTAATAAAGCGTTGTTTTTTGCCTCGTTTTTTTTTTTTTTTTCTTACGGTGTTTACTGAAGGGGTTAACTAGTGGGGCAGTTTTATAGGTTGGGTCGTTACGGACGCGGCGATACTAAATATGTGTACTTTTATTGTTTTGTTTTTTTTATTTAGATAAAGAAATGTATTTATGGGAATAATATATATATTTTTTTTATTATTTATTTAGGATTTTTTTTTTTTTTTTTTTTACACATGTGGAAAAATTTTTTTTTAACTTTTTTACTTTGTCCCAGGGGGGGACATCACAGATCATTGATCTGGCAGTGTGCACAGCACTCTGCCAGATCGACGATCTGCTGTGCAGGGCTGCAGGCTTACCAAGTGTCTGCTCTGAGCAGACACTCGGTAAGCCACCTCCTTCCCTGCAGGACCCGGATGCCGCGGCCATCTTGGATCCGGGACCTGCAGCCAGGAAGGAGGTAGGAGACCCTCGCAGCAACGCGATCACATCGCGTTGCTCCGGGGGTCTCAGGGAAGCCCGCAGGGAGCCCCCTCCCTGCGCGATGCTTCCCTATACCGCCGGTACACTGCGATCATGTTTGATCGCGGTGTGCCGGGGGTTAATGTGCCGGGGGCGGTCCGTGACCGCTCCTGGCACATAGTGCCGGATGTCAGCTGCGATATGCAGCTGACACCCGGCCGCGATCGGCCGCGCTCCCCCCGTGAGCGCCGCTGATCGGTGATGACGTACTATCCCGTCGGCGGTCATACGGGCCCACCCCACCTCGACGGGATAGTACGTCAAATGTCGGGAAGGGGTTAAATCACCCCCCTTTCGCCTCAATCAAAATAAATCAATTAAAAAAAAATCAAACCTACACATATTTGGTATCGCCGCGTTCAGAATCGCCCGATCTATAAAAAAAAAAGCATTAACCTGATCGCTAAACGGCTTAACGAGAAAAAAATTGAAACGCCAGAATTACGTTTTTTTGGTCGCCGCGACATTGCATTAAAATGCAATAACGGGCGATCAAAAGAACGTATCTGCACCGAATTGGAATCATTAAAAACGCCAGATCGGCATGCAAAAAATAAGCCCTCAACCAACCCCAGATCATGAAAAATGGAGACGCTACGAGTATCGGAAAATGGCACAATTTATTTTTTTTTTTTTTAGCAAAGTTTGGAATTTTTTTTCACCACTTAGGTAAAAAACAACCTAGTCATGTTAGGTGTCTATGAACTCGTAATGACCTGGTTAATCATAATGGCAGGTCAGTTTTAGCATTTAGTGAACCTAGCACTTTTTTTGCAATTTCACTGCACTTGGAATTTTTTTCCTGTTTTCTAGTACACGACATGGTAAAACCAATGATGTCGTTCAAAAGTACAACTCGTCCCGCAAAATATAAGCCCTCACATGGCCAAATTGACGGAAAAATAAAAAATTTATGGCTCTGGGAAGCTGCGGGGCTGAAGGAGACACATCTGTGATTGTTCCAGGATGTTCATCACTGTACATTGAATGAGCTGTACAGTACTGAAGTAATAGTTGGTTTTTATTACTGAAAATGAAAACGTGACTCTGATGTCAAGTAGATAAAGTTTATCTTTAATATGTACAATGGATGACTTAATGATGTAGTCCTTTGCTCTTTTATAGTGGGCAGTATTGGTGTCAGTGTCTGTAACTTTTCCAGTTGCTTCAGATATAGCTTAGGCTCTCTTGAAGGTTCTCTTGGCTTCAACTCCCTCATAGACGTAGGTCTGAAAGACAATCGAGATGTATGAGATGAAATGACATAAACATGAACTTATGTACAATGATTACATCAAGGCAAGGTTTCCTAAGCACCACTACCATATCTCTGATGAATATACAGAGGAACGTTGTGTTTTACTCATTTAATGAAAACGTTCTAAGCAGGAACATTTCTCCTTGTGAAGAGTGCTATGTTGGTGTGATGAGAATTACAGGCCATATATATCTTTTACATTTCCTGAAAAGCATTGCATGGCCTGTTAGTCAATTTAACCCTAGATGGCACTGCCCACAAGGAATCCATTATCCATTAGACCCCTTGTCAGAGGTTTCTCACCCAGCTAAATCATACCTTCTGCTTTGCACTGATGAGGAGCAAACACCCCGAAACACTCCCCAGCTTTTTTGGAGTAGAAGGCACCGAATGCATTAAGATACTCAAATGGTTCTTAATGGTTTTGGTGCCTTTTCCGAGTGGTGTGTTGGCACACCTTGCGCCTTGCCATAAATGCCACTCTAGTCAGGGATCTTTCTGCAAACATAACAGAAATCTACTTTGCAGTTTTATAGTCTGCTACAGTTTCTTTAACTCCATCACCACCATCTTGGTATTCAAATCTCTAAAGTGGGCAAATATATGCCAAAACTGAACTAAAAGTACACAAAAGAAAATACTAAATACTTAAAACTCACCTGTACAAGTTCATCTCCAATAATTACTCTGTTTGTCCTCAGTTGTTTTCCGTTGTCTTTCCTGGTAAATGTTCCTACAAGCTTATCTCCCTCTTCTACCCAGGAGCCCTGGTGGTGGGAAGAAAGTGCAGAATTCAGTGATACAGCTGTGTGAATAATAGCTAACATCCCATTCATCACACTATGAGTTGTAGTAAGACGTAAGATAACGTATAATAATGATTCTTTATATCAGTGATGTATATATTATGTATACTACAGGGATCTAGCTATAGAGGAATGCAAAGACAAATATGACTCTGGCCCCGGTCGGTATGTCACATTCTAATTATAGCATCCTAGTTGTTGTTTTGCTCTGGTATTTTTTGTCTAATTTATTAATGTCTAATTTATTAATTTCACTAGTGACTAAAAAATAAGGGCGTATTCCAACCTAAGGACTCCTACATTGGACTGCACATGGATGACTTCCAATGTTTTTCCTGCACCCATAGACTTGTATAGGTGTGGGCTGTTGCAATTATTTTCCCTTGCCGAATCAGCATGAAATAAATCGCTGATCTTCGCTGCCCCATAGTATAATAACATTGGGCTGAGTGCTATCTACTACTCGACCGTGTGAGCGAGGGCTAAGAATGTAAATCTATAGTATTAGTGCTACAAATGTAACAATTGGAATTTACCATTAATGAGGTTAGCCCACCGTTATATATAACATCCAGTGTATAGACCATAAAACATGAACAACATATGGAATTTTCACGTTTTTAAAAACACAATCAAGTTAAAGTTTTTGGCATTTCCTTTACTTAGTATGCCGTCTCCTGGTGTTCAAAGTGTATAGAATGTTCGGGTCCTGGTAATGGGCTGTGTGCTGGTGGACATTTCTGCTTAGTGCCCCCCACCCCCCCCACAGCCTAATATCTACAGTGCTTGTCTGTGTACAGCAGAGCAGCCAATAGAATTCGCTTTCTACCCTGCTCTCTATTATATGGACATGCACATTGTTACGCAGCTTGACCACCAGGTGGTGCCATACTAAATAAAAATTGTTGTTATCTTTCATAAAATATATTTTTGTAAATCAGGGGAGTTAATCAGGTGACTCATACTGCCCAAATAGAGGTTCCTTCATTGCCAGCATCTAATTGCCAGATTCTCGCCATCCGGCTCAGCAAAATTGGCAGGTCTCTCACTATTTGTGTATAGAGAGAGGCATATGACAGTTAAACATGCAATGAGCGAGTATGAGGTACCAGTCAGGTTTCCTGTAGCAGTAAGTAAATTGCAAATAATATACTTTTATATGATAAATACAGTGGATGTGATGCATAGTAGTGGGTAAACCTCTTTTAGCTAGTCATACACGTTTAGGTAGCTCTCAGATGAATGCTTGTTCAGCTATTGATCAGCTAATGCTTGTTCAGCTATTGATCGCTATACCTCCCTCCCCCATACACTTTTATGTTTAGTTCCAAACTAAGTATGCATGTGTCCTTAAGGGCTTATGGAGACATTCGTGCAAATTGGTCCGAGAACAGACCGAATTGCCTAGACGGCCCACAACTCTCCTGACTAGAGCATGCCAGCTTCATGTTTTTTTGAGACCATCACGCTTGGGTCTGGATGCCCGAAGCTAGACCATGCATTGTGGTCCACGATCGGATCCAGATTGATTGCTGTCTGCATGAGCCATAATTGGTAGAGCGAGAAAAGCAGGGTTATATGTTGTGGGAACAAATCCTACAAACCCAATCCTCCTTTTCCCCTGACATCTGCCATTGCAGAGGGTTGGGACACCATCTACACACATTACATACTTGGCGGGTGCAGCCAACGTTCATGAAATGTGTATGTGCATCTATAGTTTGTAAATGATTCTCTTTATGTCCTGATGGCTAAACACCGTAACATCCCAGGGGCTTTATGATGGTATTCAGAACTTACGGGTTGAATTTATTTTTTTAATAATTTTTGCATGTTCCCCAAATTATATTCTAGTCACAGTTCAAAGATTGTATTGTAACAATAACCAAACCATGCTACCCATGCCATATTGAGATTTTACATCAAAGATTATATTTTCACTTACTGAGAGCTCTGTGCCATCTGCAAGAGAGTACTCATATGTGACCCCAAGGGTGAAGTTGATCTCGATGCTTCTGAAAGTGCTAGACTCCTTCACATTAAACTTGTCCTCATCTTGCTGGATTGTGATCTTCAGGTTATCATGTGCAGCGAGTTTTCTTTTCATTACATTAACACCTATGAGAAAACATAGTCAATTTTAGAAGAGAATAGAAGACTGAAATTAATTCTTCGGCACCTCTAGACCTCTAACTGGCAAAACTTAGCATTTGTCTAAATTAAGCCTTTCTGTATTTTTCTTCCATTGAACTTTGTGTAACCCGTTGGAATTTGCTGTTAGAGAGACCTTTTAATCCATGATCTTAAGTGAAGAAATGGAAGAGAGTCAGTAACTTACCCATTTCTTCCATAAATTTATCATAGTTTTCACTCCTGTCAACTTTCCAGGTTCCATTAAAGGTCATGATGACGGCTGTGAGTGAAATCTAGGATGCACAGAATGATCAACCTGAGATGCAGATCTGTGTGTCTCCATCCAATTTATATCCTCCTGTTATCTATAGGCTGATCACCATGTGATGTGGCTGACTAAAGTCTGATTGAAGTCAAGATGTTAATTAATAGATATTCTCCTCCTCCTGAAGGACTCTCCTCATTAGTTCTAAACTTTGCCCTGATTTTCTGCGTATTGATTGCACAGTACGTAGTTCACAATATGCCAAACTTTATGACGGCACAAAGCTATTAATGCAGACAAGAAGCTTTCTCATGTTTCCCTGTGTAAAATAATCCGCCAAGAGCTTTTAACTTTTTGACACAAGTTTTGGTATTTTTACTGTGTATTTAAGATACAGTTACAGTTCTGTCAAAACGTTACATACACTGGCAGAATTTTTGCTTTCTTGGCCTTTTATCGGAGAATATGAATGATAACTAGTGTTGAGCGATACCTTCCGATATCGGAAAGTATCGGTATCGGAAAGTATCGGCCGATACCGTCAAAATATCGGATCTAATCCGATACCGATACCCGATCCCAATGCAAGTCAATGGGACGAAAATATCGGAATTAAAATAAACCCTTTATAAACTTGTAGGTTCATTCTACATGAAGGAAAACAACTAAGAATAATGTAGGATGTATTGGGGGAGGTGGCGGAGACATTAAAGGCACAGAGGTTTAGCCCAATGTAATAGAATAGCAGGATTTTTTTTTTTTTTTTATGACGTTCGGCGTTAGAAAGATTTTGACTATGTTAATTTTTTTTAATTTTGTCAGATATTGATGTTTCACTACTTCCACGCCCTTCACCTTCTTTTTTACTTCTCCCACACTTTCTTCTTCATTATCCTCATCATCAGCTTCTTTGACATCAACTTCTTCACCTTATTCATCTTCTTCTTCATCTTCTACCTATTATTTTTTTGGTTACATTGTTCATATTCTTTTTATTTTACTATTATCTTCATCATATTCTACTTCTTCATCATATTCTTATTTGTGACAGGCATTCCCGTAGTTGTTATCTATAAAAGTTTGAAGATTACACCTTCCGTTCTGCCTGTCACAAAAGAGTTACATTTGTCCGCGTTCAGTTTGGCCTGCAGCATCAGGCTTTATCCAGGGGCACCACGAGGAGGAACGGACTCACCCCCATACACTGCTTAGTCTTCTTCTGCTTATAATTTAGATAATATTTTTTGCTCTGATATTTAGTGTTATGCTTAATGTTCTTCTGCTCTTTGTTCTGCAGCCTCTTGTTCTTCTGCTTCTCGGTCTTCCAGGTCGTCGTCGTCTCCAGGGTCGTCGTCTCTGGGGTCGTCGTCATCGGGGTGGTCTTCAGGGTCGTCGTCTCCGAGGTCGTCGTCATCGGGGTGGTCTTCAGGGTCATCGTCTCCAGGGTCGTCGTCATCACGGTGGTTGTCGTCTCTGGTGTCGTCGTCATCTTAGGGGTGGTCTTCCGGGTCATCGTGTTTAGTCTCTTGAACTTGGAAATGTAGCAGAAGGTACAAGAAGGCTGAGAAAATGCCGAGAACTAGCTGATGGAACTGGAACTCGGATGGCTACCCGAAGGTCCAAGAGCCAATGGAACTACCGAGGACCAGCTGACGTTACTGGAACCCGGTTACTAAGCAGGAGGTACCCGTGCCTGAAAGCACTACCAAGGACCACCTGACGTTGGTGGAACTCGGATACCCAGAGGGAGGCACCTAAGCCAAAGGCTCTGCCCGGAACCAGCTGACGGTACTGGAACCAGGATGGGGAGCAGAAGGTACAAGAGCAAAAGACACTGCCGAGAACCAGCTGACGGTGCTGGAACCCGGATGGGTAGCCGAAGGTCCAAGAGCCAATGGAACTACCGAGGACCAGCTGACGTTACTGGAACCCGGTTACTAAGCAGGAGGTACCCGTGCCTGAAAGCACTACCAAGGACCACCTGACGTTGGTGGAACTCGGATACCCAGAGGGAGGCACCTAAGCCAAAGGCTCTGCCCGGAACCAGCTGACGGTACTGGAACCAGGATGGGGAGCAGAAGGTACAAGAGCAAGTGTCTGCGTGGCTTTTGCAGGACACGATGCCGGCTGCACAGCAGGGGAACAGCTGGCGGTGCTGAACCCCACTGACACATTGGCTGGTGTTTTTCTCTGTGCAGCTAGCAGTACCGGGCCCCAACTGGCGGTGTTAGAGCCCGGGCTCTGCAGGGGGAGCAGAGTGTAGGCCGAAGCCTAATTGAACCAATTTCAAAGGTAACCTTTAACCCCCCCTCAGGGGTTACAAAGTAGAAGAGCCACAGCTTATGCAGCAGTAGTGCTGCACAAGTCAAAGGTTGCTCTTTTAATGTTTCTCCTTGCACACGCTGAATGAAACACGTATAACATTTAGCCCTTTATACAGTCAAACTGTGTTGGAGGCGCGAGTTCCCTTTGTAATGAGACGCAGCACAGATGTCAAGAATCCCACCTTGGTGCTGGGTGCAGCCTCCTGAGCGTTGTTATTTGCTGTACAGGAGTCTGCGCTGTCGTGTTATCCCCTGGCCTAGCGCTGTTAGCGCTGCCCATCTTCTGACATCATTTAATGTCGGCCGGTGCGGTTCGCGATGACCATGAATCCCAGCCCCGCAGTGTCTTAACATTGTTAAAACACTGCGGGGCTGGGATTCATGGCCTGGCGCAGCACATATGTTCGCCTCTCACACTCGCTTCCGACTGTGCGGCGTCAGCTGATCCCTTATCGCATGCCACGGCCATGAAGCCGCACAGTCTGAAGAAGGCGGAAGGAGATGAGGGACAGGCGAACTGATGCACTGCTCATGCCCATCAATCACACCCTCGCAGTCCCAATAAATAAGACACTGAGGGGCGTTGTGTGGGTCAGGGCGGCCGCAGAGGCGCAGGCAGCCAAACAATGATGCCAGAAGACGGGCAGCGCTACCAAGGGGGTTGCAGCGTGTCATTACAAAGGAAAGTCACACCACCGGGACGGTGAAATGGTCACACAGAGGACACATTTTAGACGTGTTTTCAGTTCCACATGTGCGAGGAGAATACGTTTATGAGCCACCTTGCACACATGCAGCATTACCGCTGTACAAGGTGGCTGTAAAACGTACAAACGCCTGGGGGAGGGGGGACAGGTTCCCTTCAATTTCAGTTCTGGTGTCTGCGTGGCTTTTGCAGGACACGATGCCGGCTGCACAGCAGGGGAACAGCTGGCGGTGCTGAACCCCACTGACACATTGGCTGGTGTTTTTCTCTGTGCAGCTAGCAGTACCGGGCCCCAACTGGCGGTGTTAGAGCCCGGGGTCAGCAGGAGGAGGAGAGGGAGCAGAGTGTAGGCCGAAGCCTGCACTGGCGGCAGCTTTGGGTCTGTTGTGCCTGCGTGGCAGTTGCAGGACACGTTGCCGGCTGCACAGCAGGGGAACAGCTGGCGGTGCTGAACCCCACTGACACATTGGCTGGTGTTTTTCTCTGTGCAGCTAGCAGTACCGGGCCCCAACTGGCGGTGTTGGAGCCCGGGCTCTGCAGGGGGAGCAGAGTGTAGGCCGAAGCCTACTTGAACCAATTTCAAAGGTAACCTTTAACCCCCCCTCAGGGGTTACAAAGTAGAAGAGCCACAGCTTATGCAGCAGTAGTGCTGCACAAGTCAAAGGTTGCTCTTTTAATGTTTCTCCTTGCACACGCTGAATGAAACACGTATAACATTTAGCCCTTTATACAGTCAAACTGTGTTGGAGGCGCGAGTTCCCTTTGTAATGAGACGCAGCACAGATGTCAAGAATCCCACCTTGGTGCTGGGTGCAGCCTCCTGAGCGTTGTTATTTGCTGTACAGGAGTCTGCGCTGTCGTGTTATCCCCTGGCCTAGCGCTGTTAGCGCTGCCCATCTTCTGACATCATTTAATGTCGGCCGGTGCGGTTCGCGATGACCATGAATCCCAGCCCCGCAGTGTCTTAACATTGTTAAAACACTGCGGGGCTGGGATTCATGGCCTGGCGCAGCACATATGTTCGCCTCTCACACTCGGGTCCTTACACCCGCTTCCGACTGTGCGGTGTCAGCTGATCCCTTATCGCATGCCACGGCCATGAAGCCGCACAGTCCGAAGAAGGCGGAAGGAGATGAGAGACAGGCGAAGAAATGCACCATTCATGCCCGTCAATCACACCCTCGCAGTCAAAATAAATAAGACACCGAGGGGCGTTGTGTGGGGCAAGGCGGCCGCAGAGGCGCACCCAGCCAAACAATGATGCCAGAAGACGGGCAGCGTTACCAAGGAGCTTGTTGCGTGTCAATACAAAGGAAAATCACACCTGAGGGACGTTTTAATGGTCACAGAGGACACATTTTAGACGTGTTCAGTTCCACGAGTGCAAGGAGAATAAGTTTCTGAGCCACCTTGCACACATGCAGCATTACTGCTGTACAAGGTGGCTGTAAAACATAGAAACACCTGGGGGAGGGGGGACAGGTTCCCTTCAATTTCAGTTCTTGTGTCTGCGTGGCGGTCGCAGGACACGTTGCCGGCTACACAGCAGGGGAACCGCTGGCGGTGCTGAACCCCACTGACACATTGGCTGGTGTTTTTCTCTGTGCAGCTAGCACATCTGGGCCAAAACTGGCAGTGTTAGAGCCCAGGGTCAGCAGGAGGAGCAGGGGGAGCGGAGTGTAGGCCGAAGCCTGCACTCGAGCAAGTTGAAAGGAAACCTTTAACCCCCCCCCCAGGCGTTTGTAGCTGAAAGAGCCATTGTGTACAGCACTATTGCTGGAAAAGGTAAACTTAGCTCTTTTAATTATGGTCCTTGCACATGCTGAACCTAACAATTATGAAATGTGTCCCCTCACAGCGTTAAACCGTCTGGTAGGTGGAACTTTCCTTTGTCGTGTGACGCAGCACAGCCATCATTTTTACCCCCTTGGCGCCGTGCGCCGCCTCCTCAGCGTTGTTTGAATCTGTCCCGGAGCCTGCGCTGTTAGGTTAGCCCTTGGCCATGCACACATGTTGCGCTGCCCGTCTTCTGACATCATTTGGTGTCAGGCTGGCTGCGCCTGTGCGGGTGCGCTGGCCGAGATCCCGCCTCGCAGTGTCGTCTAATGTAATCCCACCGCGGGCCTGTGATCCGTGGCCATGTGCAGTGCATATCCTCGCCTCTCACTCCCCTCCCTACGGCTTCTTCAGACAGTGCGGTGTCACGGCCGTGGCATGCTATTAGGGATCAGCTGACACCGCACAGTCTGAAGAAGCCGTAGGGAGGGGAGTGAGAGGCGAGGATATGCACTGCACATGGCCACGGATCACAGGCCCGCGGTGGGATTACATTAGACGACACTGCGAGGCAGGATCTCGGCCAGCGCACCCGCACAGGCGCAGCCAGCCTGACACCAAATGATGTCAGAAGACGGGCAGCGCAACATGTGTGCATGGCCAAGGGCTAACCTAACAGCGCAGGCTCCGGGACAGATTCAAACAACGCTGAGGAGGCGGCGCACGGCGCCAAGGGGGTTAAAATGATGGCTGTGCTGCGTCACACGACAAAGGAAAGTTCCACCTACCGGACGGTTTAACGGTGTGTGGGGACACATTTCATAAGTGTTAGGTTCAGCATGTGCAAGGAGCACCACGAAAAGAGGCACTTTTTCCCTTTGCATCATTACTGCTGCACAAGGTGGCTCCTTCAGTAACAAACGCCTGGGGGGGGGGGACAGGTTCCCTTAAATTTAACTTGTTGTGCCTGCGTGGCGGTCGCAGTACACGTTGCCGTATACACAGCAGGGGAACAGCTGGCGGTGCTGAACCCCACTAACACATTGGCGAGGTGTTTGGCTCTGTGCGTACAGCACTTCTGGACGGCAACTAGCGGTGTTGGAGCCCAGGGACAGGTGGAGGAGGAGTAGGTAGGAGGAGGCAGGAGGGATTGCCACACACACAGCAGGGGAACAGCTGACGTTACTGAACCCCAATAACAGAGGAGGGACTGTTGGGACTGTGCGGACAGCACATCTGGACGGCAACTAGCGGTGTTGGAGCCCAGGGACAGGTGGAGGAGGAGTAGGTAGGAGGAGGTAGGAGGGATTGCCACACACACAGCAGGGGAACAGCTGACGTTACTGAACCCCAATAACAGAGGAGGGACTGTTGGGACTGTGCGGACAGCACATCTGGATGGCAACTAGCGGTGTTGGAGCCCAGGGACAGGTGGAGGAGGAGGAGGTGGAGGAGGTAGGAGGGATTGCCACACACACAGCAGGGGAACAGCTGACGTTACTGAACCCCAATAACAGAGGAGGGACTGTTGGGACTGTGCGGACAGCACATGTGGACGGCAACTAGCGGTGTTGGAGCCCAGGGACAGGTGGAGGAGGAGGAGGTGGAGGAGGTAGGAGGGATTGCCACACACACAGCAGGGGAACAGCTGACGTTACTGAACCCCAATAACAGAGGAGGAACTGTTGGGACTGTGCGGACAGCACATCTGGACGGCAACTAGCGGTGTTGGAGCCCAGGGACAGGTGGAGGAGGAGGAGGTGGAGGAGGTAGGAGGGATTGCCACACACACAGCAGGGGAACAGCTGACGTTACTGAACCCCAATAACAGAGGAGGGACTGTTGGGACTGTGCGTACAGCACTTCTGGACGGCAACTAGCGGTGTTGGAGCCCAGGGACAGGTGGAGGAGGAGGAGGTAGGAGGAGGTAGGAGGGATTGCCACACACACAGCAGGGGAACAGCTGACGTTACTGAACCCCAATAACAGAGGAGGGACTGTTGGGACTGTGCGGACAGCACATCTGGATGGCAACTAGCGGTATTGGAGCCCAGGGACAGGTGGAGGAGGAGGAGGTGGAGGAGGTAGGAGGGATTGCCACACACACAGCAGGGGAACAGCTGACGTTACTGAACCCAAATAACAGAGGAGGGACTGTTGGGACTGTGCGGACAGCACATCTGGACGGCAACTAGTGGTGTTGGAGCCCAGGGACAGGTGGAGGAGGAGGAGGTAGGAGGAGGTAGGAGGGATTGCCACACACACAGCAGGGGAACAGCTGACGTTACTGAACCCCAATAACAGAGGAGGGACTGTTGGGACTGTGCGGACAGCACATCTGGACGGCAACTAGCGGTGTTGGAGCCCAGGGACAGGTGGAGGAGGAGGAGGTAGGAGGAGGTAGGAGGGTGTCACGATTCACACCGTGACTGTCACCAATTGTCAAGGTCCCTTAGCCGCTGCCCACAATATGTCACGGATTGGGGTGACTTTAGACCAACAGACGGCTATCACATGTGCAGGGGGGTTATCCTAGTTATCCCTCCACTGCCACAATGTGATGAAAAAAAACACACACGAGGTTACTGACCTCTTGTTTACAGCAGGGGCTTATTTTAGGTATCCCACTGCTCTTCAGTATACCATGAACTGCAGGGATTTGTGTATATCCCGCTTACAGTTCCACTTAAACCTTGCAGCTCTCTGGCGCCCCCCTTCCTCTCAGGTCAGATTAGGTACTGCACCTAGGGTGATTAGTCGCCAGAAACGCTGCCTGCTATGTACTGGCTATTGGGTACACTGCAGCGATGCGATAACTACTCCCACTCAGGCAGGAACAATAATTATCAAGCCGCAGTCGCTACAGGGACCCCCAAAAGCCTGCACACGGTCGCTGCCACCAGCACCAATTGAACGGGTCTGGAGCTAACCCCACAACAGTAGCGTAATTCCCTTCAGAGACAGGGTACGGTTTAGGGCAGGAAGAACGAACTAGTATTAAATATTATACCCCATAAATGATTTTTAGGCAGTGTTTATAAAATATTTTACAAAGATGTTACAAATGAGACAATTGCAAATATGTACAAGGTAATTATGAAAATAAAAGGATTAAATGAAGAAAAGATAACACTCACATATTCTCAGATCATTGCATTGCAGGCAACCAGACATCCCAGCTCATTGGTCGTGCTGCTCAGGCCTCACAGGAAAAGACAAGAAGAAGGAGCTGGGGATCTGGCCACAAACTTAAGACCTACAGCTAGTGACATCACAGAAAGGGCTGGCTTTTCCAGATCCTCCTACCTTTCAGTCTGAGTACTTTGAATACAAATTGGTCTAATGCTTATAACTCCGTTCCAGTACATATCAGAATCATATCACACCCAGCATTCAGCTTGTGTTAACATGAGCTTTCTTATGAGATCAAATATGTCCTATTATTTACAGAGCAATCCCTACTTCTTCCCCCGATGGAGTTAGACGACTGTGTTTAGAGTGATGGGTAGATGCTTCGATGGAGATCAAGAATATGTATTTATCATTCTACTATCCTAAATAGTTTGTCTAATATCTCACAATAACAGAACAAAGGACCGCATGGTTCTAGAAGTTTCTCTAACAGTTCCTGCTAGTACAAATTTCCCTTGCAGCTATGCCAGTCGTAAATACCTTTCGTCAATAAAACTCCCCCACAAGGCAAGCTCTTCTACACAGATAGAAACACAGGGAAGGGAAGAGAAAAAGAGAGAGGGGGGGTTTAGCCCCCGCATGCTAGCAAGAAAACAAACTTATGATATTTCATACCATATCGTGACACCTCCCCCTTTTGGCGTGCGCTACGGCGGCAGAACCTCTCGGTATGCCTCCATGCGCACCTCCGTGGGTTCACCCTGGCGGGAGAGTCCATCTGCATTCCCATGCTCTTTGCCCGCTTTGTGTTTAATGGTGAAGTCAAATTGCTGAAGGGCAAGGCTCCAGCGTAGCAACCTGCCATTGGTTCCACACATGGTGCTTAGCCAGCGCAGAGGGTTGTGGTCGGTCACCACGGTGAAGGTGCGACCGTACAAGTAGGGCTGCAAGTGCTGCAGGGCCCAGACTATGGCCAGGCACTCCTTCTCAATGGTGGAGTAGGCCACTTCCCTCGGCAAAAGTTTCCGGCTCAGGTACAACACGGGGTGCTCTTGGTCCTCCGAGTCAACCTGGCTGAGCACAGCACCAAGGCCAAACTCACTGGCGTCGGTCTGTACCAAGAACGGTCGACTGCTGTCGACTGCTTTCAACACAGGGGCGTTGCACAGTGCTGTTTTCAACGCCTGGAAGGCCCCCTCACAGCCATCTGTCCAGTTGACGATGTGGGGTAGCTTCTTCCTGGTGAGGTCCGTCAAAGGTTTTGCCAGGCTACTATAGTGCTGCACGAAGCGCCTATAGTACCCTGCAGTGCCCAGGAAGGACATCACATGTTTCTTGGTCCTGGGAGTGGGCCAGTTCACGATCACGCCCACTTTGTCAGGCTCTGGTTTTAGGGTGTTTCCGCCTACCCGGTGCCCCAGGTAGTGAACCTCCCTCATGCCCATCTGGCACTTTCCCGGCTTGATAGTCAGTCCTGCTCGGTGAATTCGCCCGAGCACCTGCTCGAGATGCTGCAGGTGTTCATCCCAGGAGGGACTGAAGATGGCAATGTCATCTAAGTACGCCACGGCGTACTTCTCCAGTCCCTGAAGCAGGAGATTGACCATCCGCTGGAAAGTGGCAGGGGCATTCTTCATGCCGAAGGGCATGACCGTGGACTCGTACAGTCCAAAGGGCGTGATAAAGGCGGACTTCTCCTGCGCCTCGGGGCTCAGGGGAATCTGCCAGTATCCGCGACTCAGATCCATTATTGTCAGGTATTTTGCGCCCGCTAACTTCTCAAGCAGTTCTTCGATGCGCGGCATTGGGTGCGCGTCAGAGGCTGTAATGGCGTTGAGCCCCCTGTAGTCCACGCAGAACCGGGTGGTCCGGTCCTTCTTTGGCACGAGAACTACAGGTGAGGCCCACGCGCTCTTTGACCGTCGAATCACCCCCAGCTGTAACATCTCATCGATCTCCTGGCGCATAATCTGCTGCACCTGGTCAGAGATTCGATAGGGTGTTCGCCGTAGTGGGGCGTGATTCCCGGTGTCCACCTCGTGGACGGCTAACTCAGTCCTTCCAGGCCGGTTGGAGAACACGACCCGGAAGGGTTCCAGCATGCTTTGCAACTGCAACCGCTGTGGTTCATCTAGCGAGGCGCTTACCTCCACGTCCTCAATGGACCCACGGGCCTTGGCTTGGGCCAGCATGTCCAGGAGGGTGTCTTCCTCCCCTTCTTCGGGTGCGCTGCAGACCGGTAGGACGAAAGGTTCACGTTCGTGATGAGCCTTCATCATGTTGACGTGAAAGGCCTTTCGCCTACCCCGAGTGTGGTCAAGCGTGACCACATAGGTGACCGGGTTGAGCTGTTGGTGGACGACGTACGGGCCCTCCCAGGCTGCCTGAAGCTTATCCGTTGGTACAGGAACCAGCACCCACACCTTTTGACCCACGTGGTAGGTCCGCTCCCGGGCGTTCTGGTCGTACCAGTGCTTCTGATCAGCCTGAGCCTGCGTCATGTTGTCATGCACCAACTGCGTCAAGGTCTGCATCTTGTCACGGAAGCGCATGACATACTCCACTATGGACACTTCAGAAGGGTTCGGCTCCTCTTCCCAGGATTCTCTTACCAACCCAAGGGGTCCCCGGACTCGCCTGCCGTACAGGAGCTCGAAGGGGGAGAACCCCGTCGAGGCCTGCGGAACCTCTCTGTAAGCGAATAGCAGGTGTGGGAGGTACTGCTCCCAGTCGCGCCCTTGTGTCTCAACCAGCATGCGTAGCATCTGTTTGAGGGTACCATTGAAGCGTTCACACAAGCCATTGGTCTGGGGGTGATACGCACTCGATACCAGGTGCTTCACCTGCATTTTCTTACAGAGAGCCTCCATTAGGTGAGACATAAATTGGGTCCCTCGATCAGTAAGCATTTCCCTGGGAAATCCTACACGTGAAAAGATGGCCAACAGGGCATCCGCCACCTTATCTGCCCTAGTTGACGACAGAGCTACTGCCTCTGGGTACCGGGTAGCGTAGTCTACCACAGTAAGAATATATCGCTTTCCAGAGCTGCTGGGGACGGCCAGCGGGCCCACAATGTCCACCGCGATCCTCTGGAAAGGCTCCTCTATCACTGGCAAAGGGATCAGGGGAGCCTTAAGAGCAGGCCCCGCCTTCCCCACTCTTTGACAGGTGACACAGGAGCGGCAGTAGTTTGACACATCTGTCCCCATCTTAGGCCAATAGAAGTGTTGAGACAGCCGGGCCTTGGTTTTGCTGATCCCCAAGTGTCCAGCTAGCGGGATCTCATGGGCAATCCGCAACAACTCACCCCGGAATTGCTGCGGGATGACCAGCTGTCTTTCCCTCTACCACTCCTTTTGTGATTCTCCGGGTACTGTCTCCCGGTACAACCTTCCTCCTTCCCAAAACACCTTCTCCTTATCAGTCTCGGAGAAGCGCGTCCCGGCGAGTTGTCTCAAACTCTCTAGGCTCGCATCTGTGTGCAGAGCGGCCTGAAACTCCTGGCTAGGGGAAGCCAGAAGCGACGTCAGGGTCCCTTCCCCACGGGAGCCCTCTGGGACCTGCTCTGGGTCCACCTCTGGTTCAGTCATACTGATGACTGAGGAGGGTCCGGGAGGCAGACAGTTATCTGCGTTCCGGGCACTCTGACTGCGGGTGACAGCAGCTATGTAGGCTGTCTCCCCGGGGGTTTCTACAGACCCATCAGCCGATGCTGCTATGGGCTCTACCTCCCCATCCACCCCCATTACCTCAGGAGCATTGCTACTTATGGGCCAGTTACCTTCCTCGGTGGCACTGGTCAATTGCATGGCATCACCTTCCTCACGGTTCCCATGTATTTCCCCATTTCCGGTAGCACCGACACTTGCCCCTGCTAGGGGTTCCTCAGCCGTCTCACTCCGCAGAGCGACGTGGCTGAGCACTCCTGTACCTACGGACACATCAACTTTCATAGCAACAGCGTTATCAGGTACAGTTGGCACAGGTACAACATTTTCACCATCAATCCTAGGGAAAAAATGGTTAACAGATGCATCATTACAAGATAAAGCATGGTCAGGTAACACATGCGATTTCCCATCATCATCATCATCATCATCAGGGTTAACGTTACCCTTATTAGCAGATTGGGGAGGGGTGTCAGGGACGTAGTATGCAAACAACCTCCCCAAATCAGTCCCCAACAAAACATCAGTGGGCAAATTATCAGACAGCCCCACTTCTTTCACCCCGCTCCCGGCACCCCAATCAATAAAAACCCGGGCCATCGGTAAGGGACAGCTGATGCCCCCAATCCCAGTGACAGTTAGGGTTTTCCCCGGAATGATTTCTTCAGGGGCCGCCAGTTCGGGTCGGATGAGGGTTCGTTCAGCCCCGGTGTCCTTGAGGCCGGTAGCAACACGACCTCCCACAGTGACGGGCTGTACGTTGTCACACACCCTCCCAACCACACAACCCACCAAAAGAACAGCTGCATTAGGCCCTGGGGCCTGGGATGAGGGGTTCTTCTGCTTGGCTGGACATTGGTGACTGAGGTGTCCAGTCTGCCTGCAGTGGTAACACTGGCGAAGTTCGGTGGTAGGTCTGATGCTGTTGGCCACGGGGACAGGACCTCTGGTGTGTTGGCTGGCCGGGGTACTGGCGTTGGATGCAGGCTTACCCCCTCTCCAGCTGGAGGTGACTGGCTTCCGCACTTCCGATCTACGGTTGGCCTCATAGGCATCGGCAATCTGCGCTGCTTTCGTCACGTCTTTGGGTTCTCTGTCCATCACGAACTGTCGCACCTCAGTTGGGCAAAGACGGAAGAACTGGTCTTTGATCATCAGGTCTCGCAGCTGTGCAAAGGTGGTCACTGACAGTCCTTGGGTCCACTGGTCAAAGTGGGTCCCCAGTCCATGCACCACATCACTGTAACTGTCGTGTGGGCCACGTTGGAGGGTCCGGAACTTTTTACGGTACACCTCGGGTGTAAGCTGGTACTTGGCTATCAGAGCCTGCTTGATGGCCTCATAGTCACCATCTTGTTCTTGAGGGAGTGCAGCACACGCCTCCAGAGCTTTTCCTCTCAGCCCTGGTGTCAGGTATCGTGCCCATTCTTGTGTAGGCAGCTGGTACTGTCTGCAGGCTTTCTCAAAGGCCCGCAGAAAAGTGTCCAAGTCCCCATCCTTTTCCATAACAGGAAAGTGGTCGGGCCGGGGTTTTGGTGTCGGAGTGCTGCTGGGCTCACGGCTGGACTGGGACGACCTCTGCATTTGCAGTTGGGCCATCTGCAGCCGGTACTCCCGCTCCGCTTGGGCCTCCCGCTCGGCTCGGGCCTCGGCTCGCTCCTGGTATTGCTGGATCAGCTGTCGCCGTCCCTCATGGTCGTCAGCGGGGAATTCTTTCAATGCTGCCTGCAGGTGGGGGTCCAATTCGCCCGGATTGCTAACGGGGCGAGCATTCAGTGGTTGGACCTCTGCTGCAGCACCATGTTCGCTGGTGCTGGCATCTGCGGCTTCTGGGCTCTGTGAGTGGTCTAGAGCGGCTTCCCATTGCATCAGGACTGCGACCAGTTGGCTTTTGTTTTTGTTTGCATAGTCAATGTGCTGTGACTTGCACAAGGCCACAAGGGTGTCTTTGGTCTGCTGCTCATAAAAGGTTTCTCCCAGCACAACCATGGTTGCCAAATAAAAGATAGGATAGAAAAACGAAGAAAAAGGGAAGGGATAATTACCAGTACACAATTGTCTCACAACTAATAAACACTGAGTTCGTTCTCCAAACTTATTTGCGCAGAGTTCTCGCAAGAACTTTCTGCAAGTTTTTAGTGAGAGGAATGATTGCTCAAACCAAATCACTAATGCTCTAATATCCCACCGCCTTGCCACCAATATGTCACGATTCACACCGTGACTGTCACCAATTGTCAAGGTCCCTTAGCCGCTGCCCACAATATGTCACGGATTGGGGTGACTTTAGACCAACAGACGGCTATCACATGTGCAGGGGGGTTATCCTAGTTATCCCTCCACTGCCACAATGTGATGAAAAAAAAACACACACGAGGTTACTGACCTCTTGTTTACAGCAGGGGCTTATTTTAGGTATCCCACTGCTCTTCAGTATACCATGAACTGCAGGGATTTGTGTATATCCCGCTTACAGTTCCACTTAAACCTTGCAGCTCTCTGGCGCCCCCCTTCCTCTCAGGTCAGATTAGGTACTGCACCTAGGGTGATTAGTCGCCAGAAACGCTGCCTGCTATGTACTGGCTATTGGGTACACTGCAGCGATGCGATAACTACTCCCACTCAGGCAGGAACAATAATTATCAAGCCGCAGTCGCTACAGGGACCCCCAAAAGCCTGCACACGGTCGCTGCCACCAGCTCCAATTGAACGGGTCTGGAGCTAACCCCACAACAGTAGCGTAATTCCCTTCAGAGACAGGGTACGGTTTAGGGCAGGAAGAACGAACTAGTATTAAATATTATACCCCATAAATGATTTTTAGGCAGTGTTTATAAAATATTTTACAAAGATGTTACAAATGAGACAATTGCAAATATGTACAAGGTAATTATGAAAATAAAAGGATTAAATGAAGAAAAGATAACACTCACATATTCTCAGATCATTGCATTGCAGGCAACCAGACATCCCAGCTCATTGGTCGTGCTGCTCAGGCCTCACAGGAAAAGACAAGAAGAAGGAGCTGGGGATCTGGCCACAAACTTAAGACCTACAGCTAGTGACATCACAGAAAGGGCTGGCTTTTCCAGATCCTCCTACCTTTCAGTCTGAGTACTTTGAATACAAATTGGTCTAATGCTTATAACTCCGTTCCAGTACATATCAGAATCATATCACACCCAGCATTCAGCTTGTATTAACATGAGCTTTCTTATGAGATCAAATATGTCCTATTATTTACAGAGCAATCCCTACTTCTTCCCCCGATGGAGTTAGACGACTGTGTTTAGAGTGATGGGTAGATGCTTCGATGGAGATCAAGAATATGTATTTATCATTCTACTATCCTTGGTCTAATGCTTATAACTCCGTTCCAGTACATATCAGAATCATATCACACCCAGCATTCAGCTTGTATTAACATGAGCTTTCTTATGAGATCAAATATGTCCTATTATTTACAGAGCAATCCCTACTTCTTCCCCCGATGGAGTTAGACGACTGTGTTTAGAGTGATGGGTAGATGCTTCGATGGAGATCAAGAATATGTATTTATCATTCTACTATCCTAAATAGTTTGTCTAATATCTCACAATAACAGAACAAAGGACCGCATGGTTCTAGAAGTTTCTCTAACAGTTCCTGCTAGTACAAATTTCCCTTGCAGCTATGCCAGTCGTAAATACCTTTCGTCAATAAAACTCCCCCACAAGGCAAGCTCTTCTACACAGATAGAAACACAGGGAAGGGAAGAGAAAAAGAGAGAGGGGGGGGTTTAGCCCCCGCATGCTAGCAAGAAAACTAACTTATGATATTTCATACCATATCGTGACAGAGGGATTGCCACACACACAGCAGGGGAACAGCTGACGTTACTGAACCCCAATAACAGAGGAGGGACTGTTGGGACTGTGCGTACAGCACTTCTGGACGGCAACTAGCGGTGTTGGAGCCCAGGGACAGGTGGAGGAGGAGGAGGTAGGAGGGATTGCCACACACACAGCAGGGGAACAGCTGACGTTACTGAACCCCAATAACAGAGGAGGGACTGTTGGGACTGTGCGGACAGCACATCTGGACGGCAACTAGCGGTGTTGGAGCCCAGGGACAGGTGGAGGAGGAGGAGGTAGGAGGAGGTAGGAGGGATTGCCACACACACAGCAGGGGAACAGCTGACGTTACTGAACCCCAATAACAGAGGAGGGACTGTTGGGACTGTGCGTACAGCACTTCTGGACGGCAACTAGCGGTGTTGGAGCCCAGGGACAGGTGGAGGAGGAGGAGGTAGGAGGAGGTAGGAGGGATTGCCACACACACAGCAGGGGAACAGCTGACGTTACTGAACCCCAATAACAGAGGAGGGACTGTTGGGACTGTGCGGACAGCACATCTGGATGGCAACTAGCGGTGTTGGAGCCCAGGGACAGGTGGAGGAGGAGGAGGTAGGAGGAGGTAGGAGGGATTGCCACACACACAGCAGGGGAACAGCTGACGTTACTGAACCCCAATAACAGAGGAGGGACTGTTGGGACTGTGCGGACAGCACATCTGGACGGCAACTAGCGGTGTTGGAGCCCAGGTACAGGTGGAGGAGGAGGAGGTGGAGGAGGTAGGAGGGATTGCCACACACACAGCTGGGGAACAGCTGACGTTACTGAACCCCAATAACAGAGGAGCGACTGTTGGGACTGTGCGTACAGCACTTCTGGACGGCAACTAGCGGTGTTGGAGCCCAGGGACAGGTGGAAAAGCAGAGGAACACAATGTAGGCCGAAGCCTGAGAAAGTCGAAAGGGAACCTGTAACCCCCCCCCAAGGCGTTTGTAGCTGAAAGAGCCAGCTTGTGCAGCACAAAAGATGCAAAAGGAAAAGGTGGCTCTTTTCATCATGCTCCTTGCAAACACAGAACTAAACACTTATAAAATGTGTCCCCTGAAACCGTGAAACCGTCCCGGAGGTTGGACTTTCCTTCGTAATATGACGCAGCACAGCCGTCATTCCTACCCCCCCGGCGCCGCGCCCCGGCTCCTCAGCGTTGTTTGATTCCGTCCCGGAGCATGCGCTGTTATGTTATCCCGTGGCCAGGCACACTTAGCGCTGCCCATCTTCTGACATCATTTGGTGTCAGGCTGGCTGTGCCTGTGCGGCCGCGCTGGCCGAGAGCCCGCCTCGCAGTGTCTTCTGATTTAATCCCACTGGGGGCCTGGGATCCATGGCCATGCGCAGTGCATATCCTCGCCTCTCACTCCCCTCCCTACGGCTTCTTAAGACTGTGCGGTGTCACGGCCGTGGCATGCTATTAGGGACCAGCTGACACCGAACAGTCTGAAGAAGCCATAGGGAGATGAGTGAGAGGTGGAGGTTCAGATATGCACTGCGCATGTCCATGGATCCCAGGCCCCCAGTGGGATTAAATCAGAAGACACTGCGAGGCGGGCTCTCGGCCAGCGCGGCCGCAGGCGCAGCCATCCTGACACCAAATGATGGAGCCGTCTGTGATGGTGTAGACTTTTGTGGGGGGCACAGAAAACTGTGCCACAGTTGGGCCATACTGGTCTTGCCTTGGGCAGAGGCACTGCTTCTGCTCCCTCTTTGTGCAGAGCCTCCACCACTGCCTGGACGCACTGAGCTGCTTTGGAATGCACTAGCAGCACTTCTCTCAGTTGGAATGGAGAAGATGATGGAATTCACCAGTGTGTCTTGGTACTCCCGCATTTTTCACTCCCGGTTCAACGGTGTGATGAGGCTTTCTACGTTGTCCCGGTAGCGAGGATCGAGGAGGGTGAACACCCAATAATCAGACATGTTGAGAATGTGGGCGATGCGGCGGTCGTTTCTCAGGCACTGCAGCATGTAATCCACCATGTGCTGCAGACTGCCAACTGCCCAAGAAACGCTGTCCCCTGCTGGAGGCGTGATCTCTGCCCGCTCGTCATCACCCCACCCTCGCTGTACACACTGAGTACTGGACAATTGTGAAACTCCCTCCTCTGGACGGATGTCTTCCTCCTCCATTGACTCCTCCTCATCCTCCTCACAAACTGTCCCCTGCCTACGCGTTTGTGAGGAACCACGTGGCGCTGACTGTCCAGAAGATGATGGAAATGGTGAATCCTCATCCTCCACCTCTTCCACAACATCATCCCTTAGCGCTTGCAGTGATTTTTCAAGCAGGCAGATAAGGGGGACAGTCATGCTGACTAGTGCATCATCTGCACTTGCCATCCGCGTGGAATAATCAAAGGGACGCAAAACCTGGCAGACGTCATTCATAGTGGCCCACTCTGTGGTTGTGAAGTCTGTACGGCGCTGAGTGCGACTTCTTTGCGCCTGAAGCAGCTGGTACTCCATTACAGCTTGCTGCTGCTCACACAACCGCTCCAACATATGTAACGTGGAATTCCACCTGGTAGGTAGGTCACATATGATGCGATGTTCCGGCAGGCGGTTTTGCCGTGCTGGAACGCCGCAAGCGAGCACACTCTAGGCGGACCTTGTGCAGCAGTGCATCAAGATCCGGATAGTCCCTCAAAAAGCTCTGCACGACCAAATTGAGCACATGTGCCAGACATGGGATGTGAGTGAGGTTGCCGAGGCCCAGAGCTGCCACCAGATTTCGGCCATTATCACACACTACCATGCCTGGCTGGAGATTCGCTGGCACAAACCACACATCGCTCTCCTGCTTGATGGCATTCCAGAGCTCCTGCGCTGTGTGGCTACGATTCCCCAAAAAAATTAATTTCAAGACGGCCTGTTGACGTTTGGCCACGGCTGTGCTCATGTCGGTCGTAACAGGTAAACGTTCATCACGGGTCCATGTGGAGGTGGACTGTGACGGCTCCTGCAGCGATGATTCTGAGGAACTCGTGTAAGAGGAGGAGTCAATGCGTACAGAATGGATTCCTGCAATCCTTGGAGTGGGCAGGACACGTCCTGCGCCACTCGCACGGTCTGTACCCGGCTCAACGACATTAACCCAATGGGCAGTGAGGGAAAGGTATCACCCCTGTCCATGTTGACTGGTCCACGCATCGGTGGTGAGGTGGACCTTGCTACTGACGGCGTTCAGTAGCGCGTGTTTTATGTGTCCCTCCACATGCTTGTGCAGGGCAGGGACGGCTTGCCTGCTGAAGTAAAAGCGGCTGGGCACATTGTACTGTGGGACTGCCAATGACATCAAGTCACGGAAGCTGTCAGTCTCCACCAGCCTGAATGACAGCATTTCCAGTGACAGAAGTTTGGCAATGCCTGCAGTCAGAGCCTGTGCTCGTGGGTGGTTTGACGAGAAAGGCCGCCTTTTCTCCCATGCCTGTACTACCGATGGCTGTAGACTGGGCTGGGAGTGTGTGGATGACTGGGAAAGTGGTGCTGCGGGTGGAATTACAGCGGGTCTCTGGACAACAGGGCCAGAGGTTCTTCCACGGCGATCCTGGGAGGAAGCCGAACCAGCTGCGTGTGAGCTGGAGGAAGAGGCAACACGAGCTGAAGAGGTGGTAGCTGCCGCTGTTGGTTGGCCTAGCTCTTCAGTGTGTTTTTCTAACTCCGCCGGGTGCCTGGTGCGCACATGTTTCCACATATTGGAGGTATTGAGGTTGCTGACATTTCGACCTCTTTTGACTTTGTGATGACACACCTTGCATTTGACATAGCAAATGTCAGCTGCAACTGTGTCAAAAAAGGACCAGGCACTGCAAGTCTTGGGAGCGCCCTTTTTGGCTTTTGGAAGAGACATGCTCCTAACGGGTGCCAAAGCGGAGGCTGCAGGATCCGCAGTCTTCCCCCTCCCTCTCCCTCTTTGGGCCGTACGGGGAATCTCTTCCTCAGAGCTGCTCCCACCACCTTCCTGTCCCTCACGCCAAGATGGGTCAAGGACCTCATCATCTACACTACCCTCTGCCCCCAACTGCTCCTCCTGGGTAGTCTCAGCAGCAGAGCACGCACCAGTAAGTGGCACCTGAGTGTCATCATCAGCTGATGCGGCCTGCGATGTGGTGACTGGAGCCACTGGCCCACCCGCCTCTTCAGAGGAAGAGAGAAAAAGCTGTTGGGCATCACTGCACCCTGCCTCTTCTTCCATTTCTCCAATGCTGCTTGGCTGGCCCCCTGTTTCCAAGTCAAGAGATTCAGAGAACAGAGGTAGAGACGGCTCCTGTCCTGGGCTCTCTGTCTGCCTGGGCAATTTGGCAGGTGGTGAAGAGACAGATGGCTGCTCTCCAGTGCTCTGTGTCTGAGAGGATGTGGCACTAATTGAAGTTGATGCATTAGCTGCCATCCATCCGACAACGGCTTCAATTTGTTCTTCACGCAGCAGCGGTGTACGGCGCTCTGACACAAAGCTGCGCATGAATGACTGTTGCCTGGTGAAAGTGGGTGCTGATGAGTCACCGGTGCCCGCAGCAGGCACAGTATCCCCACGTCCCCTCCCTGCTCCGCGCCCACGCCCACGCCCACGTGCCTTACTCACTGCCTTCTTCATCTTGGTTGACTGATAAAGATAAGCAGAAAAGTACTAACGGCTTTGTGTGCTTATTCCTGAACAACTCCTCCTAACAGGTATAAGAAACACTAATTTTCTAAAGTGTGGACTAGACTTTAATATGAGCTAATGTGGCCTACACAAATGTAAAGTGGTGTAACTGGTGTGTTTGGTGAACTTTATTATTTATTTATTTTTTGGGGGCTGAACTGACAACAGATAGAGCTGCAGTCACACGGAGACCGTGCAGACAGCCGTAAACGGCGCTGCAAGGCCCAAAAACCCTCCTCTACGTTATCCTATGTAGTGTTTTTCCACAAGTTAGCTGGAGACGGGTGGAAAGACACTAATAGGAATTTTTTGAAAAAATGTGCAGCAGCCTGCACTACTTAAAACAAAATGAAAATTGATTTGGCGGTATGACGCAGTGAAGAACCCTGAGCTGGAGACAACCAGGCTATGGCTGCTCACAGACTACAGGGCGAGCTGCAGTCACACGGAGACCGTGCAGACAGCCGTAAACGGCGCTGCAAGGCCCAAAAACCCTCCTCTATGTTATCCTATGTAGTGTTTTTCCACAAATTAGCTGGAGACGGGTGGAAAGACACTAATAGGAATTTTTTGAAAAAATGTGCAGCAGCCTGCACTACTTAAAACAAAATGAAAATTGATTTGGCGGTATGACGCAGTGAACAACCCAGAGCTGGAGACAACCAGGCTATGGCTGCTCACAGACTACAGGGCGAGCTGCAGTCACACGGAGACCGTGCAGACAGCCGTAAACGGCTCTGCAAGGCCCAAAAACCCTCCTCTACATTATCCTATGTAGTGTTTTTCCACAAATTAGCTGGAGACGGGTGGAAAGACACTAATAGGATTTTTTTGAATAAATTAGCAGCAGACTACACTACTTGGAAAAAAAAAAAAAAAAAGAACAGTATGAGGCAATGAACCACCCTCCCTGAACTGAATACAACCAGCTATGGATGGCCTATGTGGCTGCACTCAGACTAGAGAGTGGGCTGCACTCACACACACACACACACACAGACCTTGCAGATCGCTGTGAAAACAGCGCTACAAGGCAAAAGCAAGGTGATTAGTAGGTGAACACAGCGGTTGCTAAATTAGCCTTTGGAAAGCACAAAGAAGCAAATCGCTATCTCTAAACTGGCCCTCAGTCAGCAAACAGCGTCCTGTCACTAACTGAATTCACAGCAGAGTGATCACAAAATGGCGCCAGCGACTTTTAAACTGCATCATGACATCATTTCAGCAGCCAATCACAGCCTTGCCAGTAGTTTCATGCCCTCCATGCTAAACAGGATGTGCCCACACTTGAAATCATTCTTATTGGCTGAATTTGGGCATTTTGAATCTGGGAACTTCCGATTCCGGTATCCGATACGCGGCAAGTATCGGAATCCCGGTATCGGAATTCCGATACCGCAAGTATCGGCCGATACCCGATACTTGCGGTATCGGAATGCTCAACACTAATGATAACACAAAACTTTTTCTCCACCCATGTTTAGTGGTTGAGTGAAGACATTTATTGTCAAACTACTGTGTTTTCTCCTTTTAAATCATAACGACAACCCAAAACATCCAAATGACCCTGATCAGAAGTTTACATACCCCATTTCTTAATTCCCATGTATTGCCCCCTCTAACATCAATGACAGCTTGAAGTCTTGTGCTAGTTGTGGATAAGGTTTGTTATTTTCTCAGATGGTAAAGCTGCCCGCTCTTCTTGGCAAAAAGCCTCCAGTTCCTGTAAATTCCTGGGCTGTCTAGCATGAACTGCACGCCTGAGATCTCCCCAGAGTGGCTCAATGATATTGAGGGCAGGAGACTGAGATGGCCACTCCAGAACTTTCACTTTGTTCTGCTGTCGACAATGACAAGTCGACTTGGCCTTGTGTTTTGGATTGTTGTCATGTTGGAACATCCAAATACGTCCCATGTGCCATAAACCCCCCAAGAAAGAAATTCCTGAATTGCTGTTTTTTTTCATTCTGCCTCCAAAAAATCAGAAAAGAAAGCAATCAAAAAATGTCATGTGCCCGAAAATGGTAACAATAAAAACGTCAACTCGTTCCGCAAAAGCAAGACCTCACAGAACTCTGTGGGCCAAAATATGGAAAAATTATAGCTCTCAATATGTGGTGATGCAAAAACTATTATATATATATATATATATATATAGTAGCATTTCACCCGCTACGGGTCTAGGGAACACTCGCTTAGGTGCGGCGGATGACACTCAGGAGACAAGTTTCCTTAAAAGTTTACCGGGTTTATTGCTCCATAAACCATATTGCAACAGGAACAACAGGTTAACAGTCTTACGTCAGACAGGTGATTCCCCAATGTCCATAGTAGAGTTCTGCTCTCTCACCTCTGTGGGCTCACAGACCGTGCTATGTCCAGCACGTAGGCTCTCCAGCCTAAAGATGGTCTCTGTGTGTTGTTCAGGACGTCTGTCCCCACGTGGAACCATCCAACACACAGGCCACTCTGCACTGTCCAGCCAGGACACCTGGAAGTGTGTCCACCCTGACACACTCCCACAAACTCACACCATGTGCTACACACACCTCCATTATGTAGCCTGAAACCATATTACTTTATGTGCATTACAGAAAACACTCCGGGTTACATCACAGCGACAAGCCTGCTCTGTGATACATACCTCCCGTCGACTATACGTCCTTTAGCCACGCTACATACCTCCCCCCTCTGCCTAAAGCTTGGCACTTGTCCTAAACCGACTAGAGACCCCTCTCTGTCGGCCCTGACAGTCAAACCGTCTGTCTAAGTCAGGGCCTGTTATTGAACCCTTTCGTCGGCATTCGTCAACCATTTCTGTCACACCCTTTAATAAAGACGACCCCTTGTCATCTCGTCTCAGTCGGATCTGGGCAACATGGTCAATCTGGCGTCGCAATCCCCTTGCACCCATACAACCTGTCCGGACTGACTCTTTGCCAACACGTCCGCTACTGGGTCTCCCACGTAAGTCACTCAGCCCTGAGCTAACGGAGGAGTCACTGCCTCTAACTCTTCCTTCAGGCTGGGTACTTCCACCCCTTTGTTTGTCCACATTTCGGGTCGAAAGTGGCCGCCATCTTCCATCAAATGGGCGCAGCAGTCCTGTAAGGGGCTGTCCTTCAACGCTTAGATATACCATGCGATACTCCAGCAGAGTCCGTATTTTGCTAAGACTCTCCACTGTTCCTACAACAAAGAAGGGAACCATACCCTTTTCTCGGGGTATTTGGTCTTCATGGACACCAGGTATTCTCAACCTTACCACTCCAGACTTATCCACCATCTCTTGCATGGCTTGACCATTCCTTCCAATGACTTTATTCACCCTAGAGACGGGTACCTGTATTACATCTTCTCGAAGACTCCGAGCTTTCCTCACATGCTCCAGCTGTCTAGCAGCTTCTTCATTCCGCAATTGGGCCATCCATTTCGTACGCACATATCTCAGGTGCATGTCACTCAGGGTAGCTACCCTCTTATCTGTGACATCAGTTGTGGATAGTATCACTAACTGATTAGTTTCTGGGGTCCAGTTCACCTTACACGCCCCCACAGCCTTCTTGAACTCTTCATGCATAGACTTCCTGGCACAGGCCTCTCTCAGGTCTTCAGGTACGTCTATCATGCATTTAAACAAGGAACTCTCCTTCTCTTCAGCTGTCAGACACCCACCTTGTTCAGCTTTCAGAGCCAACTTCCTCTGAACATCACCAGCCTCCAGACGTTTGGCCAGGATAGACACCTGCTGCTCCACCTTCTCCCAGGCTGCTTTATACATTGACTGGCTTTCTTTCAGGCGACCTCTGAGCTCTGCCACCTCTTTCTCTAAGGCACTCACACGACACTCAGCGGCCAGTCTCCGAAGCTCCTCTTGCTTCAAACGGGTATCCACAGCCTATTGGACCATGCTTAGTTCGCTCCCTCCATCCTCTGTATTGGCTGAGCTTTCATCACGCGAGGTGGTATCTACTTCAGGCCCCACTCCTTTGGTGGTCTCTTCCAGCTCTTCACAAGGTGCAACTGGTACCACTTCTTTGCATCCTTTACGTCTCCGGCGATGGGAGGACTTTTCCTTCTGGTGGGGCTCTTCTTTACTGTACTCCCTTACTTCCTCAGTGTCACAGTCACCAGCATAGTCTGTGTCATACCCCACAGTATGATGAACCCCCAAGTCACACTCTTTCCGGGTGTCAGCTCCACATGTTTTATCTACCACATCACTAACAGTCATATTGTGGCACACATCAGGTGATGTCATGTCCGTAATTTGGGACCATCCACCATTTTCCTTGGTCACGCCTGACTTAGGACTGTCAACTATAGGGGGTGCATTCTCTGCATTAATTTTCATACACATCATTTCCACAAACACTTCACCCTTTTTCCACCAGTCCCACAGTGCTTCCAAATCCTGTCCAATTACCATAGGACACGGCAAGTTCGGGACTACAGCCACCTCATGGTATGTGGAAACATTAGCTGCGACAATGTAGAGAGTGGCTACCTGAAGACGTTTAGTGTCCCCAGGTGACACAGAACTTCCTGGAAGGGTTCTCAGCAAAGACACTTCTCTCCCCGGGTCTATCAACCCCCGCACAGACTCTCCATCCAGCCAAAAAGGACACAGTCGTGACTCCTCACTGATTGCCGCACCTTTTTTGGCTCCGCCCCCTTTTGGGCAAGTGCTCCGCTTTTTGACACCACCCCTGTTCGAAATACAGCCCCCTTTTGGGATTCCACCCCTTTTTGGGCTACTACCCCTGTTCGGGTTACCACCCCTTTTTGGGACTCCGCCACCTTTTGGGCAACCATCCCCGTTTGGGTCACTGCCCACTTTTATGGACACCACCCCACTATGGGGTACACCCCGTGGACTTCCCACAGCACTCTCGGGCCCCAGTTCGCACAGCACACCAATGTGACTCTGGCCCTTTAAGAGTCTGCACACTCTAAACCAGCAATGTCTCTTTTTTTTTTCCTCTCTTTGCTGCAACAGCAGCTACACTTTACAAGGCTCTGCACCGCAGACTTCGTGGACCCGCCGATCCACAGCAAGCCGCTTGTCACCTTCGTGGACCCGCCGATCCACAGCAAGCCGCTTGTCACCTTCGTGGACCTCACTGAGCCACAGCAAACTTCGTGACCTCACTGAGCCACAGCAAGCTGACTCTCAGGAAAAAAAACTCAGTCTCTCACTGACCCCGGTCAGAACAACACAGATTTCAGTCTGTTACACACCCGGCTTTAACACAGCCCAAATATAGTTTCTCACTGATCCCGATCAGCATAATACACGGTTTTCAGACCGTCACCCATTGGCAACTTCGCGGGTTCCTGGACACCCCTCGGCCTCAGAGGTGCCCAGACACAACAGTTTTCTCACTGACCCCGGTCAGTATTTACTCACGGTTTTCAAGACCGTTACCTGTCATTGCCACACAGGTTCTCGGATCCCTCTTCTCCTCAGTGGTATCCCATAAACAGCAGTTCCTCACTGACCCCGGTCAGTATTTACTCACAGTTTTCAAGACCGTCCACTCTTCCGGCTCAGACCAGCCAGCGCTGCAACATGTGCTCCTTGGATTTCTGCCCGCATTCTCCACCAATTGTAGCATTTCACCCGCTACGGGTCTAGGGGACACTCGCTTAGGTGCGGCGGATGACACTCAGGAGACACGTTTCCTAAAAAGTTCACCGGGTTTATTGCTCCATAAACCATATTGCAACAGGAACAACAGTCAGACAGGTGATTCCCCAATGTCCATAGTAGAGCTCCGCTCTCTCACGTCTGTGGGCTCACAGACCATGCTATGTCCAGCACGTAGGCTCTCCAGCCTAAAGATGGTCTCTGTGTGTTGTTCAGGATGTCTGTCCCCACGCGGAACCATCCAACACACAGGCCACTCTGCAGTGTCCAGCCAGGACACCTGGAAGTGTGTCCACCCTGACACACACCCACACACTCACACCATGTGCTACACACACCTCCATTATGTAGCCTGAAATCACACCCAGGAACCCATCACATGATTAGACATGTGGTTCTGACATCACCACAGGTCCTGAAACAAACATAGATAGGCATGGTTATGCCCCTTACCCAGTGGTGAGGTATATGGGTTGCCAGCCCCTCATATCTCTCATAGCTACCCGTAACCTGGACCCAAACATACTAAATAAATCCTTATTACTTTATGTGCATTACAGAAAACACTCCGGGTTACATCACAGCGACAAGCCTTCTCTGTGATACATACCTCCCGTCGACTATACGACCTTTAGCCACGCTACAATATATATATATATATATATATATATATATATATATATAAATCAATATATATACTGTATAAAGCATATTTTAGTGTGTGACAGCAGCCAAACATAAAAACCCGATATAAATCTGTTATCGCTGTAATTGCACTAATCCGAAGAATAAAGTCACCTAATCACTTATACCACACGAGGAACAGCGTAAAAAATAAATAAAACCAATTCTTCACCTACTGTTCATTTTTTCATTCTGTCTTGCAAAGATCGCAGTAAGGCTTGGCACTAGTGTTGAGCGATACCGTCCGATACTTGAAAGTATCGGTATCGGAAAGTATCGGCCGATACCGTCACAGTATCGGAATCCAATCCGATACCGATACCCGATACCAATACAAGTCAATGGGACTCAAGTATCGGACGGTATCCCTGATGGTTCCCAGGGTCTGAAGGAGAGGAAACTCTCCTTCAGGCCCTGGGAACCATATAAATGTGTAAAAGAAAGAATTAAAATAAAAAATATCGCTATACTCACCTGTCCGACGCAGCCGGGACTTCAGCGAGGGAACCGGCAGCGTTGTTTGTTTAAAAATCGCGCTATTACTTGGTTACGTGAATTCCCGGCTTGTGATTGGTCAGGTCGGCCATGTTGCCGGGACGCGGACCAATCACAGCAAGCCGTGACGAAATTACGTCACGGCTTGCTGTGATTGGTCCGCGTCCCGGCAATATGGCCGCCCTGACCAATCACAAGCCGGGACGTCACGGGAGGCTGGACACGCGCTCATTTTAAAATGGGCGCGTGTCCAGCCTCCCGTGACGTCACGGCTTGTGATTGGTTGCGCCGCGATCAACCAATCACAAGCCGGGAGGCTGGACGCGCTCATTTTGAAATGGGCGCGTGTCCAGCCTCCCGTGACGTCACGGCTTGTGATTGGTTGCGCCGCGATCAACCAATCACAAGCCGGGAGGCTGGACGCGCTCATTTTGAAATGGGCGCGTGTCCAGCCTCCCGTGACGTCACGGCTTGTGATTGGTTGCGCCGCGATCAACCAATCACAAGCCGGGAGGCTGGACGCGCTCATTTTGAAATGGGCGCGTGTCCAGCCTCCCGGCTTGTGATTGGTTGACCGCGACGCAACCAATCACAAGCCGTGACGTCACGGGAGGCTGGACACGCGCCCTTTTTAAAATGAGCGCGTTTCCAGCCTCCCGTGACGTCACGGCTTGTGATTGGTTAATGGCGGCCATGTTGCCGGGACGCGGACCAATCACAGCAAGCCGTGACGTAATTTCGTCACGGCTTGCTGTGATTGGTCCGCGGCCCGGCAACATGGCCGCCCTGACCAATCACAAGCCGGGACTTCGCGTAACCATGTAAAAGCGGGAATTTTAAACAAACAACGCTGCCGGTTCCTGCGCTGAGGTCCCGGCTGCGTCGGACAGGTGAGTATAGCGATATTTTTTATTTTAATTCTCTATTTTACACATTTTAACATTAATGTTGTTCCGATACCCGATACCCGATACCACAAGAGTATCGGAATCCCGGTATCGGAATTCCGATACAGCAAGTATCGGCCGATACCCGATACTTGCAGCATCGGAATGCTCAACACTACTTGGCACACATTTATCCTGCGCTCTGCGTTAAGCTCTTACATTGGGATTTCTGTGTAAACTTCTGAAATGTGTGATTCAGATGGAACCTCTAGCGGAAGATTCCCTATAATGAGGCAGATGGAGGCACTGTGGATGCCGTCTGACCTTTGTTCCGGCAGTGTCCGTCTTTTTTAGGATTGAATAAAAGTGCTGTCGGCCACAGTTTTGTGCACTTCTGAACAGAGGCCAGACTTAGTCCAGAGTAACTCATTTGCCTCATTATAGTGAATAGATCTCTCAGGGGTTCATCTGAATCACATAACTCAGAGATTTAGATGGAAACACCTAAGTAAATGATCAGCTTAGAGCGCCAGATAAATTTGATCACAAACGTTATGTAAACGCTTCAACTCAATCCACAAAAAAGCAAGTCCTCACTCAGGTCTGTCATCTGTTGACGAAAATATAGAAGGCTTCCACGTTACTGGTAGTACAAAGGTTCTGGAAAAGCAAAATGGCTCCTCAACCGCCAAAAGAAATTCAGTAAATTCTGTGCTCCCAAATCCAAATGTCCCCCTCCTTACTGAAAACAGTGTACCTAAACCACGTATAGCGTCCTCGTTTGGCATTTCTGAAATGATGAGAGCCCGCCTAACTTAATGGGTGCATGCCTCCAGAAGCACGGACTGCGCATAATGTACTGGTGACTGCAACACACTGGTGACTACAGCATACTGGTCACTACAATGGCAATTTGCAATTTTCACTTGGCAACATTCATTGCTGCTTGTTTCTGGAAAATACCCATGGAGTCAAAATCAGCACTACACCTGTAAATAAATTGCCAAAGGGGTATAATTTCCAAAATGGGGTCACTTGAGGGGGGATTCTGCTCTTCTAGCAATTAGGGGCTCTATATATGGAGTCTGCAAAGTCTTTAGGGAAAATCTGCGGTCGAGCAGGCAAATAGTGCTCCATTCCTCCTGAGTCTCTCCGTATGGCTAAATAGTACTGTACAGCCACATATGGGGTATTGCCACGTTCAGTGGAAATTGTGGGACAAATTTTAGGGCAATCTTTACTCACTTCCTGTGTGAAAATGTAAAATCTGGGTCTAAAACTAAATGTTGAGGGTAAAAATTAACTCATTTTTTCCGCATTACTCAATGGTTTAAAATTCTGTGGTGCCAATATGATCACTGCATCCCTAAATGAATTCATTGATAGGTGTGGTTTGTAAAATGGGGTCACTTATGGGGGTTTTCTGCTGTTCTGGCACCTCATGGGCTCTTCCAGTGGCTCATGGTACCTGCAAACCATAACAGTAAAATCTGGCTCTCCTTGTCTTCTGAGATTTGCACTGTGCCTGAAAAATATTTATCAATTACATGTAGGATATTGGCACACTCAGGAAAAATGGACCTTAGTTTGTTGTAAAAAAAAAATCCTATTAGCCCTTATAAAAATTAAAAAACTTGTGGCTATAACAGGGGTGATCTTATTTTAATGTATAAATATATGAGGGGACATTACAAAGACCTTTCTGATGATCTTTTTAATCATAGACCTGAGACAGGGACAAGGGGGCATCCTCTATGTCTGGAGGAAAGAAGGTTTAAGCATAATAACAGATGCGGATTCTTTACTGTAAGAGCAGTGAGACTGTGGAACTCTCTGCCGTATGATGTTGTAATGAGTGATTCATTAATTCAATTTAAGAGGGGACTGGATACCTTTCTGGAAAAGTATAATGTTACAGGGTATATTGTTGTGAACTCTATTTTTAGGCTCCCTCTAGTGGTCACAAGCGGTACTGTGTAGTGTTGTCTTTCTGCAGGTTGGCTGCATCAGCTGGTTCGTTATCCTTGGTTGGTTTCCTATTTAACTCACCTGGATACTCAGTTCCTTGCCTGCTATCAATGTATTCAGTGCTCTTCAGATTCCTTGTGATTACCTTGCTCCCAGCCTCTCCAAGACAAGCTAAGTTTTTGTCCGTTCATTTTTTGATTATCAGCATTCATCATGTTTCTTGTCCAGCTTGCTAAGATGTGATCTCCTCGCTTGCTGGTTGCTCTAGGGGACTGAGTTTCTCCCCCCACACTGTTAGTTGGTGCGGGGGTTCTTGAATCTCAGTGTGGATATTTTGTAAGGGTTTTTTTTACTGACCACACAGACCCCTTTACTATTTTCTGCTATCTAGTATTAGTGGGCCTCATTTGCTGAATCTGTTTTCACCCCTGTGTATGTGCCTTCCTCTTACCTCACCGTTAATATTTGTTGGGGGCTTCTATATCTTTGGGGATTATTTCTCTGGAGGCAAGAGAGGTCTTTCTTTCTCTGTAGGGGTAGTTAGTTCCTCAGGCTGGCTCGAGACGTCTAGGATTTTTAGGCACGTTCACCGGCTACTTCTAGTGTGTTTGGATAGGTTCAGATTTGCGGTCAGTCCAGTTTGCCACCTCCCTAGAGCTTGTCCTATGTTTGTTACTTAGCTGGAGTAATTCGTGATCCTCACCTACTAAGGATCATAACAGTATATACACTAGATTCCTTGATGAGGCGTTGATTCAGGGAACTAGTCTGATTGCCGTATGTGGAGTCGGGAAGGAATGGTGGAGTTACTCTTTGCCGCATGGGGTTTTTTGCCTTCCTCTGGATCAACATGTTAGGGCATGTTAGGTTAGGCTATGGGTTGAACTAGATGGACTTACAGTCTTCCTTCAACCTTAATAACTATGTAACTATGTAACAGCATTTTTGTGAGGAAAGTGTGATTTTATTATTTTCACTGCTCAATGTTATAAACTTCTGTGAAGCATCTGGGGGTTCAAGGTGCTCACCATGCATCTAAATACATTCCTTGATGGGTCTATTTTCCAAAATGGGGTCACTTGTGGGGAGGTTTCCACTGTTTAGGTGCATCAGGGGCTCTCCAAATGGGTCATGACGTCCGCTAATGCAGCGCCCCCACTGTCGCAGGGCCGAGGGGTACCCGGTATCGGGCCTCTGAGTCTCTGCTCTGGGGTTGTCACAGTGGTTAGACCCAGTCCGTGACCCTGCTGAGGGGCGCACAATGATAGATGTGGATGGTATGGTGCGGTGAAGTGCCGGTCGTAGTAAATGATGAGGACACCAGGTTGAAGTCTCTTTACCTCTTTACTGAAGGTTTCAAGGGGTCCAATCCAGGGCACAGTTAACCGGGCTGTCCGAGACCGGCTGGTCCGAAAGCACATCCGGAATTCCCTTTCCAGGTGGGGATCAGTGTCTACCTTCCTGCGCTTGTGTGTTGTAGTCCTTCCCTGCTGAGCACCCCGGGATAGTCCTCACAACTGCTGTGTCTGTCTCTGATGTTCGTTCTCTCCGTCCCCCAGATAATATGGCGAGGACGCACCCGTATGACAGGGTAGGCCTGGAGTTCTTCCGGGACCCTAGAGTTGCCCCTCTCCCACAGCTGCCTCCGTTGTCTGCTTAGGTGTTTTAGTGAGACAGCCAACCTATAATTGGCTGTCCGGCCGTGGTTTGAAGTAATGCTTGTAGTCTCTTACTTGCTCGGCGTTCCAGCCACCGACTGTCTGCTCCTCAGAAGGATGTTGCCTCGATCTTACAGCACGACTCCTTCTGGTTCTATCACCCCTTTGCTGTATCCCCGTTGCTCACTGGTTTGTGCTATTCTTAGGAGTCTGCCAGGATCCCATCCCTGACAGGTCCTCTCCCTAGCTCTTCCCAGTTACTTCTCACTGTCTTCCTGTCCAACCCCCAGTGTTACCAGAGTGTGAGGAGTGGCCTAGTAGATAGAACCACCCCCCCTGGTGGCCGGAGTGTGAAGTGTAGTGTGTGTGTTACCTGGTCAGGCGAACTCCTTTAATGCAGTCAGACGTAACATCACTCCCCTTAGTGGCAGAGCGACATTACTGCAACGACCAGGACTCTGGGGCGCTGCACTCCCCCCCCGGTTAAATCCAGTACTCCCGGACTGGGAAAACAAGAACAACAATACATGTTAACAGGAAACACACAACAATTTAAAATATCAGAAACAATTAAACATAACAGTGCTTCCCTTTATGGGAGGTGAGGACTTCTTGAACGTTACGAAAGTTAGGTCATGCACAGTTTATGACTCTCAGTTCAGTGGTTGAAACAGTGGGGACACCAGGTAAACAAAGGGGTCCCCTTTTAGAAGTTTTTAGAGCAATTCACTGTCCATTACTCTGTTGTCCATTTTAAACCCTGTAACAAAAGATATGCATACAAACATTTTCAACTAAATAGCAGCCCTCATTAATACCTCCAAGTTTTGTAGCGGAGGGGCGTTTGATTCTGAGTGCTGCGTGTGGACCTTCGCAGCACAGGGGTTGCTACTGGCCTAACAGGGCCCACTATGCTTGCTACCGCTGGTGTAGTGCACTGCCTTCTAGCTACACTTCTAGTGAGTCTGGGTAGCACTGGCAAGCTAGGGCTCTCAGGGCTGCTGCTAGCAACAGTGGGTACGGCAGGCTCGCCGATAGCAGAGGGAGGATCTGCCAGTTCAACGGTCGGCACAGCATCTTCAGGTAGGGCTTGTTGAGGTTGCGGGGCCGGATGATCTGGTACCACCATTGTTTCTGGTGGGTCTGGCTGGTAGAACGTTAGAACAGGTACCACGATGGCCTGATTTATCTGAGTCCAGTACTGGGGAAAATCACCAAGGACAGTGTGGATCATCTTCTCCTTTTCCACCGGCGGGGAGATTCCTGGAGCCATTTCCCTCTCTCTCAATTTATCAGGGCAGATCTTAAGGTGATCCCTAGATATCGCTGTTGAGGTCTTCCCTCCGTCCTTTCTGACGAGGCAGACCTTTGTGTTGTCGAAATCAGATGGCAGGATGGTATACGGTTCCGCTTCCCATTGGTCATCGAGCTTGTGTAGTCTTCTCTTTCGTTTGAGTACCTGCTCACCAGGTGACAGGGGAATCGCAGGAGCATGCTGGTTGTAGTCCCTTTCTTGTTTTTGCCTAGCCTGGGCGAGACTTCTTTCTACGCACTCCTGTACTTCGCGGTACCTTCGCTGCCTTTCTGCATCCCAATCTGCATCCGGCGAGGTATCTTCGGGGACTAGGACCCCCATGTCCAGATCAACGGGTAACTGACTGGATCTTCCTTGCATCAGGTACGCTGGAGTACAGTTGGTGGAATTTACTGGGATGTGATTGTACATATCCACCAAGTCAGGCAACTTTGTCGGCCACAGGTTCCGTTCCTCCACAGGCAAGGTCTTCAATAAGTCGATTACCACTTGGTTCATCTTTTCGCACATCCCGTTGGTTTGAGGATGGTACAGTGTGGTTCTGATCTTCTTACACCCGTACAGTTGGCAGAATTCTTGGAACACCTCTGCTTCGAATGCTGGCCCCTGATCGGTCAGTACCTTCTCTGGGTAGCCATGGGGCCTACAAAAGTACTGCTGGAAGGCCCTGGTGGCAGTCCTGGCCGTTAGATCCTTAACAGGTACAACCACCAAAAATCTGGAGTAGTGGTCCACGATGGTAAGGGCGTAGATATAGCCTGACCGGCTAGGTGTCAGCTTTACATGATCCAACGCGACCAGTTCGAGCGGCCGTTTGGTGATGATAGGCCGCAGGGGAGCCCGTTGACTGTCACGGTCCTTCCTGCGTAGGCTACATGGACCACACTCCCGACACCACTTCTCAATGGTTCTCTTCATGCCAATCCAATAGAACCTCCCTCGGAGTAGCCTCTCTAGCTTCCTCCAACCGAAGTGTCCGGCTCCATCATGGTAGGCTCCCAGAACCATGGGCGCATCTCGCCTTGGCACCACTATCTGCCACACCAATTCATGAGTACGTGGGTCGATGCTTCTCCTGCACAGCTTGCCATCATGGATAAACAATTTGCTTCTTCCCTTCCACAGTTGTTGGGTTTCTTGTGGATCATCTGGGCCGGGATGCATCCCTGCCTGCGTCAAGAGCTCTTTCACCCGACGGACCGCGGGGTCATCATCCTGAGTTTTTGCCCACCCGTGATGGGGCAGGGGGTTCAGCGTGGCATCCGGTTGGTTCTTATGCTTGCTCCTCACATGATGGGAGTTTTGAGTGGCTTTAGGGCGGTGGAATGCAGGCAGCTCCACCTCTTCAAGTGCCTCCGGGTCTTCCCCTGCTTCCGGCAAATTGGGCATTCGAGACAAGGCATCGGCATTTGCATTCTTGTGTCCTGCCCGGTACTTGATGGTGAAGTTGTAGTTGGACAGCCGGGCCATCCACCGCTGTTCCAGGGCCCCGATCTTGGCGGTGTCCAGATGTGTTAACAGATTGTTATCCGTGAAGACGGTGAATTTCGCTGAGGCCAGGTAGTGTTTGAACCTCTCTGTCATGGCTCAGACGATGGCAAGGAATTCCAGCTTAAAGGAACTGTAGTTGTCAGGGTTCCTTTCTGTGGGACGGAGTTTCCTGCTGGCATAAGCGATTACCCTCTCCTTGCCTTTTTGGACCTGGGACAGCACGGCTCCCAATCCTACATTGCTGGCATCCGTGTACAGCACAAATGGTTGGTCGTATTCGGGGTAGGCCAGTACCTCTTCTCCCGTCAGTGCTGACTTCAAGCAGGTGAAGGATTCTTCCAGCCCCTCGTTCCAATCAAATGGGGTGTTTATTCCCTTGGTCTTCTTTGGCTGGCCCACCAACAAGTTTTGCAAGGGTGCGGCCTTCTTGGTGAAGTCCTTAATGAACCTTCGGTAATAGCCTACCAGTCCGAGGAACTGCCGGACTTCGTGGATGTTGCTGGGCTTTGGCCAGTCCTGGATCACCGTGACCTTGTCGGGGTCTGGGGCCACTTCTTCAGCGCTCACCACATGGCCCAGGTACTGCACTTTTGGTTTCAGCAGATGACACTTGGATGGTTTCACTTTTAAGCCAAAGTTGGATAGGGCTTCAGACACCTCAGCCAGGTGTTTCAGATGGTCTTCGTAGGTCTTAGAGAAGACAATGACATCATCCAAATACAGCAGTATGGTTTCAAAGTTCTTGTGTCCCAGGCAGCACTCCATCATCCTCTGGAACGTCCCTGGAGCATTGCACAATCCGAAGGGCATGTAATTGAATTCGCAGAGGCCCATTGGTGTCGTGAAGGCCGTCTTCTCTTTGTCCGCCTCCGCCACAGGAACCTGCCAGTACCCACTGGTGAGATCTAAGGTAGAGAAATAGTTAGCAGATTTTAAAGCAGCCAGAGACTCCTCTATCCTGGGCAGTGGGTATGCGTCCTTATGTGTAATGCGATTCAACTGCCTGTAGTCTACACACATCCTCATTGTACCATCTTTCTTTTTAACAAGGACTAACGGAGCTGCCCAGGGGCTACAGCTGTCTCTCACCACCCCAGCCTCCTTCATCTCTCGCAACATGTCTTTGGCACACTGGTAATGAGCTGGGGGTACGGGACGATATCTCTCTTTTATGGGTCGGTGATCTCCTGTGGGGATATGATGTTGGATCCCTTTCACCTGCCCAAAATCTAAGGGGTGTTTACTGAATACCTGCTCGTACTCGTGTACCACCCTGTAGGCCCCCTGTTTTTGATGGGGTGGGGTAGAGTCAGTGCCCACATGCAATTCCCGACACCAGTCTTTCGAGTGCTGTGCAGAACCGTTGTCCTCCGCCACGTTTGACAGGACCAAGGGTTCAGGTGTCTGTATCACACTATTATTAACAGTGAACAATTTGGCGAGCGTGGCATACTTGGTGAGGTGAACTTCTTCCTCCCCACAATTGAGGACACGTACAGGCACCCTCCCCTGGCGAACGTCGACCACCCCCCGGGCTGTCAGAATAGTAGGCCTATTGTCTGAATACACGGGTTCTACCAAGGCCTGGTAGTCCTTTCCCCTGAGGCCTATGGCTGCCCAACACCATATTAACATTTCACTCCTGGGGGGTATCGCGATGGGTTTTGAATCACTCACAGTGACACGACCAATCTCACCACCAGTCAGCTCTACCTGTTGTCTCTGCATTAGAGCTCTGATTTCTTTTTGCAGGGCACGCTGTTCACTGTGGCCAGCGGTTTCGGCTACCTGTTGCAACAAAACAATAACTTCTGCAAGACAATTTTCTATAACATTAGTACCGATAGTCATCATGGGATTACATTCTCGGCGGTCAATGTCAACAATTACAATCCCTTGGGCTTTCAATTCCACCCGCCCCACCTTGATGGTGGCCTCTTTATACCCCACCTGTGGCAGCGGCTGACCATTACTGGCTATTATGGTGAAATCGTCATCAGGGCCACGAGTAATATCGGCGTCCTCCCAATACCGTTTATAGAGCACGTAAGGCATAGTTGTCACCTGAGAACCGGTGTCCAGCAAAGCGTTCAGGGGGATACCGTCAACCACTACAGGGAGAATTGGTCGCCCTCCAATGTATTTGGCTCTCCAATGCTGTGGGCCTGATCGTCCTACTCCTGGGGGTTGGCCCTTTGCCCCAGGGGTTGCTCGTTTAAAGGACAGTACCTTGCAAGGTGGCCCACCTGGTGACAGCGGCGGCAGATGGGTCGTCCGTCCTGATGGAAGCGATCGTTGTCCCGGCCTCTGGTCAGCGGAGTCCTCCTCTGTCGCATCCACGGGACGTCCTCTGGTCTGGAGGCCAGCTGGATCTTCTCCTTGGGGGTCTCCTGTAGGGACTGCACCGTCCGGGCCAGGGCAGCAACGCTCTTGGTCAGCTCCTGCATCTGGAGGCGGAGTCCTGCAGGGGAGTCGTCCTCTAGGCTCTGGGCATCGGCTTCGGCGGCGACTGGGGTATCCGACGTCACCTCCTGGTAGTATGTGAGAGCGGGGCGCCTGGGGGGCGCAGCACGGATGGGCTGTCGCTCCTGCAATGCCTGGATAGCTTTATCCTTGAATTGCGCAAAAGTCAAGTCTGGATTTTGCATGGCCAGGAAATGCAATTGGCCCCGTTGGTGACTACACAGGAGCCCCTCGATGAACCGCTCTTTCAGGAGTTTATCCTCATCCTGCATGCTGTCAGGGTCACTCTGCTTAATGGCCCGCATCGCCTCCTGGAGATTAAGGGCATAGTCCCGTAAGCTATCCTGCGGTCTCTGTTTGCATCCATAGAAAGTCAATTTAATCTCTGTAGCTGTACGGGTATCGAAGGTGGCTTTAAGCTTTGCAAAAAACCTGTTGTGCCGTTCCCTTATCCGCGGCGGGCCAGGACTTCATTTCTCTCAGAGCCGCCCCAAAGAGTTGGCCGGTTATCATATGAACCTTCTGAGGTTCTGTCAGGGGATAGAACTCGAGCAGGCTGCAGAGCCCTTCTTTAAAGTCAGTGAATGTATGCGACTCCCCGGAGTATCGTGGGAGCCAGGCCGCTCCGGGCAGGTACGGCATAGAGAAGGGCATTATGGCTTTTGTGGTAGCAGCAGCATCCGGCTGGCCGATGGGGGCAGCGGGCTCCAGGGCCGCCAGTGGTGGTATTAGGGCCGCGGCTTCACCCGCTGCGGGGACCGGAGGTGTCCCTGCGTCCACGGCTGCGACCGCCACCTCCTCTCCTCCTGACTCGGACATGGCCGTCCTTTTTTTTCTTTTCACTAACCTGCTGGAGGTCGGAGTTCCTCTTCCGGGATTGGCACTTTATCGCGCTTTCTCGTTCCGCGCTTCTTTTGGCCGGTTCTGCCCACGGAGCTCAGGCTCCTCCCTCCGCGCACGGCAATGGCGAATCGTGGCGGGAACTCTTGGCGGCAATTGGCAACACACAGTCTTTGCGATAAGTCACAGTCCAAGCACAATAAATCACAGTTCCAAGGCACACATGACCTGATCCTTCAGGCTTAAGTAGATCCTGTTCGTGACGCCAAGCTTGCAGCGCCCCCACTGTCGCAGGGCCGAGGGGTACCCGGTACCGGGCCTCTGAGTCTCTGCTCTGGGGTTGTCACGGTGGTTAGACCCGGTCCGTGACCCTGCTGAGGGGCGCACAATGATAGATGTGGATGGTATGGTGCGGTGAAGTGCCGGTCGTAGTAAATGATGAGGACACCAGGTTGAAGTCTCTTTACCTCTTTACTGAAGGTTTCAAGGGGTCCAATCCAGGGCACTGTTAACCGGGCTGTCCGAGACTGGCCGGTCCGAAAGCACATCCGGAATTCCCTTTCCAGGTGGGGATCAGTGTCTACCTTCCTGCGCTTGTGTGTTGTAGTCCCTCCCTGCTGAGCACCCCGGGATAGTCCTCACAACTGCTGTGTCTGTCTCTGATGTTCGTTCTCTCCGTCCCCCAGATAATATGGCGAGGACGCACCCGTATGACGGGGTAGGCCTGGAGTTCTTCCGGGACCCTAGAGTTGCCCCTCTCCCACAGCTGACTCCGTTGTCTGCTTAGGTGTTTTAGTGAGACAGCCAACCTATAATTGGCTGTCCGGCCGTGGTTTGAAGTAATGCTTGTAGTCTCTTACTTGCTCGGCGTTCCGGCCACCGACTGTCTGCTCCTCAGAAGGATGTTGCCTCGATCTTACAGCACGACTCCTTCTGGTTCTATCACCCCTTTGCTGTATCCCCATTGCTCACTGGTTTGTGCTATTCTTAGGAGTCTGCCAGGATCCCATCCCTGACAGGTCCTCTCCCTAGCTCTTCCCAGTTACTTCTCACTGTCTTCCTGTCCAACCCCCAGTTTTACCAGAGTGTGAGGAGTGGCCTAGTAGATAGAACCACCCCCCCTGGTGGCCGGAGTGTGAAGTGTAGTGTGTGTGTTAACTGGTCAGGCGAACTTCTTTAATGCAGTCAGACGTAACATCACTCCCCTTAGTGGCAGAGCGACATTACTGCAACGACCAGGACTCTGGGGCGCTGCACTAATGATTCCAGGAGATTTTACATTCAAAAAGTCAAATACGCTCCTTCCATTCCGAGCCCTGCCATGCGTCCAATTAGTAGTTTTCGCTCTCATATTGAGTATCGGTGTACTCAGGAGAAATTGCACAACAAATTGTATGGTGCAATTTCTCCTGTTACCCTTATGAAAATGCAATATTTTGTGCTGAAAACATATTTTGGGGAAAAATATTATTGGAGCGCCCCCACACCGCCGCAGGGCCTAGGGGTACCCGGAGCCGGGCCTCTGGTCTCAGTCCTGGGGTTGTCACGGTGGCTAGACCCGGTCCGTGGCCCTGTCTGTCAGTGGGGGACGTCCGGTAGAATAAGTGATGATGATGGTGCAGTAACGGTGGTGTAGCGGTGCAGTTGTGGGGTGCAGGTCGCGGTAAATAACGAGGACACCAGGTTGCAGTCTCTTTACCTCTTTACTGGAGATCTCTCAGTCCGCAGTCCAGAATACGGTTCACCAGGCTGCGCAAGTCCGGTCGGTCCGATGGCACTTCCAGAGTTCTCCTCACAGGTGGAAATCAGTGCCCTCCTTCTTAGCGCTATGTGTTGTAGTCCTTCCCTGCTGTGCTCACGGAAAGTACCCCACAACTGTTGTGTCTGTTTCTTAAGTTCCCTCACAACTCGATTCACTGATGTTCTTCTCGTATTCCATCCCTCCCTGTTATTCAGGTTGGAACGGCACCCGTTTGTCAGGTAGGCCTGGAGTTCTTCCGGGACCCTAGAGACGCCCCTCTCCCGCAATTGCCCCCCAAGACTTCATAGGTGATATGTGGTAGACAGCCCGCCTTAAACTGACTGCCCTGCCGCTGTTTGGAGTATGGCTTGAAGCTGTATGCTATTCCACTCCCTCGGCGTTCCGGCCACCGGTAATGCGCCTCAGTAGGATGTTGCTCCGGTCCTACAGCATGACCCCTACTGGTATTCTCCTTTTTGCTTGATCTCGTTTCTCACTCAGCACAATCTATCTCGCTTCTAGTCCTTTCTTGGGCACCGCCGCTATGCTGAGCAGGCACGGTCCCGTTACGTTCTTTCTAATGCCAAGCCTCTGTCAGGATCCCACCCCTGACAGAGACCCTACTGTCTCTTCCTCCACAACACCCTCTGCCACAAGGTGTTGCTTCGTTCAATCCAGTCAGCTTTCTCCTCTAACTTCCTGCCTGACCCCCAGTTTACCCACTATGGTGGGGAGTGGCCTAATGAATAGAACCCTTAGCTCCCCCCGGAGGCCCTGCTGTGAAACATATTGGTGTCTGTGATACCTGGTCAGATGAACTCCTTCAGTGCCATCGAACGCACCATGGCTCCCCATAGTGGCGGATCCACAGTACTGCAACGACCAGGACTCTGGGGCGCTGCATTATTTTATTTATTTTTACGGCTCAACATTATAAACTTCTGTGAAGCAACTGAGGGTTCAATGTGCTCAATACACATCTAGATCAGTTCCCTGAGGGGTCTAGTTTCCAAAATAATGTCACTTGTGGGGGATTTTCACTGTTTAGGCACATCAGGGGCTTTCGAAACATGGTGACATGGCGTGCATCTAAATGACACAGAGTTTTTGGTAATAAACTAAGTAATTATTAAAACTCTGTGTTATTTAGATGCACTTTTTGCGTTTTACTTATTTACAGCAGGGTTTTTGCTCATTTTTTTTCTCTTGTAGGCTTTATATGCTTTATGGCCAATGTGAACATGCGTTTATGTGCTGCATGTGTACCAACAAGTCAAGCTCAATTTTTTTTTTTCATTGTATTATTGCATTCTGTGCAAGCTGAGGTGTGGCCACCCTTTTCTGAGCTGGAGTCTATATATAAAGCTCCCCCAGGCTGGTGTTCTACTGGTTGGGCCCAGTCTTGTTGTCTGTGCTTATTCACACTGAGGTCAACATTGACACATGGTAAGGTTTTTAATAGTAGACAGTGTATGACTGTCCCGATCAGAGTTACCTTGACGTGGTGGGATCACTTTTATGCTATTTTTGATCAAAAGCAGTATTACTAAAAACTCTGTTATTTAGATGCACTTTTAACTTATTTACAGCAGGGTTTTTGCTCATTTTTTTCTCTTGTAGGTTTTATATTGAGGACAACTAAGCTAAAGACCGTCATAGGGCGAAAGCGACTCTCCACTGACCGGGATGACTGTCATCTTATTCGAATATTCGAATGTCACTCAGCAACCGCAGGATGACATCAAGTGACCTACAAAAGGAATAGCAAATGGCAGCTGAGGTGAAGTGCACTGCAAGAACAGTTCGTAACAGGCTCCTAGAGGCAGGCCTCAAGTCTTGTAAAGCTAGTAAAAAGCCTTTCATTAATGAGAAGCAAAGGAGAGGCAGGCTGACCAGACCATAAGAATTGAGCCATAGAGAACTGGAGTAAGGTAATCTTCTCTGATGAGTCTAATTTTCAGCTTTGCCCAACACCTGGTCATCTAATGGTTAGACGGAGATCTGGAGAGGAGTACAAGCATGTGCACCTACGACCTGTCACATACTGAACTAACTGAGCGTTGTCTCCACTAACAAAGTTCAATCACCTATCAGGCTAGTTGTAGCTCCTTCCCTCCTTATCAAGCCACATATTGAGAGCGGTTACCAAATACTTACTATTAGAAAGTGCACAGTGAATTTGGGAAACCAGGGGGGGTGAGGCTACAACTAGCCTGATAGGTGATTGAACTTTGTTAGTGGATACTTATGGTATCCCCTTAGGGCCAACTATTTCACATAGTCGTGAGCTTACATGATCGGGTGGACATCTATATGGTACCCTTGATAAAGAGACAACGCTCAGTTAGTTCAGTATGTGACAGGTCATAGGTGCACATGCACCGCTATTCAGGCTGACTATAGGTTATTATATAAAGTAGCTCAGACCTCCAATGGGGTAACTGGTGGGGGTGGGTGCCCTTGGTGGTTATTGTTTCATTTTTGTAACTTCCACACACCTGGTTTTGTCTTTTTCATTTATTTTAATATTTCTAATAAAGAAGTTATATTTTATTAATGGACTGGTACATCATTTTTCCCTATGGGAATTAAGCTCTAGTTAGATGGATGTGTCCTTATTATAAGGTTTCCACATGGGGTAATCTAATATAAAACAGAGTGGATATATTGAATATTTCTTACTATTCCCCCTCAATATGTGGTATTGTTGTTTCTTGGTGATTTATACAATCTCCAGACCTGAACCCCATTGAAAACCTATGGTATATAATTAATGTAATTAAGAGGAAGATGGATACTCACAAGCCATCAAACAAAGAAGAACTGCTTACATTTTTGTGCCGGGAGTGACATAAGGTCATCCAAAAGCAGTGTGAAAGACTGGTGGAAAGCATGCATTATTTGAGTTCTGAAAGCACTGTTTCTTTTTTATTATTTTGTCGATTTCTCATTTGTTGCAAATATATCCAACATTTTGAGCCTTAAATTTTGGAGACATGTTGTCACTAGTTTATAGAATAAAATAACAATGTACATTTTACTCAAAAAATAGCTAAAAAGAGAAAAATCAGAGAAACTGAAAACTTTGCAGTGGATTATTAATTTATGCCAGAGCTGTATGTCTTTTTAATGGGAATACCTCATCATACACTTCTTTTGACAGATTATCTCTTACAGGAATCAAAGGATTTGACGTTGAAGTTCAGCATCAACCTTACTCGCCTCTGAAATCATATGTTGGTGGAGCATTAGGACAGGTTCCCTTTAAAGGCACATCTGTGATTGTTCCAGGATGTTCATCACTGTACATTGAATGAGCTGTACAGTACTGAAGCAATAGTTGTTTTTTTATTACTGAAAATGAAAACGTGACTCTGATGTCAAGTAGATAAAGTTTATCTTTAATATATACAATGGATGACTTAATGATGTAGTCTTTTGCTCTTTTATAGCGGGCAGTATTGGTGTCAGTGTCTGTAACTTTTCCAGTTGCTTCAGATATAGCTTAGGCTCTCTTGAAGATTCGCTTGGCTTCAACTCCCTCATAGACGTAGGTCTGAAAGACAATCGAGATGTATGAGATGAAATGACATAAACATGAACTTATGTACAATGATTACATCAAGGCAAGGTTTCCTAAGCACCACTACCATATCTCTGATGAATATACAGAGGAACGTTGCGTTTTACTCATGTAATGAAAATGTTCTAAGCAGGAATTTTTCTCCTTGTGAAGAGTGCTATGTTGGTGTGATGAGAATTACAGGCCATATATATCTTTTACATTTCCTGAAAAGCATTGCATGGCCTGTTAGTCAATTTAACCCTAGATGGCACTGCCCACAAGGAATCCATTATCTATTAAACCCCTTGTCAGAGGTTTCTCACACAGCTAAATCATACCTTCTGCTTTGCACTGATGAGGAGCAAACACCCCGAAACACTCCCCAGCTTTTTTGGAGTAGAAGGCACCGAATGCATTAAGATGCTCAAATGGTTCTTAATGGTTTTGGTGCCTTTTCCGAGTGGTGTGTTGGCACACCTTGCGCCTTGCCATAAATGCCACTCCAGTCAGGGATCTTTTTGCAAACATAACAGAAATCTACTTTGCAGTTTTATAGTCTGCTACAGTTTCTTTAACTCCATCACCACCATCTTGGTATTCAAATCTCTAAAGTGGGCAAATATATGCCCAAACTGAACTAAAAGTACACAAAAGAAAATACTAAATACTTAAAACTCACCTGTACAAGTTCATCTCCAATAATTACTCTGTTTGTCCTCAGTTGTTTTCCGTTGTCTTTCCTGGCAAATGTTCCTACAAGCTTATCTCCCTCTGTTACCCAGGCGCCCTGGTGGTGGGAAGAAAGTGCAGAATTTGGTGATACAGCTGTGAATAATAGCTAACATCCCATTCATCACACTATGAGGTATAGTAAGATGTCAGATAACGTATAATGACTCTTTATATCAGTGATGTATATATTATGTATACTACAGGGATCTAGCTATAGAGGAATGCAAAGACAAATGTGACTCTGGCCCCGGTTGGTATGTCACATTCTAATTATAGCATCCTAGTTGTTGTTTTGCTCTGGTATTTTTTGTGTAATTTATTAATGTCTAATTTATTAATTTCACTAGTGACTAAAAAATAAGGGCGTATTCCAACCTAAGGACTCCCTCACACTGGCGTATGTTCTCTCATGGGAAGGAATTGGGCCAATTTTTGCAAATGTCACTCGGCTCAAACTCCGTCACATTGTGAGTGTGATACAATTCACTCGAGTGAGAAAATTGCAGCACAGGTGCAGAGAAGATGGAAAACGTAATTTCTCCATCTTCTCCATTGTCTCTGCGCGCCTACATTGGACTGCACATGGGTGACATCCAATGTTTTTCCTGCACCCATAGACTTGTATAGGTGTGGGCTGTTGCAATTATTTTCCCTTGCCGAATCAGCATGAAATAAATCACTGATCTTCGCTGCCCCATAGTATAATAACATTGGGCCGAGTGCTATCTACTAAAACATCAGATAGCACTCGACCGTGTGAGCGAGGGCTAAGAATGTAAATCTATAGTATTAGTGCTACAAATGTAACAATTGGAATTTACCATTAATGAGGTTAGCCCACCGTTATATATAACATCCAGTGTATAGACCATAAAACATGAATAACATTTGGAATTCTCATGTTTTTAAAAACACAATCAAGTTAAAGTTTTTGGCATTTCCTTTACTTAGTGTGGCGTCTCCTGGTGTTCAAAGTGTATAGAATGTTCGGGTCCCGGTAATGGGCTGTGTGCTGGTGGACATTTCTGCTTAGTGCCCCCCCCCACAGCCTAATATCTACAGTGCTTCACTGTGTACAGCAGAGCAGCCAATAGAATTAGCTTTCTACCCTGCCCTCTATTAAATGGACATGCACATTGTTACGCAGCTTGACCACCAGGTGGTGCCATACTAAATAAAAATTGTTATCGTTCACTAAATATATATTTTTTTAAATCAGGGGAGTTAATCAGGAGACTCATACTGCCCAAATAGAGGTTCCTTCATTGCCAGCATCTAATTGCCAGATTCTCGCCTTCCGGCTTAGCAAAATTGGCAGGTCTCTCACTATTTGTGTATAGAGAGAGGCATATGACAGTTAAACATGCAATGAGCGAGTATGAGGTACCAGACAGGTTTCCTGTAGCAGTAAGTAAATTGCAAATAGTATACTTTTATATGATCAATACAGTGGATGTGATACATAGTAGTGGGTCAACCTCTTTTAGCTAGTCATACACCTTTAGGTAGCTCTCAGATGAATGCTTGTTCAGCTATTGATCGCTATACCTCCCGCCCCCATACACTTTTATGTTTAGTTCCAAACTAAGTATGCATGTGTTCTTAAGGGCTCATGGAGACATTTGTGCAAATTGGTCCGAGAACAGACCGAATTGCCTAGACGGCCCACAACTCTCCTGACTAGAGCATGCCAGCTTCATGTTTTTTTGAGGCTTGGGTCTGGAGGCCCGAAGCTAGACCATGCATTGTGGTCCACGATCGGATCCAGATTGACTGCTGTCTGCATGAGCCATAATTGGTAGAGCGAGAAAAGCAGGGTTATATGTTGTGGGAACAAATCCTACAAACCCAATCCTCCTTTTCCCCTGACATCTGCCATTGCAGAGGGTTGGGACACCATCTACACACATTACATACTTGGCGGGTGCAGCCAACGTTCATGAAATGTGTATGTGCATCTATAGTTTGTAAATGATTCTCTTTATGTCCTGATGGCTAAATACCGTAACATCCCAGGGGCTTTATGATGGTATTCAAAACTTACGGGTTGAATTTATTTTTTTTATAATTTTTGCATGTTCCGTAGATTACACCCCAAATCATATTCTAGTCACAGTTCAAAGATTGTATTGTAACAATAACCAAACCATGCTACCCATGCCATATTGAGATTTTACATCAAAGATTATATTTTCACTTACTGAGAGCTCTGTGCCATCTGCAAGAGAGTACTCAAATGTGACCCCAAGGGTGAAGTTGATCTCGATGCTTCTGAAAGTGCTAGACTCCTTCACATTAAACTTGTCCCCATCTTGCTGGATTGTGATCTTCAGGTTATCATGTGCAGCGAGTTTTCTTTTCATTACATTAACACCTATGAGAAAACATAGTCAATTTTAGAAGAGAATAGAAGACTGAAATTAATTATTCGGCACCTCTAGACCTCTAAGGCTGGTTTCACACTTGCGTTTAAAAACGCAGCGTTTTTACCGCAAACGCATTTGGTGCAAAAACGCATGTAAACGTGTTTAAACGCTGCGTTTTTTAGACGCATGCGTTTTTGCATGTGGTAAAAAAACGCTGCGTTTTGACGCGTTTACAAGCATTTTTTCCAGCGTTTGTGTTTTTGAAACGCATGATGAGAAGTGTGTGACAGCTGCCAATCATCAAAATCAACTAGAAAGCCCACTATAAACAGAAATAGCTAGGGTTAGGATTAGGGTTAGGGTTAGGATCCCTATGGTTACTAGGGATCCTAACCTTAGGGTTAGGGTTAGGATCCCTAGGGTTACTAGGGATCCTAACCTTAGGGTTAGGGTTAGGGTTAGGATCCCTAGTAAACCAAGGGTTAGGGTTAGGGTTTTCTTGTTTTTTCTTGTGTTTTCTTGTATTTTTCTATAGAAACGTGCGTTTAAAAATGCATGCAAACGCATGTGCTTAAAAACGCATGCGTTTACATAGACAGCAATACAAAAAACCCCGCTAGAAATTACTACAGGTTGCATTTCCGCAACAAAACGCACACATTAAAAAACACTTACGTTGCCAAAAACGCGTCAAAACACATGCAAAAAAACGCATGCGTTTTTAATGTTAAGTATAGAAAAAAAAACACATGCGTTTTTTAGCGCTAAAACGCAGTTGCAAAAAACGCAAATGTGAAACCAGCCTAACTGGCAAAACTTAGCATTTGTCTAAATTAAGCCTTTCTGTATTTTTCTTCCATTGAGCTTTGTGTAACCCTTTGGAATTTGCTGTTAGAGAGACCTTTTAATCCTTGATCTTAAGTGAAGAAATGGAAGAGAGTCAGTAACTTACCCATTTCCTCCATAAATTTTTCATAGTTTTCACTCCTGTCAACTTTCCAGGTTCCATTAAAGGTCATGATGACGGCTGTGGGTGAGATCGAGGATGCACAGAATGATCAACCTGAGATGCAGATCTGTGTGTCTCCATCCAATTTATATCCTCCTGTTATCTATAGGCTGATCACCATGTGATGTGGCTGACTAAAGTCTGATTGAAGTCAAGATGTTAATTAATAGATATTCTCCTCCTCCTGAAGGACTCTCCTCATTAGTGCTAAACTTTGCCCTGATTTTCTGCGTATTGATTGCACAGTACGTAGTTCACAATATGCCAAACTTTATGACGGTGCAAAGCTATTAATGCAGACAAGAAGCTTTCTCATGTTTCCCTGTGTAAAATAATACGCCAAGAGCTTTTAACTTTTTGACACAAGTTTTGGTATTTTTACTGTGTATTTAAGATACAGTTACAGTACTGCTCAAAAGGTTACATACACTGGCAGAATTTTTGCTTTCTTGGCCTTTTATCGGAGAATATGAATGATAACACAAAACTTTTTCTCCAACCCATGTTTAGAGGTTGGATGAAGCCATTTATTGTCAAACTACTGTGTTTTCTCTTTTTAAATCATAACGACAACCCAAAACATCCAAATGACCCTGATCAGAAGTTTACATACCCCATTTCTTAATACCGTGTATTGCCCCCTCTAACATCAATGACAGCTTGAAGTCTTTTGTGGTAGTTGTGGATAAGGTTCGTTATTTTCTCAGATGGTAAAGCTGCCCGCTCTTCTTGGCATAAAGCCTCCAGTTCCTGTAAATTCCTGGGCTGTCTAGCATGAACTGCAGGCCTGAGATCTCCCCAGAGTGGCTCAATGATATTGAGGGCAGGAGACTGAGATGGCCACTCCAGAACTTTCACTTTGTTCTGCTGTCGATAATGACAGGTCGACTTGGCCTTGTGTTTTGGATTGTTGTTATGTTGGAACATTCAAGTACTTTCCGTTGCGCCATAAAACCCCCAAGAAAGAAATTCCTGAATTGCTGTTTTTTTTTTCATTCTGCCTCCAAAAAATCAGAATAGAAAGCGATCAAAAAATGTCATGTGCTTGTAAATGGTACCAATAAAAACGTCAACTCGTTCCGCAAAAGCAAGATCTCACAGAACTCTGACGGCCAAAATATGGAAAAATTATAGCTCTCAAAATGTGGTGATGCAAAAACTATTATATATATATATATATATATAAATATATATATATATATAAAGCAATATATATACTGTATAAAGCATATTTTAATGTGTGACAGCAGCCAAACATAAAAACCCGATATAAATCTGTTATCGCTGTAATTGCACCAATCCGAAAAATAAAGTCACCTAAAAACTTATACCACACGAGGAACAGCGTAAAAAATAAATAAGACCAATTCTTCACCTACTGTACATTTTTTTCATTCTGTCTTGCAAAGATCGCAGTAAGGCTTGGCACACATTTATCCTGCGCTCTGCGTTAAGCTCTTACATTGGGGTTTCTGTGTAAACTTCTGAAATGTGTGATTCAGATGGAACCTCTAGCGGAAGATTCCCTATAATGAGGCAGATGGAGGCACTATGGATGCCGTCTGACCTGTGATCCGGCAGTGTCCGTCTTTTTTAAGATTGCATAAAAGTGCTGTCGGCTACAGTTTTGTGCACTTCTGAACAGAGGCCAGACTTAGTCCAGAGTAACTCAGCTGCCTCATTATTGTGAATGGATCTCTCAGGGGTTCATCTGAATCACATAACTCAGAGATTTAGATGGAAATCCCTAAGTAAATGATCAGCTTAGAGCGCCAGATAAATTTGATCCCAAACGTTATGTAAAATGTTCCCAATAAAAGCTTCAACTCAATCCACAAAAAAGCAAGTCCTCACTCAGGTCTGTTATCTGTTGATGAAAATATAGGAGGCTTCCACGTTACTGGTAGTACAAAGGTTCTGGAAAAGCAAAATGGCTCCTCAACCGCCAAAAGAAATTCAGTAAATTCTGTTCTCCCAAATCCAAATGCCCCCCTCCCTACTGAAAACAGTGTACCTAACTGACGTATAGTTTCCACGTTTGGCATTTCTCAAATGATGAGAGCCCGCCTAACTTAATGGGTGCATGCCTCCAGAAGCACGGACTGCGCATAATGTACTGGTGACTGCAACACACTGGTGACTACAGCATACTGGTCACTACAACGGCAATTTGCAATTTTCACTTGGCAACATTCATTGCTGCTTGTTTCTGGAAAATACCCATGGAGTCAAAATCAGCACTACACCTGTAAATAAATTCCCAAAGGGGTATAATTTCCAAAATGGGGTCACTTGAGGGGGGATTCTGCTCTTCTAGCAATTAGGGGCTTTATATATGGAGTCCGCAAACTCTTTAGGGAAAATCTGCGGTCGAGGAGGCAAATAGCGCTCCATTCCTCCTGGGTCTCTCCGTATGGCTACATAGTACTGTACAGCCACATATGGGGTATTGCCACGTTCAGTGAAAATTGTGGGACAAATTTTATGGCAATCTTTACCCACTTCCTGTGTGAAAATGTAAAATCTGGGTCTAAAACTAAATTTTGAGGGTAAAAACTTATTTTTTCCGCATTGCTCAATGGTTTAAAATTCTGTGGTGTCAATATGATCACTGCATACCTAAATTAATTCATTGAGAGGTGTGGTTTGTAAAATGGGGTCACTTATGGGGGTTTTCTGCTGTTCTGGAACCTCATGGGCTCTTCCAGTGGCTCATGGTACCTGCAAACCATAACAGTAAAATCTGGCTCTCCTTGTCTTCTGAGATTTGCACTGTGCCTGAAAAATATTTATCAATTACATGTAGGATATTGGCACACTCAGGAAAAATGGACCTTAGTTTGTTGTAAAAAAAAATCCTATTAGCCCTTATAAAAATTAAAAAACTTGTGGCTATAACAGCATTTTTGTGAGGAAAATGTGATTTTATTATTTTCACTGCTCAATGTTATAAACTTCTGTGAAGCATCTGGGGTTCAAGGTGCTTACCATGCATCTAAATACATTCCTTGATGGGTCTATTTTCTAAAATGGGGTCACTTGTGGGGAGGTTTCCACTGTTTAGGCGCATCAGGGGCTCTCCAAATGGGTCATGACGTCCGCTAATGATTCCAGGAAATGTTACATTCAAAAATTCAAATACGCTTCTTCCATTCCGAGCCCTGCCATGCGTCCAATCAGTAGTTTTCACTCTCATATAGGGTATCGGTGTACTCAGAAGAAATTGCACAACAAATTGTATGGTGCAATTTCTCATGTTACCCTTATGAAAATGCAATATTTTGTGCTGAAAACATATTTTGGGGAAAAATTTTATTTTATTTATTTTTACGGTTCAACATTATAAACTTCTGTGAAGCAACTGAGGGATCAATGTGCTCAATAAACATCTAGATCAGTTCCCTGAGGGGTCTAGTTTCTAAAATAATGTCACTTGTGGGGGATTTTCACTGTTTAGGCACATCAGGGGCTTTCGAAACGCGACATGGCGTGCATCTAAATAACAGAGTTTTTGGTAATAAACTAAGTAATTATTAAAACTCTGTTATTTAGATGCACTTTTTGCTTTTTACTTATTTACAGCAGGGTTTTTACTCATTTTTTGTTCTCTTGTAGGCTTTATATGTTTTATGGCCAATGTGAACATGCATTTATGTGCAAGAACAGTTCATAACAGGCTCCTAGAGGCAGGCCTCAAGTCTTGTAAATCTAGTAAAAAACCTTTCATCAATAAGAAGCAAAGGAGAGCCAGGTTGACCAGACCATAAGAATTGAACCATAGAGAACTGGAGTAAGGTAATCTTCTCTGATGAGTCTAATTTTCAGCTATGCCCAACACCTGGTCATCTAATGGTTAGATGGAGACCTGGAGAGGAGTACAAACCACAGTGTATTGCACCCACTGTGAAATTTCGTGGAGGATCGGTGACGATCTGGGGATGCTTCAGCAAGGCTGGAATTGGGCAGGTTAATCTTTACGAAGGACGTATGAATCAAGCCACACACAAGGTTATCCTTGAAAAACACTTGCTTCCTTCTTCTCAGGCAATTTCCCCAACTCTGTGGACTGGTTTTTCCAGCAGGACAATGCACCAATGCCCCATGGATGAAGGAGCACCACATCAAGACCTTGTCATGGCCAGCCCAATTTCCAGACCTGAACCCCATTGAAAACCTCTGGCATGTAATTAAGAGGAAGATGGATAGTCACAAGTAGTGTTGAGCATTCCGATACCGCAAGTATCGGGTATCGGCCGATACTTGCGGTATCGGAATTCCGATACCGAGTTCCGATACTTTTGTGATATCGGGAATCGGTATCGGAACCATATTCATGTGTAAAATAAAGAATTAAAATTAAAAATATGGATATACTCACCTCTCCGGCGGCCCCTGGATCTTACCGCTGTAACCGGCAGCCTCCGTTCCTAAGAATGAGCGCGTGAAGGGCCTTCGATGACGTCGCGGCTTCTGATTGGTTGCGTGAGCGCTCATGTGACCGCTCACGCGACCAATCACAAGCCGCGACGTCATCGCTGGTCCTTCACGCACTCATTCTTAGGAACAGAGGCTCCCGGTTACGGCGGTAAGGTCCAGGGGCCGCCGGAGAGGTGAGTATATCCATATATATATCATATATATATATATATATCTCCATATACTCACCTCTTCAGCGGCCCCTGGACCTTACCGCCGTAACCGGAAGCCTCCGTTCCTAAGAATGAGCGCGTGAAGGACCTGCGATTACGTTGCGGCTTGTGATTGGTCGCGTGAGCGGTCACATGAGCGCTCACGCGACCAATCAGACGCCGTGACGTCATCGAAGGCCCTTCACGCGCTCATTCTTAGGAACGGAGGCTCCCGGTTACATCGGTAAAGTCCAGGGGCCGCCGGAGAGGTGAGTATATCCATATTTTTTTATTTTAATTCTTTATTTTACACATGAATATGGATCCCAGGGCCTGAAGGAGAGTTTCCTCTCCTTCAGACCCTGGGAACCATTCCGATACTTTGCGTCCCATTGAAATGCATTGGTATCGGGTATCGGTATCGGCGAGATCCGATATTTTGCCGGTATCGGCCGATACTATCCGATACCAATGCATATCGGAAGGTATCGCTCAAAACTAGTCACAAGCCATCAAACAAAGAAGAACTGCTTACATTTTTGTGCCGGGAGTGGCATAAGGTCACCCAAAAGCAGTGTGAAAGACTGGTGGAAAGCATGCATTATTTGAGTTCTGAAAGCATTGTTTCTTTTTTATTATTTTGTCGATTTCTCATTTGCTGCAAATATATCCAGCATTTTTAGCTTTAAATTTTGGAGACATGTTGTCACTAGTTTATAGAATAAAATAACAATGTACATTTTACTCAAAAAAATAGCTAAAAAGAGAAAAATCAGAGAAACTGAAAACTTTGCAGTGGATTATTAATTTATGCCAGAGCTGTATGTCTTTTTAATGGTAAGACCTCATCATACACTTCTGATGACAGATTATCTCTTACAGGAATCAAAGGATTTGACGTTGAAGTTCAGCATCATCCTTACTCGCCTCTGAAATCATCTGTTGGTGGAGCATTAGGACACTTCTGTATAGGTACTCAAGGAGTAGGGGGTTGGATCACTTTTCTCTAATGTGCATAAAGGTAATTATGGAATTTATCACCAATATTTTTATTTTTACCAATTAAAGTCATCATAAATTAAAATTCCTCTTTATTCTGTTTTAATTTTCTAAATTTAGTTTCTTTATTTTCTGTACGTGTTCTTGGGGGTCTCCCTCTCACCTAAGCTACTGTCAACAAAATTAAAAGATATTGGATGTTTTGGGTTGTCATTATGATTTAAAAAGAGAAAACACAGTAGTTTGACAATAAATGGCTTCACCCAACCACTAACCATGAGTGGAGAAAAAGTTTTGGTGTTATCATTCCTATTCTCTGAAAAAAGGCCAAGAAAGCTAAAATTCTGCCGGGATATGTAAACTTTGAGCACAATTGTAAGTTGAAAAAGTCACATCAATTGCATAGTCATAATGTGTAAACCATCCCTTAAAATGGTTTTCCACCAAAAAAAGTTGATTATGTGGATTGACTTGTGCTACCTGAAAATTATAAATGTTAATTCCTTCACGAAATTCACCATACTAGTGTCCCCCCGGTGCTGAGCCCAAATCTTTCCCTGCACATGTCAGCTGTTTTGAACAGCTGACATGTGCCGGTAACAGCCGCGGGTGGAATCGCGATCCGCCCGCAGCTGTTAACCCATTAAATGCTGCTGTCAATTGCTGACAGCGACATTTAATGTGATTGCGCCGGAAGCACGTGACTAATCCTGCCCATCGGTGACCCCGTCACATGATCGCGGGTCACCAATGGGTCAGCATGATAACCAGAGGTCTCCAGCAAACCTCTATGGTTGTCATTGCTGGATTGCTATGAGCGCTGCCCGGTGGTCGGCGCTCATAGCAAGTGACCATTTCTGCTACATACAGGTGATCTGATCATCGCCTGTGTGTAGCACAGGCTATCGGGTTATCGCCGCTTCTAGTCTACCATGGAGACTATTGAAGCATGCAAAAAAATTAATAATTTAAAAAAATATATATTAAAAAAAAAATAAAACAAATATGAAAGTTCAAATCACCTCCATTCTCCCCATTCAAAATAAAAGAAATAAAAAAAATGCAAATATTTGGTATCTCCAGTTCTCCACATTCAGAATCGCCTGGTCTATCAAGCTATTATTATTATTATTTATTATTTTAGCGCCATTTTTTCCATGGCGCTTTACATGTGAGGAGGGGTGTACATAATAAAAACAAGTACAATAACCTTGAACAATACAAATCACAACTGGAACAGGAGGAGAGAGGACCCTGCCTGCGAGGGCTCACTGTTGTGAATTTGCTTTTTGCTCCCTCTAGTGGTTACTAGTTTTTTGACTCTGGTTTTTCTGTCATTCCTTTTATCCGCACCTGGGTCGTTAGTTAGGGGTGTTGCTATATAAGCTCCCTGGACCTTCAGTTCAATGCCTGGCAACGTAGTTATCAGAGCTAGTCTGCTGTGCTCTTGTCTACTGATCCTGGTTCCAGTTTTATCAGCTAAGTCTGCCTTTTGCTTTTTGCTATTTGTTTTGGTTTTGTATTTTTTTGTCCAGCTTGTTCCATATCTATATCCTGACCTTTGCTGGAAGCTCTAGGGGGCTGGTGTTCTCCCCCCGGACCGTTAGACGGTTCGGGGGTTCTTGAATTTCCAGTGTGGATTTTGATAGGGTTTTTGTTGACCATATAAGTTACCTTTCTTTATTCTGCTATCAGTTAGCGGGCCTCTCTGTGCTAAACCTGGTTCATTTCTGTGTTTGTCATTTCCTCTTACCTCACCGTTATTATTTGTGGGGGGCTTCTATCCAGCTTTGGGGTCCCCTTCTCTGGAGGCAAGAAAGGTCTTTTGTTTTCCTCTACTAGGGGTAGCTAGATTCTCCGGCTGGAGCGTGTCATCTAGAATCAACGTAGGAATGATCCCCGGCTACTTCTAGTGTTGGCGTTAGGAGTAGATATATGGTCAACCCAGTTACCACTGCCCTATGAGCTGGATTTTTGTATTCTGCAGACTTCCACGTTCCTCTGAGACCCTCGCCATTGGGGTCATAACAGTTTGCCAGGCCAGTATTAAATGTTTAATGCATTGCAGAAGAGGGATTATAAGAAAGAAGATTCTGAGTTTTTTTTTTTTTCTTCTTCCCCTTTACCTCAGAGTGGCTATGCTTGCTGCAGACATGAATGTCCAGACCTTGATTACAAGTGTGGACCAGCTGGCTACTCGTGTGCAGGGCATACAAGACTATGTTATCAGAAATCCTAGGTCAGAACCTAAAATACCGATTCCTGAACTGTTTTCCGGAGACAGGTTTAAGTTTAGGAATTTCATGAATAATTGTAAGTTGTTTTTGTCTCTGAGACCCTGTTCATCTGGAGACTCTGCTCAGCAAGTAAAAATTGTTATTTCGTTCTTACGGGGCGACCCTCAGGATTGGGCTTTTTCGCTGGCGCCAGGAGATCCGGCATTGGCTGATATTAATGCGTTTTTTCTGGCGCTCGGTTTACTTTATGAGGAACCCAATCTTGAGATTCAGGCAGAAAAGGCCTTGCTGGCTATGTCTCAGGGGCAGGACGAGGCTGAAGTGTATTGCCAAAAATTTCGGAAATGGTCCGTGCTGACACATTGGAACGAGTGTGCACTGGCCGCTAACTTTAGAAATGGCCTTTCTGAAGCCATTAAGAATGTTATGGTGGGTTTTCCCATTCCCACAGGTCTGAATGATACTATGGCACTGGCTATTCAAATTGACCGGCGGTTGCGGGAGCGCAAAACCGCAAATTCCCTCATGGTGTTGTCTGAACAGACACCTGATTCGGTGCAATGTGATAGAAAAACCGCAAATTCCCTCATGGTGTTGTCTGAACAGACACCTGATTTAATGCAATGTGATAGAATCCTGACTAGAAATGAGCGGAAAATTCATAGACGCCGGAATGGCTTGTGCTACTACTGTGGTGATTCTACACATGTTATCTCAGCATGCTCTAAACGTATAGCTAAGGTTGTTAGTCCTGTCACCGTTGGTAATTTGCAACCTAAATTTATTCTGTCTGTAACTTTGATTTGCTCACTGTCATCTTATCCTGTCATGGCGTTTGTAGATTCAGGTGCTGCCCTGAGTCTTATGGATCTGTCTTTTGCTAAGCACTGTGGTTTTACTCTTGAACCATTAGAAAATCCTATTCCTCTTAGGGGTATTGATGCTACGCCATTGGCAGCAAATAAACCGCAGTATTGGACACAGGTTACCATGTGCATGACTCCTGAACACCGCGAGGTGATACGTTTCCTGGTTTTACATAAAATGCATGATTTGGTTGTTTTAGGGCTGCCATGGTTACAGACCCATAATCCAGTCCTGGACTGGAAGGCTATGTCAGTCTCAAGTTGGGGCTGTCGGGGTATTCATGGGGATTCCCTGCCTGTGTCTATTGCTTCTCCTACGCCTTCGGAAGTTCCGGAGTATTTGTCTGATTATCAGGATGTCTTCAGTGAGTCTGAGTCCAGTGCACTGCCTCCTCATAGGGACTGTGACTGTGCTATAGATTTGATCCCAGGCAGTAAATTTCCTAAGGGAAGACTGTTTAATCTGTCGGTACCTGAACATACCGCTATGCGTTCATATATCAAGGAGTCTCTGGAGAAAGGACATATTCGTCCGTCTTCTTCCCCTCTTGGTGCGGGATTCTTTTTTGTGGCAAAAAAGGACGGATCTTTGAGACCTTGTATTGATTATCGGCTTTTAAATAAGATCACTGTCAAATTTCAGTATCCTTTACCGCTGTTGTCTGACTTGTTTGCCCGGATTAAAGGTGCCAAGTGGTTCACCAAGATAGACCTTCGTGGTGCGTACAACCTTGTGCGCATTAAGCAAGGTGATGAATGGAAAACCGCATTCAATACGCCCGAAGGTCATTTTGAGTACTTGGTGATGCCTTTTGGGCTCTCCAATGCGCCTTCAGTTTTTCAGTCCTTTATGCATGACATTTTTCGGAAGTATCTGGATAAATTTTTGATTGTTTATCTGGATGATATTTTGGTTTTTTCTGATAATTGGGATTCGCATGTGGAGCAGGTCAGGTTGGTCTTTAAAATTTTGCGTGAAAATTCTTTGTTTGTCAAGGGCTCAAAGTGTCTCTTTGGTGTACAGAAGGTTCCCTTTTTGGGGTTCATTTTTTCCCCTTCTGCTGTGGAGATGGACCCAGTCAAGGTCCGAGCTATTCTTGATTGGACTCAGCCCTCGTCAGTTAAGAGTCTTCAGAAGTTCTTGGGTTTCGCTAACTTCTACCGTCGTTTTATCGCTAATTTTTCTAGCATTGTGAAACCTTTGACGGATATGACCAAGAAGGGCTCCGATGTAGCTAACTGGGCTCCTGCTGCCGTGGAGGCTTTCCAGGAGTTGAAACGCCGGTTTACTTCGGCGCCTGTTTTGTGCCAACCCGATGTCTCACTTCCCTTTCAGGTTGAGGTGGATGCTTCAGAGATTGGAGCAGGGGCCGTTTTGTCGCAGAGAGGCCCTGGTTGCTCGGTTATGAAACCTTGTGCCTTTTTCTCTAGGAAGTTTTCGCCTGCCGAGCGAAATTATGATGTGGGCAATCGGGAGTTGTTGGCCATGAAATGGGCATTTGAGGAGTGGCGTCATTGGCTCGAGGGTGCTAAGCATCGTGTGATGGTCTTGACTGATCACAAAAATCTGATGTATCTCGAGTCTGCTAAACGCCTTAATCCGAGACAGGCCCGCTGGTCATTGTTTTTCTCCCGCTTTGATTTTGTTGTCTCGTATTTACCAGGTTCAAAGAATGTGAAGGCCGATGCTCTTTCTAGGAGCTTTGTGCCTGATGCTCCTGGAGTCGCTGATCCTGTTGGTAGTCTTAAAGATGGAGTTATCTTGTCAGCTATTTCTCCGGATCTGCGACGTGTGTTGCAGAGATTTCAGGCTGATAGGCCTGAGTCTTGTCCACCTGACAGATTGTTTGTCCCGGATAAGTGGACCAGCAGAGTCATTTCCGAGGTTCATTCCTCGGTGTTGGCAGGTCACCCGGGAATTTTTGGCACCAGAGATCTGGTGGCCAGGTCCTTTTGGTGGCCTTCCTTGTCAAGGGATGTGCGGTCATTTGTGCAGTCCTGTGGGACTTGTGCTCGAGCTAAGCCTTGCTGTTCTCGTGCCAGCGGTTTGCTCTTGCCCTTGCCTGTCCCGAAGAGACCTTGGACACATATCTCCATGGATTTCATTTCTGATCTTCCGCTATCTCAGGGCATGTCCGTTATCTGGGTGATATGTGATCGCTTCTCAAAGATGGTCCATTTGGTTCCTTTGCCTAAGCTGCCTTCCTCTTCCGATCTGGTTCCTGTGTTTTTCCAGAACGTGGTTCGTTTGCACGGCATCCCTGAGAATATTGTGTCAGACAGAGGATCCCAGTTCGTTTCCAGGTTCTGGCGATCCTTTTGTAGTAGGATGGGCATTGATTTGTCGTTTTCGTCTGCTTTCCATCCTCAGACTAATGGACAGATGGAGCGAACCAATCAGACTTTGGAGGCTTATTTGAGGTGTTTTGTCTCTGCTGATCAGGACGATTGGGTGACATTCTTGCTGTTGGCTGAGTTTGCCCTTAATAATCGGGCTAGTTCCGCCACCTTGGTTTCGCCTTTTTTCTGCAACTCTGGTTTCCATCCTCGCTTTTCTTCGGGTCATGTGGAGTCTTCTGACTGTCCTGGGGTGGATTCTGTGGTGGATAGGTTGCAGCGGATCTGGGATCATGTGGTGGACAACTTGAAGTTGTCACAGGAGAGGGCTCAGCGCTTTGCCAACCGCCGCCGCGGTGTGGGTCCCCGACTACGCGTTGGGGATTTGGTATGGCTTTCTTCCCGCTTTGTTCCTATGAAGGTCTCCTCTCCCAAATTTAAACCTCGTTTTATTGGGCCTTACAAGATATTGGAAATCCTTAATCCTGTATCTTTTCGTCTGGATCTTCCTGTGTCGTTTGCTATTCACAATGTATTTCATAGGTCCTTGTTGCGGCGGTACATTGTGCCTGTAGTTCCTTCTGCTGAGCCTCCTGCTCCGGTGTTGGTTGAGGGCGAGTTGGAGTACGTGGTGGAGAAGATCTTGGATTCTCGCCTCTCCAGGCGGAGGCTTCAGTACCTGGTCAAGTGGAAGGGCTATGGTCAGGAGGATAATTCCTGGGTGGTCGCCTCTGATGTTCATGCGGCCGATTTAGTTCGTGCCTTTCATGCCGCTCATCCTGATCGCCCTGGTGGTCGTGGTGAGGGTTCGGTGACCCCTCACTAAGGGGGGGGTACTGTTGTGAATTTGCTTTTTGCTCCCTCTAGTGGTTACTAGTTTTTTGACTCTGGTTTTTCTGTCATTCCTTTTATCCGCACCTGGGTCGTTAGTTAGGGGTGTTGCTATATAAGCTCCCTGGACCTTCAGTTCAATGCCTGGCAACGTAGTTATCAGAGCTAGTCTGCTGTGCTCTTGTCTACTGATCCTGGTTCCAGTTTTATCAGCTAAGTCTGCCTTTTGCTTTTTGCTATTTGTTTTGGTTTTGTATTTTTTTGTCCAGCTTGTTCCATATCTATATCCTGACCTTTGCTGGAAGCTCTAGGGGGCTGGTGTTCTCCCCCCGGACCGTTAGACGGTTCGGGGGTTCTTGAATTTCCAGTGTGGATTTTGATAGGGTTTTTGTTGACCATATAAGTTACCTTTCTTTATTCTGCTATCAGTTAGCGGGCCTCTCTGTGCTAAACCTGGTTCATTTCTGTGTTTGTCATTTCCTCTTACCTCACCGTTATTATTTGTGGGGGGCTTCTATCCAGCTTTGGGGTCCCCTTCTCTGGAGGCAAGAAAGGTCTTTTGTTTTCCTCTACTAGGGGTAGCTAGATTCTCCGGCTGGAGCGTGTCATCTAGAATCAACGTAGGAATGATCCCCGGCTACTTCTAGTGTTGGCGTTAGGAGTAGATATATGGTCAACCCAGTTACCACTGCCCTATGAGCTGGATTTTTGTATTCTGCAGACTTCCACGTTCCTCTGAGACCCTCGCCATTGGGGTCATAACAGCTCACATCTACAAGGGATGGGTGAGGATACAGTAGGTGAAGATAGAGCTGGTCGTGCAGTGGTTTGGTCGATCGGTGGTTACTGCACGTTGTAGGCTTGTCGGAAGAGGTGGGTCTTCAGGTTCTTTTTGAAGGTTTCGATGGTAGGCGAGAGTCTGATATGTTGTGGTAGAGAGTTCCAGAGTAGGGGGGATGCACGAGAGAAATCTTGTATGCGATTGTGTGAAGAGGAGATAAGAGGGGAGTAGAGAAGGAGATCTTGTGAGGATCGGAGGTTGCATGCAGGAAAGTACCGGGAGACGAGGTCACAGATGTATGGAGGAGACAGGTTGTGGATGGCTTTGTATGTCATGGTTAGGCTTTTGTACTGGAGTCTCTGGGTAATGGGGAGCCAGTGAAGGGATTGACAGAGGGGAGAGGCCGGGGAATAGCGGGGGGACAGGTGGATTAGTCGGGCAGCAGAGTTTAGAATAGATTGGAGGGGTGCGAGAGTGTTAGAGGGGAGGCCACAGAGGAGGTTACAGTAGTCGAGGCGGGAGATGATGAGGGCATGGACTAGGGTTTTTGCAGATTCTTGGTTTAGGACAGTGCGGATACGTGAAATATTTTTGAGTTGGAGGCGGCAGGAAGTGGAAAGGGTTTGGATATGTGGTTTGAAGGAGAGATCAGTGTCAAGGATTACCCCAAGACACCGGGCTTGTGGGACTGGGGAGAGTGGGCAGCCGTTTACTGTAATGGATAGGTTCGTTTGGGAGGTCGTGTGAGATGGGGGAAAGATGATGAATTCTGTTTTGTCCATGTTAAGTTTTAGAAATCTAGCGGAGAAGAAGGATGAAATAGCAGATAGACATTGAGGGATTCTGGTTAGAAGGGTGGTGATATCTGGTCCAGAGATGTACAGTGGGGCAAAAAAGTATTTAGTCAGTCAGCAATAGTGCAAGTTCCACCACTTAAAAAGATGAGAGGCGTCTGTAATTTACATCATAGGTAGACCTCAACTATGGGAGACAAACTGAGAAACAAAAATCCAGAAAATCACATTGTCTGTTTTTTTATCATTTTCTTTGCATATTATGGTGGAAAATAAGTATTTGGTCAGAAACAAAATTTCATCTCAATACTTTGTAATTAGTGTTGAGCATTCCGATACCGCAAGTATCGGGTATCGGCCGATACTTGCGGTATCGGAATTCCGATACCGGGATTCCGATACTTGCCGCGTATCGGATACCGGAATCGGAAGTTCCAAGATTCAAAATGCAGAAATTCAGCCAATGAGAATGATTCCAAGTGTGGGCACATCCTGTTTAGCATGGAGGGCATGAAACTACTGGCAAGGCTGTGATTGGCTGCTGAAATGATGTCATGATGCAGTTTAAAAGTCGCTGGCGCCATTTTGCGATCACTCTGCTGTGAATTCAGTTAGTGACAGGACGCTGTTTGCTGACTGAGGGACAGTTTAGAGATAGCGATTTGCTTCTTTGTGCTTTCCAAAGGCTAATTTAGCAACCGCTGTGTTCACCTACTATTCACCTTGCTTTTGCCTTGTAGCGCTGTTTTCACAGCGATCTGCAAGGTCTGTGTGTGTGTGTGTGTGAGTGCAGCCCACTCTCTAGTCTGAGTGCAGCCACATAGGCCATCCATAGCTGGTTGTATTCAGTTCAGGGAGGGTGGTTCATTGCCTCATACTGTTCTTTTTTTTTTTTTTTTTCAAGTAGTGTAGTCTGCTGCTAATTTATTCAAAAAAATCCTATTAGTGTCTTTCCACCCATCTCCAGCTAATTTGTGGAAAAACACTACATAGGATAACGTAGAGGAGGGTTTTTGGGCCTTGCAGCGCCGTTTACGGCTGTCTGCACGGTCTCCGTGTGATTGCAGCTCGCCCTGTAGTCTGTGAGCAGCCATAGCCTGGTTGTCTCCAGCTCAGGGTTGTTCACTGCGTCATACCGCCAAATCAATTTTCATTTTGTTTTAAGTAGTGCAGGCTGCTGCACATTTTTCCAAAAAATTCCTATTAGTGTCTTTCCACCCGTCTCCAGCTAATTTGTGGAAAAACACTACATAGGATAACGTAGAGGAGGGTTTTTGGGCCTTGCAGCGCCATTTACGGCTGTCTGCACGGTCTCCGTGTGACTGCAGCTGGCCCTGTAGTCTGTGAGCAGCCATAGCCTGGTCGTCTCCAGCTCAGGGTTGTTCACTGCGTCATACCGCCAAATCAATTTTCATTTTGTTTTAAGTAGTGCAGGCTGCTGCACATTTTTTCAAAAAAATCCTATTAGTGTCTTTCCACCCGTCTCCAGCTAATTTGTGGAAAAACACTACATAGGATAACGTAGAGGAGGGTTTTTGGGCCTTGCAGCACCGTTTACGTCTGTCTGCACGGTCTCCGTGTGACTGCAGCTCTATCCGTTGTCAGTTCAGCCCCCAAAAAATAAATAAATAATAAAGTTCACCAAACACACCAGTTACACCACTTTACATTTGTGTAGGCCACATTAGCTCATATTAAAGTCTAGTCCACACTTTAGAAAATTAGTGTTTCTTATACCTGTTAGGAGGAGTTGCTCAGGAATAAGCACACAAAGCCGTTAGTACTTTTCTGCTTATCTTTATCAGTCAACCAAGATGAAGAAGGCAGTGAGTAAGGCACGTGGGCGTGGGCGCGGAGCAGGGAGGGGACGTGGGGATTCTGTGCCTGCTGCGGGCACCGGTGACTCATCAGCACCCACTTTCACCAGGCAACAGTCATTCATGCGCAGCTTTGTGTCAGAGCGCCGTACACCGCTGCTGCGTGAAGAACAAATTGAAGCCGTTGTCGGATGGATGGCAGCTAATGCATCAACTTCAATTAGTGCCACATCCTCTCAGACACAGAGCACTGGAGAGCAGCCATCTGTCTCTTCACCACCTGCCAAATTGCCCAGGCAGACAGAGAGCCCAGGACAGGAGCCGTCTCTACTTCTGTTCTCTGAATCTCTTGGCTTGGAAACAGGGGGCCAGCCAAGCAGCATTGGAGAAATGGAAGAAGAGGCAGGGTGCAGTGATGCCCAACAGCTTTTTCTCTCTTCCTCTGAAGAGGCGGGTGGGCCAGTGGCTCCGGTCACCACATCGCAGGCCGCATCAGCTGATGATGACACTCAGGTGCCACTTACTGGTGCGTGCTCTGCTGCTGAGACTACCCAGGAGGAGCAGTTGGGGGCAGAGGGTAGTGTAGATGATGAGGTCCTTGACCCATCTTGGCGTGAGGGACAGGAAGGTGGTGGGAGCAGCTCTGAGGAAGAGATTCCCCGTACGGCCCAAAGAGGGAGAGGGAGGGGGAAGACTGCGGATCTTGCAGCCTCCGCTTTGGCACCCGTTAGGAGCATGTCTCTTCCAAAAGCCAAAAAGGGCGCTCCCAAGACTTGCAGTGCCTGGTCCTTTTTTGACACAGTTGCAGATGACATTTGCTATGTCAGATGCAAGGTGTGTCATCAAAAAGTCAAAAGAGGTCGAAATGTCAGCAACCTCAATACCTCCAACATGTGGAAACATGTGCGCAACAGGCACCCGGCGGAGTTAGAAAAACACACTGAAGAGCTAGGCCAACCAACAGCGGCAGCTACCACCTCTTCAGCTCGTGTTGCCTCTTCCTCTAGCTCACACGCAGCTGGTTCGGCTTCCTCCCAGGATCGCCGTGGAAGAACCTCTGGCCCTGTTGTCCAGAGACCCGCTGTAATTCCACCCGCAGCACCACTTTCCCAGTCATCCACACACTCCCAGCCCAGTCTACAGTCATCGGTAGTACAGGCATGGGAGAAAAGGCGGCCTTTCTCGTCAAACCACCCACGAGCACAGGCTCTGACTGCAGGCATTGCCAAACTTCTGTCACTGGAAATGCTGTCATTCAGGCTGGTGGAGACTGACAGCTTCCGTGACTTGATGTCATTGGCAGTCCCACAGTACAATGTGCCCAGCCGCTTTTACTTCAGCAGGCAAGCCGTCCCTGCCCTGCACAAGCATGTGGAGGGACACATAAAACACGCGCTACTGAACGCCGTCAGTAGCAAGGTCCACCTCACCACCGATGCGTGGACCAGTCAACATGGACAGGGGCGATACCTTTCCCTCACTGCCCATTGGGTTAATGTCGTTGAGCCGGGTACAGACCGTGCGAGTGGCGCAGGACGTGTCCTGCCCACTCCAAGGATTGCAGGAATCCATTCTGTACGCATTGACTCCTCCTCTTACACCAGTTCCTCAGAATCATCGCTGCAGGAGCCGTCACAGTCCACCTCCACATGGACCCGTGATGAACGTGTACCTGTTACGACCGACATGAGCACAGCCGTGGCCAAACGTCAACAGGCCGTGTTGAAATTAATTTTTTTGGGGAATCGTAGCCACACAGCGCAGGAGCTCTGGAATGCCATCAAGCAGGAGAGCGATGTGTGGTTTGTGCCAGCGAATCTCCAGCCAGGCATGGTAGTGTGTGATAATGGCCGAAATCTGGTGGCAGCTCTGGGCCTCGGCAACCTCACTCACATCCCATGTCTGGCACATGTGCTCAATTTGGTCGTGCAGAGCTTTTTGAGGGACTATCCGGATCTTGATGCACTGCTGCACAAGGTCCGCCTAGAGTGTGCTCACTTGCGGCGTTCCAGCACGGCAAAAGCGCGCATTGCGGCTCTGCAGCGCCGACACCGCCTGCCGGAACATCGCATCATATGTGACCTACCTACCAGGTGGAATTCCACGTTACATATGTTGGAGCGGTTGTGTGAGCAGCAGCAAGCTGTAATGGAGTACCAGCTGCTTCAGGCGCAAAGAAGTCGTACTCAGCGCCGTACAGACTTCACAACCACAGAGTGGGCCACTATGAATGATGTCTGCCAGGTTTTGCGTCCCTTTGATTATTCCACGCGGATGGCGAGTGCAGATGATGCACTAGTCAGCATGACTGTCCCCCTTATCTGCCTGCTTGAAAAATCACTGCAAGCGCTAAGGGATGATGTTGTGGAAGAGGTGGAGGATGAGGATTCACCATTTCCATCATCTTCTGGACAGTCAGCGCCACGTGGTTCCTCACAAACGCGTAGGCAGGGGACAGTTTGTGAGGAGGATGAGGAGGAGTCAATGGAGGAGGAAGACATCCGTCCAGAGGAGGGAGTTACCGAATTGTCCAGTACTCAGTGTGTACAGCGAGGGTGGGGTGATGACGAGCGGGCAGATATCACGCCTCCAGCAGGGGACAGCGTTTCTTGGGCAGTTGGCAGTCTGCAGCACATGGTGGATTACATGCTGCAGTGCCTGAGAAACGACCGCCGCATCGCCCACATTCTCAACATGTCTGATTATTGGGTGTTCACCCTCCTCGATCCTCGCTACCGGGACAACGTAGAAAGCCTCATCACACCGTTGAACCGGGAGCGAAAAATGCGGGAGTACCAAGACACACTGGTCAATTCCATCATCTTCTCCATTCCAACTGAGAGAAGTGCTGCTACTGCATTCCAAAGCAGCTCAGTGCGTCCAGGCAGTGGTGGAGGCTCTGCACAAAGAGGGAGCAGAAGCAGTGCCTCTACCCAAGGCAAGACCAGTATGGCCCAACTGTGGCACAGTTTTCTGTGCCCCCCACAAAAGTCTACACCATCACAGACGGCTCCAGTCAGCAGGAGGCAACGGTTCCGTCAGATGGTGACAGACTACATGTCTTGCCCTCTTGCTGTACTCCCAGACGGCTCTTCCCCTTTCAAGTTTTGGGTCTCAAAGCTGGATACATGGCTAGAGCTAAGCCAGTATGCATTGGAGGTGCTGTCTTGCCCTGCGACCAGTGTATTATCGGAACGTGTCTTTAGTGCTGCAGGTGGTGTACTAACTGACCGTCGCATGCGACTATCCTCCGATAACGTTGACCGGCTTACTTTCCTGAAAATGAACAAGGCCTGGATCTCGCAGGAATTTGCCACTCCTCCTCCTGATTAAATAATTAGGTCACTGTATACGTTATCCAGGTCTCCTGTTGTGTTCATCTTTCTACCACCTGAACTTAAATTCCTGGGCTCCAACACCGCCAGTTGAGGCTCAGAAGTGCCGTCTGCACAGTCAAAACATACAACCCAGTGTTACTGGATTTCAGTAACGTCAGCTGATCCCCAGCTGTGTAGCCGGCAATGTGTCATGCGACCGCCACGCTGACACAACAACTGAAATGTAAGGGAATCTGTCCCCCCCCCAAGGCGTTTGTTACTGAAAGAGCCTCCTTGTGCAGCAGTAATGCTGCACAAGGAAAAGGTAGCTATTTTGGTTTAGCTCCTTGCACACGCAGAACTTAACACTTATAAAATGTGTCCACTGATACCGTAAAACCGTCCCGGAGGTGGGACTTTCCTTCGTAATATGACGCAGCACAGCCGTCATTCCTCCCCCCCCCGGCGCCGCGCCCCGGCTCCTCAGCGTTGTTTGATTCCGTCCTGGAGCCTGCGCTGTTATGTTATCCCGTGGCCAGGCACACTTAGCGCTGCCCGTCTTCTGGCATCATTTGGTGTCAGGATGGCTGCGCCTGTGCGGCCGCGCTGGCCGAGAGCCCGCCTCGCAGTGTCTTCTGATTTAATCCCACTGGGGGCCTGGGATCCATGGACATGCGCAGTGCATATCTGAACCTCCACCTCTCACTCATCTCCCTATGGCTTCTTCAGACTGTTCGGTGTCAGCTGGTCCCTAATAGCATGCCACGGCCGTGACACCGCACAGTCTTAAGAAGCCGTAGGGAGGGGAGTGAGAGGCGAGGATATGCACTGCGCATGGCCATGGATCCCAGGCCCCCAGTGGGATAAAATCAGAAGACACTGCGAGGCGGGCTCTCGGCCAGCGCGGCCGCACAGGCGCAGCCAGCCTGACACCAAATGATGTCAGAAGATGGGCAGCGCTAAGTGTGCCTGGCCAAGGGATAACATAACAGAGCAGGCTCCGGGACGGAATCAAACTACGCTGAGGAGCCGGGGCGCGGCGCCCGGGGGGGAGGAATGACGGCTGTGCTGCGTCATATTACGAAGGAAAGTCCCACCTCCGGGACGGTTTCACGGTTTCAGGGGACACATTTTATAAGTGTTTAGTTCTGTGTTTGCAAGGAGCATGATGAAAAGAGCCACCTTTTCCTTTTGCATCTTTTGTGCTGCACAAGCTGGCTCTTTCAGCTACAAATGCCTTGGGGGGGGGGGTTAAAGGTTCCCTTTCGACTTTCTCAGGCTTCGGCCTACATTGTGTTCCTCTGCTTTTCCACCTGTCCCTGGGCTCCAACACCGCTAGTTGCCGTCCAGAAGTGCTGTCCGCACAGTCCCAACAGTCGCTCCTCTGTTATTGGGGTTCAGTAACGTCAGCTGTTCCCCTGCTGTGTGTGTGGCAATCCCTCCTACCTCCCCCACCTCCTCCTCCTCCACCTGTCCCTGGGCTCCAACACCGCTAGTTGTTGCCTGGTAGTGCTGTACGCACAGTCCCAACAGTCCCTCCTCTGTTATTGGGGTTCAGTAACGTCAGCTGTTCCCCTGCTGTGTGTGTGGCAATCCCTCCTATCTCCTCCACCTCCTCCACCTGTCCCTGGGCTCCAACACCGCTAGTTGTTGCCTGGTAGTGCTGTACGCACAGTCAACAGTCGCTCCTCTGTTATTGGGGTTCAGTAATGTCAGCTGTTCCCCTGCTGTGTGTGTGGCAATCCCTCCTACCTCCTCCACCTCCTCCTCCTCCACCTGTCCCTGGGCTCCAACACCGCTAGTTGTTGCCTGGTAGTGCTGTACGCGCAGTCCCGACAGTCCCTCCTCTGTTATTGGGGTTCAGTAACGTCAGCTGTTCCCCTGCTGTGTGTGTGGCAATCCCTCCTATCTCCTCCACCTCCTCCTCCACCTGTCCCTGGGCTCCAACACCGCTAGTTGTTGCCTGGTAGTGCTGTACGCACAGTCAACAGTCCCTCCTCTGTTATTGGGGTTCAGTAATGTCAGCTGTTCCCCTGCTGTGTGTGTGGCAATCCCTCCTACCTCCTCCACCTCCTCCTCCTCCACCTGTCCCTGGGCTCCAACACCGCTAGTTGTTGCCTGGTAGTGCTGTACGCGCAGTCCCGACAGTCCCTCCTCTGTTATTGGGGTTCAGTAACGTCAGCTGTTCCCCTGCTGTGTGTGTGGCAATCCCTCCTACCTCCTCCTACCTCCTCCACCTCCTCCACCTGTCCCTGGGCTCCAACACCGCTAGTTGTTGCCTGGTAGTGCTGTACGCACAGTCCCAACAGTTCCTCCTCTGTTATTGGGGTTCAGTAACGTCAGCTGTTCCCCTGCTGTGTGTGTGGCAATCCCTCCTACCTCCTCCACCTCCTCCTCCTCCACCTGTCCCTGGGCTCCAACACCGCTAGTTGTTGCCTGGTAGTGCTGTACGCGCAGTCCCGACAGTCCCTCCTCTGTTATTGGGGTTCAGTAACGTCAGCTGTTCCCCTGCTGTGTGTGTGGCAATCCCTCCTACCTCCTCCACCTCCTCCTCCTCCACCTGTCCCTGGGCTCCAACACCGCTAGTTGTTGCCTGGTAGTGCTGTACGCGCAGTCCCAACAGTCGCTCCTCTGTTATTGGGGTTCAGTAACGTCAGCTGTTCCCCTGCTGTGTGTGTGGCAATCCCTCCTACCTCCTCCACCTCCTCCTCCTCCACCTGTCCCTGGGCTCCAACACCGCTAGTTGTTGCCTGGTAGTGCTGTACGCACAGTCAACAGTCCCTCCTCTGTTATTGGGGTTCAGTAATGTCAGCTGTTCCCCTGCTGTGTGTGTGGCAATCCCTCCTACCTCCTCCACCTCCTCCTCCTCCACCTGTCCCTGGGCTCCAACACCGCTAGTTGTTGCCTGGTAGTGCTGTACGCGCAGTCCCGACAGTCCCTCCTCTGTTATTGGGGTTCAATAACGTCAGCTGTTCCCCTGCTGTGTGTGTGGCAATCCCTCCTACCTCCTCCTACCTCCTCCACCTCCTCCACCTGTCCCTGGGCTCCAACACCGCTAGTTGTTGCCTGGTAGTGCTGTACGCACAGTCCCGACAGTCCCTCCTCTGTTATTGGGGTTCAGTAACGTCAGCTGTTCCCCTGCTGTGTGTGTGGCAATCCCTCCTACCTCCTCCTACCTCCTCCACCTCCTCCACCTGTCCGTGGGCTCCAACACCGCTAGTTGTTGCCTGGTAGTGCTGTACGCACAGTCCCAACAGTCCCTCCTCTGTTATTGGGGTTCAGTAATGTCAGCTGTTCCCCTGCTGTGTGTGTGGCAATCCCTCCTACCTCCTCCACCTCCTCCTCCTCCACCTGTCCCTGGGCTCCAACACCGCTAGTTGTTGCCTGGTAGTGCTGTACGCGCAGTCCCGACAGTCCCTCCTCTGTTATTGGGGTTCAGTAACGTCAGCTGTTCCCCTGCTGTGTGTGTGGCAATCCCTCCTATCTCCTCCACCTCCTCCTCCACCTGTCCCTGGGCTCCAACACCGCCAGTTGTTGCCTGGTAGTGCTGTACGCACAGTCAACAGTCCCTCCTCTGTTATTGGGGTTCAGTAATGTCAGCTGTTCCCCTGCTGTGTGTGTGGCAATCCCTCCTACCTCCTCCACCTCCTCCTCCTCCACCTGTCCCTGGGCTCCAACACCGCTAGTTGTTGCCTGGTAGTGCTGTACGCGCAGTCCCGACAGTCCCTCCTCTGTTATTGGGGTTCAGTAACGTCAGCTGTTCCCCTGCTGTGTGTGTGGCAATCCCTCCTACCTCCTCCTACCTCCTCCACCTCCTCCACCTGTCCCTGGGCTCCAACACCGCTAGTTGTTGCCTGGTAGTGCTGTATGCACAGTCCCAACAGTCCCTCCTCTGTTATTGGGGTTCAGTAATGTCAGCTGTTCCCCTGCTGTGTGTGTGGCAATCCCTCCTACCTCCTCCACCTCCTCCTCCTCCACCTGTCCCTGGGCTCCAACACCGCTAGTTGTTGCCTGGTAGTGCTGTACGCGCAGTCCCGACAGTCCCTCCTCTGTTATTGGGGTTCAGTAACGTCAGCTGTTCCCCTGCTGTGTGTGTGGCAATCCCTCCTATCTCCTCCACCTCCTCCTCCACCTGTCCCTGGGCTCCAACACCGCTAGTTGTTGCCTGGTAGTGCTGTACGCACAGTCAACAGTCCCTCCTCTGTTATTGGGGTTCAGTAATGTCAGCTGTTCCCCTGCTGTGTGTGTGGCAATCCCTCCTACCTCCTCCACCTCCTCCTCCTCCACCTGTCCCTGGGCTCCAACACCGCTAGTTGTTGCCTGGTAGTGCTGTACGCGCAGTCCCGACAGTCCCTCCTCTGTTATTGGGGTTCAGTAACGTCAGCTGTTCCCCTGCTGTGTGTGTGGCAATCCCTCCTACCTCCTCCTACCTCCTCCACCTCCTCCACCTGTCCCTGGGCTCCAACACCGCTAGTTGTTGCCTGGTAGTGCTGTACGCACAGTCCCAACAGTCCCTCCTCTGTTATTGGGGTTCAGTAACATCAGCTGTTCCCCTGCTGTGTTTGTGGCAATCCCTCCTACCTCCTCCACCTCCTCCTCCTCCACCTGTCCCTGGGCTCCAACACCGCTAGTTGTTGCCTGGTAGTGCTGTACGCGCAGTCCCGACAGTCCCTCCTCTGTTATTGGGGTTCAGTAACGTCAGCTGTTCACCTGCTGTGTGTGTGGCAATCCCTCCTACCTCCTCCTACCTCCTCCACCTCCTCCACCTGTCCCTGGGCTCCAACACCGCTAGTTGTTGCCTGGTAGTGCTGTACGCACAGTCCCAACAGTCCCTCCTCTGTTATTGGTATTCAGTAACGTCAGCTGTTCCCCTGCTGTGTGTGTGGCAATCCCTCCTACCTCCTCCACCTCCTCCTCCTCCACCTGTCCCTGGGCTCCAACACCACTAGTTGTTGCCTGGTAGTGCTGTACGCGCAGTCCCGACAGTCCATCCTCTGTTATTGGGGTTCAGTAACGTCAGCTGTTCCCCTGCTGTGTGTGTGGCAATCCCTCCTACCTCCTCCTACCTCCTCCACCTCCTCCACCTGTCCCTGGGCTCCAACACCGCTAGTTGTTGCCTGGTAGTGCTGTACGCACAGTCCCAACAGTCCCTCCTCTGTTATTGGGGTTCAGTAACGTCAGCTGTTCCCCTGCTGTGTGTGTGGCAATCCCTCCTACCTCCTCCACCTCCTCCTCCTCCACCTGTCCCTGGGCTCCAACACCGCTAGTTGTTGCCTGGTAGTGCTGTACGCGCAGTCCCGACAGTCCCTCCTCTGTTATTGGGGTTCAGTAACGTCAGCTGTTCCCCTGCTGTGTGTGTGGCAATCCCTCCTATCTCCTCCACCTCCTCCTCCACCTGTCCCTGGGCTCCAACACCGCTAGTTGTTGCCTGGTAGTGCTGTACGCACAGTCAACAGTCCCTCCTCTGTTATTGGGGTTCAGTAATGTCAGCTGTTCCCCTGCTGTGTGTGTGGCAATCCCTCCTACCTCCTCCACCTCCTCCTCCTCCACCTGTCCCTGGGCTCCAACACCGCTAGTTGTTGCCTGGTAGTGCTGTACGCGCAGTCCCGACAGTCCCTCCTCTGTTATTGGGGTTCAGTAACGTCAGCTGTTCCCCTGCTGTGTGTGTGGCAATCCCTCCTACCTCCTCCTACCTCCTCCACCTCCTCCACCTGTCCCTGGGCTCCAACACCGCTAGTTGTTGCCTGGTAGTGCTGTACGCACAGTCCCAACAGTCCCTCCTCTGTTATTGGGGTTCAGTAACATCAGCTGTTCCCCTGCTGTGTGTGTGGCAATCCCTCCTACCTCCTCCACCTCCTCCTCCTCCACCTGTCCCTGGGCTCCAACACCGCTAGTTGTTGCCTGGTAGTGCTGTACGCGCAGTCCCGACAGTCCCTCCTCTGTTATTGGGGTTCAGTAACGTCAGCTGTTCACCTGCTGTGTGTGTGGCAATCCCTCCTACCTCCTCCTACCTCCTCCACCTCCTCCACCTGTCCCTGGGCTCCAACACCGCTAGTTGTTGCCTGGTAGTGCTGTACGCACAGTCCCAACAGTCCCTCCTCTGTTATTGGGGTTCAGTAACGTCAGCTGTTCCCCTGCTGTGTGTGTGGCAATCCCTCCTACCTCCTCCACCTCCTCCTCCTCCACCTGTCCCTGGGCTCCAACACCGCCAGTTGTTGCCTGGTAGTGCTGTACGCGCAGTCCCGACAGTCCCTCCTCTGTTATTGGGGTTCAGTAACGTCAGCTGTTCCCCTGCTGTGTGTGTGGCAATCCCTCCTACCTCCTCCTACCTCCTCCACCTCCTCCACCTGTCCCTGGGCTCCAACACCGCTAGTTGTTGCCTGGCAGTGCTGTACGCACAGTCCCAACAGTCCCTCCTCCGTTATTGGGGTTCAGTAACATCAGCTGTTCCCCTGCTGTGTGTGTGGCAATCCCTCCTACCTCCTCCACCTCCTCCTCCTCCACCTGTCCCTGGGCTCCAACACCGCTAGTTGTTGCCTGGTAGTGCTGTACGCACAGTCAACAGTCCCTCCTCTGTTATTGGGGTTCAGTAATGTCAGCTGTTCCCCTGCTGTGTGTGTGGCAATCCCTCCTACCTCCTCCACCTCCTCCTCCTCCACCTGTCCCTGGGCTCCAACACCGCTAGTTGTTGCCTGGTAGTGCTGTACGCGCAGTCCCGACAGTCCCTCCTCTGTTATTGGGGTTCAGTAACGTCAGCTGTTCCCCTGCTGTGTGTGTGGCAATCCCTCCTACCTCCTCCTACCTCCTCCACCTCCTCCACCTGTCCCTGGGCTCCAACACCGCTAGTTGTTGCCTGGTAGTGCTGTACGCACAGTCCCAACAGTCCCTCCTCTGTTATTGGGGTTCAGTAACGTCAGCTGTTCCCCTGCTGTGTGTGTGGCAATCCCTCCTACCTCCTCCACCTCCTCCTCCTCCACCTGTCCCTGGGCTCCAACACCGCTAGTTGTTGCCTGGTAGTGCTGTACGCGCAGTCCCGACAGTCCCTCCTCTGTTATTGGGGTTCAGTAACGTCAGCTGTTCCCCTGCTGTGTGTGTGGCAATCCCTCCTACCTCCTCCACCTCCTCCACCTGTCCCTGGGCTCCAACACCGCTAGTTGTTGCCTGGTAGTGCTGTACGCACAGTCCCAACAGTCCCTCCTCTGTTATTGGGGTTCAGTAATGTCAGCTGTTCCCCTGCTGTGTGTGTGGCAATCCCTCCTACCTCCTCCACCTCCTCCTCCTCCACCTGTCCCTGGGCTCCAACACCGCTAGTTGTTGCCTGGTAGTGCTGTACGCGCAGTCCCGACAGTCCCTCCTCTGTTATTGGGGTTCAGTAACGTCAGCTGTTCCCCTGCTGTGTGTGTGGCAATCCCTCCTACCTCCTCCTACCTCCTCCACCTCCTCCACCTGTCCCTGGGCTCCAACACCGCTAGTTGTTGCCTGGTAGTGCTGTATGCACAGTCCCAACAGTCCCTCCTCTGTTATTGGGGTTCAGTAATGTCAGCTGTTCCCCTGCTGTGTGTGTGGCAATCCCTCCTACCTCCTCCACCTCCTCCTCCTCCACCTGTCCCTGGGCTCCAACACCGCTAGTTGTTGCCTGGTAGTGCTGTACGCGCAGTCCCGACAGTCCCTCCTCTGTTATTGGGGTTCAGTAACGTCAGCTGTTCCCCTGCTGTGTGTGTGGCAATCCCTCCTATCTCCTCCACCTCCTCCTCCACCTGTCCCTGGGCTCCAACACCGCTAGTTGTTGCCTGGTAGTGCTGTACGCACAGTCAACAGTCCCTCCTCTGTTATTGGGGTTCAGTAATGTCAGCTGTTCCCCTGCTGTGTGTGTGGCAATCCCTCCTACCTCCTCCACCTCCTCCTCCTCCACCTGTCCCTGGGCTCCAACACCGCTAGTTGTTGCCTGGTAGTGCTGTACGCGCAGTCCCGACAGTCCCTCCTCTGTTATTGGGGTTCAGTAACGTCAGCTGTTCCCCTGCTGTGTGTGTGGCAATCCCTCCTACCTCCTCCTACCTCCTCCACCTCCTCCACCTGTCCCTGGGCTCCAACACCGCTAGTTGTTGCCTGGTAGTGCTGTACGCACAGTCCCAACAGTCCCTCCTCTGTTATTGGGGTTCAGTAACATCAGCTGTTCCCCTGCTGTGTTTGTGGCAATCCCTCCTACCTCCTCCACCTCCTCCTCCTCCACCTGTCCCTGGGCTCCAACACCGCTAGTTGTTGCCTGGTAGTGCTGTACGCGCAGTCCCGACAGTCCCTCCTCTGTTATTGGGGTTCAGTAACGTCAGCTGTTCACCTGCTGTGTGTGTGGCAATCCCTCCTACCTCCTCCTACCTCCTCCACCTCCTCCACCTGTCCCTGGGCTCCAACACCGCTAGTTGTTGCCTGGTAGTGCTGTACGCACAGTCCCAACAGTCCCTCCTCTGTTATTGGTATTCAGTAACGTCAGCTGTTCCCCTGCTGTGTGTGTGGCAATCCCTCCTACCTCCTCCACCTCCTCCTCCTCCACCTGTCCCTGGGCTCCAACACCACTAGTTGTTGCCTGGTAGTGCTGTACGCGCAGTCCCGACAGTCCCTCCTCTGTTATTGGGGTTCAGTAACGTCAGCTGTTCCCCTGCTGTGTGTGTGGCAATCCCTCCTACCTCCTCCTACCTCCTCCACCTCCTCCACCTGTCCCTGGGCTCCAACACCGCTAGTTGTTGCCTGGTAGTGCTGTACGCACAGTCCCAACAGTCCCTCCTCTGTTATTGGGGTTCAGTAACGTCAGCTGTTCCCCTGCTGTGTGTGTGGCAATCCCTCCTACCTCCTCCACCTCCTCCTCCTCCACCTGTCCCTGGGCTCCAACACCGCTAGTTGTTGCCTGGTAGTGCTGTACGCGCAGTCCCGACAGTCCCTCCTCTGTTATTGGGGTTCAGTAACGTCAGCTGTTCCCCTGCTGTGTGTGTGGCAATCCCTCCTATCTCCTCCACCTCCTCCTCCACCTGTCCCTGGGCTCCAACACCGCTAGTTGTTGCCTGGTAGTGCTGTACGCACAGTCAACAGTCCCTCCTCTGTTATTGGGGTTCAGTAATGTCAGCTGTTCCCCTGCTGTGTGTGTGGCAATCCCTCCTACCTCCTCCACCTCCTCCTCCTCCACCTGTCCCTGGGCTCCAACACCGCTAGTTGTTGCCTGGTAGTGCTGTACGCGCAGTCCCGACAGTCCCTCCTCTGTTATTGGGGTTCAGTAACGTCAGCTGTTCCCCTGCTGTGTGTGTGGCAATCCCTCCTACCTCCTCCTACCTCCTCCACCTCCTCCACCTGTCCCTGGGCTCCAACACCGCTAGTTGTTGCCTGGTAGTGCTGTACGCACAGTCCCAACAGTCCCTCCTCTGTTATTGGGGTTCAGTAACATCAGCTGTTCCCCTGCTGTGTGTGTGGCAATCCCTCCTACCTCCTCCACCTCCTCCTCCTCCACCTGTCCCTGGGCTCCAACACCGCTAGTTGTTGCCTGGTAGTGCTGTACGCGCAGTCCCGACAGTCCCTCCTCTGTTATTGGGGTTCAGTAACGTCAGCTGTTCACCTGCTGTGTGTGTGGCAATCCCTCCTACCTCCTCCTACCTCCTCCACCTCCTCCACCTGTCCCTGGGCTCCAACACCGCTAGTTGTTGCCTGGTAGTGCTGTACGCACAGTCCCAACAGTCCCTCCTCTGTTATTGGGGTTCAGTAACGTCAGCTGTTCCCCTGCTGTGTGTGTGGCAATCCCTCCTACCTCCTCCACCTCCTCCTCCTCCACCTGTCCCTGGGCTCCAACACCGCCAGTTGTTGCCTGGTAGTGCTGTACGCGCAGTCCCGACAGTCCCTCCTCTGTTATTGGGGTTCAGTAACGTCAGCTGTTCCCCTGCTGTGTGTGTGGCAATCCCTCCTACCTCCTCCTACCTCCTCCACCTCCTCCACCTGTCCCTGGGCTCCAACACCGCTAGTTGTTGCCTGGCAGTGCTGTACGCACAGTCCCAACAGTCCCTCCTCCGTTATTGGGGTTCAGTAACATCAGCTGTTCCCCTGCTGTGTGTGTGGCAATCCCTCCTACCTCCTCCACCTCCTCCTCCTCCACCTGTCCCTGGGCTCCAACACCGCTAGTTGTTGCCTGGTAGTGCTGTACGCACAGTCAACAGTCCCTCCTCTGTTATTGGGGTTCAGTAATGTCAGCTGTTCCCCTGCTGTGTGTGTGGCAATCCCTCCTACCTCCTCCACCTCCTCCTCCTCCACCTGTCCCTGGGCTCCAACACCGCTAGTTGTTGCCTGGTAGTGCTGTACGCGCAGTCCCGACAGTCCCTCCTCTGTTATTAGGGTTCAGTAACGTCAGCTGTTCCCCTGCTGTGTGTGTGGCAATCCCTCCTACCTCCTCCTACCTCCTCCACCTCCTCCACCTGTCCCTGGGCTCCAACACCGCTAGTTGTTGCCTGGTAGTGCTGTACGCACAGTCCCAACAGTCCCTCCTCTGTTATTGGGGTTCAGTAACGTCAGCTGTTCCCCTGCTGTGTGTGTGGCAATCCCTCCTACCTCCTCCACCTCCTCCTCCTCCACCTGTCCCTGGGCTCCAACACCGCTAGTTGTTGCCTGGTAGTGCTGTACGCGCAGTCCCGACAGTCCCTCCTCTGTTATTGGGGTTCAGTAACGTCAGCTGTTCCCCTGCTGTGTGTGTGGCAATCCCTCCTACCTCCTCCACCTCCTCCACCTGTCCCTGGGCTCCAACACCGCTAGTTGTTGCCTGGTAGTGCTGTACGCACAGTCCCAACAGTCCCTCCTCTGTTATTGGGGTTCAGTAACGTCAGCTGTTCCCCTGCTGTGTGTGTGGCAATCCCTCCTACCTCCTCCACCTCCTCCTCCTCCACCTGTCCCTGGGCTCCAACACCGCTAGTTGTTGCCTGGTAGTGCTGTACGCGCAGTCCCGACAGTCCCTCCTCTGTTATTGGGGTTCAGTAACGTCAGCTGTTCCCCTGCTGTGTGTGTGGCAATCCCTCCTACCTCCTCCTACCTCCTCCACCTCCTCCACCTCCTCCTCCTCCACCTGTCCCTGGGCTCCAACACCGCTAGTTGCCGTCCAGAAGTGCTGTCCGCAGAGCCAAACACCTCGCCAATGTGTTAGTGGGGTTCAGCACCGCCAGCTGTTCCCCTGTTGTGCAGCCGGCAACGTGTACTGCGACCGCCACGCAGGCACAACAAGTTAAATTTAAGGGAACCTGTCCCCCCCCCCCCCAGGCACTTGTTACTGAAGGAGCCACCTTGTGCAGCAGTAATGATGCAAAGGGAAAAAGTGCCTCTTTTCGTGGTGTTCCTTGCACATGCTGATCCTAACACTTATGAAAAGTGTCCCCTCCTACCGTGATACCGTACGGTTGATGGAACTTTCCTTTGTGATGTGACGCAGCACAGCCGTCATTCTTACCCCCTTGGAGCCGTGCGCCGCCTCCTCAGCGTTGTTTGAATCAGTCCCGGAGCCTGCGCTGTTAGGTTAGCCCTTGGCCATGCACACATTTTGCGCTGCCCGTCTTCTGACATCATTTGGTGTCAGGCTGGCTGCGCCTGTGCGGCCGCGCTGGCCGAGATCCCGCCTCGTACTGTCTTCTGATTTCATCCCACTGGGGGCCTGAGATCCATGGACATGCGCAGTGCATATCTGAACCTCCACCTCTCACTCATCTCCCTACGGCTTCTTCAAACTGTGCGGTGTCAGCTGGTCCCTAATAGCATGCCACGGCCGTGACACCGCACAGTCTGAAGAAGCCGTAGGGAGGGGAGTGAGAGGCGAGGATATGCACTGCGCATGGCCACGGATCTCAGGCCCCCAGTGGGATTAAATCAGAAGACAGTACGAGGCGGGATCTCGGCCAGCGCGGCCGCACAGGCGCAGCCAGCCTGACACCAAATGATGTCAGAAGACGGGCAGCGCAAAATGTGTGCATGGCCAAGGGCTAACCTAACAGCGCAGGCTCCGGGACTGATTCAAACAACGCTGAGGAGGCGGCGCATGGCGCCAAGGGGGTAAAAATGACGGCTGTGCTGCGTCACATCACAAAGGAAAGTTCCACCTACCGGACGGTATCACGGTAGGAGGGGACACTTTTCATAAGTGTTAGGTTCAGCATGTGCAAGGACCATAATTAAAAGAGCTAAGTTTACCTTTTCCAGCATTAGTGCTGTACACGATAGCTCTTTCAGCTACAAATGCCTGGGGGGGGGTTAAAGTTTCCCTTTCAACTTGCTCCAGTGCAGGCTTCGGCCTACACTCTGCTCCCTCTCCTCCTCCTGCTGACCCTGGGCTCTAACACCGCCAGTTGGGGCCCAGATGTGCTAGCTGCACAGAGAAAAACACCAGCCAATGTGTCAGTGGGGTTCAGCACCGCCAGCTGTTCCCCTGCTGTGCAGCCAGCAACGTGTCCTGCAACAGCCACGCAGACACAAGAACTGGAATTGAAGGAAACCTGTCCCCCCTCCCCCAGGTGTTTCTACGTTTTACAGCCACCTTGTACGACAGTAATGCTGCATGTGTGCAAGGTGGCTCAGAAACTTATTCTCCTTGCCCATGTTGAACTGAACACGTCTAAAATGAGTCCTCTGCGACCATTAAAACGTCCCTCAGGTGTGATTTTCCTTTGTATTGACACGCAACAAGCTCCTTGGTAGCGCTGCCCGTCTTCTGGCATCATTGTTTGGCTGCCTGCGCCTCTGCGGCCGCCTTGCCCCACACAACGCCCCTCGGTGTCTTATTTATTTGGACTGCGAGGGTGTGATTGATGGGCATGAACGGTGCATTTCTTCGCCTGTCCCTCATCTCCTTCCGCCTTCTTCGGACTGTGCGGCTTCATGGCCGTGGCATGCGATAAGGGATCAGCTGACGCCGCATAGTCTGAAGCGGGTGTAAGAACCCAAGCGAGAGGCGAACATATGTGCTGCGCCAGGCCATGAATCCCAGCCCCGCAGTGTTTTAACAATGTTAAGACACTGCGGGGCTGGGATTCATGGTCATCGCAAACCGCAACGGCCGACATTAAATGAGGTCAGAAGATGGGCAGCGCTAACAGCGCTAGGCCAGGGGATAACACGACAGCGCAGACTCCTGTACAGCAAATAACAACGCTCAGGAGGCTGCACCCAGCACCAAGGTGGGATTCTTGACATCTGTGCTGCGTCTCATTACAAAGGGAACTCGCGCCTCCAACACAGTTTGACTGTATAAAGGGCTAAATGTTATACGTGTTTCATTCAGCGTGTGCAAGGAGCAAAATTAAAAGAGCAACCTTTGACTTGTGCAGCACTACTGCTGCATAAGCTGTGGCTCTTCTACTTTGTAACCCCTGAGGGGGGGTTAAAGGTTACCTTTGAAATTGGTTCAAGTAGGCTTCGGCCTACACTCTGCTCCCCCTGCAGAGCCCGGGCTCCAACACCGCCAGTTGGGGCCCGGTACTGCTAGCTGCACAGAGCCAAACACCAGCCAATGTGTCAGTGGGGTTCAGCACCGCCAGCTGTTCCCCTGCTTTGCAGCCGGCAACGTGTCCTGCAACTGCCACGCAGGCACAACAGACCCAAAGCTGCCGCCAGTGCAGGCTTCGGCCTACACTCTGCTCCATCTCCTCCTCCTGCTGACCCCGGGCTCTAACACCGCCAGTTGGGGCCCGGTACTGCTAGCTGCACAGAGGAAAACACCAGCCAATGTGTCAGTGGGGTTCAGCACCGCCAGCTGTTCCCCTGCTGTGCAGCCGGCATCGTGTCCTGCAAAAGCCACGCAGACACAAGAACTGAAATTGAAGGGAACCTGTCCCCCCTCCCCCAGGCGTTTGTACGTTTTTAAGGCCACCTTGTACAGCGGTAATGCTGCATGTGTGCAAGGTGGCTCATAAACGTATTCTCCTCGCACATGTGGAACTGAAAACACGTCTAAAATGTGTCCTCTGTGTGACCATTTAACCGTCCCGGTGGTGTGACTTTCCTTTGTAATGACACGCTGCAACCCCCTTGGTAGCGCTGCCCGTCTTCTGGCATCATTGTTTGGCTGCCTGCGCCTCTGCGGCCGCCCTGACCCACACAACGCCCCTCGGTGTCTTATTTCTTGGGACTGTGAGGGTGTGATTGATGGGCATGAGCGGTGCATCACTTCACCTGTCCCTGATCTCCTTCCGCCTTCTTCAGACTGTGCGGCTTCATGGCCGCGGCATGCGATAAGGGATCAGCTGACGCCGCACAGTCTGAAGCGGGTGTAAGGACCCGAGTGCGAGAGGTGAACATATGTGCTGCGCCAGGCCATGAATCCCAGCCCCGCAGTGTTTTAACAATGTTAAGACACTGCGGGGCTGGGATTCATGGTCATCGCGAACCGCACCGGCCGACATTAAATGAGGTCAGAAGATGGGCAGCGCTAACAGCGCTAGGCCAGGGGATAACACGACAGCGCAGACTCCTGTACAGCAAATAACAACGCTCAGGAGGCTGCACCCAGCACCAAGGTGGGAATCTTGACATCTGTGCTGCGTCTCATTACAAAGGGAACTCGCGCCTCCAACACAGTTTGACTGTATAAAGGGCTAAATGTTATACGTGTTTCATTCAGCGTGTGCAAGGAGCAAAATTAAAAGAGCAACCTTTGACTTGTGCAGCACTACTGCTGCATAAGCTGTGGCTCTTCTACTTTGTAACCCCTGAGGGGGGGTTAAAGGTTACCTTTGAAATTGGTTCAAGTAGGCTTCGGCCTACACTCTGCTCCCCCTGCAGAGCCCGGGCTCCAACACCGCCAGTTGGGGCCCGGTACTGCTAGCTGCACAGAGCCAAACACCAGCCAATGTGTCAGTGGGGTTCAGCACCGCCAGCTGTTCCCCTGCTGTGCAGCCGGCAACGTGTCCTGCAACTGCCACGCAGGCACAACAGACCCAAAGCTGCCGCCAGTGCAGGCTTCGGCCTACACTCTGCTCCATCTCCTCCTCCTGCTGACCCCGGGCTCTAACACCGCCAGTTGGGGCCCGGTACTGCTAGCTGCACAGAGAAAAACACCAGCCAATGTGTCAGTGGGGTTCAGCACCGCCAGCTGTTCCCCTGCTGTGCAGCCGGCATCGTGTCCTGCAAAAGCCACGCAGACACAAGAACTGAAATTGAAGGGAACCTGTCCCCCCTCCCCCAGGCGTTTGTACGTTTTTAAGGCCACCTTGTACAGCGGTAATGCTGCATGTGTGCAAGGTGGCTCATAAACGTATTCTCCTCGCACATGTGGAACTGAAAACACGTCTAAAATGTGTCCTCTGTGTGACCATTTAACCATCCCGGTGGTGTGACTTTCCTTTGTAATGACACGCTGCAACCCCCTTGGTAGCGCTGCCCGTCTTCTGGCATCATTGTTTGGCTGCCTGCGCCTCTGCGGCCGCCCTGACCCACACAACGCCCCTCGGTGTCTTATTTCTTGGGACTGCGAGGGTGTGATTGATGGGCATGAGCGGTGCATCACTTCGCCTGTCCCTCATCTCCTTCCGCCTTCTTCAGACTGTGCGGCTTCATGGCCGCGGCATGCGATAAGGGATCAGCTGACGCCGCACAGTCTGAAGCGGGTGTAAGGACCCGAGTGCGAGAGGCGAACATATGTGCTGCGCCAGGCCATGAATCCCAGCCCCGCAGTGTTTTAACAATGTTAAGACACTGCGGGGCTGGGATTCATGGTCATCGCGAACCGCACCGGCCGACATTAAATGAGGTCAGAAGATGGGCAGCGCTAACAGCGCTAGGCCAGGGGATAACACGACAGCGCAGACTCCTGTACAGCAAATAACAACGCTCAGGAGGCTGCACCCAGCACCAAGGTGGGATTCTTGACATCTGTGCTGCGTCTCATTACAAAGGGAACTCGCGCCTCCAACACAGTTTGACTGTATAAAGGGCTAAATGTTATATGTGTTTCATTCAGCGTGTGCAAGGAGCAAAATTAAAAGAGCAACCTTTGACTTGTGCAGCACTACTGCTGCATAAGCTGTGGCTCTTCTACTTTGTAACCCCTGAGGGGGGGTTAAAGGTTACCTTTGAAATTGGTTCAAGTAGGCTTCGGCCTACACTCTGCTCCCCCTGCAGAGCCCGGGCTCCAACACCGCCAGTTGGGGCCCGGTACTGCTAGCTGCACAGAGCCAAACACCAGCCAATGTGTCAGTGGGGTTCAGCACCGCCAGCTGTTCCCCTGCTGTGCAGCCGGCAACGTGTCCTGCAACTGCCACGCAGGCACAACAGACCCAAAGCTGCCGCCAGTGCAGGCTTCGGCCTACACTCTGCTCCATCTCCTCCTCCTGCTGACCCCGGGCTCTAACACCGCCAGTTGGGGCCCGGTACTGCTAGCTGCACAGAGAAAAACACCAGCCAATGTGTCAGTGGGGTTCAGCACCGCCAGCTGTTCCCCTGCTGTGCAGCCGGCATCGTGTCCTGCACATCGTGACACTTGCTCTTGTACCTTCTGCTCCCCATCCTGGTTCCAGTACCGTCAGCTGGTTCTGGGCAGAGCCTTTGGCTTAGGTGCCTCCCTCTGGGTATCCGAGTTCCACCAACGTCAGGTGGTCCTTGGTAGTGCTTTCAGGCACGGGTACCTCCTGCTTAGTAACCGGGTTCCAGTAACGTCAGCTGGTCCTCGGTAGTTCCATTGGCTCTTGGACCTTCGGCTACCCATCCGGGTTCCAGCACCGTCAGCTGGTTCTCGGCAGTGTCTTTTGCTCTTGTACCTTCTGCTCCCCATCCTGGTTCCAGTACCGTCAGCTGGTTCCGGGCAGAGCCTTTGGCTTAGGTGCCTCCCTCTGGGTATCCGAGTTCCACCAACGTCAGGTGGTCCTTGGTAGTGCTTTCAGGCACGGGTACCTCCTGCTTAGTAACCGGGTTCCAGTAACGTCAGCTGGTCCTCGGTAGTTCCATTGGCTCTTGGACCTTCGGGTAGCCATCCGAGTTCCAGTTCCATCAGCTGGTTCTCGGCATTTTCTCAGCCTTCTTGTACCTTCTGCTACATTTCCAAGTTCAAGAGACTAAACACGATGACCCGGAAGACCACCCCTAAGATGACGACGACACCAGAGACGACAACCACCGTGATGACGACGACCCTGGAGACGATGACCCTGAAGACCACCCCGATGACGACGACCCCGGAGACGACGACCCTGAAGACCACCCCGATGACGACGACCCTGGAGACGACGACGACCTGGAAGACCGAGAAGCAGAAGAACAAGAGGCTGCAGAACAAAGAGCAGAAGAACATTAAGCATAACACTAAATATCAGAGCAAAAAATATTATCTAAATTATAAGCAGAAGAAGACTAAGCAGTGTATGGGGGTGAGTCCGTTCCTCCTCGTGGTGCCCCTGGATAAAGCCTGATGCTGCAGGCCAAACTGAACGCGGACAAATGTAACTCTTTTGTGACAGGCAGAACGGAAGGTGTAATCTTCAAACTTTTATAGATAACAACTACGGGAATGCCTGTCACAAATAAGAATATGATGAAGAAGTAGAATATGATGAAGATAATAGTAAAATAAAAAGAATATGAACAATGTAACCAAAAAAAATAATAGGTAGAAGATGAAGAAGAAGATGAATAAGGTGAAGAAGTTGATGTCAAAGAAGCTGATGATGAGGATAATGAAGAAGAAAGTGTGGGAGAAGTAAAAAAGAAGGTGAAGGGCGTGGAAGTAGTGAAACATCAATATCTGACAAAATAAAAAAAAAATTAACATAGTCAAAATCTTTCTACCGCCGAACGTCATAAAAAAAAACAAAATCCTGCTATTCTATTACATTGGGCTAAACCTCTGTGCCTTTAATGTCTCCGCCACGTCCCCCAATACATCCTACATTATTCTTAGTTGTTTTCCTTCATGTAGAATGAACCTACAAGTTTATAAAGGGTTTATTTTAATTCCGATATTTTCGTCCCATTGACTTGCATTGGGATCGGGTATCGGTATCGGATTAGATCCGATATTTTGACGGTATCGGCCGATACTTTCCGATACCGATACTTTCCGATATCGGAAAGTATCGCTCAACACTATTTGTAATACATCCTTTGTTGGCAATGACAGAGGTCAAACGTTTTCTGTAAGTCTTCACAAGGTTGCCACACACTGTTGTTGGTATGTTGGCCCATTCCTCCATGCAGATCTCCTCTAGAGCAGTGATGTTTTTGGCTTTTCGCTTGGCAACACGGACTTTCAACTCCCTCCAAAGGTTTTCTATAGGGTTGAGATCTGGAGACTGGCTAGGCCACTCCAGGACCTTGAAATGCTTCTTACAAAGCCACTCCTTCATTGCCCTGGCGGTGTGCTTTGGATCATTGTCATGTTGAAAGACCCAGCCACGTTTCATCTTCAATGCCCTTGCTGATGGAAGGAGGTTTGCACTCAAAATCTCACGATACATGGCCCCATTCAATCTTTCATGTACCCGGATCAGTCGTCCTGGCCCCTTTGCAGAGAAACAGCCCCAAAGCATGATGTTTCCACCACCATGCTTTACAGTAGGTATGGTGTTTGATGGATGCAACTCAGTATTCTTTTTCCTCCAAACACGACAAGTTGTGTTTCTACCAAACAGTTCCAGTTTGGTTTCATCAGACCATAGGACATTCTCCCAAAACTCCTCTGGATCATCCAAATGCTCTCTAGCAAACTTCAGACGGGCCCGGACATGTACTGGCTTAAGCAGTGGGACACGTCTGGCACTGCAGGATCTGAGTCCATGGTGGCGTAGTGTGTTACTTATGGTAGGCCTTGTTACATTGGTCCCAGCTCTCTGCAGTTCATTCACTAGGTCCCCCCGCGTGGTTCTGGGATTTTTGCTCACCGTTCTTGTGATCATTCTGACCCCACGGGGTGGGATTTTGCGTGGAGCCCCAGATCGAGGGAGATTATCAGTGGTCTTGAATGTCTTCCATTTTCTAATTATTGCTCCCACTGTTGATTTCTTCACTCCAAGCTGGTTGGCTATTGCAGATTCAGTCTTCCCAACCTGGTGCAGGGCTACAATTTTGTTTCTGGTGTCCTTTGACAGCTCTTTGGTCTTCACCATAGTGGAGTTTGGAGTCAGACTGTTTGAGGGTGTGCACAGGTGTCTTTTTATACTGATAACAAGTTTAAACAGGTGCCATTACTACAGGTAATGAGTGGAGGAAAGAGGAGACTCTTAAAGAAGAAGTTACAGGTCTGTGAAAGCCAGAAATCTTGATTGTTTGTTTCTGACCAAATACTTATTTTCCACCATAATATGCAAATAAAATGATAAAAAAACAGACAATGTGATTTTCTGGATTTTTGTTTCTCAGTTTGTCTCCCATAGTTGAGGTCTACCTATGATGTAAATTACAGACGCCTCTCATCTTTTTAAGTGGTGGAACTTGCACTATTGCTGACTGACTAAATACTTTTTTGCCCCACTGTATATCTGTGTGTCATCAGCATAGAGGTGATACTGAAAGCCGTGAGATTCTATGAGCTGTCCCAGGCCAAAGGTGTAAATGGAGAAGAGCAGGGGCCCTAGAACTGAGCCTTGCGGGACTCCAACAGATAGGGGGCGAGGTGAGGAGGTGGTGTGTGAGTGGGAGATGCTGAATGTCCGGTCAGTTAGGTATGACGAGATCCAGGATAGGGCCAAGTCTGTGATGCCAAGGGTTTAGAGGGTCTGCAGCAACAGGGAATGGTCCACTGTGTCAAAGGCAGAGGACAGGTCCAGGAGGAGGAGGATAGAGTAGTGTCGCTTGCTCTTAGCGGTTAATAGGTCATTGGTGACCTTAGTTAAGGCAGTTTCAGTGGAGTGGTGTGACCGGAAGCCAGATTGAAAGCGGTCGAAGAGGGAGCAGGAAGATAGATAGGAGGACAGTTCAAGATGGACGTGTTGTTCCAGTAGTTTTGAGGCATAGGGGAGAAGTGATATAGGGCGATAGCTAGATACAGAGGATGGGTCAAGAGAGGGCTTTTTGAGGATAGGTGTGATTGAGGCATGTTTAAAGGTTGAGGGGAAAACACCAGTTGTTAGTGATAGGTTGATGAGATGGGTTAGGGTTGGGATGAAGACTGTGGCGAGGCTTGGGATGAGGTGGGATGGGATCGGATCAAGTGCACAGGTGGTGATGTGCGATCTTGAGAGTAGAGTGGAGAGTCTGTCTTCTGTAATGGTGGAGAAGTTGGTTTTGGAGGTGGAGGGCTGGGTAGTTGGGAGGAAGGGTTCTGGGGGTTGTCGACTAAAACTGTCTCTGATGTTCTCAATCTTCTGCTTGAAAAATGAGGCAAAGTCTTCAGCAGAGATGAGTGGGGAGGGAGGAGGCGCTGGGGGGCGGAGGAGAGAATTGAAGGTGTTGAATAACTGTTTGGGGTTGTGAGACAGGGAGGAAATAAGAGATGAGAAGTAGGTTTGTTTTGCTGTGGCGAGTGTGGTCTTGAAAGTAGTGAGGGACTGTTTGAATGCGATGAAGTGCTCGTTGGAGTGGGATCTTTTCCATCTCCGCTCTGCAGCCCTGGAAGCTCGCGTCAGTTCTTTGGTCAGGCGGGTGTGCCAGGGCTGTCTGTTGATTTTCCGAGCTTTGGTATGTGTGAGAGGGGCAACAGGTTCCAAAGCTATAGCTATTGTGGTGTTGTATAGAGCGGCGGCGTCATCGGCATTGTGTAGGGAGCTTATGTCTGTGAGAGGGAGGAGGAATTCAGAAAGTGAGTGAAGATCAAGGTGTTTAAGATTTCTGCGAGGGTGTGCAAGTTTGTGGGGTGGGGATTGTAGACAAGGAGTGGAGAGGGAAGAGAATGTGAGCAGGTTGTGGTCAGAAAGAGGAAGAGGTGAGTTGGAGAGCTTAGATAGGGAGCAGAGGCGGGTGAAGATGAGATCCAGTGTGTGACCATCTTTGTGAGTGGCTGTAGAAGACCATTGAGCAAGGCCAAAGGAGGAAGTGAGAGATAGAAGTTCCATAGTTTCTGCCTACACGGTATGCCAGACAAAATTGTCAGTGACCGGGGTCCCCAGTTTGCGTCTCGGTTCTGGAGAGAGCTTTGTCGTCTACTCAGCATCGAGTTGAATCTCTCTTCAGCATACCATCCCGAGATGAATGGGTTGGTAGCGAGGGCCAACCAGATCTTGGTCACATATCTGCGACATTTTATCTCTGCTAGACAGGATGACTGGGCATCCTTGCTACCGTGGGCGGAGATTGACTCCACTGGACAGACCCCATTCCTCCTTAATTACGGCCAGCATCCGCCGGTTCCTGTGCCTATGCTGTGTCTTCCGCTGATTCCAGGGTAGCAGACTGGGCTATGGAGGCACGTGATATTTGGGACCACACTCAGGATGCCATCCGGGCTTCCAAGGAGAGAATGTGGTCCTCTGCCAATGCACATCGGCGCCCCACTCCGACCTTTGCTCCTGGCGACTTAGTGTGGCACTCTGCCCGTAACATCAGGCTGCGAGTTGAGTCCACTAAGTTTGCACCTCGCTACTTGGGTCCCTTCAAGGTCCTGGAACAGGTTAACCCTGTGGTCTACCGTCTGGCCCTTCCTCCACGCCTAGGTATCACCGACACCTTTCATGTGTCTCTTCTAAAGTCCGTTCACATGTCCCGGTTTTCTGAGTCATCTGCCGGGATATTGGGTTCATCTACATATGATTATGAAGTGAACGCTATCTTGGGGTGTTAGGTACTATGTGGCAAAAAATTTTATTTGGTGGATTGGAAAGACTATGACCCAGAGGACAGGTCCTGGGAGCCTGCTGAGCACATTCAGGCTCCGCAGCTCATTGCTGCCTTTGATCGCCGTGAGGCCCAAGGAGGGGGGTAATGTTAGGTGTCGAGTTCCTGCCGCTGCACAGGGGGAATCTTGAACCACCTCCCCTGCAGTCTCCCATTCTTCTTTGGCTGCAGTGGAGCCTGCTCAGCAGAGACGTCGGTCCCAGCATCTGGCTCAGGCAGATACTGTGCGCTTGGCTACAGCTGATCTTCCAGGCTCAGCCATTGTAACTAGCACTGTTCTGCGACGAGCAGATGCTCCTGGGACTAAGTCCTGCTTTTCCGCTACTGAGCATGCCCAAGGGATGACGTCTCATTGGAGGTTGGGGGGCACATGCTCAGGTCCTGAAGCAGTTCCTTTGGACCACTAGGAAGGTCCTGGAGAGCTTTCTCTATAAAAGGTTTGCATGGCTGCACCCATGTGCTAGTATCAACTTATGTTTATGAGCTTAGCTACCTTGTGGTCAGTGTCTGCATGTGTTCTGGGTCGGCTGTATAGCCACTAGAATTCCGGCACCTCCGGAGAGGAGTTTGCGTGTGTGAATTTAGGGCTGGCGTATAGCCACTAGAATCCCGGCACCTCCGGAGAGGTGTTGTTTTGTGTGCTTATGCTGACTGTATGACCACTGTATGCTAACTGCTCTGTTAGTGAGCTGTGATCCTCTGTGAAGTTAATAGGGCACAGTGTTATCTTAATCTCGGCGACTCTGTGAAGCAACAGAGTTCACTCCTATAAAGCCCGGGTGACAGAATCCATGTCTATTCAGGCGTTGTACCGCCATATAGTGCCGCCATTTACTAGCAGCAGGTTCCACTCCTGCACGGTGGACCCCGGGCTGCGAACGCACCTATATTATCTCAATATTTACTCCATGCATTCCGCCAGCCCTAACACAGGGGCTCTGTAAAAACAAAACCACAGTCAGGTAGACCAACAAAAATGTTGTCCATAACTGCCAGGAAAATTGTTCGGGATGCAAAGAAAAATCCACAAACAACATCAGCTGAAATACAGGACTCTCTGAAAACTAGCGGTGTGGCTATTTCAAGATGCACAATAAGGAGGCACTTGAAAAAAAATGGTCTGCATGGTTGAGTTGCCAGAAGAAAGCCATTACTGCACAAATGTCACAAAGTATCTCACCTACAATATGCAAAACAGCACAGAGATGAGCCTCAAAACTTCTGGAGCAAGGTAATTTGGAGTGATGAGACCAAAATTTAACCATTCCTACTGTAATGTTTTGGGGATGTGTGAGCTACAAAGGCACAGGAAACTTGGTCAAGGTTGAAGGAAAGATAAATGCAGCACATTATCAGCAAATACTGGAGTCAAATTTGCACTCATCAGCCCGGAAGCTGCACATGGGACATACTTGGACGTTCCAACATAATGATCCAAAGGCCAAGTTGACCTGTCATTGGCGACAGCAGAACAAAGTGAAGGTTCTAGAGTGGCCATCTCAGTCTTTTGACCTCAATGTCATTGAGCCACTCAGGGGAGATCTCAAGCACGCAGTTATGCTGGACAGCCCAGAAATTTACAGGAACTGGAGGCTTTTTGCCAAGAAGAGTAGGCAGCTTTACCATCTGAGAAAATAACGAACCTCATCCACAACTACCACAAAAGACTTCAAGCTATCATTGATGTTAGAGGGGCAATACATATATTAAGAAATGGGGTATGTGAACTTTAGATCAGGGTCATTTGGATGGTCTGGGTTGTCATTATGATTTAAAAAGAGAAAACACAATAGTTTATTATTATTATTATTATTTATTATTATAGCGCCATTTATTCCATGGTGCTTTACATGTGAGGAGGGGTATACATAATAAAAACAAGTACAATAATCTTAAACAATACAGGTCACAACTGGTACAGGAGGAGAGAGGACCCTGCCCATGAGGGCTCACAATCTACAAGGGATGGGTGAGGATTAGTTTTGAGCATTCCGATAATAAAAATATCGGGTATCGGCCGATATTCGCTGTATCGGAATTCCGATACCGAGTTCCGATATTTCTGCGATATCAGAAATCGGAATTGGAAGTTCCCACAGTGCAAAATTGCAGTATAATGGAGTGTGGGCGGTGCGTGGGCGACGACTGCATGTCTGTGTGGGCGGGGCCTGTGCGGGACCGTGGATGGTCTGTGCGTGCCTGCCGGGGGGTCTGTACGGCCTGCCGGGGGGTCTGTACGGCCTGCCGGGGGGTCTGTGCGGCCTCTCCGGGGTCTGTACGGCCTGCCGGGGGGTCTGTGCGGCCTCTCCGGGGTCTGTACGGCCTGCCGGGGGGGTCTGTGCAGCCTCTCCGGGGTCTGTGCGGCTTGCCGGGGGGGTCTGTACAGCCTGCCGGGGGGTCTGTGCGGACTCTCTGGGGTCTGTACGGTCTGCCAGGGGGTCTGTACGGCCTGCCGGGGGGTCTGTATGGCCTCTCCGGGGTCTGTGCGGCCTCTCCGGGGTCTGTGCGGCTTGCCGGGGGGTCTGTGCGGCCTGCCGGGGGTCTTTGTGTCTGTGCAGGCATCGTCCGATGGGACTACAAGTCCCATCGGACGATGCCTGCTACAATGACAGTGATTGACACATTAGCCAATGATGGGACAGTAGTAGTCCCATCATCCAGCTAATGTGTTGAATGTAAAAAAAATAAAAATAAATAAAAAAATATTCCATACATGCTCCATACATGCTACATACATACATGCCACACACACACACGCTACATACATACATACTACATACATACATGCTACATACATGCTACATACAACATACATACTACATGCATACATACTGTAGCATTTCACCCACTACAGGTCTTGGGGAACACTCGCTTGGCAGCGGATTAACGTACTCAGGCACAGTACCTCACACAAATCTGTCCATAGGGTTTATTTAAACTCCGGATAAACCAGATAGGGCACAGTCCGTTTCATTACCGCCACGAAACATTATAGGACATCAGACAGTTCATGTAGCAGATAGGCTTCTCTGCTGTATATTATAATCCCCTTGTCCGGAGTTACCTCTCAGGAGTTCCACTCCTCATGCTGACTTCATGTCAGTCCCAGGTCCTCAACACAGACCGTCCAGGTCTACGGTCTCCAGGTGCTTCCAGGACGACTCCACTCCCAGGAGTCTCCAACACTGACCGTCCAGGACCTTGCACAGGAACAAACAGTTCCATACACAGGAACCTCACAGGAACATGTGACCCACACCCTGGTCACGGTATATACCTTTTAACCATTCCCTTGGTTTGGAGTGTGGCTGTGTGGCTAGTTTGTCCTGCCCATCTCACACAACTAGCCTAGTAAATCTCCCTTGTCTATTATACAACATTACACAAACACTTGAGGGACTACAGGTCCCAGAACAACCACGTTACATCAGACTTACCACGCAGACTCCCTCTGCGACACATATCGGCCCTTCACAACCCTGCTAGTCACTGTTTCATCACAACTCTGCCTCCAAGTGCATCTTGAAGTGCACACACAGCAACCCCTGGATGTAACATTGGTTACTGCACCACAATACATGCTACATACATACTACATACATACATACATACATACTACATACAGTACAGACCAAAAGTTTGGACACAAATTCTCATTTAAAGATTTTTCTGTATTTTCATGACTATGAAAACTGTGCATTCACACTGAAGGAATCAAAACTATGAATTAACACATATAGAATTATATACTTAACAAAAAAGTGTGAAACAACTGAAAATATGTCTTATATTCTAGGTTCTTCAAAGTAGCCAACTTTTGCTTTGATGACTGCTTTGCACACTCTTGGCATTCTCTTGATGAGTTTCAAGAGGTAGTCACCGGAAATGGTCTTCCAACAATCTTGAAGGAGTTCCCAGAGATGCTTAGCACTTGTTGGCCCTTTTGCCTTCACTCTGTGAGGTCCAGCTCGCCCCAAACCATCATCTGGCCAGGTCATCTGGCGTCCTGTTGAAAAATAAATGATCGTCCAACTAAACGCAAACCGGATGGAATAGCATGCAGCTGCAAGATGCTTTGGATTAGCCATGCTGGTTCAGTATGCCTTCAATTTTTAATAAATCCCCAACAGTGTCACCAGCAAAGCACCCCCACACCATCACACCTCCTCCTCCATGCTTCACGGTGGGAACCAGGCATGTAGAGTCCATCCGTTCACCTTTTCTACATCGCACAAAGACACGGTGGTTGGAACCAAAGATCTCAAATTTGGACTCATCAGACCAAAGCACAGATATCCACTGGTCTAATGTCCATTCCTTGTGTACTTTAGCCCAAACAAGTCTCTTCTGCTTGTTGCCTGTCTTTAGCAGTGGTTTCCTAGCAGCTATTTTACCCTGAAGGCCTGCTGCACAAGTCTCCTTTTAACAGTTGTTGTAGAGATGTGTCTGCTGCTAGAACTCTGTGTGGCATTGACCTGGTCTCTAATCTGAGCTGCTGTTAACCTGTGATTTCTGAGGCTGGTGACTCAGATACCGTTAAACTTATCCTCAGAAGCAGAGGTGACTCTTGGTCTTCCTTTCCTGGGGCGGTCCTCATGTGAGCCAGTTTTCTTGTAGAGCTTGATGGTTTTTGCTACTGCACTTTGGGACACTTTCAAAGTTTTCCCAGTTTTTCAGACTGACTGACCTTCATTTCTTAAAGTAATGATGGGCACTCGTTTTTCTTTACTTAGAATTTGTTTTATGGCAAGAAAAAAGCAGCTAACAGTCTATTCAGTAGGACTATCAACTGTGTATCCACCAGACTTCTGCACAACACAACTGATGGTCCCAACAACATTTATAAGGCAAGAAATCCCACTTATTAAACCTGGCAGGGCACACCTGTGAAGTGAAAACCATTCCCGGTGACTACCTCTTGAAGCTCATCAAGAGAATGCCAAGAGTGTGGAAAGCAGTCATCAAAGCAAAAGGTGGCTACTTTGAAGAACCTAGAATATAATACATAATTTCTGTTTTTTCATACTTTTTTGTTAAGTATATAATTCCACATGTGTTAATTCATAGTTTTGATGCCTTCAGTGTGAATGTACAATTTTCATAGTCATGAAAATACAGAAAAATCTTTAAATGAGAAGGTGTGTCCAAACTTTTGGTCTGTACTGTACATACTGCATACATACATACATACTACATACATACATACATACTACATACATACATACTACATACATTACATACATATAGACATACAGTACATTAAACATAGAGTACATACTCAGCATTACTTGTCATTTTGATCCCCGAAGCCGTGTCATCTGTAAAAAATATGAAACAAACAACCAATATACTCCCTGTCCGCAGAAATCCATGAGTGTCCCATGACGATCTCCCGTGGAGAACGACAGCAACAGCTGTTGCAACCGCTCTCCAGGGGCCCCAGGAACACAATGATGGGAGGAAGGTATTCCTCCACCGCTGTAAAAAAAAAAGTCCCTAGTCTCACTTTATGGCATTGCTGTATGAGAAATTTTCCCAGGCAGCAATTGCCATAAAGTGAGACTTTGAACTCAACCTCAGTGATGAACTGCAAGAGCCATTGTCTCCTGTCAGTGTGACACTGAGGATCCTATAGAGCAGTGACATCACCCGATGTCACTGTTCTATAGGGGAGATCGTCGTGGGGCACTCGTTATTAATTGGACTACGGCGGACAGGTAGTATACGGTTTATTTATTTTTTTTTTGTCAATAAGACGCTTATCCGTTATTAATCCAATAGTAAGAAAGGGTTAATAAAACACGCACACATTAGGAAAAAGTATTTTAATATTCTTCATTTCACCATACTTACCATACTTCAGCGCCTGCAAAAATGTAAAATAAACCATATACTACCTGTCCACCGTAGTCCAATTAATAACGAGTGTCCCACGACGATCTCCCCTATAGAACAGTGACATCGGGTGATGTCACTGCTCTATAGGACCCTCAGTGACACACTGACAGGAGACAATGGCTCCTGCAGTGCATCACTGAGGTTACCTGAGTTGAAAGTCTCACTTTATGACAATTGCTGCCTGGGAAAATTTCTCATACGGCAATGCCATAAAGTGAGACTAGGGACTTTTTTTTTTACAGCGGCAGAGGAATACCTTCCTCCTGTCATTGTGTTCCAGAGGCCCCTAGAGAGCGGTCGCAACAGCTGTTGCTGCCGTTCTCCACAGTAGATCGTCGTGGGACACTCGTGGATTTCTGTGGACAGGGAGTATATTGGTTGTTTGTTTTTTTCATATTTTTTTATATTTTGTATGTATGTAGTATGTATGTACAGTGCCTACAAGTAGTATTCAACCCCCTGCAGATTTAGCAGGTTTACACATTTGGAATTAACTTGGCATTGTGACATTTGGACTGTAGATCAGCCTGGAAGTGTGAAATGCACTGCAGCAAAAAAGAATGTTATTTCTTTGTTTATTTATTTTTTTAAATTGTGAAAAGTATTTATTATTCAACCCCTCAACCCACCAGAATTCTGTTTGGTTCCCCTAAAGTATTAAGAAGTAGTTCAGGCACAAAGAACAATGAGCTTCACATGTTTGGATTAATTATCTCTTTTTCCAGCCTTTTCTGACTATTTAAGACCCTCCCCAAACTTGTGAACAGCACTCATACATGGTCAACATGGGAAAGACAAAGGAGCATTCCAAGTCCATCAGAGACAAGATCATGGAGGGTCACAAGGCTGGCAAGGGGTACAAAACCCTTTCCAAGGAGTTGGGCCTACCTGTCTCCACTGTTGGGAGCATCATCTGGAAGTGGAAGGCTTATGGAACTACTGTTAGCCTTCCACGGCCTGGACAGCCTTTGAAAGTTTCCTCCCGTGCCGAGGCCAAGCTTGTCCGAAGAGTCAAGGCTAACCCAAGGACAACAAGGAAGGAGCTCCGGGAAGATCTCATGGCAGTGGGGACATTGGTTTCAGTCAATACCATAAGTAACGTACTCCACCGCAATGGTCTCCGTTCCAGACGAGCCCGTAAGGTACCTTTACTTTCAAAGCGTCATGTCAAGGCTCGTCTACAGTTTGCTCATGATCACTTGGAGAACTCTGAGACTGACTGGTTCAAGGTTCTCTGGTCTGATGAGACCAAGATCGAGATCTTTGGTGCCAACCACACACGTGATGTTTGGAGACTGGATGGCACTGCATATGACCCCAAGAATACCATCCCTACAGTCAAGCATGGTGGTGGCAGGATCATGCTGTGGGGCTGTTTCTCAGCCAAGGGACCTGGCCATCTGGTCCGCATCCATGGGAAGATGGATAGCACGGCCTACCTGGAGATTTTGGCCAAGAACCTCCGCTCCTCCATCAAGGATCTTAAGATGGGTCGTCATTTCATCTTCCAACAAGACAACGACCCAAAGCACACAGCCAAGAAAACCAAGGCCTGGTTCAAGAGGCAAAAAATCAAGGTGTTGCAGTGGCCTAGTCAGTCTCCTGACCTTAACCCAATTGAAAACTTGTGGAAGGAGCTCAAGATTAAAGTCCACATGAGACACCCAAAGAACCTAGATACCTTGGAGAAGATCTGAATGGAGGAGTGGGCCAAGATAACTCCAGAGACCTGTGCCGGCCTGATCAGGTCTTATAAAAGACGATTATTAGCTGTAATTGCAAACAAAGGTTATTCCACAAAATATTAAACCTAGGGGTTGAATAATAATTGACCCACACTTTTATGTTTAAAATTTATAAAAATTTAACTGAGCAACAAAACTTTTTGGTTTGTAAGATTTATGCATCTGTTAATAAATCCTGCTCTTGTTTGAAGTTTGAAGGCTCTAACTTATTTGCATCTTATTAAACCTGCTAAATCTGCAGGGGGTTGAATACTACTTGTAGGCATTGTAGCATGTATGTTGTATGTATGTATGTAGCATGTATGTAGCATGTATGTAGCATGTAGTATGTATGTAGCATGTATGTAGCATGTGTGTAGCATGTGTGTAGCATGTATGTAGCATGTAGTATGTATGCAGCATGTATGTAGTATGTTGTATGTATGTATGTAGCATGTATGTAGCATGTATTATTTACATGTGAGGAGGGGTATACACAATATAAACAAGCACAACAATCCCAAACAATACAAGTCATAACTGGTACAGGAGGAGTGAGGACCCTGCCCGCGAAGGCTCACAATCTACAAGTGTAGCGTATGTATGTAGCATGTATGTTGTATGTATGTATGTAGCATGTATGTAGCATGTATGTAACATGTATGTAGCATGTAGTATGTATGTAGCATGTATGTATGGAGTTTTTTTTTCTTCATTCAACACATTAGCTGGATGATGGGACTACTACTGTCCCATCATTGGCTAATGTGTCAATCACTGTCAGTGTAGCAGGCATCGTCCGATGGGACTTGTAGTCCCATCGGACGATGCCTGCACACACGCACAGAGCCCCAGCACGCTGCACAGAGACCCCCCACGCCACACAGAGACCCCCCATGCCACACAGACACCCCACGCCACACAGAGACCCCCCATGCCACACAGAGACCCCCCACACCGCACAGACCCCCCCATGCCACACAGAGACCCCCCTACGCCGCACAGAGACCCCCCACACGCCGCATAGAGCCGGGGCAGCCCACATACAGCCCTGGCACGCCGCATCGAGCCCCGGCACGCCGCATAGAGCCTGGGCAGCCCGTATACAGCCCCGCATAGAATTAGATCCCTGGCAGGCCCGCACAGACCCCGCCCGCACACACAGACACTCACAGTGTCCGCCCACGCACCGCCCACACTCTTCCCCCCTCCGAAACAGCATATAGAAGGACAGAAAGGGCTTATTTACGTTCCGATATTTGTGTCCCATTGACTTGCATTGGTATCGGGTATCGGTATCGGCGATATCCGATATTTTTTAGATATCGGCCGATCCAATCCGATACCGATACTTTTGAATATTGGAAGGTATCGCTCAACACTAGTGAGGATACAGTAGGCGAGGGTAGAGCTGGTCGTGCAGTGGTTTGGTCGATCGGTGGTTACTGCAGGTTGTAGGCTTGTCAGAAGAGGTAGGTCTTCAGGTTCTTTTTGAAGGTTTCGATGGTAGGCGAGAGTCTGATATATTGTGGTAGAGAGTTCCAGAGTAGGGGTGATGCGCGAGAGAAATCTTGTATGCGATTGTGATAAGAGGAGAGTAGAGAAAGAGATCTTGTGAGGACCGAAGGTTGTGTGCAGGAAAGTAGCGGGAGACGAGGTCACAGATGTATGGAGGAGACAGTTTGTGGATGGCTTTGTGTTGTGAAATTGGATTCTGGGCTCCCCCGGTGGCCACTTGTGGAATTAACTTGTGTGCATCATCCCCTCTGTTCACCTGCTCCTATCAGGATGTGGGAGTCGCTATATAACCTTGCTCCTCTGTCAGTTTCATGCCGGTCAACAATGTAATCAGAAGCCTTTCTGTGCATGTTCCTGCTACCAGACAACTCCCAGCTAAGTTGGACTTTTGTCCTTGTGTGTTTTTGCATTTTGTTCCTGTTCACAGCTGCTGTTTCGTTACTGTGTCTGGAAAGCTCTTGTGATCGGAAATTGCCACTCTGGTGTTATGAGTTAATGCTAGAGTCTTAAAGTAATTTCTGGATGGTGTTTTGATAGGGTTTTCTGCTGACCATGAAAGTGCCCTTTCTGTCTTCCTGCTATCTAGTAAGCGGACCTCGATTTTGCTAAACCTAGTTTCATACTACGTTTGCCATTTCATCTAAAATCACCGCCAATATATGTGGGGGCCTCTGTCTGCCTTTTGGGGAAATTTCTCTAGAGGTGAGCCAGGACTGTCTTTTCCTCTGCTAGGATTAGGTAGTTCTCCGGCTGGCGCTGGGCATCTAGGGATAAAAAACGTAGGCATGCTACCCGGCCACTTCTAGTTGTGCGGCAGGTTTAGTTCATGGTCAGTATAGTTTCCATCTTCCAAGAGCTAGTTCTCATATATGCTGGGCTATGTTCTCTCGCCATTGAGAATCATGACAGTTTGACCGGCCCAAAAAAAGGGTTAAATTACTGGCTGAGAAAGGAGAGAAAAAAGAAGTCTGCTACAATTTTTTTTTTTTTTTTTCCCTCTAGTTCTGAGTGTGCTCTTAATTGAATCACTTGCTAGTCTGCCTATACTGCAGCCTTCCTCTATTTCTCTCCTTCTAATCCTTGAATGGCTCTGTGTTCACCTGTTTCAAATGGATCTTCAGAGTGTAGCTACAGGTTTGAATAATCTCGCCACAAAGGTACAAAATTTGCAAGATTTTGTTGTTCATGCACCTATGTCTGAGCCTAGAATTCCTTTGCCTGAATTCTTCTCGGGGAATAGATCTCACTTTCAAAATTTTAAAAATAATTGCAAATTGTTTTTGTCCCTGAAGTCTCGCTCTGCCGGAGACCCTGCACAGCAGGTCAGGATTGTAATTTCCTTGCTCCGGGGCGACCCTCAAGACTGGGCTTTTGCATTGGCACCAGGGGATCCTGCGTTGCTCAATGTGGATGCGTTTTTTCTGGCCTTGGGGTTGCTTTATGAGGAACCTCATTTAGAGCTTCAGGCGGAAAAGGCCTTGATGTCCTTGTCTCAGGGGCAAGATGAAGCTGAAATATACTGCCAAAAATTCCGCAAATGGTCTGTGCTTACTCAGTGGAATGAGTGCGCCCTGGCGGCGATTTTCAGAGAAGGTCTCTCTGATGCCATTAAGGATGTTATGGTGGGGTTCCCTGTGCCTGCGGGTCTGAATGAGTCCATGACGATGGCTATTCAGATCGATAGGCGTCTGCGGGAGCGCAAACCTGTGCACCATTTGGCGGTGTCTACTGAGAAAACGCCAGAAAATATGCAATGTGATAGAATTCTGTCCAGAAGCGAGCGGCAGAATTTTAGACGTAAAAATGGGTTGTGCTTCTATTGTGGTGATTCTACTCATGTTATATCAGCATGCTTTAAGCGTACTAAGAAGCCTGACAAGTCTGTTTCAATTAGCACTTTACAGTCTAAGTTTATTCTATCTGTGACCCTGATTTGTTCTTTGTCATCTATTACCGCGGACGCCTATGTCGACTCTGGCGCTGCTTTGAGTCTTATGGATTGGTCCTTTGCCAAACGCTGTGGGTATGATTTGGAGCCATTGGAGGCTCCGATACCTCTGAAAGGGATTGACTCCACCCCATTGGCTAGTAATAAACCACAATACTGGACACAAGTGACTATGCGTGTTAATCCGGATCACCAGGAGGTTATTCGCTTTCTGGTGCTGTATAATCTGCATGATGTTTTGGTGCTGGGATTGCCATGGCTGCAATCTCATAACCCAGTCCTCGACTGGAGAGCTATGTCTGTGTTAAGCTGGGGATGTAAAGGAACTCATGGGGACGTACCTTTGGTTTCCATTTCATCATCTATTCCCTCTGAGATTCCTGAATTCTTGTCTGACTTTCGTGACGTTTTTGAAGAACCCAAGGTTGGTTCACTACCTCCGCACCAGGAGTGCGATTGTGCCATAGACTTGATCCCGGGTAGTAAATACCCTAAGGGTTGTTTATTTAATCTGTCTGTGCCTGAACACGCTGCTATGCGAGAATATATAAAGGAGTCCTTGGAAAAGGGACATATTCGTCCTTCGTCATCTCCCTTAGGAGCCGGTTTTTTCTTTGTGTCTAAGAAAGACGGCTCTTTGAGGCCGTGTATTGATTATCGACTTTTGAATAAAATCACGGTTAAATATCAATATCCGTTACCACTGCTTACTGATTTGTTTGCTCGTATAAAGGGGGCCAAGTGGTTCTCTAAGATTGATCTCCGTGGGGCGTATAATTTGGTGCGAATCAAGCAGGGGGATGAGTGGAAAACCGCATTTAATACGCCCGAGGGCCATTTTGAGTATTTGGTGATGCCTTTTGGTCTTTCAAATGCCCCTTCAGTCTTCCAGTCCTTTATGCATGACATTTTCCGCGATTATTTGGATAAATTTATGATTGTGTATCTGGATGATATTCTGATTTTTTCGGATGACTGGGACTCTCATGTCCAGCAGGTCAGGAGGGTTTTTCAGGTTTTGCGGTCTAATTCCTTGTGTGTGAAGGGTTCTAAGTGCGTTTTTGGGGTTCAAAAGATTTCCTTCTTGGGATACATTTTTTCCCCCTCTTCCATCGAGATGGATCCTGTCAAGGTTCAGGCTATTGGTGATTGGACGCAACCCTCTTCTCTTAAGAGTCTTCAGAAATTTTTGGGCTTTGCTAACTTTTATCGTCGATTTATTGCTGGTTTTTCTGATGTTGTAAAACCATTGACTGATTTGACTAAGAAGGGTGCTGATGTTGCTGATTGGTCCCCTGATGCTGTGGAGGCCTTTCGGGAGCTCAAGCGCCGCTTTTCTTCCGCCCCAGTGTTGCATCAGCCTGATGTTGCTCTTCCTTTTCAGGTTGAGGTCGACGCTTCTGAAATCGGAGCTGGGGCGGTGTTGTCGCAGAGAAGTTCCGACTGCTCCGTGATGAGACCTTGTGCTTTTTTTTCCCGTAAATTTTCGCCCGCCGAGCGGAATTATGATATTGGGAATCGGGAGCTTTTGGCCATGAAGTGGGCTTTTGAGGAGTGGCGTCACTGGCTTGAGGGGGCCAGACATCAGGTGGTGGTATTGACTGACCACAAAAATTTAATTTACCTTGAGTCTGCCAGGCGCCTGAATCCTAGACAGGCGCGCTGGTCGTTGTTTTTCTCTCGGTTTAATTTTGTGGTGTCGTACCTACCGGGTTCTAAGAATGTTAAGGCGGATGCCCTTTCTAGGAGTTTTGAGCCTGACTCCCCTGGTAATTCTGAGCCCACAGGTATCCTTAAAGATGGAGTGATATTGTCTGCCGTTTCTCCAGACCTGCGGCGGGCCTTGCAGGAGTTTCAGGCGGATAGACCTGATCGTTGCCCACCTGGTAGACTGTTTGTTCCTGATGATTGGACCAGTAGAGTCATCTCTGAGGTTCATTCTTCTGCGTTGGCAGGTCATCCTGGAATCTTTGGTACCAGGGATTTGGTGGCAAGGTCCTTCTGGTGGCCTTCCCTGTCACGAGATGTGCGAGGCTTTGTGCAGTCTTGTGACGTTTGTGCTCGGGCCAAGCCTTGTTGTTCTCGGGCTAGTGGATTGTTGTTACCCTTGCCTATCCCGAAGAGGCCTTGGACGCAACGCACATCTCGATGGATTTTATTTCGGATCTGCCTGTTTCTCAGAAGATGTCTGTCATCTGGGTGGTGTGTGACCGTTTCTCTAAGATGGTCCATCTGGTTCCCTTGCCTAAGTTGCCTTCTTCTTCCGAGTTGGTTCCTCTGTTTTTTCAAAATGTTGTTCGTTTGCATGGTATTCCGGAGAATATCGTTTCTGACAGAGGGACCCAATTCGTGTCTAGATTTTGGCGGGCATTCTGTGCTAGGATGGGCATAGATTTGTCTTTTTCGTCTGCTTTCCATCCTCAGACTAATGGCCAGACCGAGCGGACTAATCAGACCTTGGAGACATATTTGAGGTGTTTTGTGTCTGCGGATCAGGATGATCGGGTTGCTTTTTTGCCTTTGGCGGAGTTCGCCCTCAATAATCGGGCCAGCTCTGCCACCTTGGTGTCCCCGTTTTTCTGTAATTCGGGGTTTCATCCTCGATTTTCCTCCGGTCAAGTGGAATCTTCGGATTGTCCTGGAGTGGATGCTGTGGTGGAGAGGTTGCATCAGATTTGGGGGCAGGTGGTGGACAATTTGAAGTTGTCCCAGGAGAAGACTCAGCTTTTTGCCAACCGCCGTCGTCGTGTTGGTCCTCGGCTTTGTGTTGGGGACTTGGTGTGGTTGTCTTCTCGTTTTGTCCCTATGAGGGTTTCTTCTCCTAAGTTTAAGCCTCGGTTCATCGGCCCGTACAAGATATTGGAGATTCTTAACCCTGTGTCCTTCCGTTTGGACCTCCCTGCATCCTTTTCGATTCATAATGTTTTTCATCGGTCATTGTTGCGCAGGTATGAGGTACCGGTTCTGCCTTCCGTTGAGCCTCCTGCTCCGGTGTTGGTTGAGGGTGAGTTGGAGTACGTTGTGGAAAAGATCTTAGACTCTCGTGTTTCCAGACGGAAACTCCAGTATCTGGTCAAATGGAAGGGATACGGTCAGGAGGATAATTCTTGGGTCATTGCCTCTGATGTTCATGCCTCCGATCTTGTCCGTGCCTTTCATAGGGCTCATCCTGATCGCCCTGGTGGTTCTGGTGAGGGTTCGGTGCCCCCTCCTTGAGGGGGGGGTACTGTTGTGAAATTGGATTCTGGGCTCCCCCGGTGGCCACTTGTGGAATTAACTTGTGTGCATCATCCCCTCTGTTCACCTGCTCCTATCAGGATGTGGGAGTCGCTATATAACCTTGCTCCTCTGTCAGTTTCATGCCGGTCAACAATGTAATCAGAAGCCTTTCTGTGCATGTTCCTGCTACCAGACAACTCCCAGCTAAGTTGGACTTTTGTCCTTGTGTGTTTTTGCATTTTGTTCCTGTTCACAGCTGCTGTTTCGTTACTGTGTCTGGAAAGCTCTTGTGATCGGAAATTGCCACTCTGGTGTTATGAGTTAATGCTAGAGTCTTAAAGTAATTTCTGGATGGTGTTTTGATAGGGTTTTCTGCTGACCATGAAAGTGCCCTTTCTGTCTTCCTGCTATCTAGTAAGCGGACCTCGATTTTGCTAAACCTAGTTTCATACTACGTTTGTCATTTCATCTAAAATCACCGCCAATATATGTGGGGGCCTCTGTCTGCCTTTTGGGGAAATTTCTCTAGAGGTGAGCCAGGACTGTCTTTTCCTCTGCTAGGATTAGGTAGTTCTCCGGCTGGCGCTGGGCATCTAGGGATAAAAAACGTAGGCATGCTACCCGGCCACTTCTAGTTGTGCGGCAGGTTTAGTTCATGGTCAGTATAGTTTCCATCTTCCAAGAGCTAGTTCTCATATATGCTGGGCTATGTTCTCTCGCCATTGAGAATCATGACAGCTTTGTATGTCATGGTTAGGGTTTTGTACTAGAGTCTCTGGGTAATGGGGAGCCAGTGAAGTGATTGACAGAGGGGAGAGGCCGGGGAATAATGGGTGGACAGGTGGATTAGTCAGGCAGCAGAGTTTAGAATAGATTGGAGGGGTGTGAGAGTGTTAGAGGGGAGGCCACAGAGCAGGAGGTTACAGTAGTCGAGGAAGGAGATGATGAGGGCATGAACTAGGGTTTTTGCAGATTCTTGGTTTAGGAATGTATAGATCCGTGAAATATTTTTGAGTTGAAGGTGGCAGGAAGTGGAAAGGGCTTGGTTATGTGGTTTGAAGGAGAGAGCAGTGTCAAGGATTACCGCAAGACAGCGAGCTTGTGGGACTGGGGAAAGTGGGCAGCCGTTTACTGTAATGGATAGGTTTGTTGGGGGAGTCGCGTGAGATGGGGGAAAGACGATGAATTATTTTTTGTCCATGTTAAGTTTTAGAAATCTAGCGGAGAAGAAGGATGAAATAATGGACAGACAACGAGCGATTCTGGTTAGTAGGGTGGTGATATCTGGTCCAGAGATGTAGATTTGCATGTCGTCAGCATAGAGATCATACTGAAAACCACGAGAATCTATGAGCTGCCCCAGGCCAATGGTGTAAATGGAGAAGAGCAGGGGCCTTGGAACTGAACCTTGCGGTACTCCAACAGATAGGGGGCGAGGTGAGGAGGTGGTGTGTGAGTGGGAGACGCTGAATGTCCGGTCTGTTAGGTATGATGAGATCCAGGATAGAGCCAAGTCTGTGATGCCAAGGGATGAGAGGGTCTGTAGTAATAGGGAATGGTCCACTGTATCAAAGGCAGAGGACAGGTCCAGGAGGAGGAGGACAGAGTAGTGTCCCTTACTTGGCGGTTAATAGGTCATTGGTGACCTTAGTTAGGGCAGTTTCAGTGGAGTGGTGTGACCGGAAGCCAGATTGTAAGCAGTCGAAGAGGGAGCAGGAAGAGAGATGGGAGGACAGTTCAAGATGGACGTGTTGTTCCAGTAGTTTTGAGGCATAGAGGAGAAGTGATATAGGTTGATAGCTAGATACAGAGGATGGGTCAAGAGAGGGCTTTTTGAGGATAGGTGTGATTGAGGTGTGTTTAAAGGTTGAGGAGAAAACACCAGTTGTTAGTGATAGGTTGAAGAGATGGGTTAGGGTTGGGATGAAGACTGTGGCAAGGTTTGGGATGAAGTGGGATGGGATCGGGTCTGTAATGCGATCTTGAGAGTAGAGTGGAGAGTCGATCTTCTGTAATGGTGGAGAAGTTGATTTTGGAGGTGGAGGGCTGGGCAGTTGGGAGGAAGGGCTCTGGGGGTTGTCGACTAAAACTGTCTCTGATGTTATCAATCTTCTGCTTGAAAAATGAGACAAAGTCTTCAGCTGAGATAAGTGGGGAGGGAGGAGATGCTAGAGGACAGAGGAGAGAATTGAAGGTGTTGAATAACTGTTTAGGGTTGTGAGACAGGGACGATATGAGAGATGAGAAGTAGGTTTGTTTCGCTGTGGCGAGTGTGGTCTTGAAAGTAGTGAGGGACTGTTTGAATGCGATGAAGTGCTCATTGGAGTGGGATCTTTTCCATCTTCGCTCAGCAGCCCTGGAGGCTCGCCTCAGTTCTTTGGTCAGGCTGGTGTGTCAGGGCTGTCTGTTGATTTTGCGAGCTTAGGTATGTGTGAGAGGGGCAAGAGATTCCAAAGCTACAGCTATTGTGGTGTTATATAGAGCAGCAGCGTCATCCGCATTGTGTAGGGAACTTATGTCTGTGAGAGGAAGGAGGGATTCAGAGAGAGAGTGTAGATCAAGGTGTTTAAGATTTCTGCGAGAGTGTGCAAGTTTGTGGGGTGGGGATTGTAGACAAGGAGTGGAGAGGGAAGAGAATGTAAGTAGATTGTGGGCAGAAAGAGGAACAGGTGAGTTAGAGAGGTTAGATAGGGAGCAGAGGTGGGTGAAGATGAGGTCCAGTGTGTGACAATGTTTGTGAGTGGCTGCAGAAGACCATTGAGTGAGGCCAAAGGAGGAAGTGAGAGATAGAAGTTTAGTGGCAGCTGAGAGGGAAGTGTCAATGGGTATGTTGAAGTCGCCCATGATGATAGTGGGGATGTCCGCAGAAAGTAATGATATAGCCAGGTGGTAGAGTGGTCAAAGAAGGTGGTAGCTAGCCCTGGGGGGTGGTAAATGACAGCTAGTTGGAGGTTGGAGGGGGAGTAGATGCGCACAGAGTGCACCTGAAAGGAGGGGAGGTTAACAGAGGGTGGCGTTGGGATTGGGGTGAATGAGCAGTTATCTGTCAGGAGAAAACCAACTCCTCCAACATGCTTGCTGCTGGGGCGGGGTGTGTGAGAAAGGTGGAAGCCACCATATGAAAGTGCAGCAGGAGAGGCTGTGTCCGAGGGGGTGAGCCAGGTTTCGGTGATGGCGAGGAAGGAAAGTTTGGTAGTAACAAAAAGATTGTGCATGTAGGAAAGCTTGTTGCGGACAGAGTGAGTGTTCCACAGAGCTCATGTTAGTGGGACTGGGGAAGCGGGGGCTGGGCAGACGGGTATAAGGTTAGAGAGGTTACGGAAATTTGTGATGGAGCGTGGATGGGAGGTAGAACTTACTGTGGGGATGTGGTGAGGAGGACCAGGATTTGGAGAGATATCACCAGCAGTGAGAAAGAGCAGAGAAAGTGTTAGCAGGTGGGAGCAGGAGAGGACATGTGGTGGCTGTCTGTGCTTGGAGATAGAGGATTGTATGTTGTGGAACAGTTCTGAGGAGGAGGTGAGATGGATGGGGAGGATTGAAGAAGAGATGAACAGTTCCTTACTAGGTGTAGGGATTAGGGGAGTTAGCAGAAAGTGAAGGATTATAGGGGTGAAAATGAAAACAAACAGAAACATTGTTTACAGTGACTGTCCAGTTACCTTCAGTTCCCTTCTGGTTCAATTCTGATTTTAATTCTACATTAATCGTCCCACTTCTAGGACACACTTATAGGATACACACAGCAGACTAAAGACTTTGCAGACTAGTTTGAGAATAAATGGCTTCACCCAACCACTAACCATGAGTGGAGAAAAAGTTTTGGTGTTATCATTCATATTCTGTGAGAAAAGGCCAAGAAAGCAAAAATTCTGCCAGGGTGTGTAAACTTTTGAGCACAATTGTATATGTACTGATTGAGCTCAAAGAGTTGGTTGAAAAAGAAAAAACATTTCTGGCATTGGCAATGTTGTGACAGAAAATGTTATTAGTATTGAGTTCTTGGTGACCACAGCCCTTGCTAGAATAACTAAAGGATATATTTACGGTATATTTTAATTTTTCTGGCCTCTGCCATACTTTACCTTAAGTACAGTGGTTTGATCCCCTTGTCATTAATCGTTCTGCAGAAATCAGTACCTGAGCCTGTTTTTTAGTGGGCATTGTGGTAAAGGCTGGGTAACCCAGTGTGACACTTAACTGGAACTTTGAATAGATGTTCATGCACTCTATGGACCCAGCCTAATTCTAAGTACGGGGTGGGCCATTTATATGGATACACCTAAATAAAATGGGAATGGTTGGTGATATCAACTTCCTGTTTGTGGCACATTAGTATATGGGAGGGGGAAAACTTTTAAAGATGGGTGGTGACCATGGCGGCCATTTTGAAGTCGGCCATTTTGGACCCAACTTTATTTTTTTTAATGGGAAGAAGGTCATGTGACACATCAAACCTATTGAGAATCTCCCAAGAAAAACAATGGTGTGCTTGGTTTTAACATAACTTTATTCTTTTATAAGTTATTTACAAGTTTATGACCACTTATAAAATGTGTTCAAAGTGCTGCCCATTGTGTTGGATTGCCAATGCAACCCTCTTCTCCCACTCTTGACACACTGATAGCAACACCGCAGAAGAAATGCTAGCACAACCTTCCAATATCCATTGTTTTAGATGCTGCACATCTCGTATCTTTGCAGCATAGACAATTGCCTTCAGATGACCCCAAAGATAAAAGTCTAAGGGGGTCAGATCAGGAGACCTTGGTGGCCATTCAACTGGCCCACAATGACCAATCCACTTTCCAGGAAACTGTTCATGTAGGAATGCTCAGACCTGACACCCATAATGTGGTGGTGCACCATCTTGCTGGAAAAACTCAGGGAACGTGCCATCTTCAGTGCATAAAGAGGGCAACACATCATCATGTAGTAATTTCAGATAAAAAAAAGGAGAAGCCAGCACTGCTTAAGATCAGGACACAATACATAAGGTGCACATGCACATACTAAATTCTATCTGTATTTCAAATATGAGACATTTAGCAAACAATTGATCAATTCTTTGAGCTACCCCGCCACTTCACGGCATTCTCATAATGGGGCAGTCCTACTCTACATATTTTATTTACATTGTGCCATTACGGCCTCCTAAATGTATTAAGAGTGAGAAAAAAAAAGGAAAGACCACATTAAATAACATTACCATAACATGCAAGCTGTACCTGGAGCATTTCAGAATCACTCCCTTGGTGCCGGAAAAGGCAAGCGCAGGTAAAAGCCGATCAGGTCCTGTGTGGACATTTCAGATCTGGCTTCCACACTGCCAAACCAGCACCAAAGTTAAAGGGTGAGACAGGCTGAGACAGGCTGAGACACAGGTGCACAATTAACTAAAGCCTGAGGCAGGGCAGGGCTGCTGTGTGTGTGTGTGAACAGCAGCCTATCAATCACAATGAACACAGAAAGAAAGGCGTACCTAACCCAGCGTGCGCGGCAACAGTGGTGGTCAGCCACTTACCAATGTAAAGACAAAAAAAAAAGAGAAGCCAGCACTGCTTAAGGTCAGGACACAATACATAAGGTGCACATGCACATACTAAATTCTATCTGTATTTCAAATATGAGACATTTAGCAAACAATTGATCAATTCTTTGAGCTACCCCGCCACTTCACGGCATTCTCATAATGGGGCAGTCCTACTCTATGTATTTTATTTACATTGTGCCATTACGGCCTCCTAAATGTATTAAGAGTGAGAAAAAAAAAAAAAAAAGGAAAGACCACATTAAATAACATTACCATAACATGCAAGCTGTACCTGTGGCATTGAGCTTTCCATTGATGAAGAATGGCCCCACTATCTTTGTACCTCATATACCAAACCATGCCATCAATTTTTATCAATTTTTGTGTTCCAACAGTCTTGGAGGGATCTATCCACTGTGTTTTAGTGTCAGACCAATAGCGGCGGTTTTGTTTGTTGACTTCACCATTCAAAAAAAAGTTTGCCTCATCACTGAACATAATGTTCTGTGTAAACTGAGTGTCCTGTTCCAATTTTTGCTTTGTCCATTCTGCAAATTCAGCGCGCCGATCTGAGTCATCCTTGTTGAGATGCTGCAGCAGCTGGATTTTGCAAGGGTGCCATTTGTGAGTAGCTAATACCTGCTGAAGGGATGTTCGACTGATGCTACTCTCCAGTGACATGGGGCTAGTGCTACGCTGTGGGATTAAAGACGCTAGGACAGCCACTGATGTTTCTTCATTAGTGACAGTTTTCTTGCGTTTATATTTTGGCAAATCCAACACTGAACCTGTTTCATGAAATTTGGCAAGCAGTTTGCTAACTGTAGCAAGGAAGATGGGTGGTCTGGTAGGGTGCCTTGCATTGAAATCTGCTGCAATGACCCAGGTACTGCGTTCACCAGACATCAATACAATTTCTATCCGCTCCTCATGTACTAAGCTCTGCGACATGTCAATGGCTGTAAACAAAGAGAAACTTGTAAATAACTCATGAAAAAAATAAAGTTATGTTAAAACCAAGCACACCATTGTTTTTCTTGTGAAATTCTCAATTAGTTTGATGTGTCACATGACCCTCTTCCCATTGAAAAAAATAAAGATGGATCCAAAATGGCCAACTTCAAAATAGCCGTCATGGTCACCACCCATCTTGAAAAGTTTTTCTCCTCCCATATACTAACGTGCCACAAACAGGAATTTGATATCACCAACCATTCCCATTTTATTTAAGTGTATCCATATAAATGACCCACCCTGTATATGGTCAGTAGTTAACATGGAAAAACAATATGTAGCTTTAACTTGTATCAATTACAGTTCACTTGAAATATTCCGAGATTATAAGATTAGTGCTGCATGATAAGACACAAATAATAAAAATGATGTGCTACATGGAACTAACTGGTATTATCTCACCACTGGTATCCAACATAGTGAACCTATTGAACATTGATCCTTCTGATAATTAGTTATCTTTATCAGAATGAGACTGTCTCTCTTTGAAGGCCATAACATTACAACCTTTAGTTTTATCAGGTATTATAAATGTTATGAAGTGTGATATTATTCTAGAAGGACAGTGAACTTTGAAGTTTGATAAAACTGCCTAGAGGTCATGTGTAGCAGAAAGAAATATGATCGTCTCATACAATTATTATGAAATATGTGAAATTGTCTTCACTGGATCATTCTTTAAAGCTCCACTCCAGTGTTTTTTTTTTTAATTTTAGCATTAGAGTTGTGCAACTAATCCCCGACCATAATATTGTATTTACCTTCCACCCTCTTAATCCAACCCATAACATCCAAGTGACCATGATCAGAAGTTTACATACCCCATTTCTTAATACCATGTATTGCCCCCTCTAACATTAATGACAGCTTGAAGTCTTTTGTAGTAGTTGTGGATGAGGTTCTTTATTTTCTCAGATGGTAAAGCTGCCCACACTTCTTGGCAAAAAGACTCCAGTTTGAGTAAATTCCTGGGCTGTCTAGCACAAACTACGTGCTTGAGATCTCCCCAGAGTGGCTTTTGTGATGCAGCGGTATGACCATACACAGTGAAACGGCAGTGACCCCAAACAAGTTCAAAAAAACGTTCTTTTATTGTGTTACTTCACATAGTCAATATAGTATACGGCTTGTTCATACAGTCCATTAATAATGCATGGCTATATGATGCAGTCAATACAGTGGCCGAACTTCCCTCTGTTCAGTTTCCCTGGGTGACCACACGCCGGTAACAAAGTCTCTGTACTCACTCAGCGAACTGCACTCTTCATCCTCTGGAGTGCAGCCGGGTACACATAAGACAGCCCAAGTTGCTCCACACAGAGAGAGCTCTGCAGACAACTGCCCTGTCTGCTTCCAAGAACACACTGACACACCTCCCCCACTAATACAGGGCTTTTTAATCAGTCACTGCTTCATTATTCTAGTTACAGCCACACCTGTGTCTGTAGTATGCCCTCATGGCCTCACTACGCTTCCATGCTCATTCTGCAGAGCACATACAGCGCCCCCTAGCTGTAACAGGTCACTGCCTCACATATCCTCCCCCCCGTTCATACCTGTGGGGTAGAACATTTGTTACCCCGTAAGCGTAAGGGCGAAAAACAGGGCATCGGTATGCCCCCCTGACATCCTTGCTCACTATATTAAGAAACCAAAGTAGGGAACGGAACCATCGATCAACGCACGCATCCCTCCCCTTTGCGTTTCTCCTCCATATTTCATTACGGGACCACCCACCCCGATCTCCATTGCAGAAGCCAAACCCTCTTTTCTGATTAACCGCACATTTGGGCCAGTTTTGGGTGGTCGTTACTTTGTTTACTCCAGGTTCAGTAACCCCACGGGTCATTCTGTCACCTAAGTATCTGCTTTCGGGCCCCTGGTGCCGATTCCTCTGTACCCTTACCCGTGCCTTAGTGACTACATCACGCTGAAATGCCACGGACCGTGCTGGCAACTCTGAGCATATATCTGTACTATGCCGCACCCGAACCTGAGCCTCCCAACACTGCTGTCTAGTGAGCGCTCTATCTAATTTACCATGACCCCCGGACCCATCCTTGACCGGTGCCAGAGGGTTCCTTGCGGGCACGTCCCCAGTCACCTCTGCGACCATACACTCTCGGCTCTTCTCATACCTGCGTCTTTTATATCTGTGTCTCCGAATGGGACCCTGGATCTGAGCTGTCCCAACCTTACCAGGGAACACTTCCAGCTCAGGGTTCAATGGGGTCTCCACAACCTCTACTGCCACAACCTCTAGCGTGAGCCTATCGGGATTACACTCTAATCCTAAATTGGCGACCCCTGTGACATACATCTTAGGATCTTCGAGTTCTACGCCCGAAACAACATCTTTAGCTTCTCCTGCCGCTACCTCTAGGGGGAGCCTATCGGGATTACACTCTGTCCCTAGGTTGGCGACCCCTATGGCAGGTATTTCAATATCTTTGGGTTCTGCACCTGGTATAACTTTTTCCATGTGAGGGTTTACCCTGGTCTCCCACAGTGACCAAAACAGGGGAAAATCTCTTCCCAACACAGTCCCATAGGGAATGGTCTTTGCCACTCCCACCACATGTCTAATGTCCCCACACGGTGTAGAAACATTTACCTCCGCGGTCGGGTACTCCCGGATTTCCCCGTGGATACCCATCACCTCCACTTTCTGTCCGTTGGTGTTGTCCCCAGCAACAAGGGAATGATGGACCAGAGTCACTTTACTCCCCGTGTCCAGGAGAGCCTCTGTTCGGCACCCATTCACAAGTACCTGGCACAATTCTGGTTCGCCGCCAGCTGTGCCCGTAGTGGTGATACAGACAGGCTGGACACACATAGACTCCTGACCAGTGTTCCCACAGTCCATGAGGCTTAGATGTTACCGAACAGTTACTAGCCCCGTGCCCGGGTTCTGGTGCAATGTCCTGAGTGGACTTATACCGCTTAATCAATTCTATCAGCAGTTCCAGGTGGCCAAGGTCCCTCATCCCGACCCAACGCTGCATGGCGGCCGGCAGAGCCCTCGCCATCCGATCAGCCACGATTCTCTCCATCATCTCATACAGAGAACAGAACTCAGGCTGGAGCCACTCCTCCACCAATTGCAACAAGTCACTTGCTTGAGACCTGGCAGACCGAGTCTCTACATAGGACCACTGGTACACCCAATGATCGCCCCTTACCTTTGGGGTCTCTTCAGGACTCTGCTGTTCACTCCTCACATTAGAAATCTCCACTTTATATTGTTGAAACTCTGCTAGCTCCCTCTGCAGTGTCCCCTGCTGCTGCTGCTGCTGAAAAATCTCTTGCTGGGAATGTTGAAACTGCAGCGTCTCTTGTTGAAGCCTTTGCTGACTGAGCACAACCTGCTCCAAAAGTTCCTCCATTTTTCCAACAGACTCGCACAACAATCTGCAGCACTCTCTGGGGGTATGCCTTAGTTCACTGGCCTCGCATTCTTTCCACCATGTGTGATGCAGCAGTATGACCATACACAGTGAAACGGCAGTGACCCCAAACAAGTTCAAACAAAACGTTCTTTTATTGTGTTACTTCACACAGTCAATATAGTATACGGCTTCTTCATACAGGTTGTGGTTATGGTTGTGGCCAAAAAGTTAAATTTTAGTCTCATCACTCCAAGTTACATTGTTCCTGTCATGATCCAGGTCAGAGTTTGCTTCTTGCTGTTCCTTCCCGGGCCTGGTTATGGTGGGGTTAACCTTTCCTGCCTCTCTTTGATTCATGGGTGGCTATTTATAGCCACTCCTTGTAGCATTTGTCAGCGATAGTTCCAGTCCCTGGCTTGAGCAGCTGACCCATATACCCAGTGATCCTTCTGCCTCTGATTACCCGTGTCTGTGCCTGACCCGTTCCCCATCCCTGACTTAGTGTGTGTTTGGTGGTTTCCTACAGTGTATGACTTGGCTTGAATTCTGAACCCTGCCTCCTGCTTTCCGTCTCTGTTACTACATTTCCCGTCTGGCTTTGACTCTTTGGCTCGTACCCCGACAACGTCTTGTGTCTCACATTTTGGATCCCGCACTCCCATCTGGTTCCGATTTCTGGCTTGTCTCTGACCTCGTGCATTGCTGTGACCTCTGGTACTTCGTCTTCCTGTTTTTTGCTGACCGGCCTGTCTAACTACTCTGCCGCCTCCTGGTGGCGCTCCTCGCTTTGCACTGTGGTGCTACACAGTGAGTGCTACCTTTCTCCCCTTACTTGTGCCCCCTGGTGGAGGTTGCGTTCAACTGCCTTGCAGTTGCATTACAGTTCCAGAAGTTTTGAGGCTTGTCTCTGTGCTGTTTTGTGTATTGTAGGTGATACAATTTGTGGCATTTGCGCAGCAATGGCTTTCTTCTGGTGACTCAACCATGCAGCCCATTTTTCTTCAAGTGCCTCCTGTTGTAAATTGGATTCTGGGCTCCCCCGGTGGCCACTTGTGGAATTGTACTTGTGTGCATCATCCCCTCTGTTCACCTGCTCCTATCAGGATGTGGGAGTCGCTATATAACCTTGCTCCTCTGTCAGTTTCATGCCGGTCAACAATGTAATCAGAAGCCTTCTGTGCATGTTCCTGCTACTAGACAACTCCTAGCTAAGTTGGACTTTTGTCCTTGTGTGTTTTTGCATTTTGTTCCTGTTCACAGCTGCTGTTTCGTTACTGTGTCTGGAAAGCTCTTGTGAGCGGAAATTGCCACTCTGGTGTTATGAGTTAATGCTAGAGTCTTAAAGTAATTTCTGGATGGTGTTTTGATAGGGTTTTCTGCTGACCATGAAAGTGCCCTTTCTGTCTTCATGCTATCTAGTAAGCGGACCTCGATTTTGCTAAACCTATTTTCATACTACGTTTGTCATTTCATCTAAAATCACCGCCAATATATGTGGGGGCCTCTGTCTGCCTTTTGGGAAAATTTCTCTAGAGGTGAGCCAGGACTGTCTTTTCCTCTGCTAGGATTAGGTAGTTCTCCGGCTGGCGCTGGGCATCTAGGGATAAAAAACGTAGGCATGCTACCCGGCCACTTCTAGTTGTGCGGCAGGTTTAGTTCATGGTCAGTATAGTTTCCATCTTCCAAGAGCTAGTTCTCATATATGCTGGGCTATGTTCTCTCGCCATTGAGAATCACGACAGTTTGACCAGCCGAAAAAAAGGGTTAAATTACTGGCTGAGAAAGGAGAGAAAAAAGAAGTCTGCTACAATTTTTTTTTTTTTTTCCTCTAGTTCTGAGTGTGCTCTTAATTGAATCACTTGCTAGTTTGCCTATGCTGCAGCCTTCCTCTCTTTCTCTCCTTCTAATCCTTGAATGGCTCTGTGTTCACCTGTTTCAAATGGATCTTCAGAGTGTAGCTACAGGTTTGAATAATCTCGCCACAAAGGTACAAAATTTGCAAGATTTTGTTGTTCATGCACCTATGTCTGAGCCTAGAATTCCTTTGCCTGAATTCTTCTCGGGGAATAGATCTCACTTTCAAAATTTTAAAAATAATTGCAAATTGTTTTTGTCCCTGAAGTCTCGCTCTGCCGGAGACCCTGCACAGCAGGTCAGGATTGTAATTTCCTTGCTCCGGGGCGACCCTCAGGACTGGGCTTTTGCATTGGCACCAGGGGATCCTGCGTTGCTCAATGTGGATGCGTTTTTTCTGGCCTTGGGGTTGCTTTATGAGGAACCTCATTTAGAGCTTCAGGCGGAAAAGGCCTTGATGTCCTTGTCTCAGGGGCAAGATGAAGCTGAAATATACTGCCAAAAATTCCGCAAATGGTCTGTGCTTACTCAGTGGAATGAGTGCGCCCTGGCGGCGATTTTCAGAGAAGGTCTCTCTGATGCCATTAAGGATGTTATGGTGGGGTTCCCTGTGCCTGCGAGTCTGAATGAGTCCATGACGATGGCTATTCAGATCGATAGGCGTCTGCGGGAGCGCAAACCTGTGCACCATTTGGCGGTGTCTACTGAGAAAACGCCAGAAAATATGCAATGTGATAGAATTCTGTCCAGAAGCGAGCGGCAGAATTTTAGACGAAAAAATGGGTTGTGCTTCTATTGTGGTGATTCAACTCATGTTATATCAGCATGCTTTAAGCGTACTAAGAAGCCTGACAAGTCTGTTTCAATTAGCACTTTACAGTCTAAGTTTATTCTATCTGTGACCCTGATTTGTTCTTTGTCCTCTATTACCGCGGACGCCTATGTCGACTCTGGCGCTGCTTTGAGTCTTATGGATTGGTCCTTTGCCAAACGCTGTGGGTATGATTTGGAGCCATTGGAGGCTCCGATACCTCTGAAAGGGATTGACTCCACCCCATTGGCTAGTAATAAACCACAATACTGGACACAAGTGACTATGCGTGTTAATCCGGATCACCAGGAGGTTATTCGCTTTCTGGTGCTGTATAATCTACATGATGTTTTGGTGCTGGGATTGCCATGGCTGCAATCTCATAACCCAGTCCTCGACTGGAGAGCTATGTCTGTGTTAAGCTGGGGATGTAAAGGAACTCATGGGGACGTACCTTTGGTTTCCATTTCATCATCTATTCCCTCTGAGATTCCTGAATTCTTGTCTGACTTTCGTGACGTTTTTGAAGAACCCAAGGTTGGTTCACTACCTCCGCACCGGGAGTGCGATTGTGCCATAGACTTGATTCCGGGTAGTAAATACCCTAAGGGTCGTTTATTTAATCTGTCTGTGCCTGAACACGTGGCTATGCGAGAATATATAAAGGAGTCCTTGGAAAAGGGACATATTCGTCCTTCGTCATCTCCCTTAGGAGCCGGTTTTTTCTTTGTGTCTAAGAAAGACGGCTCTTTGAGGCCGTGTATTGATTATCGTCTTTTGAATAAAATCACGGTTAAATATCAATATCCGTTACCACTGCTTACTGATTTGTTTGCTCGTATAAAGGGGGCCAAGTGGTTCTCTAAGATTGATCTCCGTGGGGCGTATAATTTGGTGCGAATCAAGCAGGGGGATGAGTGGAAAACCGCATTTAATACGCCCGAGGGCCATTTTGAGTATTTGGTGATGCCTTTTGGTCTTTCTAATGCCCCTTCAGTCTTCCAGTCCTTTATGCATGACATTTTCCGCGATTATTTGGATAAATTTATGATTGTGTATCTGGATGATCTGATTTTTTCGGATGACTGGGACTCTCATGTCCAGCAGGTCAGGAGGGTTTTTCAGGTTTTGCGGTCTAATTCCTTGTGTGTGAAGGGTTCTAAGTGTGTTTTTGGGGTTCAAAAGATTTCCTTCTTGGGATACATTTTTTCCCCCTCTTCCATCGAGATGGATCCTGTCAAGGTTCAGGCTATTGGTGATTGGACGCAACCCTCTTCTCTTAAGAGTCTTCAGAAATTTTTGGGCTTTGCTAACTTTTATCGTCGATTTATTGCTGGTTTTTCTGATGTTGTAAAACCATTGACTGATTTGACTAAGAAGGGTGCTGATGTTGCTGATTGGTCCCCTGATGCTGTGGAGGCCTTTCGGGAGCTCAAGCGCCGCTTTTCTTCCGCCCCAGTGTTGCGTCAGCCTGATGTTGCTCTTCCTTTTCAGGTTGAGGTCGACGCTTCTGAAATCGGAGCTGGGGCGGTGTTGTCGCAGAGAAGTTCCGACTGCTCCGTGATGAGACCTTGTGCCTTTTTTTCCCGTAAATTTTCGCCCGCCGAGCGGAATTATGATATTGGGAATCGGGAGCTTTTGGCCATGAAGTGGGCTTTTGAGGAGTGGCGTCACTGGCTTGAGGGGGCCAGACATCAGGTGGTGGTATTGACTGACCACAAAAATTTAATTTACCTTGAGTCTGCCAGGCGCCTGAATCCTAGACAGGCGCGCTGGTCGTTGTTTTTCTCTCGGTTTAATTTTGTGGTGTCTTACCTACCGGGTTCTAAGAATGTTAAGGCGGATGCCCTTTCTAGGAGTTTTGAGCCTGACTCCCCTGGTAATTCTGAGCCCACAGGTATCCTTAAAGATGGAGTGATATTGTCTGCCGTTTCTCCAGACCTGCGGCGGGCCTTGCAGGAGTTTCAGGCTGATAGACCTGATCGTTGCCCACCTGGTAGACTGTTTGTTCCTGATGATTGGACCAGTAGAGTCATCTCTGAGGTTCATTCTTCTGCGTTGGCAGGTCATCCTGGAATCTTTGGTACCAGGGATTTGGTGGCAAGGTCCTTCTGGTGGCCTTCCCTGTCACGAGATGTGCGAGGCTTTGTGCAGTCTTGTGACGTTTGTGCTCGGGCCAAGCCTTGTTGTTCTCGGGCTAGTGGATTGTTGTTACCCTTGCCTATCCCGAAGAGGCCTTGGACGCACATCTCGATGGATTTTATTTCGGATCTGCCTGTTTCTCAGAAGATGTCTGTCATCTGGGTGGTGTGTGACCGTTTCTCTAAGATGGTCCATCTGGTTCCCTTGCCTAAGTTGCCTTCTTCTTCCGAGTTGGTTCCTCTGTTTTTTCAAAATGTTGTTCGTTTGCATGGTATTCCGGAGAATATCGTTTCTGACAGAGGGACCCAATTCGTGTCTAGATTTTGGCGGGCATTCTGTGCTAGGATGGGCATAGATTTGTCTTTTTCGTCTGCTTTCCATCCTCAGACTAATGGCCAGACCGAGCGGACTAATCAGACCTTGGAGACATATTTGAGGTGTTTTGTGTCTGCGGATCAGGATGATTGGGTTGCTTTTTTGCCTTTGGCGGAGTTCGCCCTCAATAATCGGGCCAGCTCTGCCACCTTGGTGTCCCCGTTTTTCTGTAATTCGGGGTTTCATCCTCGATTTTCCTCCGGTCAAGTGGAATCTTCGGATTGTCCTGGAGTGGATGCTGTGGTGGAGAGGTTGCATCAGATTTGGGGGCAGGTGGTGGACAATTTGAAGTTGTCCCAGGAGAAGACTCAGCTTTTTGCCAACCGCCGTCGTCGTGTTGGTCCTCGGCTTTGTGTTGGGGACTTGGTGTGGTTGTCTTCTCGTTTTGTCCCTATGAGGGTTTCTTCTCCTAAGTTTAAGTCTCGGTTCATCGGCCCGTACAAGATATTGGAGATTCTTAACCCTGTGTCCTTCCGTTTGGACCTCCCTGCATCCTTTTCGATTCATAATGTTTTTCATCGGTCATTGTTGCGCAGGTATGAGGTACCGGCTGTGCCTTCCGTTGAGCCTCCTGCTCCGGTGTTGGTTGAGGGTGAGTTGGAGTACGTTGTGGAAAAGATCTTAGACTCTCGTGTTTCCAGACGGAAGCTCCAGTATCTGGTCAAATGGAAGGGATACGGTCAGGAGGATAATTCTTGGGTCACTGCCTCTGATGTTCATGCCTCCGATCTTGTCCGTGCCTTTCATAGGGCTCATCCTGATCGCTCTGGTGGTTCTGGTGAGGGTTCGGTGCCCCCTCCTTGAGGGGGGGGTACTGTTGTAAATTGGATTCTGGGCTCCCCCGGTGGCCACTTGTGGAATTGTACTTGTGTGCATCATCCCCTCTGTTCACCTGCTCCTATCAGGATGTGGGAGTCGCTATATAACCTTGCTCCTCTGTCAGTTTCATGCCGGTCAACAATGTAATCAGAAGCCTTCTGTGCATGTTCCTGCTACTAGACAACTCCTAGCTAAGTTGGACTTTTGTCCTTGTGTGTTTTTGCATTTTGTTCCTGTTCACAGCTGCTGTTTCGTTACTGTGTCTGGAAAGCTCTTGTGAGCGGAAATTGCCACTCTGGTGTTATGAGTTAATGCTAGAGTCTTAAAGTAATTTCTGGATGGTGTTTTGATAGGGTTTTCTGCTGACCATGAAAGTGCCCTTTCTGTCTTCATGCTATCTAGTAAGCGGACCTCGATTTTGCTAAACCTATTTTCATACTACGTTTGTCATTTCATCTAAAATCACCGCCAATATATGTGGGGGCCTCTGTCTGCCTTTTGGGAAAATTTCTCTAGAGGTGAGCCAGGACTGTCTTTTCCTCTGCTAGGATTAGGTAGTTCTCCGGCTGGCGCTGGGCATCTAGGGATAAAAAACGTAGGCATGCTACCCGGCCACTTCTAGTTGTGCGGCAGGTTTAGTTCATGGTCAGTATAGTTTCCATCTTCCAAGAGCTAGTTCTCATATATGCTGGGCTATGTTCTCTCGCCATTGAGAATCACGACAGCCTCCTTATTGTGCATCTTGAACCAGCCACACCGCTAGTTTTCAGAGAGTCCTGTATTTCAGCTGATGTTATTCGTGGGTTTTTCTTTGCATTCCGAACAATTTCCTGGCAGTTGTGGATGACATTTCTGTTGGTTTACCTGATCGTGGTTTTGTTTTTACAGAGCCCCTAATTTTCCATTTGTTAATCACAGTTTGAACGCTGCTGACTGGCATTATCAATTCCTTGGATATCTTTTTGTATCCCTTTGCTGTTTTATATAGTTCAACTATATGTTGCCGTAGATCCGTTGACAATTCTTTTGATTTCACCATGACTCACAATCCAGAAATGTCAGTGGCTGGCTGAAAGATGCAAGAGTCTGTCTGGATCCCAGAAACTCAGCTTTTATGCACACACACTGATTACAAGCAAACAGGTCACAGGTGAGGATGTTACCTTTAGTAGCCATTCAAACCCATTTGTGTCAACTTCTGTGCATTTTATCAGGCCAAAATCACCAGGGTATGTAAACGTTTGATCAGGGTAATTTGGATGTTTTGGGTTGCCATTATGATTGAAAAAGAGAAAACACAGTAGTCTTAATATATACTTACCTTGTAATATCTTCACATCCTGTTCCGTCTAGATGTGTCCGGATCCCAGAATTCCAAGCGGCGGAAGTTCACCGACCTCCATATTGGGATACCCAAGTAATGGGTGTCTCAATGTGGAAACTGCTGGTGGTACCAGCCTCTTGCGCGGTAGCACCAGCAGAACACCATCGCACCACACACACACACTGTATATGCCGTACACACAACACACACACAAACAGACACTGTATATGCCATACACACCACACACACACACACACACTGTATACGCCGTACACACCACACGAGCACACACACACACACAATGTATACACCATACACAGCCGCCGGGATCAGCCGAATGATTCACTGACCGCTGCCATCTTTGTACAGGAGGAGCGCATGTACAGTTTTAATGTGACCATCGCTATCTGTCTGCACAAAGATGGTGGCAGTCTGATTTACTTCACCTGCGCGAGTTCTGCACAGGCGCAGTGAATCATTCGGCTGATCCTTATGGCAGATGCGCAACATGTCTACAGGCAGAGGAGGCTGATTACATTAAAGGGGTTTTCCCATGAAGGAAAGTTTATTTTAAATTACATTACAGCAGGGGATCACAGTGGATTTCTTTTGTTAGGTAAAATATTTCACTGACTGTTTTTAAACAATATTTTACCTCACAAAATGTATCCTCTGCAATCTCGTGCTGTAATGTCAGTATTGTCTTTGAGGAGAGAACACAGCACAGGAAGGAGAGACAGCAGACAAGGGGGATAGCACATGGGGTAGACAGGTCAAAGAAGAGAGCACAGACGGGAGAAGTCAGCACATGAGGAAAGAGAGAGAGTGGATAGGTGAGTGATCACATGGGGGGGCAGAGATTCTCAATGCTGCAAAGCCTGGCCCATCGTGACATTACCGCCCTCCCGATGCAATAGCATTGGGCCTCCATCTAGTTTGACAATAAATGGCTTCACCCAACCACTAACCATGAGTGGAGAAAAAGTTTTGGTGTTAGCATTCATATTCTCTGAAAAAAGGCCAAGAAAGCAAAACTTCTGTCTGGGTATGTAAACTTTTGAGCACAACTGCAGTACATTTACATTACAGTACATGACACTCATCAATTACATTCACAGTAGTGAACATTACGGAACCGCACACAACTAGTGAACCAACAAGAGGAGAGTAGCATATGAGGGACCCGTCACCTCCTTACAGCGGCATGCCGGTAAACAATACTTTATTACATCCTGGGGCCTGGTGAGCAGACGCAAAAGAGGAGGGGGCAGACATACAGCAGTAAGGACTGTAATGCAGTAATGGCTATGCTGATAAACTCTGTGCACTGTTTACATCTGGCCACTGAATGAGCTGGTAACAGCTGATTGGAGTTGGTGCTGGGTGATGGACTCTCAACAATCTCATTTTGATTACCTATTTTAAGGACAGGCTATCAATATGCTTGTAGATGACAATCCCTTTAACAGGAATGCATGAGGTTAGGAAAACATCATCTGCTCCTATGGCCAGTGGGGTTCTCTCTCTTTCCTGTAAAGTGTAAGCTCTTATGTCAGCAGGGTCCTCTCTCTCTATTCCCTGTAGATTGTAAGCTCTTATGGTGAGCAGGGTCCTCTCTCTCTATTCCCTGTAGAGTGTAAGCTCTTGTGGTCAGCAGTGTCCTCTCTCTTTCTCTCTCCTCTGTAAAGTGTTAGCTCTTATGACCAGCAAGGTTCTTTTTCTCTCTCTCTATTCTGTAGAGTGTAAGCTCTTATGGTGAGTGGGGTTCTCTCTCCCTATTGTCTCCCAAAGTGTATATTCATGTGCAATAACAAGATTTCCAGTATTGAGATTCAGCGAAGATATTGAATTTGAATTTCAAAATATCCGCTCATCTCTAGTTAAAACCTGTCTTGATTACACAGGTTGCTACACTATATCAGTGTAAGTAATGTGCACTAACATCAGACATCTTGAAAATGATGAAGAATTCAAAGAGATGGGGTGCAATTAGTGATGAGCGAGTATACTCGTTGCTCGGGTTTTTGATGCAGCTGCATGATTTACGGCTGCTAGACAGGCTGAGTACATGTGGGGGTTGCCTGGTTGCTAGGGAATCCCCACATGTAATCAAGCTGTCTAGTAGCCGCAAATCATGCAGCTGTGGCAAGGAAAACTAAATCTCCGAGCAGTCACAAATACTCAGAGACCACCCGAGGAACGAGTATACTCGCTCATCACTAGGTGCAATACATGAAACAAAAAAGTGCTGCCAAATGCAACAATTATTTTTCTTTTCAAACTTGAATGTTTTTTGTATGGGGCTGATAATATGCTTCAATTTCAAGCACAGAGAGAGGTCCCCTCTTTTCTAGTAAATAAATAATAATTAAAAAAAATGGCTTGGGTCCCCCTATATTTGTTAACCAGCCAGAGTAAAGCAGGATACTGGGACTGGTATTTCATGTTGGTAAGGAACCAATATCCATGAACCTTACCAGCCTGATAACACCAGACTGCAGCAGTCTGCTTACCTTGGATGATTAGCAAAAATAGTGGGATCTCCTCCAAAAAAATGGTGTGGGGTCCCCCTATATTTGTTAACCAGCCAGAGTAAAGCAGACTACTGGGACTGGTATTTCAGACTGGCAAGGAACCAATATCCATGAACCTTACCAGCTTAATACCAGGCCACAGCAGTCTGCTTACCTTTTATGGCTAGCACAAATTCTGGGATCCCCTCCAAAAAAAAAATAGCATAGGGTCCCCCTATTTTTGTTAACTAGCCAAGGAAAAAGCAGACAGCTGCAGCCTGGTATTCTCAGGCTGGTGAGGCCCATGGATTTTGGCCCTCATCAGCCTAAAAATAGCAGCCCGCAGCCACCCCACAACTGGCACATCCAAAGATGCGCCAATTGTGGCATTTTACCCACTTGCCCTGTATTCGTGGGGTTGATGTCACCTGTGTCTTGTCAGGTGACAACAAGTCCACAGCTTAGTAACCTATCCAATACTAATACTATAGTTGCATGGTAAATAAAGACACAGCCAGAAAAAGTATTTTATATGAAATAAAGACTCTGTAGCTCTGCTACATCTGGATGTCAGGCTGAGCGGTGGCATTATGCCACCACATAGCCTGACATCCAGACACAGTGGAGCTTATAGATGACCACCGGAGATAACTCGGTCCCCGGCGGTGACGTGCACTGCAGTTCTCATGATCAGCTGATCATGAGAACTTGACAAGTGACAGGAGATAACCTTGTCCCCGGCAGTCACATGCACGGCAGTTCTTGCGTTCAGCTCAGCTCATCGCGAGAACTGCAGTGGACATGAACTTCCGACTGTGGCACAAGGTACACCTTTATTTAAATTATTTCACATGCGTAGTAATCTGCGTTTCCGCACTTATTACACACTATAAAGATAATGCAGTTTTACTGCATCTAATTAAATCCTATGGGAAATTTACACTGCGGATACTGAGCGTCTCTGCAATATAAATTGGTATGCTGCGGACTGGAAAGACATGCCGCATGTCCATTTATGCAGGGAGGCCACGGGTGTCTCTGAAGGCACAGTGGATATGGGATTTCTTGAAATCTCATCCACTATGCTGTAACATCTGGCCACTGTGGGATGGACGCTACGGATGTATGCAGCGTCCAATCTGCAGCGTTTACTGATCGTGGGAACATACCCTATTGAAATGTATGTAAACTTTTGACTTTGCAGTAAGTAATAAAAATGCCTTAAAACATTCTCTATCTCCCTCTCGTTATTCTAGCATTTAGCAAATATTAATAATTATGGTAATCCTAATTGATCTAAAACAAGAAAAGTTTATTCTGATTTCATGTCAGATATTGAGAAACCATGCATATGTGTATCTATATTTTTATATAGTGTGTGCAAATTTCTGGTTTCAACTGTATATACAAAAATTCATATCAACAGGTATATATATATATATATATATATATATATATATATATATATATATATATATATATATATATATATATATATATATATATATATACACAGTACAGACCAAAAGTTTGGACACATCTCATTTAAAGGTTTTTCTGTATTTTCATGACTATGAAAATTGGACATTCACACTGAAGGCATGAAAACTATGAATTAACACATGTGGAATTATATACTTAATAAACAAAGTGTGAAGCAACTGAAATTATGTCTTATATTCTAGGTTCTTCAAAGTAGCCACCTTTTGCTTTGATGACTGCTTTGCACACTCTTGGCATTGTCTTGATGAGCTTCAAGAGGTAGTCACCGGGAATGGTTTTCACTTCACAGGCGTGCCCTGTCAGGTTTAACAAGTGGGATTTCTTGCCTTATAAATGGGGTTGGGACCATCAGTTGTGTTGTGCAGAAGTCTGGTGGATACACAGCTGATAGTCCTATGGAACAGACTGTTAGAATTTATATTATGGCAAGAAAAAAGCAGCTAAGTAAAGAAAAACGAGTGGCCATCATTACTTTAAGAAATGAAGGTCAGTCAGTCTGAAAAATTGGGAAAACTTTGAAAGTGTCCCCAAGTGCAGTGGCAAAAACCATCAAGCGCTACAAAGAAACTGGCTCACATGAAGACCGCCCCAGGAAAGGAAGACCAAGAGTCACCTCTGCTTCTGAGGATAAGTTTATCCGAGTCACCAGCCTCAGAAATCGCAGGTTAACAGCAGCTCAGATTAGAGACCAGGTCAATGCCACACAGAGTTCTAGCAGCAGACACATCTCTACAACAACTGTTAAGAGGAGACTTTGTGCAGCAGGCTTTCATCATAAAATAGCTGCTAGGAAGCCACTGCTAAGGACAGGCAACAAGCAGAAGAGACTTGTTTGGGCTAAATAACACAAGGAATGGACATTAGACCAGTGGAAATCTGTGCTTTGGTCTGATGAGTCCAAATTTGAGATCTTTGGTTCCAACCACCGTATGTTTGTGCGACGCAGAAAAGGTGAACGGATGGACTCTACATGCCTGGTTCCCACCGTGAAGCATGGAGGAGGAGGTGTGATGGTGTGGGGGCACTTTGCTGGTGACACTGTTGGGGATTTATTCAAAATTGAAGGCATACTGAACCAGCATGGCTACCACAGCATCTTGCAGCGGCATGCTAGTCCATCCGGTTTGCGTTTAGTTGGACCATCATTTATTTTTCAACAGGACAATTACCGCAAACACACTTCCAGGCTGTGTAAGGGCTATTTGACCAAGGAGGAGAGTGATGGGGTGCTACGCCAGATGACCTGGCCTCCACAGTCACCAGACCTGAACCCAATCGAGATGGTTTGGGGTGAGCTGGAATGCTGAGTGAAGGCAAAAGGGCCAACAAATGCTAAGCATCTCTGGGAACTCCTTCAAGATTGTTGGAAGACCATTCCCGGTGACTACCTCTTGAATCTCATCAAGAGAATGTCAAGAGTGTGCAAAGCAGTCATCAAAGCAAAAGGTGGCTACTTTGAAGAACCTAGAATATAAGACAGAATTTCAGTTGTTTCACACTTTTTTGTTAAGTATGTAATTCCACATGTCTTAATTCATAGTTTTGATGCCTTCAGTGTGAATGTACAATTTTCATATAAATAAATAAGGCAGCACACTGCGGCGCTAAAACATGCAAACATGAAACATGAAAATTAAATTGCATTACTGCATTAGAAATATGAAAAAATGAGAGCTTTTAGCGCAAAAATTGGCCAATTCATGTGTACCTGGTAGCCACATTAAGGCATCTCTCGTATACCAGGACCTAGACATTCCTTTCCTCACTGAGAATAAACGTCTTCATCTGAATGGGAACCTACTGTGAATCCTCTTCTTAGACTATAATTTCTCTCTCTGTGGAGGGGTAATGGTCCTGCTGCGATTAAAACACCTGTGGCTAAAAGGCGGAGTGCTCAGTCAGAAGGCTAATGAATACAAATTTCAAAAAACTGACAGTCACATCCAAACATAGAATAAGTGTGAACAGGTGCTGAATCTAGAGTCACCAACTCGTATACAGTCAAATAAATAAGGCAGCACACTGCGGCGCTAAAACATGCAAACATGAAACATGAACATTTTATTGCATTAGCGCATAAATTGGCCAATTCATGTGTACCTGTTAGCCATATTAAGGCATCTCTGGTATACCAGGACCTAGACATTCGTTTCCTCACTGAGAATAAACGTCTTCATCTGAATGGGTACCTACTGTGAATCCTCTTCTTAGACTATAATCTCTCTCCACCTTTTAGCCACAGGTGTTTTAATCGCAGCAGGACCATTACCCCTCCACAGAAAGAGAGAGATTATAGTCTAAGAAGAGGATTCACAGTAGGTTCCCATTCAGATGAAGACAAGAGTCAAATTCTAGGAAGCTGCATGGATGAAAGTACAAGGAGGCACGTTCAATTACTGAACAGGCCTCCTCTGCTCACCAGGCCCCATACGCCAGTAAGGGCAGTAATGCCCTAATGGCGGCCCTGATCTCAGGTCCTAATCTTTTACTGATCACAAGCTGTTCTGTCTAGCAATATAATTGCTGCCTAAAAAAGTTTAGTCATTTTTGTGTCTCAGTTATCACAGACATTGTATTTTCTGTGCATATTTATCCTTCCTTTATTTTTATATTGAAAGGTAACATCACCATCTGCTGGTGGTTTAATATATACATTCTAGTTTAGTTTGCAATGTATTATGGGAAGTTCCCAGGGCATTGTGGGATTATTCCTATTGCATTGTGGTCTTATTATGACACTGTGAAAGGAGCAGCAGCCATTGTTCCTGTATGCTCCTGATGAGAAACCAGATCACTTGTTTTTCTATATGGTCCTTGTAAGCAGCCTGCTCTAAGCACAGTTGGTGTGTCACTATCTATGTTACAGTCCTGTGTTTGTAAGAATGTTTGCTGTATCAAATAGGTAATCATCAACTTGTAGTACCTCATGTCACTGTGTATTGCAGACTCTGCAATGTACAGTTATATATTCTGAAATGCTCCTGTTATTGCATCTTATACTGTAGTTTCACCCTTTTTTTTAGGAAGTTATAAGGGTTAAGAGTTGACCAGCGATTTCTCATTCTTGCAACAAAATTTACAAAACCATTTTTTTCAGGGACCATCTCACATTTAAATCACTTTGAGGGGTGAACATGACAGAAAATACCCAAACTTGGCACCATTCTAAAAACTACACCCCTCAAGGTGCTCAAAACCACATTCAAGAATTTTATTAACCCTTGACGTGCTTCACAGCAACTGAAACAATGAGAAAGGAAAAAATGAACATTTAACTTTTTTTTGCAAACATTTTACTTCAGAACCAATGTTTTTTATTTTCACAAGGGTAAAAAGAGAAAATGAACCACAAAATTTGTTGTGCAATTTCTCCTGAATACGACGATACCCCATATGTGGGGGCAAACCACTGTTTGGGCGCACGGCAGGGCTTGGAAGAGAAGGAGCGCTGTTTGACTTTTTGAATGCAGAATTGGCTGGAATTGAGATTGGACGCCATTTCGCGTTTGGAGACCCCCCACAAGTGACCCCATTTTGGAAACTATACCCCCCAAAGAGCTTATCTAGATGTGTGGTGAGCACTATGAACCCCCAACTGCTTCACAGAAGTTTATAACGTAGAGCCATGAAAATAAAAAAATCATATTTTTTCCGCAAAAGTGATCTTTTCACCCCCAGATTTTTACTTTCACAAGGAGAAATTGGACCCCAAAATTTATTGTGCAATTTATTCTGAGTACGCTGATACCTCATATATTGGGGGGACCACTGTTTGGGCACACATCAGGGCTTGGAAGGGAAGTAGTGACGTTTTAAAATGTAGACTTTGATGGAATGGTATGTTGCATTTTCAGAGCCCCTGATGTACCTAAACAGTAGAAACCCCCCACAAGTGACCATATTTTCGAAACTAGACCAAGGAACTTTTCTAGATATGTGGTGAGCATTTTGAATGCCCAAGTGCTTCACAGAAGTTTGACGCAGAGCCATGAAAATAAAAAAATCATTTTTTTCCCCACAAAATTGATTTTTTAGCCCCCAATTTTTTTTATTTTTCAAGGGTAACAGGAGAAACTGGACCCCAAAAGTTGTTGTACAATCAGTCCTGAGTACGCTGATACCCCATATGTGGGGGTAAACCACTGTTTGGGTGCACGGCAGAGCTCAGAAGGGAAGGAGCACCAATTGACTTTTTGAACGCAAAATTGGCTGTCGCGTTTGGAGACCCCCTGATGTACCTAAACAGTGGAAACCCCCCAATTCTAACTCCAACCGTAACCCCAACACACCCCTAACACTAATTCCAACCCTACCCATAACCCTAATCACAACCCTAACCCTAACCAAATCCCTAAGCCCAACACACCCCTAATCATAATCTCAACCCTAACCTCAAACCTACCCCTAACCCCAACCCTAACCTTAACCCTAATCCAAACCTAACCCTAATACCAAACGTAACCCTAATGCCAACCTTGACCCTAATACCAACCCTAACCCTAATCCTAATCCCAACTCTAACCCTAACTTTAGCCCCAATCCTAACCCTAACTTTAGCCCCAACCCTAACTTTAGCCCCAACTCTAACCCTATCTTTAGCCCCAACCCTAGCCCTAATCCTAGCCCTAACTTTAGCACCAACCCTAACCCTAACTTTAGCACCAACCCTAACTTTAGCCCCAACCCTAACTTTAGCCCCAACCCTAACTTTAGCCCCAACCCTAACCCTAGCCCTAACCCTAACTTTAGCACCAACCCTAACCCTAGCCCTAACCCTAACTTTAGCCCCAACCCTAACCCTTACTTTAGCCCCAACCCTAGCCCTAACCCTAACCCTAATTGGAAAATAGAAATACATACTTTTTTTATTTTATCATTTTTCCTAACTAAGGGGGTGATAAAGGGGGGGTTATTTACTATTTTTTTTATTTTAATCACTGTGATAGGATCTCACAGTGACCAAAATAAAACAAGAGGAAGAATCTTCTGCCGGCTGGCACATCACGGCCGGCGCTCTGCGCATCCGCCCACCATTTTCTTCCCGGAAGAAGAAGCCAGCGGCGAGGAGGGGACGCAGGAGGACCCAGGGACACTGGTAAGTATGACAGGGTCCCGAATCCCCCTATTTCTCTGTCCTCTGATGTGCGATCACATCAGAGGACAGAGAATGACACGCCGCTTTTTTTTTATTTTTGCGTTCGCCGGTAAATGGTTAATTACCGGCGATCGCAAAACAGGGGTCGGTAAAAACCGACCCCCATCATGTTCTTTGGGGTCTCGGCTACGCCCGACAGCTGAGACCCCAAAGATCTGCCGGGTGCCAGCCGGCGGGCGCACTGCGCATGCGCCCGCCATTTATTTCCCAGAACAAGATGGCAGCGCCCATCGGGAGCCACGAGGAGCATCGGGGGAGACGGGTGAGTATCAGGGGGCTATCAGGGACCCCATTTCTCTGTCCTCTGATGTGCGATCACATCGGAGGACAGAGAAATTAAATGGAAAATCACATTTTTTTTTTGCAGCCGCCAGTAAACGGTTATTTACCGGCGGTCGCAACCCGGGGGTCGGTAAAAACCAACCCAAATCATGTTCTCTGGGGTCTCGGCTACCCCCAGCAACCGAGACCCCATAGAAAATCCGACTCTGGGGGGCGCTATGCACTTTTTCCACAGCGTCATAATTAACGGGGCTGTGGTTTAAGTACCCTTAACTGCCGCCGTTAAAAGGCGTATCGGCGGTCGTTAAGGGGTTAAAGTGATTATCTTAGCCTTTTAATATTTTTTGAATATGGGGCTAAGAAATAAACAACAACATAGTTACTAACTACCTACCTGTTCTGTACTAGGACGATCTCAGCCGGCGACTCACCCACTTCACTTCATACCTTGTCAACAGAGCTGCATCTTCTCTTCTGGACTACAGTGTCAACACGGCATCACTACTTGCTGATTGACAGCCTCTTCCCCACAGTTAGGCAACAGGCCACTCTATTGACCTGATGTCAGTGTAAGTTGCCGATTTACCAGCAGGAGTGGTCCGTGATCACTCTGTGCCGGCAGAGATTGGCACTGGGCAGAATAAACATGTACAGCCCCCCGAGGAAGCCCACGCGAAACGCGCGTCGGGCTGCATTTAGGACACGCACTGGCAGAGACTTTATGGGTAAGACCTGCATTTCACTATAGGAGGTTCACTTTGATACATATGTATATACCAGTACTTTAAAAACACTTCTATTGGGAATATAGAGCTTATTATCCCCTGCTCCTGTTACCTGCACTATGCATGTCTAAAATAGATTTCATCTTTATAGGTTTGCAGGGTGATCTTCTCTGTACATTTGTGTGCAGGTTAACCCATTTCTGCTACTCGTAGTGCTGTATGTCCTTCACACATGAGTTCTGGATGTACTTTGTCTTTTTTAGTCTGTCTACTAATGTATTTGTATATTTAGAAAATAAAATTCTTTGTATACTTTACTCACATGAGTTTTGGACTGTCTGCTCCGTGAGTTATCTGTAGGATTTAGAATAAACATGTAGTTATCAACTACCTGCGTGTTAGGGTACCGTTACACTAAACGATTTACCAACGATCACGACCAGCGATATGACCTGGCCGTGATCGTTGGTAAGTCGTTGTGTGGTCGCTGGGGAGCTGTCACACAGACAGCTCTCCAGCGACCAACGATGCCGAAGTCCCCGGGTAACCATTGGGTTACTAAGCCCAGGGCCGCGCTTAGTAACCCGATGTTTACCCTGGTTACCATGTAAATGTATAAAAAAAAAAACACTACATACTCACCTTCTGGTGTCCGTCACGTCCAGCGCCGTCTGCTTCCCGCACTGACTGTGTCAGTGCCGGCCGTAAAGCACAGCACAGCGGTGACGTCACACACACCGATCCAGCGATGACAGCGGGAGATCCAGCGACGAAAGAAACGATCTGCTACGACGTACGATTCTCAGCGGGGTCCCTGATCGCAGTAGCGTGTCAGACACAGCGATATTGTATGTATATCGCTTGAACGTCACGGATCGTGCCGTCGTAGCGATCAAAGTGCCACTGTGAGACGGTACCCTTAGTTATTAGGCCCATATGCAAAAATATTAAAGTAATAACTCCATGACACCCCCTGTACACCACCCAAAAAACTTAAAACTCTTGTGCTCGTCCGGTAGGCATTTTTGCTGATCACTGTCTTTGTGCTCTGATTGATTTGGATGACGCCTCCTGCGTCATCCACAGAGCCAGGTGAATTTTTGTGCCTGCGCAGAGACATTGCCAGCTCATGCCCATGCACTTTGTCCTGCCCTACTGTGCATGTGCACTTATGTTTTAGGTTCTGCCCGCAGAAGGGCAAAGCAAAGTGCGCAGGCATGAGCCGACGATGTCTATGCGCAAGTACGAGACCTCGTCTGGCAACGTGGATGATGCAGGAGGCATCAGCCACGTCAATCAGAGCAGGAGAACGGCGATCAGAAGTCGGGGGGTTGGATAGGTAAGACACCTCAGCAAGGATGCCTATTGGCCCTGACCGGAAAGATTTACATAGAGCATGGTAGAGTTTTAAAATGTTTTTGAGGGTTATACAGGGGTTGGGTCAGAGGGTTACCGTATATACAGGTGGGTTCAGGGGGTTATATATGGAATGCAGCACAGGTACTAATTAAGGTGCTAGTCTTAGTTCAGAAATGAAAAAACTGATGACAGGTTCCCTTTAAAAGTACCAAATAACCCGTTTAAGTAATGACAATATGAAAATTGAGAACATTTTTCTTTCCAAAATTGGTTTGTCACCATTTTCTGAGACCTGTAAAATATTAAGTTTTCTGTTGATGGAGTTGTGTGAGAGCTTGTTTTTTGTGTGCCATGCTGATGTTTTGTTTGATACAATCAAGGGTTTTGATAGAGGTGGCTGATACAATTTTATTTCTTCATTTATATAGCGCAGATATATTGAAATTTTCACTTCTCACATCTGCCCTTGTCTTCATCAGGGTTCAATCTAAATTCCAAATAAATCGATCAATAAGTTTCTTTTTGGAGTTTTTAAACATAATAATTGGAGATGCACTTAAAATAGACAAAGTCGATGCTTAAAATATTAATTTCTTTATTTACACAGTCAGAAAAGAGTACAAATAAAATATACACAACTGGTTATAAGTAGAATGCTATAACAACATTACTAATGTATTCGTGAGTTCACAGATCTAGCCTCTAAAATTCACCCTAACACTCAAGAAACTAAAAAGAAAAGTGAGAAAAATAAGTGATTGTGCAAATAATTTCAGGAGTAATGTATGGTACAAACTGGAGAAACATTAAAGTGACCATCATTATAACAAATCATTAAATAAATCACCATCTAACAATATATACATATGAGAAACGAGTGTGCGAGAACAGTGGAACCGCAGCAACCAATCAAAATTCAACATTCTCTCATTTACTAGTGGTTTTCTGGAAAATAAAACCTCCGCTTTTCACATGCACTGAATCGTCCCCATTGTGTGCATTTACTATATGGATCATAGGTAAATAGGGAATGTCTTATTATGTTTGACACAAAGAAGCAAATTCCACAATAAACAAAATTAATTTCTGAATGACAAATTGTTTTTCGTTTATTTAATATAAATAATGACATAAAAAAGCCTGTCTTCTGGCACATCACACTGCTCCTCCGGGGATGTGTAAGAAAGGTATAGTGAACACAGCCCGGAGAGTGTGGTCTACATGTATAAGACTGGGTGCAGACGAGCGTATGAAAAACTGCCCAATTTTCATCTAGAAAACTTTCATAGTCATTTATGTGTCTGCATCTTACAGCAACTTCTGTCACCACAGTCCTTAGAATCAGGACTCAAGCATCTTTGTACACGGTTCATCAACACAATTTCGTCAGAATTTTGGGGTAAATTGCTTTGAAAAGTCTCAAAATTTCTGAGGAACTCGAGAGTTTTTCCCAGCTCTGAAAAGATTGTCAGAGTTGTAGTGAGATATGGGCACGCCGGGGGCATGATGCCATAGCTTGTCTTATTCATGATGCCTTACACCAGAGATCTTACTCCAGTCAGAGACTGGAGTCTCTAGCCCACACGCCATTCGTTAGAAACTCCTGGTTTACTAAGAGGCTTGTCTGACTCCAACACACCCACTATTCAAAATGGGGGAGAAAATAGCTAGTGTTGATACATAGTTGGAGGAAATCCATCTAATACCATTATTTATAACAACGCATCTGATCTGTGGCTTGCCAGCTTACAAAATTACAACTCCCATCAGGCTTTATATATCACTTTTTTTTAGGTCTCATCATTTTTAAATATTTACATTTTCTTATTATTCATAGAAATGAATAGACAAAATAATAACTCAACACTCCTAAAGTTCTGTGCAATTTCTGGGAATATTGTGCAAAATCAGCATGATATACTTAAAAAAGAAGTGTCCACTTTAAGGAATAAAAGAATGTATATGTCAGCACACTTTACAGCTTCCTCAAGTGCCATATGCTCCATAGGTTTAAAAGCTCTGATAACACAGGAGCAATAAAATGAAATAAATTGTTCTCCCCTAACCTTGTGGCCCTTTAATAACTATACACAGAAATTAGGAACCAGAATGAGGCCTACAGTGCAATGTGTCTACCGGTCCTAACCCTAAGCACATAAAGCTCGTGCAAAAAGAAAACAACTTCAGATTTTACAGAATTCCCATTACGAAAAGGTGAAAATAAGTAATGTAAATTAATTAGACTACGTCTGCGGCCAAAACCTGCTCTCTCAGCAGTAAAAGCAATGCGTTCAAAATGCCCAAACATGCGGTATTTTTCGTGGCTTTTTGTTCCATTTTTTGGGTGCGGATTATGTGTGCGTTGTCTATGGTAAAAGTTAAATAAAGTTGGCTTTATCCACCAAAAACACAGTAAAACTTCTGCAAAAACGTTTGTTGTGTTTTTCCCCGCTGTTTTTCACTTTCTCATTGTTTTCTACAGTTGAGAAAATGCTGCAAAAATTCAAACTCAAATTCAGTCAGGAAAAAGACAAGCGTGTGCGCGAGGCATCGAAAATCTCTTAGCCTCTGCTGGTACTATAAAAATCAGCTTTTGATCTGCATAAAAAATTACTGCATGTGAAAATAGCCTTAGAGCACTGCTATGATGAAAATTAGTTTCTTACCACATAGGTAGAATTCTAATTACGGTAACTTTTTAAGCGGATAATACCAAAATTTACCCTTTGCTGCCGGGTCACACTTTTGACATGAAAAAAACAAAACAACATTTGTCAGTGTATAGGAAATTATACATGGTTTTCTAAATATTTAAAAAATATAGATCTGAAAATTGCGACGTGCATTTGTATTCAGACCCCGAGTCATTACTTTGGGGAACCACCTTTATCTGCAATTTCTGCTGCAAGTCTTTTGGGGTCTTTGTACATCTATAGGCTGACAGTTTTGCCCATTCTTTTTTGTAAACCAGCTCGAGCTCAGTGAGATTGGATGGAGGAGTCTGAGAACAGCAATTTTCAAGTCTTGCCACAGATTCTCAACGCAATTTAGGTCTGGACTTTGACTGGGCGTAACATGAGAAAAATGTGAGAAAGTTCATGAGGTATGGATACTTTGTCACAGCACTGTATCTCCTTGGCAGTGAAAATGTTACTATATCTATATATTTATTTTTTACAGCAATAGTGTCTGTAAACCAATGTAATATAGCCTTTGGAGAGGAAGTGGCATTCTCCATATGTTACAACATGTTTAACCGCTCTCTGTTTTTGTTCCGAAACCTCATCAATGCCACTCATCTAAAAACAAAAACTGTGGAACAAAAAATATTAGTCGGGGAGGAGGAGGCTGCAGATACAGTGCCTCAGTGTGTTAGTGTAGGAGAATGATGTATCCGCAATCTTCATGCCTCAGTGCTTCAATGCAACTAAATGAGGGCGAGGGAATGAGGAGCATTGGATCAAAGACATCTAATGAGCGCACATTACAGCTATTTCATCACACCACTAAGAGCCACCCACTCAGCAAACATGGAATGGAAAGTAAAGTTGGAAATGTGCCCTAAGAAACTATCTTGTTGCATTAATTGTGCAAAACAAGTTGTTGCATGGTCTCTAGAGTTTGTCTCTAAAAAATGAAACAGGGAAATTGTCATTCAATTTTCTCTATAATCAACGTGACAAATATCACTTATGCAATGTTTGTAGCACAACTGCATATTCCAGTCACGACAAAGTGTCATCACTCTGATGTATCCAGAGAATCTCAAGATATCATGTTATTTCACACTTCCGTCTTTCAGCTCCCGTCACAATCCGTCGTTTTTTGAGAATGCAGGATCCTGCATTTTCCCATAGACTTGTATTAGCGACGGATTGTGACGGATGGCCATCCGTTTCATCCATCTTTCACTGGATCCTGCATAAAAAAAGTCCGTTGGGCAGAGAAAACGTTCAGAGGAACATTTTTTCTGCACGTCAGAAAATCGGTCTGCGACGCATCCTGCGCTGCCCATCACTGGCTACTGGCTACTGCCTGTGAAAAGCAGGAATCCAGTGACGGGGCCCACCTTTTCAAAGAGAGCATGCGTGGAAGAATTTCCCATCAGGGAAATTCTCTCTCGCTCGCTCTCTTTCTCTTTTTACTATTGTTGCTGCCTATGCAGCATCAATAGTAACAAGATAGAATGTTAAAAATAATAAAAAAAAATTAAAAAAAATAAAAAATCGCAATATTCTCACCTACCGGTGTTCCCGCGCAGCGTCACCAATGTTCCCGGCAGCTAGCGTGTATTACTAGGAACGCTAGCTGCCGGTAAACCGCTGCGAACACGCATACACAACAGGTGCACCTAGGCTCGACGGGTCCGTCAGAAAGACGGGCCCAGTGCACACGTTTTCCACAATCTGCACAGGATCCGTCATTTCAACGTCTTGACTAGGGTTGAGCGACTTTCATTTTTTTAAGATCGAGTCTGGTTTTGTGAAACCCGATTTAGTCCAGAGTCGAGTCGAGTGAAGTCGGCCGATTATCGCTAAAAGTCGGGGATCGACCGAAACACGAAACCCAATGCAAGTCAATGGGGAAGCATAGCCGGCAGTGAGTGGAGGCCAGGAAAACACCTACAGTGCACATTTTACTGCCAAAAACATCCATTCTTGTTTTCTGAAGCTTGTCAATCTTAATTAACTTTATAATAATAGTTGGGCACTGGAAATTGGGGGTCATTTGGCAAAAGTTGTGGGGGTAGGGCTGGTTCAAGGTTTTAGTGGGCCCAGGAAACATGGACTACGTCATGGCGGTGGAGCAGGGAGAGGTAAGTATTTCAACGTTGCAAGTGCTGTGATCCTGAGCAAGCAGGGGGGGCCCACTCGTTCGCATTGGCACTGGCACAGGGCCCCTCAAAGTACGGCGGTGTGTTTGCATGGCGGGGGCGCCTCCCACCAGCAGCGACACTTTTGCGTACTCTGAGTGGCCCTGTGCCAGTGACGTCGCCAACGAGTATGCCCCCCCACCTGATGAAGGAACCTGCACTTTCATCTGCACCTTCCTCTTTGTCCCTGTGTAAGGTGGTATAATATGCGGGAAGGGGAACCTTACTTTCAGCAGGGTCAGATTCTGGCTGTGTAGAGTACAAGGGGAATGTAGTGGTCTAGGTCAATGTACCAGCAGACTCATCTAGCAGTGGCTGGGCAATGGGCAGGATGATGAGGAAACAGATATAGGGCCAAAGAATAAAGTAGGCTAAATGCAGATCAAAATTGGTAACAGGACTAAACAGGCGGCATTGCTTTGTTCAGTGGAGTAGCAAACCCAAGAGCAGCAGACACTGTTTCAAGGGCCTAACCACACTAGTAGGCCAAATGCAGTTTAATATCTGATAGTATAGGCCGAAAGCCAGAATGTGGAAGCTCAGCTTTGTTCAGTTGAGGACAACACCAGGGAGGGGCAGACACCGTTAGTAGGCCCTAACCACCATTTTGTTTTTTAAAAAACACTTAATGAGAGCCAGAAGGTTGAAGCTCAGCTTTATTCAGTTGAGGGCAACACCAGGGAGGGGAAGACACCGTTAGTAGGCCCTAAACACCATTTTGTTTTTTAAAAAACACTTAATGAGAGCCAGAAGGTTGAAGCTCAGCTTTATTCAGTTGAGGGCAACACCAGGCAGGGGCAGACACCGTTAGTAGGCCGGAACCACCATTTTGTTTTTTAAAAAACACTTAATGAGAGCCAGAAGGTTGAAGCTCAGCTTTATTCAGTTGAGGGCAACACCAGGCAGGGGCAGACACCGTTAGTAGGCCGGAACCAGCAATGTGTTTAAAAACAGCAGTTAATCAGAGCCGGAAGGTAGAAGCTCAGCTTTATTCAGTTGAGGGCAACACCAGGGAGGGACAGAAGCCGTTAGTAGGCCCTAACCACCATTTTGTTTTTTAAAAAACACTTAATGAGAGCCAGAAGGTTGAAGCTCAGCTTTATTCAGTTGAGGGCAACACCAGGCAGGGGCAGACACCGTTAGTAGGCCGGAACCACCATTTTGTTTAAAAACAGCAGTTAATCAGAGCCGGAAGGTAGAAGCTCAGCTTTATTCAGTTGAGGGCAACACCAGGGAGGGGCAGAAGCCGTTAGTAGGCCCTAACCACCATTTTGTTTTTTAAAAAACACTTAATGAGAGCCAGAAGGTTGAAGCTCAGCTTTATTCAGTTGAGGGCAACACCAGGGAGGGGCAGACACCGTTAGTAGGCCCTAAACACCATTTTGTTTTTTAAAAAACACTTAATGAGAGCCAGAAGGTTGAAGCTCAGCTTTATTCAGTTGAGGGCAACACCAGGCAGGGGCAGACACCGTTAGTAGGCCGGAACCACCATTTTGTTTTTTAAAAAACACTTAATGAGAGCCAGAAGGTTGAAGCTCAGCTTTATTCAGTTGAGGGCAACACCAGGCAGGGGCAGACACCGTTAGTAGGCCGGAACCAGCAATGTGTTTAAAAACAGCAGTTAATCAGAGCCGGAAGGTAGAAGCTCAGCTTTATTCAGTTGAGGGCAACACCAGGGAGGGACAGAAGCCGTTAGTAGGCCCTAACCACCATTTTGTTTTTTAAAAAACACTTAATGAGAGCCAGAAGGTTGAAGCTCAGCTTTATTCAGTTGAGGGCAACACCAGGCAGGGGCAGACACCGTTAGTAGGCCGGAACCACCATTTTGTTTAAAAACAGCAGTTAATCAGAGCCGGAAGGTAGAAGCTCAGCTTTATTCAGTTGAGGGCAACACCAGGGAGGGGCAGAAGCCGTTAGTAGGCCCTAACCACCATTTTGTTTTTTAAAAAACACTTAATGAGAGCCAGAAGGTTGAAGCTCAGCTTTATTCAGTTGAGGGCAACACCAGGCAGGGGCAGACACCGTTAGTAGGCCGGAACCAGCAATGTGTTTAAAAACAGCAGTTAATCAGAGCCGGAAGGTAGAAGCTCAGCTTTATTCAGTTGAGGGCAACACCAGGGAGGGACAGAAGCCGTTAGTAGGCCCTAACCACCATTTTGTTTTTTAAAAAACACTTAATGAGAGCCAGAAGGTTGAAGCTCAGCTTTATTCAGTTGAGGGCAACACCAGGCAGGGGCAGACACCGTTAGTAGGCCGGAACCAGCAATGTGTTTAAAAACAGCAGTTAATCAGAGCCGGAAGGTAGAAGCTCAGCTTTATTCAGTTGAGGGCAACACCAGGGAGGGACAGAAGCCGTTAGTAGGCCCTAACCACCATTTTGTTTTTTAAAAAACACTTAATGAGAGCCAGAAGGTTGAAGCTCAGCTTTATTCAGTTGAGGGCAACACCAGGGAGGGGCAGAAGCCGTTAGTAGGCCCTAACCACCATTTTGTTTTTTAAAAAACACTTAATGAGAGCCAGAAGGTTGAAGCTCAGCTTTATTCAGTTGAGGGCAACACCAGGCAGGGGCAGACACCGTTAGTAGGCCGGAACCACCATTTTGTTTTTTAAAAAACACTTAATGAGAGCCAGAAGGTAGAAGCTCAGCTTTATTCAGTTGAGGACAACTTGAATTAGGGACTGCATACAGACTTAGCAGGCTGTCCCCTGTGTGGACCATGCATCCAATACATTAACCCATTGAGCCACAAAGGACACGTAACCTTCCGTGGCCATGCCTACAGGTCCATGTGTCTGTTGTCAGGTGTACCTTTGTCAGTGTAGGCCTATTGGAAGGAGGGACCGCAGACAGGCTTCAAAGGCCTAACACAATAAAATGGGCTGGCTGTAGGCACTTTAAAATTGGTTCCAGGGGTACACGGGCAGCAGTGGTCTGGTCAGTGGAGGCCTAGTGGAAGGAGGGACCGCAGACAGGCTTCGAAGGCCTAACACAATAAAATGGGCTGGCTGTAGGCACTTTAAAATTGGTTCCAGGGGTACACGGGCAGCAGTGGTCTGGTCAGTGGAGGCCTAGTGGAAGGAGGGACCGCAGACAGGCTTCGAAGGCCTAACACAATAAAATGGGCTGGCTGTAGGCACTTTAAAATTGGTTCCAGGGGTACACGGGCAGCAGTGGTCTGGTCAGTGGAGGCCTAGTGGAAGGAGGGACCGCAGACAGGCTATCAAAGGCCTAAAATAACAAACAATAGGCTCATGGCAGTTTTACAGCGGTTACATGGATACACGGGCAGGCAGCTGGTGATGAGTGGAGGAGTATTTAAAGTAGGGACCGCAGACAGGCTATCAAAGGCCTAAAATAACAAACAATAGGCTCATGGCAGTTTTACAGCGGTTACATGGATACACGGGCAGGCAGCTGGTGATGAGTGGAGGAGTATTTAAAGTAGGGACCGCAGACAGGCTATCAAAGGCCTAAAATAACAAACAATAGGCTCATGGCAGTTTTACAGCGGTTACATGGATACACGGGCAGGCAGCTGGTGATGAGTGGAGGAGTATTTAAAGTAGGGACCGCAGACAGGCTATCAAAGGCCTAAAATAACAAACAATAGGCTCATGGCAGTTTTACAGTGGTTACATGGATACACAGGCAGCTGGTGATGAGTGGAGGAGTATTTAAAGTAGGGACCGCAGACAGGCTATCAAAGGCCTAAAATAACAAACAATAGGCTCATGGCAGTTTTACAGCGGTTACATGGATACACAGGCAGCTTGGTGGTGAGTGGAGGAGTATTTAAAGTAGGGACCGCAGACAGGCTATCAAAGGCCTAAAATAACAAACAATAGGCTCATGGCAGTTTTACAGCGGTTACATGGATACACGGGCAGGCAGCTGGTGATGAGTGGAGGAGTATTTAAAGTAGGGACCGCAGACAGGCTATCAAAGGCCTAAAATAACAAACAATAGGCTCATGGCAGTTTTACAGCGGTTACATGGATACACGGGCAGGCAGCTGGTGGTGAGTGGAGGAGTATTTAAAGTAGGGACCGCAGACAGGCTATCAAAGGCCTAAAATAACAAACAATAGGCTCATGGCAGTTTTACAGCGGTTACATGGATACACGGGCAGGCAGCTGGTGATGAGTGGAGGAGTATTTAAAGTAGGGACCGCAGACAGGCTATCAAAGGCCTAAAATAACAAACAATAGGCTCATGGCAGTTTTACAGCGGTTACATGGATACACAGGCAGCTTGGTGGTGAGTGGAGGAGTATTTAAAGTAGGGACCGCAGACAGGCTATCAAAGGCCTAAAATAACAAACAATAGGCTCATGGCAGTTTTACAGCGGTTACATGGATACACGGGCAGGCAGCTGGTGATGAGTGGAGGAGTATTTAAAGTAGGGACCGCAGACAGGCTATCAAAGGCCTAAAATAACAAACAATAGGCTCATGGCAGTTTTACAGCGGTTACATGGATACACGGGCAGGCAGCTGGTGATGAGTGGAGGAGTATTTAAAGTAGGGACCGCAGACAGGCTATCAAAGGCCTAAAATAACAAACAATAGGCTCATGGCAGTTTTACAGCGGTTACATGGATACACAGGCAGCTTGGTGGTGAGTGGAGGAGTATTTAAAGTAGGGACCGCAGACAGGCTATCAAAGGCCTAAAATAACAAACAATAGGCTCATGGCAGTTTTACAGCGGTTACATGGATACACGGGCAGGCAGCTGGTGATGAGTGGAGGAGTATTTAAAGTAGGGACCGCAGACAGGCTATCAAAGGCCTAAAATAACAAACAATAAGCTCATGGCAGTTTTACAGCGGTTACATGGATACACGGGCAGGCAGCTGGTGATGAGTGGAGGAGTATTTAAAGTAGGGACCGCAGACAGGCTATCAAAGGCCTAAAATAACAAACAATAGGCTCATGGCAGCTTTACAGCGCTTACATGGATACACAGGCAGCTTGGTGGTGAGTGGAGGAGTAGTGCAAGGAGTGTCTGTCCCAGTACTCCCAAAATATAAATAGATGTTAATGTCTCGCAAAACAACCAAAACAAAAAAAAAGGTGGCATACTTAGGTACAGGGGTGGGCTCATCTACTGAGTTTCTGACATAGTAATTTGGCAGTAACTATTTAATGGTGCCAATATAGGACACAGACACAGACTACTTTAAGTTGCATCATAGATGTCTACAAATTTGTATTGTCAGTGCCAGACATTGAATGATGTCAGCGAATAGACTAAAGATTGGTGGAGCTGTGCGACATAATTTTGCACGTGGTAGAGCACATTTTGAGCTGGGGTAGGGGGGAACTCTCTTGAGGCCGGCGGGACCGCCCCAGGGCCCCTCATGTTACAACGGTGTGTCTGACGTTGGGTGCGCACCGCCACCGCCAGAGACACTACATTGTACTATGAGGGACCCAGTAGCAATGCCGTCAACCAAAAGCGAGCACACCCACCTCTTCAGACAAACAGCAGTCTCACGGGTGCTTGCGCCAAGTCGCGATACCACGGCCCCGTGTGGGGAGTTTTGCCATTTAGGGAGGTGTAAACATGTCGTATGCTGTACAATCAGCTGCAGCAAATTAGACATTAGAAAAGTAATTCACAGGCAAGAGCTTTTCATAGGAAAGCTAGGTGTCGGCCGGGCAAGGTGGGGCAAAAGATTTCGAAATCCAGTTGTGGTTCATTTTAATGAATGTTAGATCGTCAACATTTTGGGTAGCCAGACGAGTCCTTTTTTCGGTTAATATTGAACCTGCAGCACTGAATACTCTTTCTGATAGGACACTTGCTGCCGGGCAAGCAAGCTCCTGCAATGCATATTCTGCCAATTCTGGCCAGGTGTCTAATTTGGAGGCCCAGTAATCAAATGGGAATGACGGTTGAGGGAGAACATCGATAAGGGATGAAAAATAGTTAGTAACCATACTGGACAAATGTTGTCTCCTGTCACTTTCAATTGATGCAGCAGTACCTGTCCTGTCTGCGGTCATAGCAAAATCACTCCACAACCTGGTCAGAAAACCCCTCTGTCCAACGCCACTTCTGATGTGTGCACCCCTAACACTCCTAGTCTGCTGCCCCCTGGAGCTCGTGTGAGAACGATCACGTGCGCTGTGTGCTGGGAATGCCTGAAGCAAACGGTCAACAAGAGTTGATTGTTTGGTTGCTAATATTAGTTCCAAGTTCTCATGTGGCATAATATTTTGCAATTTGCCTTTATAGCGTGGATCAAGGAGGCAGGCCAACCAGTAATCGTCATCGTTCATCATTTTCGTAATGCGTGTGTCCCTTTTTAGGATACGTAAGGCATAATCCGCCATGTGGGCCAAAGTTCCAGTTGTCAAATCTCCGGTTGTGATTGGTTGAGGGGCAGTTGCAGGCAAATCTACGTCACTTGTGTCCCTCAAAAAACCAGAACCCGGCCGTGACACGCAACCAATTTCCTGTGCCCCCGGGAAAGGTTCGGCATTAAAAATATACTCATCCCCATCATCCTCCTCGTCCTCCACCTCCTCTTCGCCCGCTACCTCGTCCTGTACACTGCCCTGACCAGACAATGGCTGACTGTCATCAAGGCTTTCCTCTTCCTCTGGTGCAGACGCCTGCTCCTTTATGTGCGTCAAACTTTGCATCAGCAGACGCATTAGGGGGATGCTCATGCTTATTACGGCGTTGTCTGCACTAACCAGCCGTGTGCATTCCTCAAAACACTGAAGGACTTGACACATGTCTTGTATCTTAGACCACTGCACACCTGACAACTCCATGTCTGCCATCCTACTGCCTGCCCGTGTATCCTCCCACAAATAAATAACAGCACGCCTCTGTTCGCACAGTCTCTGAAGCATGTGCAGTGTTGAGTTCCACCTTGTTGCAACGTCTATGATGAGGCGATGCTGGGGAAGGTTCAAAGACCGCTGATAGGTCTGCATACGGCTGGCGTGTACAGGCGAACGTCGGATATGTGAGCAAAGTGCACGCACTTTGAGGAGCAGGTCGGAGAACCCAGGATAAGTTTTCAATAAGCACTGCACCACCAGGTTTAAGGTGTGAGCCAGGCAAGGAATGTGTTTCAGTTGGGAAAGGGAGATGGCAGCCATGAAATTCCTTCCGTTATCACTCACTACCTTGCCTGCCTCAAGATCTACTGTGCCCAGCCACGACTGCGTTTCTTGTTGCAAGAACTCGGACAGAACTTCCGCGGTGTGTCTGTTGTCGACCAAACACTCCATAGCCAATACAGCCTGCTTACGCTTGGCAGTAGCTGGCCCATAATGGGACAACTGGTGTGCAACAGTGTCATCTGCCGATGGAGTGGTTGGCAGACTGCGTTCTGTGGAAGAGCTGTAGCTTCTGCAGGAGGACGAGGAGGAGGAGGAGGAGGGGGTGCGAACGCCTACAGCCAACTGTTTCCTAGACCGTGGGCTAGGCACAACTGTCCCTAAATTGATGTCGCCTGTGGACCCTGCATCCACCACATTCACCCAGTGTGCCGTGATGGACACATAACGTCCCTGGCCATGCCTACTGGTCCATGCATCTGTAGTCAGGTGCACCTTTGTACTCACAGATTGCCTGAGTGCATGGACGATGCGCTGTTTAACATGCTGGTGCAGGGCTGGGATGGCTTTTCTGGAAAAAAAGTGTCGACTGGGTAGCTCGTATCGTGGTTCAGCGTACTCCATCAGGGCTTTGAAAGCTTCGCTTTCAACTAACCGGTAGGGCATCATCTCTAACGAGATTAGTCTAGCTATGTGGGCGTTAAAACCCTGTGTACGCGGATGCGAGGATAAGTACTTCCTTTTTCTAACCAGAGTCTCATGTAGGGTGAGCTGGACTGGAGAGCTGGAGATCGTGGAACTTTCAGGTGTGCCGGTGTACATGGCAGACTGAGAGACGGTTGGAGACGGTATTGTTTCCGCCGGTGCCCTAGATGCAATATTTCCTCCTACAAAACTGGTGGTTCCCTGACCGTGACTGCTTTTGGCTGGCAAAGAAACCTGCACAGATACTGCCGGTGGTGCGGAAAATGGTGGCCTTACAGTGACGGAAGGGATGTTGCGTTGCTGACTAGCTTCATTGGCCGAGGGTGCTACAACCTTAAGGGACGTTTGGTAGTTAGTCCAGGCTTGAAAATGCATGGTGGTTAAGTGTCTATGCATGCAACTAGTATTTAGACTTTTCAGATTCTGACCTCTGCTTAAGCTAGTTGAACATTTTTGACAGATGACTTTGCGCTGATCAGTTGGATGTTGTTTAAAAAAATGCCAGACTGCACTCTTCCTAGACTCGGATCCCTTTTCAGGGATTGCAGACTGAGCTTTAACCGGATGGCCACGCTGTCCTCCAACAGGTTTTGGCTTTGACACGCGTTTTGGGCCAGATACGGGCCCGGCAGATGGAACCTGTTGCGATGTTGATGCCTGCTGCGGCCCCTCCTCCACCTCCGCTTCTGAACTACTGCCGCCTGCACCCTGTTCCCCCAATGGCTGCCAATCGGGGTCAATAACTGGGTCATCTATTACCTCCTCTTCGAGCTCGTGTGCAACTTCGTCTGTGTCACTGTGTCGGTCGGTGGTATAGCGTTCGTGGCGGGGCAACATAGTCTCATCAGGGTCTGATTGTGGATCTGTACCCTGAGAGGGCAATGTGGTGGTCTGAGTCAAAGGAGCAGCATAGTACTCTGGCTGTGGCTGTGCATCAGTGCACTCCATGTCAGAATATACTTGTAATGGGCATGGCCTGTTAAATGTTTCACTTTCTAAGCCAGGGACGGTATGTGTAAAGAGCTCCATGGAGTGACCCGTTGTGTCGCCTGCTGCATCCTTCTCTTTTGTTGTAGTTTTTGCTGAGGAGGACAAGGAAGCGACTTGTCCCTGACCGTGAACATCCACAAGCGACGCGCTGCTTTTACATTTACCAGTTTCGGAAGAGGAGGCAAAAGAGCTAGAGGCTGAGTCTGCAATGTAAGCCAAAACTTGCTGTTGCTGCTCCGCCTTTAAAAGCGGTTTTCCTACTCCCAGAAAAGAGAGCGTTCGAGGCCTTGTGTAGCCTGACGACGAAACTGGCTCCACAGCTCCAGACTTAGGTGGAATATTTTTATCCCCACGACCACCTGATGCTCCACTACCACTACCATCATTACCAGCTGACAATGAACGCCCACGACGACCTCTTGCACCAGACTTCCTCATTGTTTTAAAATCTTAACCAAAGTAACTTTATTTGTTGCTGTCAAACAACTTACACAGTGAGCTATAACTTCAGTATGATTTCAATATCCCTTAACAGGTTGGTGAGACCACAAGGAAAATCAGGCACAATGTTACACACTCTGTTTTCTGTGGCACAAAATCACAGAGATGACACACACGCAGGACTGTCACTCAAGCACTAATGTCAATATTAATCTCCCACCTAATTTATTTTTTTTTTTTTCTCAGGGAGACTTTAGAAACCAAATAATATTAAAAAAAAAACAAAAAAAAAAACAACAAAAAAAAGGCTTTCTATGGCCCACAATTAGAGAGAGAGAGGTGGCACACCCAGGAGTCAAGACTGGCGCACAAGCTGAAAGGGCAATATTACTCTCCCACTGTTTTTTTAAGTTTTTTTTAAATTATTTTCAGGGAGACTTTAGAAACCAAATAATATTAAAAAAACCAAAAAAATAAATAGCCTTTCTATGGCCCACTGAATGAGAGAGAGAGGTGGCACACCCAGGAGTCAAGACTGGCACACAAGCTGAAAGGGCAATATTACTCTCCCACTGTTTTTTTAAGTTTTTTTTTTTTTATTTTCAGGGAGACTTTAGAAACCAAATAATATTAAAAAAACCAAAAAAATAAATAGCCTTTCTATGGCCCACTGAATGAGAGAGAGAGGTGGCACACCCAGGAGTCAAGACTGGCACACAAGCTGAAAGGGCAATATTACTCTCCCACTGTTTTTTTATGTATTTTTTGTTTTTTAAGGGAGACTTTAGAAACCCAATAATATTTAAAAAAAAAAAAAAAAAAAGGCTTTCTATGGCCCACTGAATGAGAGAGAGAGGTGGCACACCCAGGAGTCAAGACTGGCGCACAAGCTGAAAGGGCAATATTACTCTCCCACTGTTTTTTTAAGTTTTTTTTTTATTATTTTCAGGGAGACTTTAGAAACCAAATAATATTAAAAAAACCAAAAAAATAAATAGCCTTTCTATGGCCCACTGAATGAGAGAGAGAGGTGGCACACCCAGGAGTCAAGACTGGCACACAAGCTGAAAGGGCAATATTACTCTCCCACTGTTTTTTTAAGTTTTTTTATTTTTATTTTCAGGGAGACTTTAGAAACCAAATAATATTAAAAAAACCAAAAAAATAAATAGCCTTTCTATGGCCCACTGAATGAGAGAGAGAGGTGGCACACCCAGGAGTCAAGACTGGCACACAAGCTGAAAGGGCAATATTACTCTCCCACTGTTTTTTTATGTATTTTTTGTTTTTTAAGGGAGACTTTAGAAACCCAATAATATTTAAAAAAAAAAAAAAAAAAAAGGCTTTCTATGGCCCACTGAATGAGAGAGAGAGGTGGCACACCCAGGAGTCAAGACTGGCACACAAGCTGAAAGGGCAATATTACTCTCCCACTGTTTTTTTATGTATTTTTTGTTTTTTAAGGGAGACTTTAGAAACCCAATAACATTTAAAAAAAAAAAAAAAAAAAAAGGCTTTCTATGGCCCACTGAATGAGAGAGAGAGGTGGCACACCCAGGAGTCAAGACTGGCGCACAAGCTGAAAGGGCAATATTACTCTCCCACTGTTTTTTTAAGTTTTTTTTTTTTATTTTCAGGGAGACTTTAGAAACCAAATAATATTAAAAAAACCAAAAAAATAAATAGCCTTTCTATGGCCCACTGAATGAGAGAGAGAGGTGGCACACCCAGGAGTCAAGACTGGCACACAAGCTGAAAGGGCAATATTACTCTCCCACTGTTTTTTTATGTATTTTTTGTTTTTTAAGGGAGACTTTAGAAACCCAATAATATTTAAAAAAAAAAAAAAAAAAGGCTTTCTATGGCCCACTGAATGAGAGAGAGAGGTGGCACACCCAGGAGTCAAGACTGGCACACAAGCTGAAAGGGCAATATTACTCTCCCACTGTTTTTTTATGTATTTTTTGTTTTTTAAGGGAGACTTTAGAAACCCAATAATATTTAAAAAAAAAAAAAAAAAAAGGCTTTCTATGGCCCACAATTAGAGAGAGAGGTGGCACACCCAGGAGTCAAGACTGGCACACAAGCTGAAAGGGCAATATTACTCTCCCACTGTTTTTTTATTTTTTTTTTTTTTTTTCAGGGAGACTTTAGAAACCAAATAATAAGAAAAAAAATAAATAAATAAATAGGCTTTCTATAGCCCACTGAATAAGAGATAGCACACACAGCAGTGGCACACAAGCCCTGACTGAGGCCAATATTTTTCTACCACTGATTGATGTAGTGTTTTTGTGTTGAGGTAGAATTTAGAACACAAATCACGGAAAAAATAAATAGGCTTTCTATGGCCCACTCAGTGAGAGATGGCACACACAGGGATGGCACTGTAGCAGAAATGCCAATCTTAATCTCCCACAAAAAAAAAAACAAAAAAAAAAACAGGGACTGTCCTACAATTACTATCTCCCTGCAGTAATCTAAGCCAGGTATGGCAGGCAGCAATAGGAGTGGACTGATGCACAAATTAAATAAAAAGTGTGGACAAACAAAAAAGATAGCTGTGCAGAAAGGAACAAGAGGATATGTGCTTTGAAAAAAGCAGCTGGTTTCCACAGTGGCGTACACACAGCAATACAGCTATCACGGAGCCTTCTAGGGCAGCCCAATGAGCTACAGCGCTGAGGAAAAAAAAAAAAAATAGCTTCCACTGTTCCTGCACACCGAAGGTGGTGTTGGACAGTGGAAATCGCTACAGCACAAGCGGTTTGGTGGTTAGTGGACCCTGCCTAACGCTCTCCCTGCTTCTGACGAAGCGGCAGCAACCTCTCCCTAAGCTCAGATCAGCAGCAGTAAGATGGCGGTCGGCGGGAACGCCCCTTTATAGCCCCTGTGACGCCGCAGACAGCAAGCCAATCACTGCAATGCCCTTCTCTAAGATGGTGGGGACCAGGATCTATGTCATCACGCTGCCCACACTCTGCGTTCACCTTCATTGGCTGAGAAATGGCGCTTTTCGCGTCATTGAAACGCGACTTTGGCGCGAAAGTCGCGTACCGCATGGCCGACAAGCACAGGGGTCGGATCGGGTTTCATGAGACGCCGACTTAGCCAAAAGTCGGCGACTTTTGAAAATGATCGACCCGTTTCGCTCAACCCTAGTCTTGACGGATCCTGTGCAGATTTGGAAGACGGAAGTGTGAAAGAAGCCTTAGACACCACCTTCTCCTCCTGATTGTGTCTTCCTATCTAAAGAGGCAATTTGCATATATTAATTTTGCAGAGTAGTATTGCATGGCCTATAAGTTTCCTTACGTTAGTAAATCAGGCATGTCAATCTCCACAAGGAGAGATGTTACCCCTCAGACTCCAGTCAGGCGCCTCTCATACAGCCAAATAAGATCTTATGCTTTGTACTTACGAGGGACAACATTCCGAACAATTTGCCAATTGAGATTCTGGTTCGGCTTTTATCCCAAGTCATATGGAAAGGCTCGTTCACGGGTCGATAATGAATTTGTAGATTATGGAATTGAACGACAGAACTTTGGCGGTTCTGCACCCCTGCATATAATAAAGTTACCCCTTCACTATCCTAAGCCACTAGGCACATTCGATCTTAATCAATGATTAACTGTACACCTTTTGGAAAATCAGGTGATTACAATAAAAATTATATTGTCATACCATGTTAGACAGAAAAATGGATGCAAATACTTTTATGCCCAAAAGTATTCTCAGAGTGATATCTTTATTGGCTGTCCTGAAAAAATATATTTGCAAGCTTTGAGAGCACAGGGGCTCCTTCTTCAAGCCCTGCCTGAAGAATACTTTTGTGGCATAAAAGTATTTACAAGGAATATTTGGTGTCAAGTCCATCATTTAGTACAATTGATGATATTGATAACTCCATTAACAAAACAGACCAAAAAGAGATAATAGGTACTGCTAACACAAAATCACTTAAGGTGGCCATATACCTTGGATAACTGTTGGCTAAATCAGCTATCTCTCCGGATACCTTGATAAACATGAACGCTAGGCCTGGCCAAACGTTCGTGTGTTCTCTACTGGATCGATACTTCCATCCACCCACATCAGCTATTGGGAGAGAGTCAGGATGCCCCCATATGCATTTGATGCCATTCCTATCAAAATCTGTGGATTTGGACAACTTTTTTATGTTTGAGGTCCTTTAGATTATTATGGACCTCAAAAAAATATTTTCACTAATGCTTAAATCATCAAAGTTGGAAAAGTGAGTATAATGAGAGCATTTTGCAATGGAAAATTTCTAATCCGCACTTGTAAAAATTGGTCTGCGTACTGTAGCAGAACTGCTGTTAAAGGGTTTGTACACTAGATAAAAGATTACCGTAGATGGAAAAAACCTGGTGATAATTCAACCTGGAAGCATTGTAGATTACAGGAGCCATTGGGGAATTAGTAAACAGCATGATTCATTTTATACTCTGCTAAGTAGCAGGAGTCATTCAGAACGTGACCAGCAGGAGAAATGTCGCATTCTCAGCAGTTGTCCCACGTTAGCTATAGACATCAGTCTGCGATTGGGACAGTGAATTTTACACTGCTGTATATTGGTGCCTCTTCTCATGTTTAGATTGCATCTTTGGAGTGGTGTATTTCTTAGCTTCGATGATACTGTGCACAAAAAATCAGAGATATTTTTGAATTCACAGTCCATTACAATTCATTAGGAAGATTATGAATGTCCGGCAGCGTCTCACCCCTCTATAGACACAACAAGAACAGCAAAGGTGAACATACAGAATGTTGGTGGGACTTAGAGAAGATAACTACTGGCCAACCAACTTTTAACACTCAGCTTGCTTTTACTCTTTTCACATTTTTTTAGTGTGATCAATTCGGCAACTTTACCATGTAAAAACTATGGAAATCTAAATTTCCACTAAAATCAAATAGATTTGCTTGATTCTGTTAAAAGGGTTATCCAGAACTATTACATTTTTTATACTATAGACCTAAGAACTAACTACCTGCCTGATGTGCTTGGCATCGATCTCTGGTGGCACAGAGCAGTCACAGTCCGCTCCTGGCGATTCAGCAGATTCCACTAACGTCACATCAGCAGAGCAGCGACTTCTTATCCACTCTCCTCTGTTGATGGGGCGTGACTGCCAATGTCATGATGATTGACAGTCGGCTCCCTGCTGCCTAACTGCGAGTACCTGGAGGTCAATCAGCATGACATTGGCCATACACACCATTGACAGGGCAGCTCGGGAGAAGAAGATCTGCTCTGTCGATGTGGAGAGGGTGAATCGGTGGCATGAGGGGACAGTGACCGCTCTGAGTTGGCACTGGGTAGAATAGGGGGTTAGTTGTTACAACCCCTGGCAAAAATTATGGAATCACCGGCCTTGGAGGATGTTCATTCAGTTGTTTAATTTTGTAGAAAAAAAGCAGATCACAGACATGGCACAAAACTAAAGTCATTTCAAATGTCAACTTTCTGGCTTTAAGAAGCACTAAAGAAAATCAAGAACAAAAAATGTGGTAGTAATGTGATCTTCTTTTTTTCTACAAAATAAAACAACTGAATGAACATCCTCCAAGGCCGGTGATTCCATAATTTTTGCCAGGGGTTGTAGTTGCTAGTTTTTAGGCATCGTAAAAAAAAATAATAATGTAGTCCTAGAGAACCACCTTTTGTTTGTTGCCCGTGTGTGTCTAATGCATTTGTGCCACTGACGCCATATCTTTAAAATATAAGTACGCTTCTAATAATCTGCAATACTGTGCACATCGTAACCCGTCTTAGAGCTGTCAGTTGCCCCATAATACAGTCTGCATGTAACCAAATAGTGGGAAATATAGAAGGTAAGGAAACATCTTCCTAATAAATGATTGCTAAATGCAATATATACCGTATGCAAATCAAATATGTCATTACATACAATCCAAAGTTCCAAAGGCCGGCATTGTCTAAAATCTCCTCTTCTGATATTGTTATCTTGGATTTTTTATAACAGAAGCATTGCACCACACTGATTATATTTATTGCTTGCTGACAAAATCCATAAAATTATTTCATAATGGGTTTGTGCAGAAGACTCTTGGAAGAGCAGTAATTATAGGCCATAGCTACAACAAATCATATGCAAGCAGATCACAAATAATTCTAGAGACAGTATCATTAATGAGTCGCAAACTTTTATGGGGTAGTATGACCTGGAGTACTATACTTAATACAAGTTACTACTAGTGCTATTATCATGACAACACTTCCATTTAGTGGATAGTCCTTAATACACGTTGTGCTATGCTAGAAAAATATATAGGTTTGCAATGTGTTACAGACAACGGATCTGAGGAAACAATCCTCGCAGTGTGTGATTTTTAGGTCCATTTACAATATGCAACTGCTCTTGGTGCATATATTAAACCAGAAGGCCAAACATTGTTTTGTTTGACCTTCCCTGTGCCAGAATAAGAGTATTATATATTATTCACCATTTAAATTACTATACCAAAAAGTTAAAGTCAAGGAGTTGTGGAAATCACAGGATCAACAGACATGTTAAAAAAAATAAAAATAAAAAATAAATATATATATATATATATATATATATATATATATATATATATATATATATATATACACTCACCGGCCACTTTATTAGGTACACCTGTCCAACTTCTTGTTAACACTTAATTACTAATCAGCCAATCACATGGCGGCAACTCAGTGCATTTAGGCATGTAGACATGGTCAAGACAATCTCCTGCAGTTCAAACCGAGCATCAGTATGGGGAAGAAAGGTGATTTGAGTGCCTTTGAACGTGGCATGGTTGTTGGTGCCAGAAGGGCTGGTCTGAGTATTTCAGAAACTGCTGATCTACTGGGATTTTCACACACAACCATCTCTAGGGTTTACAGAGAATGGTCCGAAAAAGAAAAAAAATCCAGTGAGCGGCAGTTCTGTGGGCGGAAATGCCTTGTTGATGCCAGAGGTCAGAGGAGAATGGGCAGACTGGTTCGAGCTGATAGAAAGGCAACAGTGACTCAAATCGCCACCCGTTACAACCAAGGTAGGCCTAAGAGCATCTCTGAACGCACAGTGCCTCGAACTTTGAGGCAGATGGGCTACAGCAGCAGAAGACCACACCGGGTACCACTCCTTTCAGCTAAGAACAGGAAACTGAGGCTACAATTTGTACAAGCTCATCGAAATTGGACAGTAGAAGATTGGAAAAACGTTGCTTGGTCTGATGAGTCTCGATTTCTGCTGCGACATTCGGATGGTAGGGTCAGAATTTGGCGTAAACAACATGAAAGCATGGATCTGCAGCGCCCCAGAGTCCTGGTCGTTGCAGTACTGTGGCTCCGCCACTAAGGGGAGCCACGGTGCGTTCGATGGCACTGAAGGAGTTCCTCCAATCAGGTATCACAGACACCAATATGTTTCACAGCTGGGCCTCCGGGGGGAGCTAAGGGTGCTATTCATTAGGCCACTCCCCACCATAGTGGGTAAACTGGGGGTCAGGCAGGAAGTTAGTAGAGAAAGCTGACTGGATCGAACGAAGCAACACCTAGTGAGAGAGGGTGTTGTGGAGGAAGAGACAGTAGGGTCTCTGCCAGGGGTGGGATCCTGGCAGAGGCTTGGCATTGAAAAGAACGTAACGGGACCGTGCCTGCTCAGAATAGCGGCGGTGCCCTAAGAAAGGATTAGAAGCGAGATAGATTGTGCTGAGTGAGAAACGAAATCAAGCAGAAGGAGAATACCAGCAGGGGTTTTGTTGAAAGAGGCAGCACCTTGCTGAGGCGCATTACCGGTGGCCGGAACGCCGAGGGAGTGGAATAAGATACAGCTTTAAGCCATACTCCAAACAGCGGCAGGACAGTCAGTCTCAGGCGGGCTGTCTACCACATATCACCTATGAAGTCTTGGGGGGCAATTGCGGGAGAGGGGCGTCTCTAGGGTCCCGGAAGAACTCCAGGCCTACCTGACAAACGGGTGCCGTTCTTACTGTAACATCAGGAAGGGACGGAAGATTAGCAGAAGATCAGTTAATCGAGTTGTGAGGGAACTTAAGAAACAGACACAACAGTTGTGGGGTACTTTCCGTAAGCACAGCAGGGAAGGACTACAACACAAAGCGCTAAGAAGGAAGGCACTGATTTCCACCTGTGAGGAGAACTCTGGAGGTGCCATTGAACCGGCCGGACTTGCGCAGCCTGGTGGACCGGATTCTGGACTGAGGACCGAGAGATCTCCAGTAAAGAGGTAAAGAGACTGCAACCTGGTGTCCTCGTTATTTACCGCGACCTGCACCCCACAACTGCACCGCTATACCACCGTTAACAGTACCTATTTGCAACGGACGTCCCCCACTGACAGACAGGGCCACGGACCGGGTCTAGCCACCGTGACAACCCCAGGACTGAGATCCCCGAGGCCCGGCTCCGGGTACCCCTCGGCCCTGCGGCGGTGTGGGGGCGCTCCAGATCCATCCTGCCTTGTATGGAGCATCTTTGGGATGTGCAGCCGACAAATCTGCGGCAACTGTGTGATGCCATCATGTCAATATGGACCAAAATCTCTGAGGAATGCTTCCAGCACCTTGTTGAATCTATGCCACGAAGAATTGAGGCAGTTCTGAAGGCAAAAGGGGGTCCAACCCGTTACTAGCATGGTGTACCTAATAAAGTGGCCGGTGAGTGTATATATATATATATACACAAATGATGAAAAAATGGAAACAACTGCTGATTTATTCAGTCCCACTGGCAGAAATAAACGTGCTTAAATGCCATGGCATTCTATCAATGATGCTATTAATGGTTGTTTGCGGACTGTTCTGAATGCACTTGGGCACACAAATTATCAAGATCTGCTGCTGGTAGCTCCCTTTGCAACTGCTAATCGATTATGTCCCAGATGTCCTTAGTGAGTGACAAGTACAGAGAAGCTGCAGGGCCTGGTAGCATGTTTAGGTCATACAGACTGCTCATAGCAGCATGTGGTAAAGTGGCTCCTGGAACAAAGGGACTGCAAAGGGAACTGCCAGCAGCGGATCTTGATGATTTGTGTGCCCAAGTGCTTTCAGCGTGGCAGAACAATCTTTAGACAACCATTGATAACCTTATTGATAACAAGCCGAGATGTGTAAAGGCCCCGTCTCACATAGCGAGATCGCTAGCGAGATCGCTGCTGAGTCACTAGTTTTGTGACACAACAGCGACCTCCATAGCGATCTCGCTATGTGTGACACGTACCAGCGATCAGGCCCCTGCTGCGAGATCGCTGGTCGTGTCGGAATGGCCTGGACCTTTTTTTGGTCGTTGAGGCCCCGCTGACATCGCTGAATCGGTGTGTGTGACACCGATCCAGCGATGTCTTCACTGGTAACCAGGGTAAACATCGGGTTACTAAGCGCAGGGCCGCGCTTAGTAACCCGATGTTTACCCTGGTTACCAAAAAAAACAAACAGTACATACTCGCCTTTCGGTGTCCAGGTCCCTTGCCGTCTGCTTCCTGCTCTGACTGAGCCGCCGTACAGTGAGAAGTGAGAGCACAGCGGTGACGTCACCGCTGCTCTCACTTCTCACTGTACGGCCGGATCTCAGTCAGAGCAGGAAGCAGACGGCAAGGGACCTGGACACCGAAAGGCGAGTATGTAGTGTTTTTTTTTTTATATTTACGCTGGTAACCAGGGTAAACATTGGGTTACTAAGCGCGGCCCTGCACTTAGTAACCCGATGTTTACCCTGGTTACCCGGGTGCTGCAGGGGGACTTCGGCATCGTTGAAGACAGTTTCAACGATGCCGAAGTCGTTCCCCTGATCGTTGGTCGCTGGAGAGCGGTCTGTGTGACAGCTCCCCAGCGACCACACAGCGACTTACCAACGATCACGGCCAGGTCGTATCGCTGGTCGTGATCGTTGGTAAATCGCTTAGTGAGACGGGGCCTTAAGTGCGTACATCTCTACACATGGTGCTGATACTTAATACTGAATAAATCAAAATGATCTGAAAATTTGGTTTCCAGTTTTCCACCATTTGCATATTATTAACATGTCTATTGACCCTGTAATTTTCATAGTTTCACGACCTTTCCTTCTTACTGTTGCAATTTGATGGATGATGGAGTATATGTATTGAAAACAAAAACAAAACGCAACATAGCCATAACACCTTTATTTCCTTATTATTCGAAAGTGTTTTTTTTTTCTTTTCTTTTTTTATTTCTTCACAAAGGTCCAAATGTATAAAATAAAATGAATATATATACTCAAGTGTTTGCCTCCTTTTGATTTCCATTGATATAAATACATCTTAGTAGTCCATGCCTTAGAATACTGGTAAGATTGGTAACTTGGTGTAAAGCTGTGTAATTTACAACAAAAAGAAAAAATCTGCACAACTAAAGCCTATATACAGACATACAGGCTTAACTTCAAACTTAAAGAGGTCCTGCTATTAGGTCAATATTGATCAGTTTTTGCTTTTATTTTATTCTCGCTGCTGTCCTGAGTATTCCAGGTTTTTTTTAATCTTAAATACAGTTTCAGAGATATGGGCCATTTTATTTAGTACTAATTTGTATGGTCTCTAGCAAGGGAACACTGCTCACAATATTCTCTGGGGGCGAATCTTTAGGCCTCAATACATCATTACTTTGTGATCACTGCCCTCTTGTAAAGACCATAAATAGTAGCACTAAATAAAAAGTGCCCATATCTCTGAAACTGTATAAAACAAAACACAGAATACTCAGGAGAGCTGTGGGAATAAAATAAGACCGGACACTTTTTACTTTTTACCTGGTGATAGGTCTTTTTTAAGTATTGTATGCTCGGCCTGTTATCCACTACTTGATTTAACCCTTTACTTGTTATTGTAATGTAGTACAATATCTGAAGACATAACATAGTTGCCTAGAATAGCCACTACAGTAGATGTAAGTGCTTTAGTTATGCACATGAGGAAGAATTAAGTGAGCTGACTATATATATATATATATATATATATATATATATATATATATATATATATATATATATATTATATATATATATATATATATATATATATATATATATCTATATAAATATATATATATATCTCTATATAAATATATATATATATATATATATATATATATATATATACGCAGTACATACACACAGTGGAGAGAGTACGTATTTCACACACTGACTATTTTGCAAGTTTTCCTACCTACAAAGAATGGAGAGATCTGTAATTTTTATTGCAGGTACACTTAAACTGTGGGATACACGATCTAAAACCAGAAGATCCCATTGTATGATTTTTAAATAATGAAATTGTATTTTATTGCATGAAATAAGTATTTGATCACATACCAACCAGCAAGAGTTCTGCCTCTCACAGACCTGTTAGTTTTTTTTTAAGAAGACCTCCTATTCTGCACTCATTACCTGTACTAATTGCACCTGTTTGAACTTGTTATCTGTATAAAGACACCTGTCCACACACTCAATCACACCCCAACCTCTCCACCATGGCCAAGACTAAAAATCTCTCTAAGGACACCAGGGACAAAATTGTAGACTTGCACAAGGCTAGTATAGGCTACTGGACAATAGAGAAGCAGCTTGGTGAGAAGGCAACAACTGTTGGCACAATTATTAGAAAATGGCAGAAACACAAGATGACTGTCAATCTTCCTCGGTCTAGGGCTCCATGCAAGCTCTCGCTTCATGGGGTAAGGATGATTCTGAGAAAGGTCAGAAATCAGCCCAGAATTACACAAGAAGACATGGTCAATGACCTGAAGAGAGCTTTAACCACAGTCTCAAGCATTACCGTTAATAGCATACTGCACCATCATGGATTAAAATCCAGCATGGCATGCAAGGTCACCCTTCCCACACCAGCACATGTCCAGACCCATTTGAAGTTTGCCAATGACCATCTGGATTATACAGATGAGGTATGGGAGAAGATTATGCAGTCAGATGAGGCCTAAATAGAACTTTTTGGTATGAACTCCACTCAATGTGTTTGGAGGAGGAAGAAGGATAAGTACAAGCCCAAGAACACATCCCAGACATGAAGCAGAAGCATGGTGGTGGAAACATCAGACTTTGGGGGTTCTTTTCTGTAAAGGAGACAGGATGACTGTACTGTATTGAAGGCAGGATGGATGCAGTCATGTATCGCAAGATTTTGGCCAACAACCTCCTACCCTCAGTAAAAGCATTGAAGATCGGTCAGGCTGGGTCTTCTAGCATGACAATGACCCGAAACACGCAGCCAGGGCAACTAAGGAGTAGCTACATAAGAAGCATTTCTGGGTCCTGGAGTGGTCTAGCCAGTTTCCAGACCTAAACCAATAGAAAATCTTTGGGGGGAGCCGAAACACAATGTTGCCCAGCGACAGTCTCAAAACCTGAAAGATATGGAAAAGATCTGTATGGAGAAGGGAGCCAAAATCCCTGCTGCAGTGTGTGCAAACTTGGTCAAGAATTACAGGACACCTCTGACCTCTGTAATTGCAAACAAAGGTTTCTGTACCAAAAATATTAAGTTTTGTTTTTCTATTGTATCAAATACTAATTTCATGCAATAAATAATGTTTAATTCAGTTGGAAAGGGGAAATGGAAATAAGTCACAGTTCTGATATTTTACTTCCACCCACAACAATATAGTTGGCCATTTTTACCCCTTTCACAACTGTCCTCAGGATCAGGAAGCAGAGTGCTGGCTGGTCTAAGCAAAATCCACAGGTTCAGTTGACTTCAATGTCTATTGTCAGCTTTACATCCTTTTTTTAGGTGTCTGTTTTGCTTCATGGGTTATTTTAGACAGCGATCACTCTAGCTTTCTTTTTCTTGTTGCATTTGCTACAGTAATATAATTTTTCATTACTTTTGACCACCAATAGATTCAAATAAATTATTTAGTGGCAACCATGTATTTTGCCTATTCTAGTGGCTAAAATTATTTTACGTGTAGAACAGAAAAAAATCAACACCATTTCATTAACCATTTTATATGTGACGTTTATATGGAGGCAATTCCTGTTTTAAAAATAGAAATTCTCGACCATCTATTATATATTAGCACACCACCTTGAGGTTGACTGCAGTAACTACACGATACATTGGTTATCCTGACAAATATATCTCTGCTAATAACACAAGATCAATAGATATTCACGCTCCCATTTTCTAGAATGCTGCATCTTTTGCTTATTGAACTTCATTCTGTGAATATCTGACCATTTCGACCTATACAGTAAAAGAGATGAAAAAACCCCCAAGGGTTCCATCAGACGTCCAATTTTGGATGACACTTTGATCACAGTCTTGTCCGAGTATCGTCAACTATTCTCATATGTGGCGGAAAGAAAAAAGTTTATCCACCTTCTCCAGTCTGATAGTCTGTGATAATTGGATTGCACTCAGATGTCATCCAATTTTTTTTACGGATCTATAGGCTCGCATTCCCGGCTTTGATCCGAACCTTGGATGCAAAATTAGACATGTCTCCGTGATCTTTTGCAGATTGCACGGCACACAAAAATCACGGTCATGTGAATGGCACCACAGACTATCATACATATGAATGCTAGTATTGAATGAGCCCTCTTAGCATCAAACCTAATGTGCAGAATTATGATTACAGCTTTGGAGCATAATACAGGCTGTGATTCAAGACCAGTACAAGGTGTGTGATGCAATGGATTGGCTCAACATTTTTGTATCTTGTATAGCTTTAGGCTAGGGCTACACAATGATGTGTATCGCAAGAGCAATTCTAATACAAGTCATGTAGCCAAAATCATTTATGTAGCTAGTCTGCATCTGGCTGTTGGGTGACTACTTTGTTAAACCTGTCAGACAGGTCAGATGCAAGTTGCATTGGCTTTTTACTTGCATTTGGGTTTTTGTGAGTAAATTACACCCAAAATCCAAAACTTTTTTTTATAGCACTTGCTGTGCAATAATGGTAGACTGCAGTTTGCAACACAGCCTCATTCACTCCTTTGGATGGGTTCACATGATCCGGAACTAGCAGCGCTTTGGACGTAGCGCATGTTCGCTGCATCCAAAATGCTTCTGTCTATTGAACTCAGGTAAATCCCCATGTGCTCACTGAACTGTGCCAATTCACTGCGTTCAATGCAAGATAAATAGACATGCTGCAGTCTGAAGAGATGTGCCACATGTCTGTCTCCGCGGGTGATCCACAGGCATCTGTGGATACAAAGTGGATGTGATATGCCATCCACTATGCTGTAACATCTGTCTGCTGTGGGTGGGACGCTGCATAAGTACACAGCGTCAAAAGCGCAGCAATTCCAGATCGTGGGCATATACCCTTATAGATACAATGTCTCATGCCACACAAAGATCTTCCATGGTACACAGCACGTTACCTTGTACCCCAACCTTATAACAAAAATAATGGTATTAAATTTATTTTTATCTAAATGTATTTATTGGTAATAGTAACTTAAAAGATTATATATGGTGATGCTCGAGACTAGAATACATGACATTAAACAACTCGATTTTGTAAATGTAAACACGATTGTTTTTTTCCTGTACTAAAATGACAGCATATTTTATTCTACAATTAAATGTGTCTGCCTTTTTAAACATCTTCATTCTGTAATGTCCATTCTGTAATGATTTTAATTTAAAAAGTACAATTTTAAATAACACCAATATTATAAAACATTTTATACAATTAATAGATTAATGAAATACATACAAGTATAAAAAATTAAAACAGAATTTCTCTTAGCATTGCTACAAAAATAAATCAAAGCTTTTTTCCTAACTGACTCAATCTTAGTGCTGGTGGTTATGTGTTGAGTCTTTGGTTATATCTAACTTCTGCTCAGCTACATCAATTTACAATCTGGACAACGGCAGTAGTCTTCTCTTTTTGCAATGTAGAGTAATAGTGCTTAAAGGAACCCCATACAGCTAACAATATGGACACAGTTTCTGGAGGACATTTTCATCAATTCTGTTGTTTGAGAAACCATCTCAACTTGAATGTGCAGTACTGATAGCCTAAATTCAGATTATGTACTGTAGTTTGCTCTAATTTGGCCAGCTCCCCTTGACCTCTTCTTCATTTCTCTATGGCACACAATATCCTCTTCCTCCATCTTCACTTGTGCATGGCTTCCAGTGTCAAGAAGGCCTTGAACATCATGAAGCACTTCACCAAAGCAGTTGATTAGGCCTTAGGCAACATGCAAAAACCACACACAATGAAGATGGAGGAAGAGGACATCAAGTGCCGTGGAGAAATGAAGAAGAGACCAAAGGGAGTTGCGTGGATGAGCTGACAGAGCTCTTCGGAGGCAGAACAAGAAAGGTAATATTTTTTCACCACTTTTCAAGCCCTCCACAAATCAGAAAAATTGTGTCCTGCAAGCTGCCATTTTGTTGTATTTGAATCACAAAAGGTTTGGATTGGGGAGAATGCAAAATTTGAGGCAAATTCCAATAGCCTGAAAGAAGTAGGCTCATCTCTAATTCGTAGGATTTTTAGCCAAACGAGTTGAGTTGTTTAAGATGAGAAGATAGGTCTGCTTTTTGTTTAGCAACATGGTTTGTAAACCACTGTGAATATGAAAATGCTAAAAAAATAAGTCGAACAAAATAAATAAATAATAAATAGTCCATGGACTGTGGTTGCTGTTGCTGGTCAGCCTCTCATTTGACTGCTTGAAACAGCAAATGCACTAATTATTTTAATCTCAAAATAAACCCTTTAATCTATTTGCAGTTACAAAATGTATAAGGCAGTGTTCACATGTTGCAGCTTTGTTGCCGAAATCACGGTAAAACTAGCTTTTTTGCCACAATTTTGGAATATAGTGGCAGGATGATGCATTTTTGCTGCAGAAAAATGCACTGCGACTCAACATGTAAATGCAGCCTAATTGAAATCCAAACCTAATCACATATTTAGGGTGACAACTGGTTTTGTGGAATCTGATATGAACCAAAGTATCTATAAGTGAGTCACAATCTCGAGTATGGGTCAAGACCAATATGATGAGAACCGTCTTACCAGTAAAAAAATTCCTTGTCGAATCCTACTGGTATATGAAGTCTATCTTGGCTATTATAGCAAATGAAAGCATATACTTTCAGTTCTATGCCACAATTAACATAAATATGAAACAGATATTAATCCAATTGGATGCTCTCAGCAAAAAAACAGCATGGTCACAATTTAACAGCAACAATAGACCTGGTACTGTAATACTTTCTGCGTTCTGTAACATTACAAGCAATATTCGGCAAGTGGCCACATAAGAATAATATGGACATATTTCAAATGATTGGAAATTATTAGAAATGTAATCAGGCTCCACTCACATGCCTTATCTGTTCTGTTTCCGGAACAGAAAAACAGAATAAGTGATCATTTGTATCAGATACGCAACAACTAATGGCACACATAATGGAAGCCGAGGGACCCAATTATGGGGTCAATTTGATGTTTATTTTTTAGAGTGGAAATGCCTAATTTTTTCTTCCATTCTAAAAAACTGAAACCCAAATGGATGTCACAACCAAAGGGTCCCCCACTGCTTCCTTTTGCACAACTGATGCAACGAATCACTCATTCTGTTTGTCTGTTCCTAGAACGGGACAGACAAATGGAATAACTGCATGGACAAGTGAGCTGAGCCACCTTAGAGTTCACTCTAACATGTCTAAACCCTAAATCTCTGCTGGAACCTAACCATAAGGGCAGCATTGTCCCAGTGACCACTATAAACGTTGTAATAAAAAACAATTGGGTGATGTTACATATGACCGACTACTATAACACTGTAAAACAAATCTTATGCATATCTTATCAACTTAAAGATGTTTCTTAGCTCGTAAAGAATATCTAAAAGTAGCTGTACAGGTCTAAATGCTCACCAGGTGATGACCCTGTAACATAGTAACATAGTTATTAAGGTTGCAGGAAGACTTTAAGTAGATCAGAAGTTGTTATCATTAAATGATAAGGGAGCTGCACCTTTGTTTTGATGCTGAAAGAGCTTTCTGTGAGTATAGGTGAACATAATACCCTAGCCTCACAGTTTCCTGCTGCTAGGGGATTAATGCATTCCTCCTGATAGATTGATGGTTCAGACCAGTGGTCTGGTTGTGCTGCTACCCCTATACTGTGGGCTCTGCCTCTGGAGCATCAGAATGGCCAGCTTCAGAGCAGCACTTAGTTACAATCTTTTTGTTATAAAGCTAGTAAGCTCTGCTTTCTTTGATGCTGATAGGCTGCAGAGGTGGCAGGCAAGAAGCAGTAAACAATATCATTAAAAGAGGTAATTGTAAAGTTACTTGTTTTTATGAGCACTTTGCAACTTTACCTATTTAAGAAGATGAGATAACCGCCATTTCCTGTTAATACTTTTTTCCCTTACAGACACTGCCCGTTTACAGTTATCTGCATACCCTTCTACCTCAAAGTGTAAAGTAATGCTGTAATTACGTCCTGTCCTCACATACATCTTCTACCAGATATACATTTTCTATTGACACACCTCTCTGACGTTCTTCTGCTGCTGCCTAGCATGAGAAACACATTCAGGCCAAAAACAGAGAAGGAGAAGAGATAGTAAGGAAGCATTGGACATAAGAGGCAAGTGAAGTGTGACATAATGTACAACAGGGGAATGTCCTCACATGTTCAGAGTATAGGACATGACAGGAGCAGGATATACGATTCAGGAGCCTGGTCATGAGTGAAAGTTAGACTGAGCATAATTAGACGTCTATAAACTACAGTCATTACATTAGTAAGTGACTTATTTTGCTGCATGTAAACCATTTGCAAATAAGATCAAAAAACCCTTTTAAGTCTAATAGTGGCAATATACACAAGTAAGACTATAAGTGCAGTAAAGTACTAATATTACTGTTTTTATCACATAGTAATCATGAATGTTTCTTGTGAGCAGAGATGTCATAATATATCATAATGGCCAAAATAAAAATCATTAAAGTTATCTATTACAGAAAATAACCAGCTTCTTTTCAGATAAAAATATGTACTTTGAATTAAGATTCTGTAAAGTGTATCACTACATTTACAGAACCTTTTGCTTTGTTCGGTCACCAAGCTCCAATATGAATTCCTTCGATTTTATATCCTACAGTTGAAGGGTTATATTAATGCTATTAAAATTAGTTAGTAGCCATGTAAACCCTTCCGTGCTATATTGTTACATTAGAAAACAGGAAATTTAAAACTAGGTTCTTCAAAGACAAATTGAAAATGACGGTGCGAGTTGTGAGAATAGCTCGTAGACTCTACTTAGCCGGTGAGATCTGCAACAAATCACATTGTGTTACATTATTTTTTATATTAGCCCAAGTCGATTTGCTATGTGAAAAAGGTATACAGCAAAATGCTATAGTTATTCTTTACTGTGCTGAGTTACACTAGGCAGGTGTCTTACGTATTAAGGCACTGGTCAATATAAAAAGGAATCGAGCCCAAGAGCCTCCAGTGGGTAAACGTAATGTCACGCACATCAGAAAATATATTGCTTCTCTAGAAAATATTCCATTTACATGTTCTTAGTTCCTTAAACGAAAATGTGAAATTAATAAATATAACAGTGGCAAAAAATATATTTTGGTTTCCAAACAGTGTAATACTATTTTGTACCACGAGACTCTACGATGCTGTAAGTGTTGCTTATTCTATGTCACAGTTCGTTTTTGGCTGGCTGCTGTCTCCGTTCAGCAGACTTCTTTCCTGCTGTTCTGCTAGTAATTTCCACATCTGTTTGTTCCTCATGCAGCCCTCCAGTAATGGGTAGCAAGATTCAGACACCTCTGCCAAGGCCTACAACAATAAATAAGCCACAAAGGTCAACAGATCCATAGTTATAAAAATAGTAAAGCTGAAGAGTATTCAGACGTAGTTCAATGGGTAAAATGTACCCTTTTAATGACATAAAATCAAGTAAATTATGGCTCTATTCCTACTTGGCATTTTAGGGATAGGCCTACATGGTGACTTTGGCCATGGTTGAGCTCACCTTATGCCGTTGCTGCATCACAGCATAGTGTAAGTGAATGAGGTGACATTGTGAACCCCCCAAAGTAACACAACTTTGATACCAAAAGTAGCAAAAAATCCAAATTATTATGATTTTTTTGCTACTTACCTGTCATGGTTGAGGGACCACGTGGATGTGACCTTACTCTCATGCACTATGCTATGGTATACAGTGATCTTTGGCCAAACAACCTGTGTTGTGGGCATATTTGCCATGTAATTCCAGCCTAAAGGCAATCTACATTGTTGAATGGTGATTTCCACGGTTATTTAACTCCTTATCAAATTTTAGAGCATGTTCTCTTAGAAACAGGTCTATGCCCAGGAAAGTCCAAAAAGCCAGAGCCAGATTCACAGAGCTCAACTATCTACCATTGGAATGATGAAGTCACATTGGCAATAAGAAAACAGACTCCTAGATCCTGTAATATACCATACCCATATGTACTCCAGGTTCTGTGCATGTGACTGAAAACTATGGTACCAATTAACCAAACTCATACACAAACCAAAGCACTCAGTGCAGGTTTTAAGTGATAGAAACCCAACTTGTCTGCTTGAAAAAGACATTGTGTGAACACACCTTTAGAGACTACCAATGAGTGATATGTTACTTCCTACGATTGGGGTCTGTAAAGCTCTCTGAAGCATTTACAGAAATTATGCAAAGGGAAGGAAAAGGCTAAAAAATGAATTCAACTGCATTCATGACAGTGTGTTGTATGTCAGCCTTATACAGAGGGCTATAATGGGTCTATATATGCCGAAGAATATCTTTCTGACATGTGTCTTTGTTTTATCTTGGTATATCTCCATGTGGCGGAATCAATAACACTAAACAATTATGCTGACCAATAAATAGAGATCCTTAAAATTTTTTTTAACCTGCACCAGAAATGTTAGTTTTACATAGGGTGATGATAGGTAACATATTCAACTATAAGACCCAAATTTGCATACACTGGCAGTAGATGTTTAACATGCATGATGATTAGTTTCCTCAATGTATATGAATTTGAAACGTTGCACTTAAAGAGAAATATTTTTACATGTACGCACCTGATAGAGCTCCAAGCAAATTGCATCAATAAATCCAACCTGCATGCTGGGTATTTTATCTTTCTTCTCTCTGTTCATCAGATCCTGAAATCACACAAAATGCATTAAATGATATGGTTCCACTGAAAAGCCTTTGTTATGGCTGCCACCTGATGGTGGACGCAAGGAACTTTAAGCTGGTATTGAAAGGAAATGTTATAATATTACAGTGTGGCTTTTAAATTCAATTGACTTTCACGATGGTTCCGCCAGACATCCAATGCTAAATAAGCTCCTTGCAATGACCACCAACTAAGAAACCTCTTCCTTTATTATATATCCATCTATTTTCACCCTTGATTATAAGCAGTCTTGGACTGGCTCACAGGGGAACAGGTGAATCCCCCCTGTAGGTGTCATGTCCCCCTGGGAGACCTGGAGACAGACCATGACGTTGGGTAATGAATCGCACTCTTCTTTAGAGATGGTGTGATTCATGTCCTATTTCAAATGGATTGCCTTTGGTGCCTTTGGATTGCCGCTGCTGAGATGGTTAAGAACTCTTTCCATGCTGGCTGAGACCATACAACCAGGTTGTTCTCAACTGCATCTGCTTATCATTTACTCCCTCTATATATACTGGCTCTGGGCGTTTAGTCCCTGCTGATGAAAGATTTGTCTTCCTGTGCTGAGCGCTAAAGCTAAGTGGTTGAAATGGAGTTGTAGTAAGTACCGTATTTTTCAGACTACAAGACGCACTTTTCCCCCCCCAAAAAGGGGGGAAAATGGGGGGTGCGTCTAATAGTCGCAATGCAGGCTTACCGTGGCGGCAGAGGTGCGGTGGCAGAAGTGTGGCGGCAGAGGTGTGGCGGCAGAGGTGCTGGGTTGAGGAGGCGCAGTGAGCGGGGTCCCTTTCACTGGTGAGGTGATGCAGCAGCCCGGTAAGCAGCAGAGCCGGGTGAATCCTGTAGGTATCTGTGGTGGCCATCTTCCATCTTCCTGAGGCCGCGCGTGCGCAGATGGAGCGCTCTGTTTTCCGGGGCTTCAGGAAAATGGCTGCGGGAGGCCGCGCGTGCGCAGATGGAGATCGCGGTGGCCATTTTCCTGAAACCCTGGGAAGCAGAGCGCTCCATCTGCGCACGCGCGGCCTCAGGAAGATGGCCGCCGCCACCGATTACTACAGGATTCACCCGGCTCTGCTGCTTACCGGGCTGCTGCATCACCTCACCGGGGAAAGGGACCCCTCTCATGCAGTGGCGTGGGGGGCACAATGCGGGGGTGGGTCACCGGGCCGCGGCAGTGGAAAAAGCAGTGGAAAAAGTGAGTACAATGTGAGCTGTCATGTGCCTGTGCGGAGAGCGGTTGTGCTGGACGCGTATGGTATGGCAGGGCTTCTGCACCCTCATGTGGAGAGCAATGGCCGAGCCTTGATGCAATACACAGTTACTGTTGCTCTGAGCTTTTATTTCGCTGCTGCCTGGATATACGCCGCACACCGCAGCCGCGCATACACACAGGCGGCACGGCCAACATGGAGGCTGCGTGTGAGGCGCTCGGCAGGAGGCCGCAATGCTTTTCGGTCGAGATGGTAAACAGCGGCCCAGTCAGTAATGGAGCGCTGTCACTGCCAGCCTGTAGTCATGCGTGTCACTGCCCAGCCAGTACTGGAGCGCTGTCACTGCCAGCCTGTGCTCATGTGTCACTGCCCAGCCAGTACTGGAGCGCTGTCACTGCCAGCCTGTGGTCATGTGTGTCACTGCCCAGTCAGTAATGGAGCGCTGTCACTGCTAGCTTGTGGTCATGTGTGTCACTGCCCAGTCAGTAATGGAGCGCTGCCACCGCCAGCCCTCAGGTAAGATACTGTAAATTCGGACAATAAGACGGACCCCCATCTTATAAAAAATCTTTTTTTCTGCAATTTTCACCCCAAATTTGGGGTGCGCCTTATGGTCTGGTGCGTCTTATAGTCCGAAAAATATGGTATCTTTAGTTTGCAGTAGTACGTGTGTTTATCTCCTGATCCCTATTCCCATTTAGTTTATTCCTCCCTGCCCCTATCCTCCACCCAATTGTTGGTTTGTGCTTTTGTATGATAGAGGTTTTCTGTTATCCCTGTTTTGTCTTTGTGTCTTGATTTCCTTACATTTCTGTCCCAGGCCTCATGGGGTGGGAGAGGGGACAGATTAGGGTTTAATAGAAGCATAGCAAGGTCAGAGACCCAGGCCTCTGTACCTTCAAGAGTACTCTTGGGACAGGGATACTTAGGTTCCCAGTTCCAGGGACTGTTTGAGGCCTCTCTCCCTTACCGGAGATTGTCACATTGTGACAGTATGCCCCCATGCAGGAGTAGGCCTCACTCCCATACATAAGCAGGTGTCACAACACACTTAATTCACTATGTACAGACAATGACAGCATCTCATAATTCATTTAACAAACTAATTAGTTCTTTGAATAAAAGCATAGGTAAAAGTGCAAAAAGGGTCAGACAATATTTGCACGCAGCTGAACATTGGGTCCTTACTAAGGACTCCTTAGAGTCAATGTTACTGTTGGGCCTTTGGCACCCCAGTCTGACACTAAGCAGGTAGACATGACCAATATGTAATAAAGTTACTTCACAGTTTTGTAATTCATATGTCCCAAATAGCAGCATGCCCAACACAATGAACATTATACTTACAATTGGCTCAATTTTCAGTTCCCGTCTTTCTTTATCTCCTTGGTCATAAAATTCTGAAGCAACAAGTTCAGCTATCTGAAAGCAACACATGTATTTAGACAATATTATGCAAAGTTTTTGTCTCATAAAGAATACATTATACCAGCAAAATAATGTTTTTTTAAACTGTTGATAGTAACATTCTAAAAACATAAAGTTGGAAAAAAATATCTACCTTTGCCCTTTTGATTTTTTTTGGTGATGGCCTCTCTTGATTTCTATAAAGCAGTATGTGGGCATACCCAGGCACACGTTGTACTTTCATTGAAAGGGTAAACTCACACTACCGATTTCTCCACATCTGAGAAAAATGATCTGTTCAGGCTGGCATAAATTTTTCTCAGATGTGAAGTGATAAAAAAAGTTTCTCCACTTACTCCATTATATCGGTCCACGAAAATCTTACCTGATTTTTTTTTCACAGACCAACAGAATAGCATTGCGAATTTTGATCCATGACTGGGTTGAAAATTGGAAAAGTCTCCTTTTATCCTGGGGACCACTGGGTCCGAGGAAAAAATTCGGGACATGTGCCGAGCCTCATAGAATATCATAGGTTTGAGTGCTATCCATGAAAACTATCGATAGCGCTCATGAGAAAACTGGTCATGTGCACAAGCCCAAAATATGAATATGGCTTTCTAATTGCATTAATTTTATGCAGTTTTTTTGTTAATTAACCTATTCTTAACATCCACTTAAATAATGCTACTAAGGGTTTCCTTGTGCAACAGCAGAAGCTTATCATTCAGGGTATTCAGGTAACATTGCTTCCTGCTGCATTGGGTAGAATTACTGTTTTTGTTTATGCCAGTTATTAATAACAGCGATTAAAGTAAAAAAATATACACAATCCCTTATATAGCTCAATCATCACAAAAATAAAAATGTTAAGAGCCTTTGAATTTGGAAACATCAATGTGTTCTTCATTTTAATTGTTCAAGCATATTAAAAAATATATAAATTTGAAATTGTCACAATTGCACTGACTAATAGAATAAAGTTAACATATCATTTATAGCATGGAGAAGGTTGTTAAAAAAATAAATAAGCAAAATGAAAAACAATATTATAGTTGTAAATACGATACTGCATTAATCTGTTTCATGTGGAGTAAGGCCTAAAAGGACACTAAACGGAATGGGAAGGGAAGTAATGCTACAACATAAGGATGCAATGGAAAAATCAGAGGTGATGGGATCTCATTGCTCATATACAGTCCAGGGGGAAGTAAGGTTAAAGGGAACCTGTCACCTGTTTTGGCCGATATAAGATGAGGCCACTGCCTTTCAGGGCTCATACACAGCATTCTATAATGCTGCAGATAAGCCCCCGGTCCGACCTGAAAGGTAAGAAAAGTTTTACTATACTTACCCAGGGGGGCGGTCAGGCGCGGTCCAGTCCGATGGGTGTCACAGGTCCAGGTCCAGCACCTCCCATCTTCTTGCGATGCTGCGCTCCTGTTGCTTCATGGCTCCCCAAAATTGCGCTCCTGCACATGCGTACTTCTCTGGCCTGTTGAGGGCAGAGTAAAGTACTGCAGTGCGCAGGGCCTCTCTGACCTTTCCCAGCGCCTGCGCACTGCAGTACTTTGATCTGCCCTCAACAGGCCAGAGAAGTACGCATGTGCAGGAGCGTGATGCAGGGGAGCCATGAAGCAACAGGAGGGCGGCATCGCAAGAAGATGGGAGGTGCCGGACCTGGACCTGCAACACCCATCAGACTGGACCGCACAGGACCGCCTCCCCAAGTGAGTATAATAAAAATTATTTTTCTTATCTTTCAGGTCAGACCAGAGGCTTATCTACAGCATTATAGAATGCTGTGTATGAGCCCTGAAAGGCAGTGGCCGCATCTTATATCAGCCAAAACAGGTGACAGGTTCCCTTTAACGTAAAAAAGTCAATGTTCTGCTTTGACGATACTATCTTGTTTGAGATCTTCTCCAAGTAGTATCACTGACTGTGGTCCTGGAACAGCGAGTTCTCCCTTAGTCACACACCTCCATTTTTAAGTTACAAGTTTAAAGATAAAGGACATTCTGTGGTGGAAATCGACCAGCATTTTGAGTAAAACCAGAGCAGTTTATTAGATTTATCAAGAAAATAAATAAAATCAGAGTTAAATATTAAAAACTGTAAGTGGCATTTTCAGCTCAATATTTCAAAAATGAGCACCTCATTAATGCTGATCTGTATGACCTTCCAGGTCAGTGTGCCAAGAGGTTGTTGATTCCAAATTATTGGGCTTAAAGTGCCATTGTTGATGGCTCATTTTATGGTTTTGTGAGTGTATCTAATAATCTACTCTGGTTTTAATCAGAATAGTAATCTGGATCTGCATGTCCTTTATTGTTAAGCAGGCATTTGGGACTGGAGGTTTGTGACAGATTGAGAACTAGTCCATGACCTCTGTCAGTAATACTATTTGAAAAAGAACTCCAACCACATAGAAGATCAGCTGAATGGAAAACAGACTTTTTTTTTACGCTGAACTTATTTACCATTGAATTGCGAGGGGGTGGTGAGTGATCTATATCCCTTGATTTTTTTCTAAAGCGAATCTGTCGGCAGGTTTTTCTAGGTAATATGAGAGCAGCATATTGTAGAGACATGTTTTCTCTGCTCCGGTCAAAATGCTGAGCATATTTTTTTACTATGAGAGTAGAAAAACATAAAAAGTTGTGGGAATGTTACCCATTTGGGCGTGTCAAGAGGCAAAACAGGAAGAGTTTCCATTTAAAAGTCTATGCTGGTTTATTGCTACTTCACAAACCAGCCTTAAGCAAAGGGATAAATAAACAGCCTTTAATGCAGGCAAAACAAAAATAAACAATTCTTTGGCAAAGTCTTGTGAGAGCCAGTCCTGGCCACACAGGCTGGATAGCATCCAGTATACTGGCTCAGTCTGGAAATAACACATACGAGACCTTTTCCCTCCACACACAGGCCATGTGTCAAACAATGAACACCATCTTACAGGCTAAGCACACACAGAGGTGGGATATGTGGACAGCCAGTCCTGCCCATAAAACAGCCCAGATGAACCAAACAATCTTCCTAGTGCTATGTGCACAGGAGCAATACTCCAGGATTACATCACAGATGACATCCATCTGTGATACATACTTCTGATCAACTATGTGTCCTGTAGATGTCTTACATACCTCTTCTCTCTGCCTAAAACTGTAGGGCTTGGCAATTTCTACTACTAGACAGGGGACTCAAGAGGGCATCGGAATTACCCTGTAGCTTCTCGGCTCTATGTTCTACATGGAAGCTGAAATCCTGTATGGCTAAAAACTAGGGGTAACCGTAACATTTTTTCCCTTTTCTCCCTCATCCACCTGAGTGGGGCATGGTCTGATACTAATTTAAATTTTTGCTCTAAAAGATATTACCGTGATGTGCCCACAGCCCACTCTAAATATCCCGATGTCCCCTCATGCACACTGACTGTCATATCTTTTAATCTTATTCTTTAAATAGTTCAGTAAAGTTAATTTTTAACCATCTTTAGTTAGAATTCAGTTGTCTTCATTGGCAAATTGTAATTAATGTTAATGCCCTATGCTGACTGGGTAGACAGCAATTTTGTATGTTTGCACTGCCCACTTCATGGACAAGCATTCCTTTTCTGCAATGGAATAATTATTTTCCCATACGGAGAGCTTCCTACTGAGGTAGATTTTCTGAGAAAGGACTGCTCCTAAACAGACTTCTGAGAAATTTGTCTGGAGTACAAATTCCCTCTTGAAGTCAAGGGCAACCAGGATCGGTTGCTTACACAGAGTCACTTTCAATTCTTCAAAGGCCATCTATGCAGTCCATTTGGCGATAGCTGATTTAGTCCTCTTAAGGAGGTCAGTCAGGGGTGCGGCCATCATGGCAAAGTTTGAGATGAATCTCCTGTACTATCACACAATCTCTAGAAAGGCTCTAACTTGCTTCTGTGAGAGCGGTCTCAGACAGTTTTGGATCGTGTCCACTTTACTGATTTGGGGTTTAATCTTGCCACTACCTAGTACATATACAAGGTATTTTGCCTCTTCTTGCCCCATGGCACTTTTTGGGGGATTTATCGAAAACCTCGCCTTCCGAAGAGCATCAAACACCGCCTGGACCTTTTTCAAACACTGCCTGGACCCCGCTGAAGAATACCATATCATCCAGGTATGCCACGGTGTAATTCTTATGGGATACAAGGATCTAGTCCATGACCCTCTGGAAGGTGGCTGGGGCTCCCTGCAGTCCCAACTGCATCTGGAAAGATTATGGAAGCATCCATCGGGCGTAGAAAAAGGCATCTTCTCCTTTGCTTCCTGTGACATGGGGTTTGCCAATATCCATTAGTTAATTCCAAGGTGGTTATGTAGCTGACTGGTCCAAGTCTCCCGATCAGCTCATCGACATGACATCAGATATGGGTCAAACTTGGAGACTTCATTCAGTTTCTGATAATTGTTGCAGAATCTCCACTCGCTATCGGGTTTTGGAGCCAGGACAATCGGGCAAGATTATCTGCTCTTGGATTCCTCAATGACTCAGAGTTGCAACATACATCTAATTTCCTTGGAGATCAGCTCTAGTCAGGCCTCGGGCATTCGATAAAGCTTCAAGCTCACCAGTACATGGGGCGCAGTGAAAACCGCATGTTCTATGACCTTTGTACAGCCCGATAATTCGGAGAAAAAGTCCCTGTTCTGCTGCAGCAATTCCCGACACTGCTGTTTTTGGATTTTTAACAGCATCTCTGCTATCGTCACTCCTTCAATCTCGGCTTCTGGCTTGACCAGCAAACATGGAGTTTCAAGGGCTCTCTGTCTTGCCACAATGTGATGAAATTGATGTGGTAGACCTGGTGTGGCTTACATCTTCCCGGTTGATGAATCTTGTAATACAAATCACCAAGCTTTTCCACCACCTCATAAGGCCCCTTGTCACTTGGCAAATAACTTACTCTCCATTGTAAGAATTAGTACTAGGACTCAGTCGCCGGGGTTGAACTGCTTTCCTCTGGCTGACCAGTTGTAGACCCTAGCTTGAGCTTCTTGTGCCTAGAGGAGATGTACATTTACGATGAGCATCACCTTCACAATCTTCTCCTGCATCTCACTGACGTGCTCAATGATGCTCGAGTGGGGCATGACTTCGTCTTCCCAAGTTTCCTTTACCATATCAAGGAGACCCCGCAGATATGAGCCATACAGAGTTTCAAATTGAGAGAACCCAGTAGAGGCCCGTGGAACCTCTCGGACAGAGAACAGCAGATACGGTAGGAGACAGTCCCAGCCTCTTCCGTCCTTTTCTATGGCCTTCCTAAGCATACTCTGCAATGTTTTATTAAATTTTTCCACAAGGCTGTCCATCTGGGGATGGTATATGGATGTCTTCAGTTGTGTAGATTGCAGGGCCTTACATAGTTCCCTTATCACCTTACTCATAAAGAGTGTTCCTTGATAGGTCAGGATTTCCCTTGGTAACCCTGTTTGGGAAAAACCATGGACCTACTTGGGGGCTATACTATTTGCTGTGAAGTCTCTCAGGGGAACTGCTTCAGGGTGGTCTATAATGACCAATATATATTGATGCCCAGGAGCAGATTTAACCAGTGGACCAAACAAGTAAATGGCAATTCTCTCAAACGGAACTTCTATGATGGGTAAAGGCACAAGGGGACAGTATCTGCAATACTTTAAGATTTCACGGCCAATAGAACCTCTCCGCATGACCTGTTCTTAAGTTTTGTCCATTCCCAGATGGCCCCCCCAAGACATGTGAAAAGGCCATGTCCAACACCCTCCGTCAATAGGGCCTAGGTACCAATAACTGTTCCCTATCTCACTTTCATAACCCGGTACAATACATCCTCACTAAACATAAAATAGGGAAACCCGGTGTCAGCCAGCCAGCATACCATTTATGACAGTTATATTACTGAACGTTTCGGTCCCGATGTTGGGAGGATCCAAAGTTTTTGCCGGTCACCTCTAGAGCATGAATCTCAGCCTCATGGGACACTACCTCCTCATCCCCCACAATGACACAAAAGGGACACTCGTCAGACTCTGGGTGTGGTGATACTTCTTTAGTGCAAACTCCTTTCTTATCCAAGCAACCAAGCACTGTCCCCTTCCCCCACAGGTCCCAAAACAAACAAAAGTCCCAGCCTGTGATAATGGCGGGCAATAAGTCTTGGAAGATGCTGACCTTATGGGACTCAGTACCTTGGGCTGTTTCAATGTCCACTCTGCCACTGGATAATCTTTAGAATCCCCATAAATAGAGCGGACACCAACCTTCTTCCCAGAGATCAGCTGTTTGGCCTCACAAGGGTCACAAAACTCCCTGAGTCTAGCAGACCAGTCACTGTTCAATCATTTACCTTTGTGGGACAAGCTGGTGGCCCCTCGCTGGATGGACAGTTCACACTGCAGGCTGGATATGCATGGCATGAAAAGCTGCATCCCAGGATACAGTCATTTGTTTGGAGCTCAGGGGACAATCAGTGGTTATATGGCCTGGGCCGTGACATTTCCAGCATATAATGTCGCCAACAAGGATGTTCGCCATTGCCTCCCCAGGAAAGAGTAGGCTGCTTTCCCAAGAAACGCCTGACCCTCTGATGCCTCTTGACCAGTCCGACCAGTTCATGTGCATTTCAGGGATCACCCCAGGCAACTCAAGTACTGTATTGGCCCCGAAAGGGAATGCACGATTCATCATCATTTGCTCTACCATCTGTGGAGTGGTAGAGGACTCTGGCTGCAATCATTTTTGGACCAGGTGTAGTAGGTTAAACATTTGGGAGAAAGTGAGTTTGTCATAGTGATACGGCCAGCGGTGGACCCGCTGCGCCCTGACAGTCACCGTCACCCCCAAAGTTGCTTTTTTGATTTTCTTATTCCTTGGCGTCTTCCAAGGCCAAGTCATAATGAGTCTCCTGGGGATCCCCCATCAGATATGGAACCAGTAACACTGCACTCTGCTCTGAAAGAAGTTTATTCCTCTCAGCGACCCTCAAAGACCGTCAAAAAGGCTTCTATGTAATCACCTGGGGTAATTTTCTGCAGGACTTTCCTTACCACCTTCTGTGTGGAAAAATCATCCTTAGACCTTATAAATGGAGCTTTTGCGTGCCACGAACCGCCTCAGTGAGCAAATCAAATTGCTGCTACTGTTGTCTGTGCTGGTCCTACTTCTGCTGGTTAAGCTGTTTCTTGTGCTGCTGTGGCTAGAGCTGCTGCATAAGCAGCTTACTTATCTCTTGTTGTGCCAGCTGTTGCTGGTTCTGCTGCATATGGGCTTACACCAGATGTTTAATCAGGTGCTCCATTTTGTCTGATGTCACTTTTTGGCTTATGGCCGTCTTCACCCAGGACATGCAATAACTCTGTAGCAGTCACACGTGTGAATGCTTCTCACATAGGTGCATTGGGAGTCAAAACATGAAGCGTTTCAATTTAAAAGTCCATACTGGTTTATTATTGTTTTGTAAACCAGCCTTAAGCAAAGGAAAGAATAAACAACCTTCAGTGGAGGCAAAACAAAATAAACAGTTCTTTGGCAAAGTCTCATGAGAGCCTGGCCACAAAGTCTGAATAGCATCCAGTAACACACAGGAGGCCTTCTCCCTCCACACACAGACCATGTGTCAAACAAGGGACTCTATCTTAACAGGTTAACCACACCATAGGTGGGATATGTGGGAAGCCAGACCAGCCCATCTCTCAGGCTGCCTGTAAAACCTGGCCCAGATGCATCAAAAAATCTTTTTAGTGCTATGTGCACAACAGCAATACTCCCGGATTACATCACAGATGACAACCATCTCTGTGATACATTCATCCCATCAGCTATGTGTCCGATTGCAGCCTTACAATATATATATAAATTTGGTGTCACCATAATCATATTAATCTGAAATATTAAATTAACGTGTCATTTATACCACAGCATGTACACTGTAAGAAACGATTGCGGAATACTTTTTGTTTCCTTTTCAAAACGGTGCCATAAGAAAATATGACTTATCCTACAAAACACAATCCCTCATATGACGATGAAGAAGTAAAAATACAAAAGCTCACTCTTAGATAGCGAGGATGCCACAACATAAACCCCAAAACTTCCTGCAATAGTAAAAGGTTAAAATTGTTCTAAATTCTTGAATATCTTAATGTGTAAATTGTTTAGTGACCATAAAGCAGAGGTACACTGACCCGGCAGTGGTAAGACAATTGAAACAGTCTTGACTATAATTGATCATCAAAAATGTACAGTACTTTATTTATAGCATTTTATGATAAAAAAAATATATATTTTTAGCTTTTTATTTCTGCCACGGTTCATCCTGAAAATCTACAGTCTAGTGCCAATATAAACTTTATTCAGGCTGTCATCACTCGAAAAGACTTCAGAAAATGAAATCCATGAGGTGCTGCAATGCTGTTGGGCATAGCATGACCATGACTAAAGGTACCACTATGATATCAAGCAGGAGACCTCCAAGGTTTCTTCTATACTCTGCAGTTAAAGAAGGGGCGGCATCTGTGATGTCTTTAAATATGTGACATGGCCCTTGGGGTCGTAGACTTTTTATATAGATTATATCAGGAATGTCCCAGAGTCTGGAAAGTCCCAGAATTTCAATGAGTTTACAAAGTGCTAGGAATGTCATTGCCCTTGAATGCCATTTACAATGACCTCTCTAATGTCATGTGACTATAATCAAATCATTATCTAGTTTTCTGGAAAATTTCCCGTTGTTAATATGTGAGGACATTAATCTCATTCAGTGAGAGCGTTCATGATTTACGGTATCTCTTAGAAAATCAGATCTGCCCGCAGTGTGTCTAATGGGCGTGCGTCCACAGCTAATTGTGAAGATGCAAATGCTGCCAATACTAGTGCTACAGATAGCCAAAAGTCCACTAGGTTGGCAGCATCAGACATTTAAAGATAACTTGTCGCCGAGCCAAAAGTGGGCAGTCTTTATTCTCTCTGCTCCCCTGAGTATTTTGTTTTTTTCAGTTTTTAAAATTCACTGTACGGATTCAGAGATATGGGCTTTTTATTTATAATAATAACTGACTCTAAATACAATGTCCTTGTCTCTGTAGCCATATAGCAGATTTTAAAAAAATTGGAATATTTTGGGGAGTAGCAAGTAGTGATGAGCGAGTGTACTCGTTACTCGGGTTTCCTCGAGCATGCTCAGGTGGTCTCCCAGTATTTTGGCATGCTCGGAGATTTAGTTTTCGCTGCCACAGCTGCATAATTTGCGACTGCTAAACAGCCTGAATACGTGTGGGGTCGCCTGTTTGTTAGGGAATTCCCACATGTATTCAGCCTGTCTAGCAGCCACAAATCATGCAGCTGCGGTGAGGAAGACAATCTCCGAGCACGCCAAAATTCTCGGAGACCACCCGAGTAATGAGTATACTCGCTCATCACTAGTAACAAGTAGTGTTGAGCATTCCGATACCGCAAGTATTGGGTATCGGCCGATATTTGCTGTATCGGAATTCCGATACCGAGATCCGATACTTTTGTGGTATCGGGTATCGGTATCGAAACAACATTAATGTGTAAAATAAAGAATTAAAATAAAAAATATTGCTATACTCACCTCTCCGACGCAGCCTGCACCTTACCGAGGGAACCGGCAGCGTTGTTTGCTTAAAATTCGCGCTTTAACTTCCTTACTTGAAGTCCCGGCTTGTGATTGGTCGCGCGCCGCCCATGTGACCGCGACGCGACCAATCACAGCAAGCCGTGACGTAATTTTAGGTCCTTCAGGATTTTAAAATTACGTTCCGGCGTTGTGATTGGTTGCGTCGCGGTCACATGGGCGACGCGACCAATCACAAGCCGTGACGTCACGGGAGGCAGGAGACGCGCGCATTTTAAAATGCGCGCGTGTCCTCCCTCCCGTGATGTCACGGCTTCTGATTGGTCGCGTCGCCCATGTGACCGCGACGCGACCAATCACAGCAAGCCGTGACGTAATTTTAGGTCCTTCAGGATTTTAAAATTACGTTCCAGCGTTGTGATTGGTCGCGTCGCGGTCACATGGGCGACGCGACCAATCACAAGCCGTGACGTCACGGGAGGCAGGACACGCGCGCATTTTAAAATGCGCGCGTCTCCTGCCTCCCGTGACGTCACGGCTTGTGATTGGTCGCGTCGCCCATGTGACCGCGACGCGACCAATCACAACGCCGGAACGTAATTTTAAAATCCTGAAGGACCTAAAATTACGTCACGGCTTGCTGTGATTGGTCGCGTCGCAGTCACATGGGCGGCGCGCGACCAATCACAAGCCGGGACTTCAAGTAAGGAAGTTAAAGAGCGAATTTTAAGCAAACAACGCTGCCGGTTCCCTCGCTGAAGTCCAGGCTGCGTCGGAGAGGTGAGTATAGCAATATTTTTTATTTTAATTCTTTATTTTACACATTAATATGGTTCCCAGGGCCTGAAGGAGAGTTTCCTCTCCTTCAGACCCTGGGAACCATCAGGAATACCGTCCGATACATGAGTCCCATTGACTTGTATTGGTATCGGGTATCGGTATCGGATTAGATCCGATACTTTGCCGGTATCGGCCGATACTTTCCGATACCGATACTTTCAAGTATCGGACGGTATCGCTCAACACTAGTAACAAGACTAAAATAAGAACAAAAACTGGTCACTTTTTTCACCAGGTCCTCTTTAACCATTTCATGACCCCAAAGAAGGGTGAAATTGTGAAAAAAAACAATTGTTTTTTAGATTTTTACATAATTCATTGAGTAGTAAGAAAATGACCTGGCAATACAAGTTAGTACAATTTCAGCAATATATTTTACTTGTTAAAAATTCAGAACCTTGTTTTTATGTGTTGCGCTATAGTTTTACAGTGAATGAAAACGGTAAGTTCGGTGTTTCCTATTTTTTCTTTTTTCAAGGTTAACAAATTATTTAATAATTTTATATTTTGATAGATCGATCTTGTTTGGATAATCCAATGCCAACTATGACAATTCCTAATTTATTTTATTTTTTAATGTGGAAAAGAGAAGTGGAAATTTAATTTATTTTTTCAAAACTTTTTTTTTTTAATAGTTTCTTTGTTTCCTCCCCTAAGGGACTTGAACCTGTGATTGTTTGACTGCTTATACTGTATACTGCAATGCAATAGTATTGTAGTATATAGTGCTATTGACATTCTCATGTGAAGCCCAGCTAGCAGTTTAAATGTCATTGTAAGGGACTGACACTGGCATTTCAAGGGTTAAACAACAGCAATGGGAGATAGCGCTGGTTGCTGTTGTTAAAGGCAGATTCTGGTTGTGTAACGCAGCCAGGATCTACTCAGAATGGAGCACGCTCAGCTCCTGAGCTCGCTATGTAAACCTTTTATCAATCTTTGACAAAAATGTACGGTATATCATGCATGAGGACAGGTTAAAAATAATTTTTTTTTAAAGATGTTTTGTTTGTTTTTTACTTTTAGGAGCAATGCTCCGTAAAACTATCCACATCCACATCCATACTATCACACAAGTATTTACACTGTTTACATGTAGTGACTAGGGTTGAGCGACTTTCATTTTTTTAAGATCGAGTAGGGTTTTGGGAAACCCGATTTTGTCCAGAGTCGAGTCGAGTGCAGTCGGCCGATTATCGCTAAAAGTCGGGGATCGACCGAAACACGAAACCCAATGCAAGTCAATGGGGAAGCATAGTCGGCAGTGAGTGGAGGCCAGGAAAACACCTACAGTGCCCATTTTAATGCCAAAAACATCCATTCTTGTTTCTGAAGCTTGCCAATCTTAATTAACTGTATAATAATAGTTGGGCATAGGGAATTGGGGGAAAGTTGTGGGGGGAGTAGGGCTGGCTCAAGTTTTTCGTGGGCCCAGGAAATGCGGACTACGTCACGGCGGTGTTGCAGGGAAAGGTAAGTATTTAAAAGTTGCAAGTGCTGTGATCCTGAGCAAGCAGGGGGGGCCCACTCGTTCGCATTGCCACTGGCACAGGGCCCCTCAAAGTACGGCGGTGTGTTTGCATGGCGGGGGCGCCTCCCACCAGCAGCGACACTTTTGCGTACTCTGAGGGGCCCTGTGCCAGTGACGTCGCCAACGAGTATGCCCCCCCACCTGATGAAGGAACCTGCACTTTCATCTGCACCTTCCTCTTTGTCCCTGTGTAAGGTGGTATAACATGCGGGAAGGGGAACCTTACTTTCAGCAGGGACAGATTCTGGCTGTGTAGAGTACAAGGGGAATGTAGTGGTCTAGGTCAATGTACCAGCAGACTCATTTAGCAGTGGCTGGGCAATGGGCAGGATGAGGAGGAAACAGATATAGGGCCAAAGAATAAAGTAGGCTACATGCAGTTCAAAATTGGTAACAGGACTAAACAGGCGGCATTGCTTTGTTCAGTGGAGTAGCAAACCCAAGAGCAGCAGACACTGTTTCAAGGGCCTAACCACACTAGTAGGCCAAATGCAGTTTAATATCTGATAGTATAGGGCGAAAGCCAGAATGTGGAAGCTCAGCTTTGTTCAGTTGAGGACAACACCAGGGAGGGGCAGACACCTTTAGTAGGCCGGAAAAGCCTATTGCATTTTTTAAAATGGTAATTTGGAGCAGAAGGTTGAAGCTCAGCTTTATTTACTTGAGGGCAACACCAGGGAGGGGCAGAAGCCGTTAGTAGGCCCTAACCACCATTTTTTTTTTTTAAACCACATAATGAGAGCCGGAAGGTTGAAGCTCAGCTTTATTTAGTTGAGGACAACACCAGGGAGGGGCACACAGACAGACACCTTTAGTAGGCCTGAAAAGCCTATTGCATTTTTCAAAATGGTAATTTGGAGCAGAAGGTTGAAGCTCAGCTTTATTTAGTTGAGGGCAACACCAGGGAGGGGCAGAAGCCGTTAGTAGGCCCTAACCACCATTTTTTTTTTAAAACCACATAATGAGAGCCGGAAGGTTGAAGCTCAGCTTTGTTCAGTTGAGGACAACACCAGGGAGGGGCAGACACCTTTAGTAGGCCGGAAAAGCCTATTGCATTTTTCAAAATGGTAATTTGGAGCAGAAGGTTGAAGCTCAGCTTTATTTAGTTGAGGGCAACACCAGGGAGGGGCAGAAGCCGTTAGTAGGCCCTAACCACCATTTTTTTTTTTTAAACCACATAATGAGAGCCGGAAGGTTGAAGCTCAGCTTTATTTAGTTGAGGACAACACCAGGGAGGGGCACACAGACAGACACCTTTAGTAGGCCTGAAAAGCCTATTGCATTTTTTAAAATGGTAATTTGGAGCAGAAGGTTGAAGCTCAGCTTTATTTAGTTGAGGGCAACACCAGGGAGGGGCAGAAGCCGTTAGTAGGCCCTAACCACCATTTTTTTTTTTAAAACCACATAATGAGAGCCGGAAGGTTGAAGCTCAGCTTTATTTAGTTGAGGACAACACCAGGGAGGGGCACACAGACAGACACCTTTAGTAGGCCTGAAAAGCCTATTGCATTTTTTAAAATGGTAATTTGGAGCAGAAGGTTGAAGCTCAGCTTTATTTACTTGAGGGCAACACCAGGGAGGGGCAGAAGCCGTTAGTAGGCCCTAACCACCATTTTTTTTTTTTAAACCACATAATGAGAGCCGGAAGGTTGAAGCTCAGCTTTATTTAGTTGAGGACAACACCAGGGAGGGGCACACAGACAGACACCTTTAGTAGGCCTGAAAAGCCTATTGCATTTTTCAAAATGGTAATTTGGAGCAGAAGGTTGAAGCTCAGCTTTATTTAGTTGAGGGCAACACCAGGGAGGGGCAGAAGCCGTTAGTAGGCCCTAACCACCATTTTTTTTTTTTAAACCACATAATGAGAGCCGGAAGGTTGAAGCTCAGCTTTATTTAGTTGAGGACAACACCAGGGAGGGGCACACAGACAGACACCTTTAGTAGGCCTGAAAAGCCTATTGCATTTTTTAAAATGGTAATTTGGAGCAGAAGGTTGAAGCTCAGCTTTATTTAGTTGAGGGCAACACCAGGGAGGGGCAGAAGCCGTTAGTAGGCCCTAACCACCATTTTTTTTTTTAAAACCACATAATGAGAGCCGGAAGGTTGAAGCTCAGCTTTATTTAGTTGAGGACAACACCAGGGAGGGGCACACAGACAGACACCTTTAGTAGGCCTGAAAAGCCTATTGCATTTTTTAAAATGGTAATTTGGAGCAGAAGGTTGAAGCTCAGCTTTATTTACTTGAGGGCAACACCAGGGAGGGGCAGAAGCCGTTAGTAGGCCCTAACCACCATTTTTTTTTTTTAAACCACATAATGAGAGCCGGAAGGTTGAAGCTCAGCTTTATTTAGTTGAGGACAACACCAGGGAGGGGCACACAGACAGACACCTTTAGTAGGCCTGAAAAGCCTATTGCATTTTTCAAAATGGTAATTTGGAGCAGAAGGTTGAAGCTCAGCTTTATTTAGTTGAGGGCAACACCAGGGAGGGGCAGAAGCCGTTAGTAGGCCCTAACCACCATTTTTTTTTTAAAACCACATAATGAGAGCCGGAAGGTTGAAGCTCAGCTTTGTTCAGTTGAGGACAACACCAGGGAGGGGCAGACACCTTTAGTAGGCCGGAAAAGCCTATTGCATTTTTTAAAATGGTAATTTGGAGCAGAAGGTTGAAGCTCAGCTTTATTTAGTTGAGGGCAACACCAGGGAGGGGCAGAAGCCGTTAGTAGGCCCTAACCACCATTTTTTTTTTAAAACCACATAATGAGAGCCGGAAGGTTGAAGCTCAGCTTTATTTAGTTGAGGACAACACCAGGGAGGGGCAGAAGCCGTTAGTAGGCCCTAACCACCATTTTTTTTTTTAAAACCACATAATGAGAGCCGGAAGGTTGAAGCTCAGCTTTATTTAGTTGAGGACAACACCAGGGAGGGGCACACAGACAGACACCTTTAGTAGGCCTGAAAAGCCTATTGCATTTTTTAAAATGGTAATTTGGAGCAGAAGGTTGAAGCTCAGCTTTATTTAGTTGAGGGCAACACCAGGGAGGGGCAGAAGCCGTTAGTAGGCCCTAACCACCATTTTTTTTTTTTAAACCACATAATGAGAGCCGGAAGGTTGAAGCTCAGCTTTATTTAGTTGAGGACAACACCAGGGAGGGGCACACAGACAGACACCTTTAGTAGGCCTGAAAAGCCTATTGCATTTTTTAAAATGGTAATTTGGAGCAGAAGGTTGAAGCTCAGCTTTATTTAGTTGAGGGCAACACCAGGGAGGGGCAGAAGCCGTTAGTAGGCCCTAACCACCATTTTTTTTTTTAAAACCACATAATGAGAGCCGGAAGGTTGAAGCTCAGCTTTATTTAGTTGAGGACAACACCAGGGAGGGGCACACAGACAGACACCTTTAGTAGGCCTGAAAAGCCTATTGCATTTTTTAAAATGGTAATTTGGAGCAGAAGGTTGAAGCTCAGCTTTATTTACTTGAGGGCAACACCAGGGAGGGGCAGAAGCCGTTAGTAGGCCCTAACCACCATTTTTTTTTTTTAAACCACATAATGAGAGCCGGAAGGTTGAAGCTCAGCTTTATTTAGTTGAGGACAACACCAGGGAGGGGCACACAGACAGACACCTTTAGTAGGCCTGAAAAGCCTATTGCATTTTTCAAAATGGTAATTTGGAGCAGAAGGTTGAAGCTCAGCTTTATTTAGTTGAGGGCAACACCAGGGAGGGGCAGAAGCCGTTAGTAGGCCCTAACCACCATTTTTTTTTTAAAACCACATAATGAGAGCCGGAAGGTTGAAGCTCAGCTTTATTTAGTTGAGGACAACACCAGGGAGGGGCAGAAGCCGTTAGTAGGCCCTAACCACCATTTTTTTTTTTAAAACCACATAATGAGAGCCGGAAGGTTGAAGCTCAGCTTTATTTAGTTGAGGACAACACCAGGGAGGGGCACACAGACAGACACCTTTAGTAGGCCTGAAAAGCCTATTGCATTTTTCAAAATGGTAATTTGGAGCAGAAGGTTGAAGCTCAGCTTTATTTAGTTGAGGGCAACACCAGGGAGGGGCAGAAGCCGTTAGTAGGCCCTAACCACCATTTTTTTTTTAAAACCACATAATGAGAGCCGGAAGGTTGAAGCTCAGCTTTATTTAGTTGAGGACAACACCAGGGAGGGGCAGAAGCCGTTAGTAGGCCCTAACCACCATTTTTTTTTTAAAACCACATAATGAGAGCCGGAAGGTTGAAGCTCAGCTTTATTTAGTTGAGGACAACACCAGGGAGGGGCAGAAGCCGTTAGTAGGCCCTAACCACCATTTTTTTTTTTAAAACCACATAATGAGAGCCGGAAGGTTGAAGCTCAGCTTTATTTAGTTGAGGACAACACCAGGGAGGGGCACACAGACAGACACCTTTTGTAGGCCTGAAAAGCCTATTGCATTTTTCAAAATGGTAATTTGGAGCAGAAGGTTGAAGCTCAGCTTTATTTAGTTGAGGGCAACACCAGGGAGGGGCAGAAGCCGTTAGTAGGCCCTAACCACCATTTTTTTTTTAAAACCACATAATGAGAGCCGGAAGGTTGAAGCTCAGCTTTATTTAGTTGAGGACAACACCAGGGAGGGGCAGAAGCCGTTAGTAGGCCCTAACCACCATTTTTTTTTTTAAAACCACATAATGAGAGCCGGAAGGTTGAAGCTCAGCTTTATTTAGTTGAGGACAACACCAGGGAGGGGCAGAAGCCGTTAGTAGGCCCTAACCACCATTTTTTTTTTTAAAACCACATAATGAGAGCCGGAAGGTTGAAGCTCAGCTTTATTTAGTTGAGGACAACACCAGGGAGGGGCACACAGACAGACACCTTTAGTAGGCCTGAAAAGCCTATTGCATTTTTCAAAATGGTAATTTGGAGCAGAAGGTTGAAGCTCAGCTTTATTTAGTTGAGGGCAACACCAGGGAGGGGCAGAAGCCGTTAGTAGGCCCTAACCACCATTTTTTTTTTAAAACCACATAATGAGAGCCGGAAGGTTGAAGCTCAGCTTTATTTAGTTGAGGACAACACCAGGGAGGGGCAGAAGCCGTTAGTAGGCCCTAACCACCATTTTTTTTTTAAAACCACATAATGAGAGCCGGAAGGTTGAAGCTCAGCTTTATTTAGTTGAGGACAACACCAGGGAGGGGCAGAAGCCGTTAGTAGGCCCTAACCACCATTTTTTTTTTTAAAACCACATAATGAGAGCCGGAAGGTTGAAGCTCAGCTTTATTTAGTTGAGGACAACACCAGGGAGGGGCACACAGACAGACACCTTTTGTAGGCCTGAAAAGCCTATTGCATTTTTCAAAATGGTAATTTGGAGCAGAAGGTTGAAGCTCAGCTTTATTTAGTTGAGGGCAACACCAGGGAGGGGCAGAAGCCGTTAGTAGGCCCTAACCAAAGTTGAAGGCCAAATGCAGTTTAATTTCTGATACTATAGGCCGAAAGCCAGAAGGTGGAAGTTCCGATTTAGACAGTGGAGGACAATTTGAATTAGGGACTGCAGACAGACTTAGTAGGCTGTCCCCTGTGGACCATGCATCCACCACATTAACCCATTGCGCCGTAATGGACACGTAATCTTCCGTGGCCATGCCTACAGGTCCATGCGTCTGTTGTCAGGTGCACCTTTGTACTCACAGATTGCCAGAGTGCATGGACAATGCGGTCTTCTACATGCTGGTGGAGGGTTGGGATGGCTTTTCTCGCAAAAGAAGTGTCGACTGGTTAGCTTGTAGCGTGGTACAGCGTAGTCCATCATGGCCTTATTAATAGTAAATAAAATATATAACTAGGCTCTATGAACTTTTAAATAGGTTCCAGGGGTACACGGGCAGCATTGGTGTGGTCAGTGGAGGAGTATTGCAAGTAGGGGCTGCAGACAGGCTATCAAAGGCCTAAAATAACAAACAGTAGGCAGTCATGGCAGTTTTACATCGGTTACATGGATACACAGGCAGGCACTCCAGGCAGCATTGTGGTCAGTGGAGGAGTATTGCAAGTAGGGGCCGCAGACAGGCTATCAAAGGCCTAAAATAACAAACAATAGGCTCATGGCAGTTTTACAGCGGTTACATGGATACACGGGCAGGCAGCTTGGTGGTCAGTGGAGGAGTATTTAAAGTAGGGACCGCAGACAGGCTTCAAAGGCCTAACATAAGAAAATGGGCTGGCTGTAGGCACTTTATAATTGGTTCCAGGGGTACACGGGCAGCAGTGGTCTGGTCAGTGGAGGAGTATTTAAAGTAGGGACCGCAGACAGGCTATCAAAGGCCTAACATAACAAACAATAGGCTCATGGCAGTTTCACAGCGGTTACATGGATACACGGGCAGGCAGCTTGGTGGTCAGTGGAGGAGTATTGCAAGTAGGGGCTGCAGACAGGCTATCAAAGGCCTAAAATAACAAACAGTAGGCAGTCATGGCAGTTTTACATCGGTTACATGGATACACAGGCAGGCACTCCAGGCAGCATTGTGGTCAGTGGAGGAGTATTGCAAGTAGGGGCCGCAGACAGGCTATCAAAGGCCTAAAATAACAAACAATAGGCTCATGGCAGTTTTACAGCGGTTACATGGATACACGGGCAGGCAGCTTGGTGGTCAGTGGAGGAGTATTTAAAGTAGGGACCGCAGACAGGCTTCAAAGGCCTAACATAAGAAAATGGGCTGGCTGTAGGCACTTTATAATTGGTTCCAGGGGTACACGGGCAGCAGTGGTCTGGTCAGTGGAGGAGTATTTAAAGTAGGGACCGCAGACAGGCTATCAAAGGCCTAACATAACAAACAATAGGCTCATGGCAGTTTCACAGCGGTTACATGGATACACGGGCAGGCAGCTTGGTGGTCAGTGGAGGAGTATTGCAAGTAGGGGCCGCAGACAGGCTATCAAAGGCCTAAAATAACAAACAATAGGCTCATGGCAGTTTTACAGCGGTTACATGGATACACAGGCAGCTTGGTGGTGAGTGGAGGAGTAGTGCAAGGAGTGTCTGTCCCAGTACTCCCAAAATATAAATAGATGTTAATGTCTCGCAAAACAACCAAAACAAAAAAAAAAGGTGGCATACTTAGGTACAGGGGTGGGCTCATCTACTGAGTTTCTGACATAGTAATTTGGCAGTAACTATTTAATGGTGCCAATATAGGACACAGACACAGACTACTTTAAGTTGCATCATAGATGTCTACAAATTTGTATTGTCAGTGCCAGACATTGAATGATGTCAGCGAATAGACTAAAGATTGGTGGAGCTGTGCGACATAATTTTGCACGTGGTAGAGCACATTTTGAGCTGGGGTAGGGGGGAACTCTCTTGAGGCCGGCGGGACCGCCCCAGGGCCCCTCATGTTACAACGGTGTGTCTGACGTTGGGTGCGCACCACCACCGCCAGAGACACTACATTGTACTATGAGGGACCCAGTAGCAATGCCGTCAACCAAAAGCGAGCACACCCACCTCTTCAGACAAACAGCAGTCTCACGGGTGCTTGCGCCAAGTCGCGATACCACGGCCCCGTGTGGGGAGTTTTGCCATTTAGGGAGGTGTAAACATGTCGTATGCTGTACAATCAGCTGCAGCAAATTAGACATTAGAAAAGTAATTCACAGGCAAGAGCTTTTCATAGGAAAGCTAGGTGTCGGCCGGGCAAGGTGGGGCAAAAGATTTCGAAATCCAGTTGTGGTTCATTTTAATGAATGTTAGATCGTCAACATTTTGGGTAGCCAGACGAGTCCTTTTTTCGGTTAATATTGAACCTGCAGCACTGAATACTCTTTCTGATAGGACACTTGCTGCCGGGCAAGCAAGCTCCTGCAATGCATATTCTGCCAATTCTGGCCAGGTGTCTAATTTGGAGGCCCAGTAATCAAATGGGAATGACGGTTGAGGGAGAACATCGATAAGGGATGAAAAATAGTTAGTAACCATACTGGACAAATGTTGTCTCCTGTCACTTTCAATTGATGCAGCAGTACCTGTCCTGTCTGCGGTCATAGCAAAATCACTCCACAACCTGGTCAGAAAACCCCTCTGTCCAATGCCACTTCTGATGTGTGCACCCCTAACACTCCTAGTCTGCTGCCCCCTGGAGCTCGTGTGAGAACGATCACGTGCGCTGTGTGCTGGGAATGCCTGAAGCAAACGGTCAACAAGAGTTGATTGTTTGGTTGCTAATATTAGTTCCAAGTTCTCATGTGGCATAATATTTTGCAATTTGCCTTTATAGCGTGGATCAAGGAGGCAGGCCAACCAGTAATCGTCATCGTTCATCATTTTCGTAATGCGTGTGTCCCTTTTTAGGATACGTAAGGCATAATCCGCCATGTGGGCCAAAGTTCCAGTTGTCAAATCTCCGGTTGTGATTGGTTGAGGGGCAGTTGCAGGCAAATCTACGTCACTTGTGTCCCTCAAAAAACCAGAACCCGGCCGTGACACGCAACCAAATTCCTGTGCCCCCGGGAAAGGTTCGGCATTAAAAATATACTCATCCCCATCATCCTCCTCGTCCTCCACCTCCTCTTCGCCCGCTACCTCGTCCTGTACACTGCCCTGACCAGACAATGGCTGACTGTCATCAAGGCTTTCCTCTTCCTCTGGTGCAGACGCCTGCTCCTTTATGTGCGTCAAACTTTGCATCAGCAGACGCATTAGGGGGATGCTCATGCTTATTACGGCGTTGTCTGCACTAACCAGCCGTGTGCATTCCTCAAAGCACTGAAGGACTTGACACATGTCTTGTATCTTAGACCACTGCACACCTGACAACTCCATGTCTGCCATCCTACTGCCTGCCCGTGTATCCTCCCACAAATAAATAACAGCACGCCTCTGTTCGCACAGTCTCTGAAGCATGTGCAGTGTTGAGTTCCACCTTGTTGCAACGTCTATGATTAGGCGATGCTGGGGAAGGTTCAAAGACCGCTGATAGGTCTGCATACGGCTGGCGTGTACAGGCGAACGTCGGATATGTGAGCAAAGTGCACGCACTTTGAGGAGCAGGTCGGAGAACCCAGGATAAGTTTTCAATAAGCACTGCACCACCAGGTTTAAGGTGTGAGCCAGGCAAGGAATGTGTTTCAGTTGGGAAAGGGAGATGGCAGCCATGAAATTCCTTCCGTTATCACTCACTACCTTGCCTGCCTCAAGATCTACTGTGCCCAGCCACGACTGCGTTTCTTGTTGCAAGAACTCGGACAGAACTTCCGCGGTGTGTCTATTGTCGCCCAAGCACTTCATAGCCAATACAGCCTGCTGACGCTTGGCAGTAGCTGGCCCATAATGGGACAACTGGTGTGCAACAGTGTCATCTGCCGATGGAGTGGTTGGCAGACTGCGTTCTGTGGAAGAGCTGTAGCTTCTGCAGGAGGACGAGGAGGAGGAGGAGGAGGGGGTGCGAACGCCTACAGCCAACTGTTTCCTAGACCGTGGGCTAGGCACAACTGTCCCTAAATTGATGTCGCCTGTGGACCCTGCATCCACCACATTCACCCAGTGTGCCGTGATGGACACATAACGTCCCTGGCCATGCCTACTGGTCCATGCATCTGTAGTCAGGTGCACCTTTGTACTCACAGATTGCCTGAGTGCATGGACGATGCGCTGTTTAACATGCTGGTGCAGGGCTGGGATGGCTTTTCTGGAAAAAAAGTGTCGACTGGGTAGCTCGTATCGTGGTTCAGCGTACTCCATCAGGGCTTTGAAAGCTTCGCTTTCAACTAACCGGTAGGGCATCATCTCTAACGAGATTAGTCTAGCTATGTGGGCGTTAAAACCCTGTGTACGCGGATGCGAGGATAAGTACTTCCTTTTTCTAACCAGAGTCTCATGTAGGGTGAGCTGGACTGGAGAGCTGGAGATCGTGGAACTTTCGGGTGTGCCGGTGTACATGGCAGACTGAGAGACGGTTGGAGACGGTATTGTTTCCGCCGGTGCCCTAGATGCAATATTTCCTCCTACAAAACTGGTGATTCCCTGACCCTGACTGCTTTTGGCTGGCAAAGAAACCTGCACAGATACTGCCTGTGGTGCGGAAAATGGTGGCCTTACAGTGACGGAAGGGATGTTGCGTTGCTGACTAGCTTCATTGGCCGAGGGTGCTACAACCTTGAGGGACGTTTGGTAGTTAGTCCAGGCTTGAAAATGCATGGTGGTTAAGTGTCTATGCATGCAACTAGTATTTAGACTTTTCAGATTCTGACCTCTGCTTAAGCTAGTTGAACATTTTTGACAGATGACTTTGCGCTGATCAGTTGGATGTTGTTTAAAAAAATGCCAGACTGCACTCTTCCTAGACTCGGATCCCTTTTCAGGGATTGCAGACTGAGCTTTAACCGGATGGCAACGCTGTGCTCCAACAGGTTTTGGCTTTGACACGCGTTTTGGGCCAGATACGGGCCCGGCAGATGTAACCTGTTGCGATGTTGATGCCTGCTGCGGCCCCTCCTCCACCTCCGCTTCTGAACTACTGCCGCCTGCACCCTGTTCCCCCAATGGCTGCCAATCGGGGTCAATAACTGGGTCATCTATTACCTCCTCTTCGAGCTCGTGTGCAACTTCGTCTGTGTCACTGTGTCGGTCGGTGGTATAGCGTTCGTGGCGGGGCAACATAGTCTCATCAGGGTCTGATTGTGGATCTGTACCCTGAGAGGGCAATGTGGTGGTCTGAGTCAAAGGAGCAGCATAGTACTCTGGCTGTGGCTGTGCATCAGTGCACTCCATGTCAGAATATACTTGTAATGGGCATGGCCTGTTAAATGTTTCACTTTCTAAGCCAGGGACGGTATGTGTAAAGAGCTCCATGGAGTGACCCGTTGTGTCGCCTGCTGCATCCTTCTCTCTTGTTGTAGTTTTTGCTGAGGAGGACAAGGAAGCGACTTGTCCCTGACCGTGAACATCCACAAGCGACGCGCTGCTTTTACATTTACCAGTTTCGGAAGAGGAGGCAAAAGAGCTAGAGGCTGAGTCTGCAATGTAAGCCAAAACTTGCTGTTGCTGCTCCGCCTTTAAAAGCGGTTTTCCTACTCCCAGAAAAGAGAGCGTTCGAGGCCTTGTGTAGCCTGACGACGAAACTGGCTCCACAGCTCCAGACTTAGGTGGAATATTTTTATCCCCACGACCACCTGATGCTCCTCTACCACTACCATCATTACCAGCTGACAATGAACGCCCACGACGACCTCTTGCACCAGACTTCCTCATTGTTTTAAAATCTTAACCAAAGTAACTTTATTTGTTGCTGTCAAACAACTTACACGGTGAGCTATAACTTCAGTATGATTTCAATATCCCTTAACAGGTTGGTGAGACCACAAGGAAAATCAGGCACAATGTTACACACTCTGTTTTCTGTGGCACAAAATCACAGAGATGACACACACGCAGGACTGTCACTCAAGCACTAATGTCAATATTAATCTCCCACCTAATTTATTTTTTTTTTTTTCTCAGGGAGACTTTAGAAACCAAATAATATTAAAAAAAAAAAAAAAAAAGGCTTTCTATGGCCCACAATTAGAGAGAGAGAGGTGGCACACCCAGGAGTCAAGACTGGCACACAAGCTGAGAGGGCAATATTACTCTCCCACTGTTTTTTTATGTATTTTTTGTTTTTTCAGGGAGACTTTAGAAACCCAATAATATTTTAAAAAAAAAATAAATAGGCTTTCTATGGCCCACTGAATGAGAGGGAGAGAGGTGGCACACCCAGGAGTCAAGACTGGCACACAAGCTGAAAGGGCAATATTACTCTCCCACTGTTTTTTTATGTATTTTTTGTTTTTTCAGGGAGACTTTAGAAACCCAATAATATTTTTAAAAAAAAATAAATAGGCTTTCTATGGCCCGCTGAATGAGAGGGAGAGAGGTGGCACACCCAGGAGTCAAGACTGGCACACAAGCTGAAAGGGCAATATTATTCTCCCACTGTTTTTTTAGGTTTTTTTTTTTTTTTCAGGGAGAATTAGAAACCAAATAATATTAAAAAAAAAAAATAAATAGGCTTTCTATGGCCCACTGAATGAGAGGGAGAGAGGTGGCACACCCAGGAGTCAAGACTGGCACACAAGCTGAAAGGGCAATATTACTCTCCCACTGTTTTTTTATGTATTTTTTGTTTTTTCAGGGAGACTTTAGAAACCCAATAATATTTAAAAAAAAAAATAAATAGGCTTTCTATGGCCCACTGAATGAGAGGGAGAGAGGTGGCACACCCAGGAGTCAAGACTGGCACACAAGCTGAAAGGGCAATATTACTCTCCCACTGTTTTTTTAGGTTTTTTTTTTTTTTTCAGGGAGACTTTAGAAACCAAATAATATAAAAAAAAAAAAAAAAAATAGGCTTGCTATAGCCCACTGAATGAGAGATAGCACACACAGCAGTGGCACACAAGCCCTGACTGAGGCCAATATTTTTCTCCCACTGATTGATGTAGTGTTTTTGTGTTGAGGTAGAATTTAGAACACAAATCACGGAAAAAATAAATAGGCTTTCTATGGCCCACTGAATGAAAGGGAGAGAGGTGGCACACCCAGGAGTCAAGACTGGCACACAAGCTGAAAGGGCAATATTACTCTCCCACTGTTTTTTTATGTATTTTTTGTTTTTTCAGGGAGACTTTAGAAACCCAATAATATTTAAAAAAAAAAATAAATAGGCTTTCTATGGCCCACTGAATGAGAGGGAGAGAGGTGGCACACCCAGGAGTCAAGACTGGCACACAAGCTGAAAGGGCAATATTACTCTCCCACTGTTTTTTTAGGTTTTTTTTTTTTTTTCAGGGAGACTTTAGAAACCAAATAATATAAAAAAAAAAAAAAAAAATAGGCTTGCTATAGCCCACTGAATGAGAGATAGCACACACAGCAGTGGCACACAAGCCCTGACTGAGGCCAATATTTTTCTCCCACTGATTGATGTAGTGTTTTTGTGTTGAGGTAGAATTTAGAACACAAATCACGGAAAAAATAAATAGGCTTTCTATGGCCCACTGAATGAAAGGGAGAGAGGTGGCACACCCAGGAGTCAAGACTGGCACACAAGCTGAAAGGGCAATATTACTCTCCCACTGTTTTTTTATGTATTTTTTGTTTTTTCAGGGAGACTTTAGAAACCCAATAATATTTAAAAAAAAAAATAAATAGGCTTTCTATGGCCCACTGAATGAGAGGGAGAGAGGTGGCACACCCAGGAGTCAAGACTGGCACACAAGCTGAAAGGGCAATATTACTCTCCCACTGTTTTTTTAGGTTTTTTTTTTTTTTTTCAGGGAGACTTTAGAAACCCAATAATATTTTAAAAAAAAAATAAATAGGCTTTCTATGGCCCACTGAATGAGAGGGAGAGAGGTGGCACACCCAGGAGTCAAGACTGGCACACAAGCTGAAAGGGCAATATTACTCTCCCACTGTTTTTTTAGGTTTTTTTTTTTTTTTCAGGGAGACTTTAGAAACCCAATAATATTTAAAAAAAAAAATAAATAGGCTTTCTATGGCCCACTGAATGAAAGGGAGAGAGGTGGCACACCCAGGAGTCAAGACTGGCACACAAGCTGAAAGGGCAATATTACTCTCCCACTGTTTTTTTATGTATTTTTTGTTTTTTCAGGGAGACTTTAGAAACCCAATAATATTTTTAAAAAAAAATAAATAGGCTTTCTATGGCCCGCTGAATGAGAGGGAGAGAGGTGGCACACCCAGGAGTCAAGACTGGCACACAAGCTGAAAGGGCAATATTATTCTCCCACTGTTTTTTTAGGTTTTTTTTTTTTTTTCAGGGAGAATTAGAAACCAAATAATATTAAAAAAAAAAAATAAATAGGCTTTCTATGGCCCACTGAATGAGAGGGAGAGAGGTGGCACACCCAGGAGTCAAGACTGGCACACAAGCTGAAAGGGCAATATTACTCTCCCACTGTTTTTTTAGGTTTTTTTTTTTTTTTCAGGGAGACTTTAGAAACCAAATAATATTAAAAAAAAAAAAAAAAAAAAAAAAAAATAGGCTTGCTATAGCCCACTGAATGAGAGATAGCACACACAGCAGTGGCACACAAGCCCTGACTGAGGCCAATATTTTTCTCCCACTGATTGATGTAGTGTTTTTGTGTTGAGGTAGAATTTAGAACACAAATCACGGAAAAAATAAATAGGCTTTCTATGGCCCACTGAATGAAAGGGAGAGAGGTGGCACACCCAGGAGTCAAGACTGGCACACAAGCTGAAAGGGCAATATTACTCTCCCACTGTTTTTTTATGTATTTTTTGTTTTTTCAGGGAGACTTTAGAAACCCAATAATATTTTTTAAAAAAAATAAATAGGCTTTCTATGGCCCACTGAATGAGAGGGAGAGAGGTGGCACACCCAGGAGTCAAGACTGGCACACAAGCTGAAAGGGCAATATTACTCTCCCACTGTTTTTTTAGGTTTTTTTTTTTTTTCAGGGAGACTTTAGAAACCAAATAATATTAAAAAAAAAAAAAAAAAATAGGCTTGCTATAGCCCACTGAATGAGAGATAGCACACACAGCAGTGGCACACAAGCCCTGACTGAGGCCAATATTTTTCTCCCACTGATTGATGTAGTGTTTTTGTGTTGAGGTAGATTTTAGAACACAAATCACGGAAAAAATAAATAGGCTTTCTATGGCCCACTCAGTGAGAGATGGCACACACAGGGATGGCACTGTAGCAGAAATGCCAATCTTAATCTCCCACAAAAAAAAAAAAAAAAAAAAAAAAAAACTGTCCTACAATTACTATAATTACTATCTCCCTGCAGTAATGTAAGCCAGGTATGGCAGGCAGCAATAGGAGTGGACTGATGCACAAATTAAATAAAAAGTGTGGACAAACAAAAAAGATAGCTGTGCAGAAAGGAAGGAACAAGAGGATATGTGCTTTGAAAAAAGCAGTTGGTTTCCACAGTGGCGTACACACAGCAATACAGCTATCACGGAGCCTTCTAGGGCAGCCCAATGAGCTACAGCGCTGAGGGGAAAAAAAAAAAAAAATAGCTTCCACAGTCCCTGCACACCGAAGGTGGTGTTGGACAGTGGAAATCGCTGCAGCACAAGCGGTTTGGTGGTTAGTGGACCCTGCCTAACGCTCTCCCTGCTTCTGACGAAGCGGCAGCAACCTCTCCCTAAGCTCAGATCAGCAGCAGTAAGATGGCGGTCGGCGGGAACGCCCCTTTATAGCCCCTGTGACGCCGCAGACAGCAAGCCAATCACTGCAATGCCCTTCTCTAAGATGGTGGGGACCAGGATCTATGTCATCACGCTGCCCACACTCTGCGTTCACCTTCATTGGCTGAGAAATGGCGCTTTTCGCGTCATTGAAACGCGACTTTGGCGCGAAAGTCGCGTACCGCATGGCCGACAAGCACAGGGGTCGGATCGGGTTTCATGAGACGCCGACTTAGCCAAAAGTCGGCGACTTTTGAAAATGATCGACCCGTTTCGCTCAACCCTAGTAGTGACCAATCTGTGTATAAGTACTCTGACTTGTAAACTAAGGGCACATGAGAGATAATAATAGAGGAGAGCTAAAATGGTTGCAATTATCCAAATTATACAGCTCAGTTTTATAAGGTCAAGGGAAAGCATCATTATCTTTTTCCAGGAATTCTGTCTTCTTGGCCAGAGGCCCAGCACTCCATCTGCTACCATGTCATCCATATCATTAGAAAACTGTTCTTTTATGCATTCATGTGATTTACAGTCTCTACAAGTAGCATGCACTTTGCCACAGATATGGTGTCCATATATAATAAATCTGATTTGATCCTCTTAACATCAAGTACATACAAATACACTTTGTGTCTGACGCTACACAAAGAAGCAGTGTGTTTCAGGTGTGCATTAAAATACATCCACAGGGTGTCTCTAATTAACTCAGATGTTGCCAAAAAACCTATCAGGAGCTTCCAAACACATGACATCATCATATGGGCAGTCCAGAATTGATTAAAGGCATACTAATCTTAGTGAATGTAAACTTTTGACTTTGCAGTAAGTAATAAAAATGCCTTAAAACATTCTCTCTCTCATTATTCTGGCATTTGGCAAATATTAATAATTATGGTAATCCTAATTGACCTAAAACAGGAAAGGTTTATTTTGATTTCATGTCACATATTGAGAAAAACATGCATATGTCTTTTTATACTGTGTATGTAAACTTCTGGTTTTAACTGTACATACATTTTTGGCATAACGTAAAACGGTCAGTGAGACAAATCCTCAAAGGTGTTTTTCCCATGACCAAAGTTAAATAAATGTGCCCCTGCTGTGTACGGTGTGATGGCTGTGTCTGATTGTGCAGGGATGTGGTCTGATCATACCACATCTACTGGGCAGGGGAGGAAATAAAAGAATATTGACATCACAGAATTGGATCCCAGTTGATTCTATAAGGTAAAGGATTGGTTAAAAACAGCAAGTGAAATATTTTACCTTAGGCCGGGGTCACACGTGCGAGAAACTCGCACGAGTCCCGCGTCTCAATACCCGCCACTGCTGCCGGCACTCGGACTGGAGCGTTCAGCTGCAGAGAAATACATGCAGCCGCACGCTCCAGTCCCGAGTGCCAACGACAGTGCCAGGCATTAGGTTCACATTGCGTTAACAGCAGCCCGTTCAACATATACGGGCCGCTGTTAACGCAAGTGCCGACATGACATCGCGCTAGCGCAGATAGAGCATCTGCTAGCTCTATCTGCACTAGCAGTGACAGACCCGGAAACGCTGCAGCCCGCGTCCCAGGGTCCGTCACTCAATGAGGGCACATGCGTCCGACATTGTGTCCGACATTGGACTTAATGGCAGCGTTAACAGACTGCGTTACACCGTGTTATGCCACGGTGTAACGTAGTCCATCTAACGGACGCCTAAAACGCAGTATGAACCCAGCCTTACAGAAACAATCAGCTGAAATTACCTGCACACAGCTGGGGCACATTTATAATATTATCTCAGCACATGAACATTTTTTTAAACACATCCAATTGTGGAGATTATGATTCCAAGATCTATTAACCTTCCTGACATGTGGCGTAATAGTACGCACATGACGGAATCCCCCTCAGCGCCAAAGCTCGCACATTTCCGGGCACATGACAACTGATCTATACAGCTGACATGTACCCGCAACAGCTGCAGGTGGAATGGTGATCCATTATTAACTAGTTAAATGCCGCTGTCAATCTCTGACAGTGGCATTTAACTCACGCTTACAGGAAGCGTGTCACTAATCCCACCCAATGGTGACACCATCACATGATCACTAGTCATTGATGGGTCGGCATGACAACTAGAGGTCTGCAGAAGACCTCTGTGGTTGTCATTGCCAGATTGCTATGAGCGCCGCCCCGTGGTTGGCGCTCATAGCAAGTGAGCATTTCTGCAATACACAGGCGATCTGATCATTGACTGTGTAGCAGAGGCGATCAAAGTGTTGCAGCTTCTAGTCTCCCATGAAGACTGTTCAAGCATGCAAAAAGTAAAAAAAAAGTTTTTAAAAATATTAACAAAATAAAACGGAATATAAAAGTTAAAATCAACCCCTTTTCGCCCTATTCAAAATAAAACAATAAAAAAATCAAATATACGCATATTTGGTATTGCCGCATTCAGAATTGCCCGATCTATCAATATTAAAAAAAGAATTAAAACGATTGCTAAACGGCGTAACGAGAAAAAAATTTAAAACACCAGAATTATTTTTTTTTGGTTGACCCTACAATGCAATAAAATGCAATAACAGGCGATGAAAACATTATATGTACACCAAAATTGTATTATTTAAAACGTCAATTTGGCGCGCAAAAAACAAGCCCCCACCCAGCCCCAGATCCTGAAAAATGGAAACACTACAGGTCTTGGAAAATGGGGACTTTTTTTTTTTTTTTAACAAATTTTGGATTTTTTTTTTCACCACTTAAAAAAATAAGAACCTATACATGTTTGGTGTCTGTGAACTTGTAATTTCAAAAAATGAAGATTTTATTCTAAACAAGGATTGGCATTGTTAGGTCCTGGTAAATGAGAAATGCCTTATCGTGGCTACCGGGTACAGATGATTTGGCCAATTTATGCACTAAACTTTCTCAATTTTCATATTTCTAATGCAGTAATGCAATTCAATTTTCATATTTCTTGTTTGCATGTTTTGGTGCTACAGAGTGCTGCCTTAGTTATTTGATTGTGAACTCGTAATGACTTGGAGAATCATAAGGTTAGGTCAGTTTTAGCATTTAGTGAACATGGTAAAAAAAAAAAACAACTGTGGAATTGCACTTTTTGCAATTTCACCGCACTTGGAATTTTTTCCCCATTTTCCAATGCACAATATGTTAAAACCAATGGTGTCATTCAAAAGTACAACTTGTCCCGCAAAAAACAAGCCCTCTCATATTGATCTAAAAATAAAAAAGTTATGGCTCTGGGAAGAAGGAGAGCAATAAATGAAAACACAAAAATGGAAAATAGCCCAAGGGTTAATTAAAATCAACTTTTTTCATGAGAAAACCTCTTAAAGGCCGGCGTCACACTACCGTAGAATATGGGCGAGTGCTATGCGAGAAAACATCACATAGCACTTGGCCTAGTGTTAATCTATGGGTAAGCTCACATTACCATTTATTTTCTCGGGCATATTCAGCGTGCGTGTGATTGTCACCGAGACTCGGCCGAGACTCGCCAATGCAAGCCTATGGGTGCGAGAAAAAATAAAAATTAAAAATCGCAAAGCACTCGGACCGTGCTGTCCAATTTTTACTCACCAGTGTCCTCTCAAAAGCCGGCAATTCATGTGCCGCGTACAGTAAAATCACACTGACAGGATAGAATAGAATAGATAGAATAAATATACACTGCTCAAAAAAATAAAGGGAACACTAAAATCCCACATCCTAGATATCACTGAATTAAATATTCCAAATCTTTATTCATTACATAGTGGAATGTGTTGAGAAGAATAAAACATAAAAATGATAATTGTAAATCAAAATTAATATCCCATGGAGGTCTGAATTTGGAATGATACTCAAAATCAAAGTGGAAAATCAAATTACAGGCTGATCCAACTTCAGTGGAAATGCCTCAAGAGAAGGAAATGATGCTCAGTAGTGTGTGTGGCAACCAAGTGCCTGTATGACCTCCCTACAATGCCTGGGCATGCTCCTGATGAGGCAGCAGATGTTGTCCTGAGGGATCTCCTCCCAGACCTGGACTAAAGCATCCTCCAACTCCTGGACAGTCTGTGGTGCAACAGACTGGTGGTTGGTGGATGGTGCAAGACATGATGTCCCAGATGTGTTCAATTGGATACAGGTCTGGGGAACAGGCGGGCCACTCCATAGCTTCAATGCCTTCATCTTGCAGGAACTTCTGACACTCCAGCCACATGAGGTCTGGCATTGTCCTCTGCATTAGGAGGAAGCCAGGGCCATCCGCACCAGCATATGGTCTCACAAGGGGTCTGTGGATCTCATCTCGGTACCTAATGGCAGTCAGGCTACCTCTGGTGAGCACATGGAGGGCTGTGCAGCCCTCCAAAGAAATGCCACCCCACACTATTACTGACCCACTGCCAAACCAGTCATGCTGAAGGATGTTACAGGCAGCAGATCGCTCTCCACGGTGTCTCCAGACTATGTCACATGTGCTCAGTGTGAACCTGCTTTCATCTGTGAAGAGCACAGAGCGCCAGTGGCGAATTTGCCAATCCTGGTGTTCTGTGGCAAATGTCAATCGTCCTGCACGGTGTTGGGCTGTGAGCACAACCCCCACCTGTGGACGTCGGTCACTCAGACCATCCTCATGGAGTCGGTTTCTAACCGTTTGTGCAGACACATGCACATTTGGGCCTGCTGGAGGTCATCTTGCAGGGCTCTGGCAGTGCTCCTCCTGTTCCTCCTTGCATAAAGGCTGAGGTAGTGGTCCTGCTGCTGGGTTGTTGCCCTCCTACGTCTCCCTCCACGTCTCCTGGTGTACTGGCCTGTCTCCTGGTAGTGACTCCAGCCTCTGGACACTACACTGACAGACACAGCAAACCTTCTTGCCACAGCTCGCATTGATGTGCCATCCTGGATGAGCTGCACTACCTGAGCCACTTGTGTGGGTTGTAAAGTCTGTCTCATGCTACCACGAGTGTGAAATCACAATCAACATTCAAAAGTGACCAAAACATCAACCAGAAAGCATTGGTACTGAGATGTGGTCTGTGGTCTCCACCTGCAGAACCTCCTTTAGGCTAAGTTCGTATTTGCGGTTGAGTCCGCAGTGTTTTGTACGCAACCGAAAACACATGGCAAAATGCATGCAAACGCATGATAACGCTGTGTTTTTTATCCGAATCAACTTACGCATGACGGATAAAAAAAATTCAACGTTTGCACGCGTTTGTATGCGTTTTTGCATACGTTCGCGTTTTTTATGCGCATACTTTTTTTTTAGAAAATTTCTTTTTAAGGAGAATTTCCTTGACACAAGCCCAAGGGGCATGGCTTATGGGATTTCTGCATTTAGACCCTTGTGCAAACGCAAGCGAACGCATGTCCTTGCGATTCTATGCATTCCCATAGACAGTAATATGTTTTTTTGATGCACGCCTTCCCCAAGTGTCTGCATGGGTATGGTGGCGGAAATTTAACGCCAAAAAATTCTAACATGGTATGTCAGCCGCGCTCAGCCGCACACCGCCAAAATACGCATGCGTAAGCAAATGCAGGCGAACGCATGCAAACGCATGCAAACGCATGCACCTGCATCTACAATGTTAAAGATAGGAAATCAAGACGCATGCGGATGTATGTGTCAGAAATGCTGCGGACACTACCGCAAATGTGAAACCAGCATTTTGAGTGTGTCTTGATAATTGCCAATAATTTCCATGTGTTATCTATTCCTTTTGCACAACAGCATGTGAAATTGATTGTCAAACAGTGTTACATCCTAAGTTGACAGTTTGATTTCACAGAAGCATGATTTACTTGGAGTTATATTCTGTTGTTTAAGTGTTCCCTTTATGTTTTTGAGCAGTGTATATACATAGAATACATAGATATATAGATGTCAGTGACACACGCATATACATACATACATATATATATATATATATATATATATATGTATATATATATATATACACACACTAGATGGTGGCCCGATTCTAATGCATCAGGTATTCTAGAATAAGTATGTATGTATATAGCGGCCACATAGTATATAGCACAGGCCACGACATATTCTACAATACCCGATGCGTTAAGACAGGCCACGCAGTATATAACAGTGGCCACGCAGTATATAACACAGCCCAAACAGTATATAACACAGCCCACGCAGTATATAACATTGCCCACATAGTATATAACACTGCCCACGTAGTATATAGCAGCCACGCAGTATATAACACAGCCCAAACAGTATATAACACAGCCCACGCAGTATATAGCAGCCAAATAGTATATAACGCAGCCCATGCCGTATATAGCAGCCACGCAGTATATAACACAGCACACGTAGTATATAACACAGCCCAAACAGTATATAACACTGCCCACGTAGTATATAGCAGTGTAATAATTATAGGGGATAAGTCAGGAGACTCTTTGCGTGGAACAAGACAACTACAGGACACAGTTTTATAAGTGGTAAAGTCCATATTATCACACGGTGATTCAAACAGGTGCAGAGAGAATCTCAAGTCCACAACACTTGGTGCAAATATCAAATGCAGCTCAGCAGTCTATAGGAAACTTCAGAGGAAAATGCAATCATGTAGAAAGTCTATGAAGCACAATTATTCTTGAGGATACTTGACATGAATAAGTCCTTGCTGTTAAGGGTCGAGTTCCCGCCTCTGCACAGGGGAATCTCGGGCTATCTCCACTGCGGTCTCCCATTCTTCTCCTGCCGCAGTGGAGCCTGCTCAGCGGAGACGTCGGTCCCAGCGTCTCGCTCAGTCTGACTCTGTACAAAGAGTTACTGCTGCCTTTCCTGCTTCTGCCATTGAAGTCAGTGCTGGGCAGCGGCGAGCAGACGCTTCTGGGACTAAGTCCTGCTTTTCTCGTTCTGAGCATGCCCAGAGTAAGATCTCTCAGTGGAGATCGAGGGTCACATGATCAGATACTGCAGCTAAGGCCACTGGTCCTTCAGGAAGGTCCTGTAGGTGCTTGCGCTCTGTGGCAGCCTCTCATTGGTCCTTCTAGGAAGGTCCTGTATGTGCTGCAACTATTTAAGGCTCGCATGGCTGCACGGCCATGCGCTAGTATTGTTCTTTGTTATGTGCTTTGCGCCAGTGTGGTCACGTAAGAGTGTGTTCAGGGACCCGGCTGAAATAAGCCCCTAGAATGTTGGCACCTCCGGCGAGGAGTTTGTGTTTGTATGTATTCAGGGACCTGGCTGAAATAAGCCCCTAGAATGCTGGCACCTCCGGCGAGGAGTTTTGTGTGCATGCGTGACCACTGACTGCTCTCTGTTTGGGCAGTTAGCCTGTGCCTCTGTGAAGTCTAACAGGGCACAGTGCTTTGCTTTCACGGCTACTCGGTGAATTAACTGAGTTAGTCCATACCGCCATATAGTACCGCCGTTTGCTAGCAGCAGGTCCTGCTGCACGGTGGACCCCAGACTGTGAACATACCAATATCAATAAAAACATCTCTATTTACTCGGTGCGTTCCGCTAGCCCTAACACTTGCTTAGTCCAAAACACAGATAGATATGCTTATAAGGCAGTTCAAATAATATCTTAGCTCAACCAGGGAGGTCTGGGTAATAGTCTCAGGTTCTTGCAAAGCAGAAACAGCTTACATGTCCAGCAAATGCAGATGGAAGTAAACACGAGCAGCAGATGAAGGAGGATTACTGGAACTGGTGTATGCAGCAGGAACTCAGAGCAGAGTAGCAGGATCACCACACAAGTTCACAGGAGCAGGTATATAGCCAGGGAGTCACCAGAGGTCAGGAGCTGGATGCAAGGCAGAATACTCTAGCACAGACTGAAGGCTGGGGTGGAGTTTTATAGCAGGAAGACACAGTGCACATGAGACCAAAGACGCCATCTTGGAAAAGGGCAGTAATGCACAAAAAGGTAATAAAAAATGTTCAGAGTCCTGACAAGCAGCCACGCAGTATATAACACAGCCCAAATAGTATATAACACAGTCCACGCAGTATATAGCAGCCAAGTAGCATATAGCGCAGCCCACGCAGTATATAACAGCCCACGTAGTATACAGCAGTGTGGGCACCATATCCCTGTTTAAAAAAATAATTAAAATAAAAAATAGTTTTATACTCACCCATCGGGGTCCAGCGAAGCTGTGTCGATGCGCGCGCGGCTGCCGCCAGCTTCCGTTCCCAGGATGCATTGCGAAATCACCCAGATGACATAGTGGTCTCGCGAGACCGCTAAGTTTTCTGGGTAGTTTCGCAATGCATCTCTGGTAACGGAAGCTGGCGGCAGCCGCGAGCTCATCGGCGGACGACGGAAGGTGAGTATAGCAGGTTTTTTGTTTTTTTTATTATTTTTAACATTTGATCTTTGTGCTACTGATGCTGCAGCATCAATAGTAAAAAGTTAGTCACACAGGGTTAATAGCAGCGCTAGCGGAGTGCGTTACCCACGGCATAACGCAGTCCATTAACGCTGTCATTAACCCTGTGTGAGTGCTGACTGAAGGGGAGTATGGAGCGGGCGCCGGGCACTGACTGGACGGAAGTAGGGAGGGACTAATTCTCAGCTGGACTGTGCCCGTCGCTGTTTGGTCGAGGCAGCCAGGACAGGCAGCTGGCGAGACGAATCAGCGATGCGGGATTTCCGGGACAGACAGACAGACGGAAGTGACCCGTAGACAATTTATATATATATATATATATATATATATATATATATATATATATACATACACATACACACACACTAGCTGTACTACCCGGCTTCGCCCAGGTTAATAACTGCTGTTGCCAAAATAGAATGTGTTCACAAAAATTTATTCTGCACACAAAAAACACAAAACAAATAGATAGAAATGTAATTATTAAAAGGCAAAAACTAAGCTAATGGAAGCATTTCACAACATATATTTCAACACCAGAGATATTCCACACAGATTTAACTAAATTGGCCAAGCAATGTGAAGTAATCTTCTACTACTTATTCGAGAGCCTTTTGATGAACGACATTCTTAGTTTTTCCTTCAGGTGCAAAGACAAACAGATTTTTGGCTGTTCCAACTCTTGAACAGGCCACATAAAGTTGACCATGAGAAAATGAGATTGTAAATCGATTCCAACTACTTTCAAGGACTGTCCCTGAGCCTTGTTGATGGACATAGCAAATGCCAGTTGAACAGGAAACTGGAGGCATTTAAAATCAAAAGGCAAATCAGATGGAATGAGAGGAATTGTTGGAATGAAAACATCTTCTCCTGTGGCACATCCTGTCAAAATGGTTGCCTCAATTACATGTGGAAAGAGGTTCTTAATCAAGAGTCTTGTTCCATTACACAGCTTTGGTGGATCCAAATTTCTCAATAGCAGAATAGGTGCTCCATGTTTTAGAAAGAGGTTGTGAGGAGGAAGTTCTTGTTGCTCCAAGGAATTGAGGAACTCAGTTGGATAAAATAATGCTTGAGCAGAGTCTATTACTATATCCACTGACTTGTAGGTTGTGCACACACCTGGAAGGAGATTTAGAATTTGAAGATTAATCTTGTTGACGCTGTCATTTTTGGGAGCTAGAATAGCCCTTTCACGCAGCCAGCCAGAATTTTTGAAGTGGAGTTGAAAAACCTTTGCTTTCAACTCCTCAATGGAAGTCACAATGCAACAAAAGTTGCTTGGGAAGGTGATCTGTCCAGTGGTTGGGTTTACTGGTGCCTTGCCATCTCCAATAGTCAACAGCTGGCTTGAAAACATTCCAGCAGAAACATTGCCTGTCATATAGACCCTCATGTTTGTGTTCAGTGACATTTTCTTTACTTTTCTCCAAAGGTACGATGCTTTGAGACAGGCATTGAGTTCGTCTGCAGGGGTTGATCTTGGAATAACAGGTAGTGTTTGGCAGAAGTCACCTGCCAAAACAACAACTACTCCTCCCATGATATATTTGTTGCAGGTCTTGAGGTAGTCTGTCCACTGCTTGCAGAGCCCTTTTGTGTGACATGGTGCATTCATCCCAAATGATGGCACTGCATTTTTGAAGCAATTTGGCCAGTCCTGATCCCTTGGCAATATTACACATGAGGCTGTCATTATGAGACAGGTTAAGTGGTAGTTTGAATGTCGAATGTGCTGTCCTGCCACCTTTTAAAAGCGTAGCTGCAATTCCAGAAGATGCCACTGCAAGTGCAATCTTTTTTTGTTGATGAAATTTTGCCAGGAGCAAGTTGATTACAAATGTCTTTCCTGTTCCACCTGGAGCATCAAGGAAGGCAATCCCACCTTTGTTGGTTTAACTGAAACTTAAAATGTAGTTATAGGCGTCCCTTTGATCTGGTACCAATATTGGCTCGTTCTGAGACACAAATGCTGTCTGTTGTGAAATTGGATTTTGGGCTCCCCCGGTGGCCACTGGTGGAATTGAACTTGTGTGCATCATCCCCTCTGTTCACCTGTTCCCATCAGGATGTGGGTCGCTATTTAACCTTGCTCCTCTGTCACTTCCATGCCGGTCAACATTGTAATCAGAAGCCTTTCTGTGCATGTTCCTGCTACCAGACAACTTCCAGCTAAGTCGGACTTTTGTCCTTGTATGTTTTTTGCATTTTGTCCCAGTTCACAGCTGCAGTTTCATTTCTGTGTCTGGAAAGCTCTTGTGATCTGAAATTGCCACTCTGATGTTATGAGTTAATACTAGAGTCTTAAAGTAATTTCAGGATGGTGTATTGATAGGGTTTTCAGCTGACCATGAAAGTACCCTTTCTGTCTTCCTGCTATCTAGTAAGCGGACCTCGATTTTGCTAAACCTATTTTCATACTACGTTTGTCATTTTCATCTTAAATCACCGCCAATATATGTTGGGGCCTCTGTCTGCCTTTCGGGGAAATTTCTCTAGAGGTGAGCCAGGACTATATTTTCCTCTGCCAGGATTAGTTAGTCCTCCGGCCGGCGCTGGGCGTCTAGGGATAAAACGCAGGCTACGCTACCCGGCTACTGTTAGTTGTGCGGCAGGTTTAGTTCATGGTCAGTTTAAGTTTCCATCCTTCCAAGAGCTAGTTCCTATGTATGCTGGGCTATGTTCTCTTGCCATTGAGAACCATAACAGTTTGACCGGCCCACAAAGGGTTAAATTAATTGGCAGAGAAAGGAGAGAAAAAAGAAGTCTGCTGAAAAATTTTTTTTTTTTTTTTTCCTTCAGTTCTGAGTGTGCTTTCAATTGAATCACTTGCAAGTCTGCCTATATTGCAGCCTTCCTCTCTCTCTCCTTCTAATCCTGGAATGGCTCTGTGTTCACCTGTTTAAAATGGATATTCAGAGTTTAGCTGCAGGTTTGAATAATCTCACCACGAAAGTTCAAAATTTACAAGATTTTGTTGTTCATGTTCCTATATCTGAACCTAGAATTCCTTTGCCTGAATTTTTCTCGGGGAATAGATCTTGCTTTCAAAATTTCAAAAATAATTGCAAGTTGTTTTTGTCCCTGAAATCTCGCTCTGCTGGAGATCCTGCTCAGCAGGTCAGGATTGTGATTTCCTTGCTCCGGGGCGACCCTCAAGATTGGGCTTTTGCATTGGCTCCAGGGGATCCTGTGTTGCTCAATGTGGATGCGTTTTTTCTGGCCTTGGGGTTGCTTTATGAGGAACCTCATTTAGAGCTTCAGGCGGAAAAAGCCTTGATGTCCCTATCTCAGGGGCAAGATGAAGTTGAAATATACTGCCAAAAATTCCGTAAATGGTCTGTGCTTACTCAGTGGAATGAGTGCGCCCTGGCGGCGAATTTCAGAGAGGGTCTCTCTGATGCCGTTAAGGATGTTATGGTGGGGTTCCCTGTGCCTGCGGGTCTGAATGAGTCCATGACAATGGCTATCCAGATCGATAGACGTCTGCGGGAGCGCAAACCTGTGCACCATTTGGCGGTGTCTACTGAGAAGACGCCAGAGAATATGCAATGTGATAGAATTCTGTCCAGAAGCGAACGGCAGAATTTTAGACGAAAAAATGGGTTGTGCTTTTATTGTGGTGATTCAACTCATGTTATATCAGCATGCTCTAAGCGTACTAAGAAGCTTGATAAGTCAGTTTCAATTGGCACTTTTCAGTCTAAGTTTATTCTATCTGTGACCCTGATTTGTTCTTTATCATCTATTACCGCGGATGCCTATGTCGACTCTGGCGCCGCTTTGAGTCTTATGGATTGGTCCTTTGCCAAACGCTGTGGGTATGATTTAGAGCCTCTTGAAACTCCTATACCTCTGAAGGGGATTGACTCCACCCCATTGGCTAGTAATAAACCACAATACTGGACACAAGTAACTATGCGAATTAATCCGGATCATCAGGAGATTGTTCGCTTTCTTGTGCTGTATAATCTACATGATGTATTGGTGCTTGGATTGCCATGGCTGCAATCTCATAACCCAGTCCTCGACTGGAACGCTATGTCTGTGTTAAGCTGGGGATGTAAGGGGATGCATGGGGACGTACCTTTGGTTTCCATTTCGTCATCTATTCCCTCTGAGATTCCTGAATTCTTGTCTGACTATCGTGACGTTTTTGAAGAACCTAAGCTTGGTTCATTACCTCCGCACCGGGAGTGCGATTGTGCCATAGATTTGATTCCGGGTAGTAAATACCCTAAGGGTCGTTTATTTAATCTGTCTGTGCCTGAACATGCTGCTATGCGAGAATATATAAAGGAGTCCTTGGAAAAGGGACATATTCGTCCTTCGTCATCTCCCTTAGGAGCCGGTTTTTTCTTTGTGTCTAAGAAAGATGGCTCTTTGAGGCCGTGTATTGATTATCGGCTTTTGAATAAAATCACGGTTAAATATCAATATCCGTTGCCACTGCTGACTGATTTGTTTGCTCGCATAAAGGGGGCCAAGTGGTTCTCTAAGATAGATCTCCGTGGGGCGTATAATTTGGTGCGAATTAAGCAGGGGGATGAGTGGAAAACCGCATTTAATACGCCCGAGGGCCACTTTGAGTATTTGGTGATGCCTTTTGGCCTTTCAAATGCCCCTTCAGTCTTTCAGTCCTTTATGCATGACATTTTCCGTGATTATTTGGATAAATTTATGATCGTGTATCTGGATGATATTCTGATTTTTTCGGATGACTGGGACTCTCATGTCCAGCAGGTCAGGAGGGTTTTTCAGGTTTTGCGGTCTAATTCCTTGTGTGTGAAGGGTTCTAAGTGCGTTTTTGGGGTTCAAAAGATTTCCTTCTTGGGATACATTTTTTCCCCCTCTTCCATCGAGATGGATCCTGTCAAGGTTCGGGCTATTTGTGATTGGACGCAACCCTCTTCTCTTAAGAGTCTTCAGAAATTTTTGGGCTTTGCTAACTTTTATCGTCGATTTATTGCTGGTTTTTCTGATGTTGTTAAACCATTGACTGATTTGACTAAGAAGGGTGCTGATGTTGCTGATTGGTCCCCTGCTGCTGTGGAGGCCTTTCGGGAGCTTAAGCGCCGCTTTTCTTCCGCCCCTGTGTTGCGTCAGCCTGATGTTGCTCTTCCTTTTCAGGTTGAGGTCGACGCTTCTGAAATCGGAGCTGGGGCGGTTTTGTCGCAGAGAGGTTCCGACTGCTCCGTGATGAAACCTTGTGCTTTTTTTTCTCGTAAATTTTCGCCCGCCGAGCGGAATTATGATATTGGGAATCGGGAGCTTTTGGCCATGAAGTGGGCTTTTGAGGAGTGGCGTCATTGGCTTGAGGGGGCTAGACATCAGGTGGTGGTATTGACCGACCACAAAAATTTAATTTATCTTGAGTCCGCCAGACGCCTGAATCCTAGACAGGCGCGCTGGTCGTTGTTTTTCTCTCGGTTTAATTTTGTGGTGTCATACCTACCGGGTTCTAAGAATGTTAAGGCGGATGCCCTTTCTAGGAGTTTTGAGCCTGACTCCCCTGGTAATTCTGAACCTACAGGTATCCTTAAGGATGGAGTGATATTGTCTGCCGTTTCTCCAGACCTGCGGCGGGCCTTGCAGGATTTTCAGGCGGATAGACCTGATCGTTGCCCACCTGGTAGACTGTTTGTTCCTGATGATTGGACCAGTAAAGTCATTTCTGAGGTTCATTCTTCTGCGTTGGCAGGTCATCCTGGAATCTTTGGTACCAGGGATTTGGTGGCAAGGTCCTTCTGGTGGCCTTCCCTGTCACGAGATGTACGAGGCTTTGTGCAGTCTTGTGACGTTTGTGCTCGGGCCAAGCCTTGTTGTTCTCGGGCTAGTGGATTGTTGTTGCCCTTGCCTATCCCGAAGAGGCCTTGGACGCACATCTCGATGGATTTTATTTCGGATCTTCCTGTTTCTCAGAAGATGTCTGTCATCTGGGTGGTGTGTGACCGTTTCTCTAAGATGGTCCATTTGGTTCCCCTGCCTAAGTTGCCTTCTTCTTCCGAGTTGGTTCCTCTGTTTTTTCAAAATGTGGTTCGTTTGCATGGTATTCCGGAGAATATCGTTTCTGACAGAGGAACCCAATTCGTGTCTAGATTTTGGCGGGCATTCTGTGCTAGGATGGGCATAGATTTGTCTTTCTCGTCTGCTTTCCATCCTCAGACTAATGGCCAGACCGAGCGGACGAATCAGACTTTGGAGACATATTTGAGGTGTTTTGTGTCTGCAGATCAGGATGATTGGGTTGCTTTTTTGCCTTTAGCGGAGTTTGCCCTCAATAATCGGGCCAGCTCTGCCACCTTGGTGTCTCCTTTTTTCTGTAATTCGGGGTTTCATCCTCGATTTTCCTCCGGTCAGGTGGAATCTTCGGATTGTCCTGGAGTGGATGCTGTGGTGGAGAGGTTGCATCAGATTTGGGGGCAGGTGGTGGACAATTTGAAGTTGTCCCAGGAGAAGACTCAGCTTTTTGCCAACCGCCGGCGTCGGGTTGGTCCTCGGCTTTGTGTCGGGGACTTGGTGTGGTTGTCTTCTCGTTTTGTCCCTATGAGGGTTTCTTCTCCTAAGTTTAAGCCTCGGTTCATCGGCCCGTACAAGATATTGGAGATTCTTAACCCTGTGTCCTTCCGTTTGGACCTCCCTGCATCTTTTTCTATTCATAATGTTTTTCATCGGTCATTGTTGCGCAGGTATGAGGTACCGGTTGTGCCTTCCGTTGAGCCTCCTGCTCCGGTGTTGGTTGAGGGCGAGTTGGAGTACGTTGTGGAAAAAATCTTGGACTCCCGTGTTTCCAGACGGAAACTCCAGTATCTGGTCAAATGGAAGGGATACGGTCAGGAGGATAATTCTTGGGTGACTGCCTCTGATGTTCATGCCTCCGATCTGGTCCGTGCCTTTCATAGGGCTCATCCTGATCGCCCTGGTGGTTCTGGTGAGGGTTCGGTGCCCCCTCCTTGAGGGGGGGGTACTGTTGTGAAATTGGATTTTGGGCTCCCCCGGTGGCCACTGGTGGAATTGAACTTGTGTGCATCATCCCCTCTGTTCACCTGTTCCCATCAGGATGTGGGAGTCGCTATTTAACCTTGCTCCTCTGTCACTTCCATGCCGGTCAACATTGTAATCAGAAGCCTTTCTGTGCATGTTCCTGCTACCAGACAACTTCCAGCTAAGTCGGACTTTTGTCCTTGTTTGTTTTTTGCATTTTGTTCCAGTTCACAGCTGCAGTTTCGTTTCTGTGTCTGGAAAGCTCTTGTGATCTGAAATTGCCACTCTGATGTTATGAGTTAATACTAGAGTCTTAAAGTAATTTCAGGATGGTGTATTGATAGGGTTTTCAGCTGACCATGAAAGTACCCTTTCTGTCTTCCTGCTATCTAGTAAGCGGACCTCGATTTTGCTAAACCTATTTTCATACTACGTTTGTCATTTTCATCTTAAATCACCGCCAATATATGTGGGGGCCTCTGTCTGCCTTTCGGGGAAATTTCTCTAGAGGTGAGCCAGGACTATATTTTCCTCTGCCAGGATTAGTTAGTCCTCCGGCCGGCGCTGGGCGTCTAGGGATAAAACGCAGGCTACGCTACCCGGCTACTGTTAGTTGTGCGGCAGGTTTAGTTCATGGTCAGTTTAAGTTTCCATCCTTCCAAGAGCTAGTTCCTATGTATGCTGGGCTATGTTCTCTTGCCATTGAGAACCATAACAGCTGTCAGTTCATCAATATTGTAGTTTGTTTCTATGAAAATCTCCCTACACATTTGGATGCCTTCAGGATTATCTTATTGGAGCAGGCAAACCAAGCAACTGTAAGGCTTTTCCTGACATTGCTATGCACTGATCTTCAAGGAGCATTAAAGTTTCATTGAACATTTCCTCAGTGAAGTTGATGAGTTGCTGAGGATTTTCCCTTCTAATCTGCATGAGGATGTCCTCACTGAGATAAGTTTTGTACTTTGTCCAAATCTCATGAGGATTTGAAATGCTACAGGTTGTTAGAATAATAGCAAAGAGGTGTCTTAGTCGCTTTGGGGTTTGTGTGGCTGCTGCTTCACTGAGGGTCACGTTCCAGTGTCCATCATTTTCCAGAAGTCCTTTTCTTTGGCAAGCTTCCCTGATTGTTTCACACGCATGGCCTCCGACGGTCTTCAGGTCAGAAAATGATGTAGGGCCTTTGACAACATGAAGTAACATGCGCAGGTAGAAGCACTCTGCATTTGACGGATGAACAGTGTAGACGCGACCAAGAGTATCAGGTGCTTTCACCCCTGGATAGCCTTCAATATCAAGCCCCCGTTTCCTCTGTTCCAGTGTTTTTCTGGAGGCATTCCAAAGTGTAGTACTTTGGTATATCACAGTAGAGAATTGTTTTTGCAAAAGGGTCTTGTTGACACAGCTCAAAAAATGCCAAGAGGGTGGTCTTAGGTGGTGTTAGGAGCTGCTACTGCAAGTTTGCTGGGTTAAAATAAATTCTCTGTCCATTGTCCAAGTGCACACTCAGATGCACAACTGGTGGGTAGCGCTCATGAATGGAGAATCCTATTCTCCAAACAGCTTCATTGCTGCTTATGTACCTGCCCATCTGGAATGCCTCCACTTCTTCATCAATAATAGGTCCATTTTTCTGGAGTTCAAAAACTGCTTGATCACTTCCTTTGTGGACATATTAGCAGATATACTTGATTGATTTCACAGAGTGTCAAGATTCGACATTTATGTGGGCCTGGAAGATTTTTGAGAGCAAAGGGTTGTAAGGCACTACCCACCTGTTGTCAATTTCTATCTCTTGGAGTGATGATCCAACACGCATTTTGAGCTTTGCTGTGAAACCAGCATCCCCTGGCTTTCGTCTTCGGTAGACTAGATATCCATCTTGTCCTGTTTGGGTTTCTTGGACCAGGGATTGTGGGTAATGCTTTGAACACCTGCCATCAATCATACAGGGAGAATTTTTGTTGAGACTCCCACACGGCCATGGATCATATTTTTTGTGATGGTGTCAAACAGCAATGGGTCAATCTGAAGGTCTGGCAATTCGGCACTGATGATATTGTCAATTTCGGTAGGCTGTATTTTTTGCTTCAGCCAGATCAAGATGTGGGCGTGAGGAAGGCCTCTTTTTTGCCATTCAACTGAATACATCCAGCACTGCGTCTCACCATAAATATGTGATTTTGTGATGAGATTAGTCATTTTTGAAAGTTTCTGTTTGAAAACCCGAGCAATAAGGTCATGGCGATTCACTGTTTTTTGGGCCGGCAACAGGTGCCCTCCAATTTCCTCCCAGGCAGGATTGCAAGTAAAGGTGATGAAGAGATCTGGACGGCCATACTTTCTCACATAAGTCATTGCATCCTGTGTGTATTCATGCATGTGTCGTGGGCTTCCAGTGACAGTTGATGGAAGAATGACCATTTTCCCCAACTCTTTTGGATCAGCATCATTTGCAACAGAATCTCTAAGGTGAATATATTCTTCTGCCCTGAGCTTCTTTTGATTTAGTCGGATATATAAAAGACGTTCACTCTCAATCTTTGCATACATGTCAACAATAAATTGGTGGAAGAGGTGTTTGCATTTCAAGATGTGATTTTCCTCTGCAAATCTTGTCATGATCCTATATGCATAGAAGTCCATGGCAGACACTTATATTCCTGAATGGTTGCCTGTTGTAGGATCTGTCTGAGGTATTCCAAAGTGATAGCCATCCTGTCCCTGCCAAAAGATGATTGGATATTGCAGTGCATAATAGGACCTGTGAGTTTCTGCTACTCGTTGCAAACTATTGTTCCTTTTCTGAAGCACAATGTTACGGCTTTGAAAATCATTACCTACAATCAAGATGGCTACCTCATGAAATGTGGGAGCATTGAAACGTCGCTGATGTTCTCCTTGTGGTGTTTTGTCAGCTCGAATGACAACCTTGTAATCATCATTTGGCATGCATTCAAGTGCAGTCTTGAAAAGTTGAACATATGGATTGTTGGAGTGAAGGAACTGCTGCAAAATAGTGACAATATCAAGGCGAGTGTTAGGAATTAAAGAGCATCTCCGCTGAGCCTCTGCTTCTGCATTTCCCATGAAGAAGAGTTGAAGAAATTGAGGTTCTTCTCCTTGTAATGGAAGCAGTGAGCCAATTGAGTGGTAAACCTGTCATTGAACTTTAAATGTTGGCATAAATCCTGTTGTAAACATTTCTTTTGTTGCACCAAATGATGTCATTTGGAAGCAGGAGCTATACTTCCTGATGTTGTCCAAGAAATGCTTTGATATTGTACTGGTACCTGTCATCAGAGACTTTAGGGGATCTGGTGGTGACAGGAGAGGTGGTGCATGCAGACCACATCCATTTTTCCTATCTGAACTTTAGGATTATCCTGATAGTTTATGTCTGACTGGTAACAAAAGGCAGCATGTTTCAAATCTCCAACCATTTCCTGTGCCCTGGTGGAAGAAATAGCAATTCTCTTAATGGCAAGTCGGCCTTCTCTCTGCTGAGATGACTCATTGGCCCTTGAGGAAGCAGCTCTTCTTCTCTTATCTGCAAGCCTCGCTTCCCTTTCTTCAGAAAGTTCATTGGCTCTTGAGGAAGCAGCTCTTGTTCTCTTATCTGCAAGCCTCGCTTCCCTTTCTTCAGAAAGTTCATTGGCTCTTGAGGAAGCAGCTCTTGTTCTCTTATCTGCAAGCCTCGCTTCCCTTTCTTCAGAAAGTTTATTGGCTCTTGAGGAAGCAGCTCTTCTTCTCTTATCTGCAAACCTCGCTGCCTGCTACTCAGAAAGTTCATTGGCTCTTGAGGAAGCAGTTATTGTTTTCTTGTCTGCAGCCTCGCTTCCCTCTCCTCAGAAAGTTAATTGGCTCTTGAGGAAGCAGCTCTTGTTCTCTTGTCTGCAAGCCTCACTTCTCTCTCCTCAGAAAGTTTATTGGCCCTTGAGGAAGCAGCTCTTGTTTTCATCTCTGCAAGCCTCGCTTCCCTCTCCTCAGAAAGTTCATTAGCTCTTGAGGGAGCAGCTCTTGTTTTCATGTCTGCAAGCCTCGCTTCCCTCTCCTCAGAAAGTTCATTAGCCCTTGAGGAAGCAGCTCTTGTTCTCTTGTCTGCAAGCCTCGCTTCCCTCTGCTCAGAAAGTTCATTGGCTCTTGAGGAAGCAGCTGCTTTTCTCATGTGTGTCAGCCTTGTTTCTCGACCTTCGCGTTTTTCATTGGCCCGTAATGCAGCTTTTATTTTCGCATCAGCTGACATTGCGTGCCATGGAATTCTCTTTCTTATGAGGCATTACTGTGGTACAAATAGTCTGTAACTGGAAGTTTCTATATCCTCTCACATAGAGGTAATGTGGCTGACATCAGCCTTTCCACCAACACACCCTCACTGACATGCTATTACCTCACAAAAGCTTTGTTATACTGAGAATGTCCTTTGTTGCCTATATTAACCAATCAGAGCTCAGATTAATTAACTGTAGCAAAATAGAAGCTGAGCTGTGATTGGTTGCTATTGGCAGCCAGATAAATCCCAGCCAACAGGAAGCCCTCCCCCTGGCAGTATATATTAGCTCACACATACACATAATAGACAGGTCATGTGACTGACAGATGTCGTATTTAATAATAATAATAATAATCTTTATTTATATAGCGCCAACATTTTCCGCAGCGCTTTACAGTTTAACAGTTTCAAACACAACAATCATAGGTAACAACGTTAACAATACAGTAATAAAGCAAAAATAAGACAAAATAAGACGACCCTGCTCGTGAGAGCTTACAATCTACAATGAGGTGGGGAGATACAAAGCACAGGTGTGTATTTACAATGGTGTATTTGCAGTGATGGTCCAGCCATCTTCCGGGGGTGGGGGTAGATGGAAGTAGTGAATGGGTTACACACGCACAAAAACATAAAATGAGTTTGATTAGGGAACGTGATAGGCCGCTCTGAACAAATGTGTTTTGAGCGAGCGCCTAAAGCTATGCAAGTTGTGGATGGTCCTAATGTCTTGGGGTAGAGCATACCAGAGGATTTGCGCAGCACGGGAGAGGTTGCAGAGGTTAGTCGAAAGTCATTTGCAGAGCGCAGAGGTCGGTTAGGCCGATAGACAGAAATGAGGGAGGAGATGTAAGGGGGTGCCGCACTATGGAGAGCTTTGTGGGTGAGAACAAGTACTTTGAATTGTATCCTGTAATAAATGGGCAGCCAGTGTAACGACTGGCGAAGAGCGGACACGTCCGAGTAACGATTAGCCAGATGGACGACCCTGGCTGCTGCATTAAGGATAGACTGGAGAGGGGAAAGTCGAGTGAGGGGGAGGCCAATTAATAGAGCGTTACAGTAGTCCAGACGGGAGTGGATTAGGGCGACAGTGAGAGTTTTTGTTGTCTCCATGGTGAGAAAAGGGCGGATTCTAGAGATGTTCTTTAGGTGTAAGCGGCACGAGCGGGCAAGACATTGTATGTGGGAGGTGAAGGAGAGATCGGAGTCAAACATAACACCCAGACAGCGTGCCTGCTGCCGGGGTGTTATGATGGTGCCACCCACGGAGAGGGAAATGTCAGATTTAGGGAGGTTAGTAGAAGGCGGGAGCAGAAGAAGTTCAGTTTTGGAGAGGTTGAGTTTCAGATAGAGAGCGGACATGATGTTGGAGACTGCAGACAGACAGTCGGTGGCGTTCTGTAGTACAGCGGGGGTAAGGTCAGGGGATGACATGTATAGTTGTGTGTCATCAGCATAAAGATGGTACTGAAAACCAAATCTGCTGATGGTCTGTCCAATTGGGGCCGTGTAGAGGGAGAAGAGAAGGGGGCCAAGGACTGAGCCCTGGGGTACCCCGACAGTGAGAGGAAGAGGAGATGAAGTGGAGCCAGAGAACAGAACACTGAAGGAGCGTTCAGAAAGATAGGAGGAGAACCAGGAGAGAGCAGTGTCCTTAATGCCTAGTGACTGGAGCCTAGAGAGTAGGAGAGGGTGGTCAACAGTGTCGAAAGCTGCAGAAAGATCGAGGAGAATGAGCAGAGAGTGGTCACCGTTACATTTTGCTGTCAGAAGGTCATTGGTCACCTTGATGAGTGCAGTTTCTGTCGAATGTAGTTTGATTAGGGAACGTGATAGGCCGCTCTGAACAAATGTGTTTTGAGCGAGCGCCTAAAGCTATGCAAGTTGTGGATGGTCCTAATGTCTTGGGGTAGAGCATACCAGAGGATTTGCGCAGCACGGGAGAGGTTGCAGAGGTTAGTCGAAAGTCATTTGCAGAGCGCAGAGGTCGGTTAGGCCGATAGACAGAAATGAGGGAGGAGATGTAAGGGGGTGCCGCACTATGGAGAGCTTTGTGGGTGAGAACAAGTACTTTGAATTGTATCCTGTAATAAATGGGCAGCCAGTGTAACGACTGGCGAAGAGCGGACACGTCCGAGTAACGATTAGCCAGATGGACGACCCTGGCTGCTGCATTAAGGATAGACTGGAGAGGGGAAAGTCGAGTGAGGGGGAGGCCAATTAATAGAGCGTTACAGTAGTCCAGACGGGAGTGGATTAGGGCGACAGTGAGAGTTTTTGTTGTCTCCATGGTGAGAAAAGGGCGGATTCTAGAGATGTTCTTTAGGTGTAAGCGGCACGAGCGGGCAAGACATTGTATGTGGGAGGTGAAGGAGAGATCGGAGTCAAACATAACACCCAGACAGCGTGCCTGCTGCCGGGGTGTTATGATGGTGCCACCCACGGAGAGGGAAATGTCAGATTTAGGGAGGTTAGTAGAAGGCGGGAGCAGAAGAAGTTCAGTTTTGGAGAGGTTGAGTTTCAGATAGAGAGCGGACATGATGTTGGAGACTGCAGACAGACAGTCGGTGGCGTTCTGTAGTACAGCGGGGGTAAGGTCAGGGGATGACATGTATAGTTGTGTGTCATCAGCATAAAGATGGTACTGAAAACCAAATCTGCTGATGGTCTGTCCAATTGGGGCCGTGTAGAGGGAGAAGAGAAGGGGGCCAAGGACTGAGCCCTGGGGTACCCCGACAGTGAGAGGAAGAGGAGATGAAGTGGAGCCAGAGAACAGAACACTGAAGGAGCGTTCAGAAAGATAGGAGGAGAACCAGGAGAGAGCAGTGTCCTTAATGCCTAGTGACTGGAGCCTAGAGAGTAGGAGAGGGTGGTCAACAGTGTCGAAAGCTGCAGAAAGATCGAGGAGAATGAGCAGAGAGTGGTCACCGTTACATTTTGCTGTCAGAAGGTCATTGGTCACCTTGATGAGTGCAGTTTCTGTCGAATGTAGGGCGTGGAAACCAGACTGTGAAGGGTCTAGAAGGGAATGGGTGGAGAGGTAACGGGTAAGGCGGGAGTAGACTAGGCGCTCCAGGAGTTTTGAGATGAAGGGGAGATTGGAGACTGGTCTGTAGTTATTTGTGCATGATGGGTCAAGGGTGGTTTTTTTTAGTAATGGAGTAATGATAGAGTGTTTGAAGGAGGAGGGAAAAATGCCAGAGGTAAGGGAGAGATTAAAAATTGTAGTTAGGTGAGTTGTGACGACTGGAGAGAGAGACTGGAGGAGGTGTGAGGGAATGGGGTCGGTGGTGCATGTAGTCGGATGAGAAGAGGAGAGGAGCTTGGAGACTTCTTCTTCTGTGATGGGATCGAATGTGGAGAGTGAGCCAGGGGAGATGCTGGGAGGGATGGGAGTCATTGCACTTGGTGTCTGGGAGCGGATTTCCTGACGGATATTGTCTATTTTCTCTATAAAGTGGGAGGCCAGGTCATCAGCACAAATGTCTGTGATAGGGTCTTGTGCTTTTGGCCTGAGGAGGGAGTGAAAGGTGTTAAAAAGTTTCTTGGGGTTGTTGGATAGTGAGGAGATCAGGGTGGTGTAGTAGGACTGTTTGGCAAGGTGAAGGGCAGAGTTATAGGTCCTTAACATAAATTTGAAGTGTATGAAGTCTCCTGGTGTGCGAGTTTTCCTCCATAAGCGTTCAGCACACCTAGAGCATCGCTGGAGAAATCGGGTTTGCGATGTGAGCCAGGGCTGTTTCACTCTGTGTTTGGAGCTTCTGATGGTGAGGGGTGCTACTTGGTCTAGGGTGCTTCTAAGAGTGTCATTGTAGTGATGTACTGCCAGATCAGGACAGGAAAAAGAGGAGATTGGGGACAGTGATGAGTGTAAGGAGTCTGAAAGTGTATGAGGGTTAATGGCTTGTAGATTTCTGAGTGTGTGGTAGGTAGGAGAGTGCTGGGGTGGGCGAGGAATTGTGAGTGTGAAAGAGAGAATGTTGTGGTCAGAGAGGGGAAGTGGTGAGTTATCTAGGTGGGAGATTGAACAGAGCCGGACAAAGACCAGGTCCAGGGTGTTACCGTCTTTGTGTGTTTCAGAGGTTGAGAGCTGTGAGAGGCCGAGAGAAGTGGTTAGTGATAGAAGCTGGGATACAGATGTGGAAGTGGGGCTGTTGATGGGAATGTTGAAGTCTCCCAGTATAAGGGTTGGTAGTTCTGAGGACATGAAGTGTGGCAGCCAGGCTGAGAAGTGGTCCAGGAAGTGGGTGGGTGAGCCTGGGGGCCGGTATATGACCGCTGCTCTGAGGGAGAGGGGACGGAAGAGCCTGATGGTGTGGACCTCAAAAGAAGGGAATGAGAGTGATGGAACTGGGGGTATAACCTGGAACGTGCATTGGGGGGACAAGAGTATGCCGACTCCACCACCAGGTCTGTTAGTGGGTCTTGGGGAATGGGAGAATTGTAAGCCACCATGGGAAATGGCAGCAGGGGAGACAGTGTCAGAGTCCTGTCATAATTTTGTTGCTCTTGTAGTTTGTCTGCTTATTAATCAGATTTTTATTTTTGAAGGATAATACCAGACTTGTGTGTTTTAGGGTGAGTTTCATGTGTCAGTGTCAAGTTGTGTGTGTTGAGTTGCGTGTGGCGACATGCATGTAGCGACTTTTGTGAGATGAGTTTTGTGTGGCGACATGCGTGTAGCAACTTTTTGTGTGTCAAGTTGCATGTGACAGGTTAGTGTAGCTAGTTGTGTGCAGCAAGTTTTGCACATGGCGAGTTTTGCGCGTCGCGAGTTTAGCGCGTGGTGAGTTTTGAGTATGTGCAAGTTTTGTGTGAGGCAACTTTTGCATGTGTTGCAACTTTTGTGCATGTGGCAATTTTTCCGCGTGTGCAAGTTTTGCGTGTGGCGAGTTTTCCATGAGGTGAGTTTTGCACGTGTGGCTAGTTTTGCGTGAGCCTAGTTTTGCATGTGGCGAATTTTGCGCGTGGCGAGTTTTGAGCGGTGACTTTTGTGTTTTGACTTTTATGTGGTGAGGTTGGTGTATGTGTGGTGAAATGAGTGCTGAGGGTGGTATATGTGTTCAAGCACGTGGTAGTGTGTGGCGCATTTTGTGTGTGTGTTCATATCCCCGTGTGTGGTGAGTATCCCATGTCGGGGCCCCACGTTAGCAACTGTACGGTATATACTCTTTGGCGCCATCGCTCTCATTCTTTAAGTCCCCCTTGTTCACATCTGGCAGCTGTCAATTTGCCTCCAACACTTTTCCTTTCCCTTTTTCCCCCATTATGTAGATAGGGGCAAAATTGTTTGGTGAATATGAAACCGCGGGGTTAAAATTTCACCTCTATTTTCATGACTGTGAAAATTGTAAATTCACACTGAAGGCATCAAAACTATGAATTAACACATGTGGAATTATATACTTCACAAAAAAGTCTGAAACAACTGAAAACATGTATTATATTCTAGGTTCTTCAAAGTAGCCACCTTTTGCTTTGATGACTGCTTTGCACACTCTTGGCATTCTTTTGATGAGCTTCAAGAGGTAGTCACCGGGAATGGTTTTCACTTCACAGGTGTGCCCTGTCAGGCTTAATAAGTGGGAGTTCTTGCCTTATTAATGGGGTTGGGACCATCAGTTGTGTTGAGCAGAAGTTTGGTGGGTACACAGCTGATAGTCCTACTGAATAGACTGTTAGAATTTGTATTATGGCAAGAAAAAAGCAGCTAAGTAAAGAAAAATGAGTGGCCATTACTTTAAGAAACGAAGGTCAGTCAGTCCGAAAAATTGGGAAAACTTTGAAAGTGTCCCCAAGTGCAGTGGCAAAAACCATCAAGCGCTACAAAGAAACTGGCTCACATGAGGACCGCCCCAGGAAAGGAAGACCAAGAGTCACCTCTGCTTCTGAAGATAAGTTTATCCGAGTCACCAGCCTCAGAAATCGCAGGTTAACAGCAGCTCAGATTAGAGACCAGGTCAATACCACACAGAGTTCTAGCAGCAGACACATGTCTACAACAACTGTTAAGAGGAGACTTTGTGCAGCAGGCCTTCATGGTAAAATAGCTGCTAGGAAACCACTGCTAAGGACAGGCAACAAGCAGAAGAGACTTGTTTGGGCTAAAGAACACAAGGAATGGACATTAGACCAGTGGAAATCTGTGCTTTGGTCTGATGAGTCCAAATTTGAGATCTTTGGTTCCAACCACCATGTCTTTGTGTGACGCAGAAAAGGTGAACGGATGGACTCTACATGCCTGGTTTCCACCATGAAGCATGGATGAGGAGGTGTGATGATGTGGGGGTGCTTTGCTGGTGACACTGTTGGGGATTTATTCAAAATTGAAGGCATACTGAACCAGCATGGCTAATCCATCCGGTTGCGTTTAGTTGGACCATCATTTATTTTTCAACAGGATAATGACCCCAAACACACCTCCAGGCTGTGTAGGGCTATTTGACCAAGAAGGAGAGTGATGGGATGCTACGCCAGATGACCTGGCCTCCACAGTCACCAGACCTGAACCCAATCGAGATGGTTTGGGGTGAGCTGGACCGCAGAGTGAAGGCAAAAGGGCCAACAAGTGCTAAGCATCTCTGGGAACTCCTTCAAGATTGTTGGAAGACCATTTCTGGTGACTACCTCTTGAAGCTCATCAAGAGAATGCCAAGAGTGTGCAAAGCAGTCATCAAAGAAAAAGGTGGCTACTTTGAAGAACCTAGAATATAAGACGTAATTTCAGTTGTTTCACACTTTTTTGTTAAGTACATAATTCCACATGTGTTAATTCATAGTTTTGATGCCTTCAGTGTGAATTTACAATTTTCATAGTCATGAAAATACAGAAAAATCTTTAAATGAGAAGGTGCGTCCGAACTTTTGGTCTGTACTATATATATATATATATATATATATATATATATATATATATATATATATATATATATATATATATATATATATACACACACGTGTATTTTGCATAGATAGATAGAAGAAATGCCGGCAATTTTTCTGCCGTGTACTGTAAAATCACAGCAGGAGCTGACAGGATAGAGGAGATGGATTATATACAGTAAACACAAATAGAATAGAAAGATATATAGATGACTGTGACAAATACGTAGTGCAGTGTGTTTGCAAATTACTGTACATGTATTTAATTAATAAAAGATTAATTTTCGGAAAAAAATCGTGTGGGCTCCAGCGCTGTTTTCGTAACTAGGAGAGGGAAAGCCGATGGCTGGGTGCATAGGTTTATAGCCTGGAATGGGGGTAATATCCATGGAGCTTCCCAGTCTATTAATATCAGCTCCCAACTTTATACTTGGCCTTTATTGGCTATTAAAATGGGGAACCCTGAAAAAATGATGGGGAATGGGCGAGGTCGTAAGTATGATTTAATTAAGATTATTAAAGGAGTCTGTGTCATCCTTTGAATTAAAGGACTTTTTTCTGGGTGTCTGTGTTTTCTTACAATTTGACTATGGGGTTAGTAATGGGGGCGTCTTATTGATACCTCTCCATTACTATCCTCGAGGCTTCATGTCATCTGACAATACAAGGGTGACATTAACCACCCAAACTATCACCCCACTTGCCACCGCTACAGAGCAAGTGGGAAGAATGAGGCTAAGTGCCAGAATTTGTACATCTTAGAGATGCACTTTTTCTGATATGGCCGAGAACTGATGTTTTTAGCCTGGGGAGCAGTATCCATGGCCCCTTCCTAGACTATTATTATGAGCCTGCAGCTGTCTGCATAGCCTTTGCTGGTTATTAATGCTAAGTATACAGTTGTGAGATGATATTAAAACCATGGGAAGCTCCATGGGTATTATCCCTTTCCCAGGCTATAAACATCTTTCTCCAGCCATCTGCTTTCCCTCTGCTGGTTACAAAAATTAAGCGGGAGCCCACACCATTTTTTTTGGAAAATTAATCTTTTATTAATTCAATACATGTACAGTAATTTTCACACACACCGCACTAATTGTATTTGTCACTATCAGCTATATATCTATCTATTCTATATGTATTAACTGTATGTAATCCATCTCTTCTATCCTGTTGGCTCCTGCTGTGATTTTACAGTACATGGAAGATGAATTGCCGGCTTTTCTTTTATCCATCTATGTAATATACACTGCTCAAAAAAATAAAGGGAACACTTAAACAACAGAATATAACTCCAAGTAAATCAAACTTCTGTGAAATTAAACTGTCTACTTAGGAAGCAACACTGTTTGACAATCAATTTCACATGCTGTTGTGCAAATGGATTAGACAACAGATGGAAATTATTGGCAGTTATCAAGACACACTCAATAAAGGAGTGGTTGTGCAGGTGGGAACCACAGACCATATCTCAGTACCAATGCTTTCTGGCTGATGTTTTGGTCACTTTTGGGACTCTACAACCCACACAAGTGGCTCAGCTAGTGCAGCTCATCCAGGATGGCACATCAATGCGAGCTGTGGCAAGAAGGTTGGCTGTGTCTGTCAGCGTAGTGTCCAGAGGCTGGAGGCGCTACCAGGAGACAGGCCAGTACACCAGGAGAAGTGGAGGGGGCTGTAGGAGGGCAACAACCCAGCAGCAGGACCGCTACATGAGCCTTTGTGCAAGGAGGAACAGGAGTAGCACTGCCAGAGCCCTGCAAAATGACCTCCAGCAGGGCACAAATGTGCATGTGTCTGCACAAACGGTAACAAACTGACTCCATGAGGATGGCTTGAGTGCCCGACATCCACAGATGGGGGTTGGGCATTTGCCACAGAATACCAGGATTGGCAAATTCGCCACTGGCACCCTGTGCTCTTCACAAATGAAAGCAGGTTCACACTGAGCACATGTGACAGACGTGACAGAGTCTGGAGACACCATGGAGAGCGTTCTGTCTGCAACATCCTTCAGCATGACCAGTTTGGCAGTGGGTCAGTAATGGTGTGGGGTGGCATTTCTTTGGAGGGCCGCACAGACCTCCATGTGCTCGCCAGAGGTAGCCTGACTGCCATTAGGTACCGAGATGAGATCCTCAGACCCCTTGTGAGACCATATGCTGTTGCAGTTAACCCTGGGTTCCTCCTAATGCAGGACAATGCCAGACCTCATGTGGCTAGAGTGTGTCAGCAGTTCCTGCAAGATGAAGGCATTAAAGCTATGGAGTGGCCCACCCGTTCCCCAGACCTGAATCCGATTGAACACATCTGGGACCTCATGTCTCGTACCATCCACCAATGTCATGTTGCACCAGAGACTGTCCAGGAGTTGGCGGATGCTTTGGTTCAGGTCTGGGAGGAGATCCCTCAGGGCACCATCCGCCGCCTCATCAGGAGCATGCCCAGGCGGTTTACGGTAGGGAGGTCATACAGGCACGTGGAGGCCACACACAATACTGAGCATCATTTTGACTTGTTTTAAGGACATTACATTCCACTTTAATTTTGTGTGTGACTCCAAATCCAGGCCTCCATTGGTTAATAAATTTGATTTCCATTGATGATTTTTGTGTGATTTTGTTGTCAGCACATTCAACTTTATACAGAACAAAGCATTCAATGAGAATATTTAATTCATTCAGATCTAGGATGTGTTATTTGAGTGTTCCCTTTATTTTTTTGAGCAGTGTATGTGTGTGTCACTGACATCTATATATCTATGTATTCTATGTGTATACAGTACAGTATATGTATTCTAGCTATTCTATTCTAACCTGTCACGCTTTGATTATACTTTATGCGGCACATAAATTGCCGGCTTTTATTTTATCTATCTATCTATCTATCTATCTATCTATCTATCTATCTATCTATCTATCTATCTATCTATCATTTATATATACAGTGGGTACGGAATGTATTCATACCACTTTAAATTTTTCACTCTTTGTTTCATTGCAGCCATTTGGTAAATTCAAAAAAGTTCATTTTTTTCACATTAATGTACATTATGCAACTGATATGTAGAATTTTTTGCAAATTTAGTAATAAAAAAAACGGAAATATCACATGGTCATAAGTATTCAGACCCTTTGCTCAGCATTGAGCAGAAGCACCCTTTTAAGCTGGTACAGCCATGAGTCTTCTTGGGAATGACGCAACAAGTTTTTCACACCTGGATTTGGGGATCCTCTGCCATTCTTCCTTGCAGATCCTCTCCAATTCCGTCAGGTTGGATGGTGAACATTGGGGGACAGCCATTTTGAGGTCTCTTCAGAGATGCTCAATTTGGTTTACATCAGGGCTCTGGCTGGGCCAGTCAAGAATGTTCACAGAGTTGTTCTGAAGCCACTCCTTTGTTATTTTAGCTGTGTGCTTAGGGTCATTGTCTTGTTTAAAAAAGGTGAACCTTCAGCCAAGTCTGAGGTCCAGAGGACCCTGTAAGAGGTTTTCATTCATGTTTCCTTTAATGACAACCAGTCATCCTGTCCCTGCAGCTGAAAGACACCCCCATAGCATGATGCTGCCACCACCATGTTTCACTGTTGGGATTGTATTGAGCAGGTGATGAGCAGTACCTGGTTTTCTCCACATATATCGCTCAGAATTATCACCAAAAAGGTCTATCTTCATGTCATCAGACCAGAGAATCTTATTTCTCACAGTCTGGTATTTAATCAGCATTTATATGCCAAAACCAGAAGTGTCACAAAAACACAGAACAGATGTCAATCTTTCAATTATAGTTTTTTGGAATACAAAATATTGACCAAACACTGACCTGTGAATAAGACCAAATCAATTGGAGAAAGTGGAGAAAAACTTTTTTCCTCCTTCTCATCAGTGAAAAAAAAACTGATGAAACCCTGACCAAACTCTGATGACATTCTGATGAAAATTAGATGAAACGTTAACCCTTTTTTAACGTACATAAAAAAATGATGTATGAATGAGACCTCACTGATGTTAGTCATTATTAACACAAATTAACATGCAGGAATTTTACTGCAAGAGATACAGACCCGCTGTTGAACTGGCCAGGGCTTTGTTATTGCAGACAGATCACAGGCAGTCATTAACATAGCTCTGCAGGAGAGACAAAAATATTATTTAAGATCAAGTATTAAAGAGTTTGTAATATTCAGTGATAATTTGGAATTATCCTAAGGAGAAAAATAATCAAATCAAATAAATGTAATATTAATTGTATAAGGATGTTACAGGGAACCTATCACCATGCCCCAAACAGTGTGCCCCAGCAATCCTGGCCAGCTTCACCACAGTGAGTGCAAGTTCTGTTGGAAAGAGCTTTTAAGCACTGCGTATGGCCACCACTGATAGGCTGGTAACCAGTAGTAAGCAATACAATGAAAAATCCCTCTGTTCTCAACAATGTAGGGGATATTTAACCCCGTGACCCCTGAGTGTGGTTTGCACATTAATGACCGGACAAATTTTTACAATTCTGACCACTGTCCCTTTATGAGGTAATAACTATGGAACGCTTCAATGGATCCTGGTGATTCTTTTCTTGTGACATATTGCACTTCATGATAGTGGTAACATTTCTTTGATATGAGCAAAAATGTAGAGTTAGAATGGCACTAGGTGGTGACTATAGACAATTGATACAACGTTGAAGCGTTGAAATCTGGCATTCCAAGCCGACAATAGAACGTAGAAGCATAGGATTCTATCAGGAACCTTTTTAGCACGCAATACTCAGCGACGTACGGGTGGTGCTCAACAACAATGAAGATATGAAATAGGAGTGGCACTCACCCCAATGTTGCTGTTTAGTGATGTCCTTTATTCAAAATATGAAGGCACAAACATGATATGGAGAGGCGGCTGGTGGAGGAAGGGGTGCCGGTGCGCCTGGACCCGTGGAAGCGCACCGGCGCGAAACGGCCGTCGTCCTTTTGCCTCCTCTTGCACCCCTTCCTCCACCAGCCGCCTCTCCATATCATGTTTGTGCCTTCATATTTTGAATAAAGGACATCACTAAACAGCAACATTGGGATGAGTGCCACTTCTATTTCTTCGTTTGTTTGGATCCATTTCTTTGATATGACTTGCATTTATTTGTAAAAAAAACTGAAATTTGGCAAAAGTCTCAGAATTTTCCAACTTCAAATTTTCATGCCCTTAAATCACAGAGATATGTCACACAAAATGCTTAATAAGTAACATTTCCCACATGTCTACTTTACATCAGCTCAATTTTGGAACCCCTTTTTTTTTTGTTAGGACGTTATATGGGTTAAAAGTTGACTAACGATTTTTCATTTTTACAACACCACATCACATTTGAAATCACTTTGAGGGGTCTAAGGCTATGTGCCCACGTTGCGGATTCGTGTGCGGTTTTTTCCGCACTGTTTTTGAAACATCCACAGGTAAAACTCACTGGATTTTACCTGCGGATTAACTGCGGATTTACAGCGGATTTCCTGCCTTTTTTTGTGTGGATTTCACCTGCGGTTTTACATCTGCGGATTCTTATTGAGGAGCTGGTGTTTCCGCGCTTTTTTTCTGCAGCATGGGCACTGCTGATTTGGTTTTCCATAACTTTACATGGTACTGTAAACCGCATGGAAAACTGATGCGAATATGCAACGACCAATCCGCTGCGGATCCACAACCAAATCCGCAACGTGTGCACATACCCTAAATGATAGAAGATACCCCCCCAAAAAAAACCATTCTAAAAACTGCACCAATGAAGGTGCTCAAAACCACATTCAAGAAGTTTATTAACCCTTCAGGTGCTTCACAGGAATTTTGTAATGTGGAAAAAAATGAACATTTAACTTTTTTCACAAAAAATTTACTTCAGATCCAATTTTTTTTATTTTGACAAGGGTAACAGGAAACAATAGACCCCAAAATTTGTTGTGTAATTTCTCCTGAGCATTCTGATACCCCATATGAGGGAGAAGACCAATGTTTAGGCGCACGGCAGGGCTCGGAAGGGAAGGAGCGCCATTTGACTTTTTGAACGCAAAATGTTTTAGGAACAATTGGTGGACGCCATGTCGCATTTGGAGAGCCTCTGATGTGCCCACAAGTGAAACCGTATTGGTAATTAGACCCCCTCAGGAAACTTATCTAGATGTCTGGTGAGCACATTGAACTCTCAGGTGCGTCACATAAGTTTATAACGTTGAGCAGTAAAAATAAACAAAAAATCAAATTTTCCCCACAAATGTCTTTAGCACAAAATATTTCATTTTGAGAATGGTAACAGGAGAAATGGCACCACACAATTTGTTGTGCAATTTCTCCTGAGTACACCTTTACCCAATATGAGGGAGAAAACTATTGTATGGGGGCACGGCATGGCTTGAAAGGGAAGGAGCGTCATTTGACTTTTTGAATGTAAAATTTCCTGGAATCATTAGTGGACGTCGTTCCATTTGGAGGGCCCCTGATGTGCCTAAACAGTGGAAAGCCCCCACAAGTGACCCCATTTTGTAAACTAGACCCCTCAGATAATGTATTTAGATGCATGGTGAGCACCTTAAACAACCAGGTGCTTCACAGAAGTTTATAACATTGAGCTGTGAAAATAATAAAATCACCTTTTCCTCACAAAAATGTTATTATAGCCCCAAATTTTACATTTTCATAAGGGTAACAGGAGAAATTGCACCATACAATTTGTTGTGTAATTTCTCCTGAGTATGCCGGTACCCCATTTGTGGGGGAATACTATTTTTTAGGCACAGTGCAAAGCTCAGAAGGGAAGAGGCAGCCATATTGGAGTTCAGATTTTGCTGGAATGGTTTTGAGGGTGGCATGTCACATTGGCAGAGACCCTGAGGTGCCAGAACGACAGAAACCCCCCTATATGTGAACTCATTTTACAAACTACACTCCCCAATGAATTCATTTAGGAGTGCAGTGATCATATTGACACCACATATGCTCACAGAATTTTATACCACTGAGCAGTGAAGAAAAAATAAATTAACATTTTACCACTAAAATGTTGTTTTAGCCCCAAGTTTTTAATTTTTCTAAGGACTAAGAGGGAATTTTTTTTAAAACAAACTGTGTTCCATTTTTCCTGAGTATGCTAATACCTTACATGTAATCGGGAAATATTTTTCAGGCACAGTGCAAAGCTCAGAATGCAAGGAGCGCCAGATTTTACTGTTATGGTTTGGAGGTGACATGACCCACTGCGACATCGGGTCCTTGTGGACGCGGCGTAAGCAGATATGTGCACTTTTATTGTTTACATCTTTTTTCATTCATATGTTTATTTAGAGATACATTATCTTTTGATTTTTTATTATTACTTTTTTTAAATATTTGTCTGTGTCTGCCTCTGTGCTCATATCTAGTCTCAACTGTCCCGCATAGAGCAGACAGACCTGGATTTGGGTCTATGCCCAGCAGTCTCAGGTGTCTGCTGAATATCCATCACTGCCACCACCCTCTCTGACATCTCCTGCTGCCAGACTAGAAAGAAATGGTAAATGGGTGTGGATTGGGTGTGGCCAGGGAAATTGTTTGCATAATTTGTTCCAGCCCTTGTTTTAAAAAGTTGTATGTGTACAGTGAAGTATAGAAGTTGTTAAATTATACCTCTAGTGATGGCCTGTAAGAATAAACGTTCCAGAATATAAATACACGTTTCAAATCCAGAATTAGTAAAATAATGTTCTATACTGGAAATTACTGCAGCGGTTATAATTCTCTACTTCCTGGATGTGATTTCTTGCAGGGAACCCATCCGTCGCCTGACACCTAATAAACGCGATGCATGCTGTGCTACATATGGTACTAACGATGGAATCTGTGACAGACCCTCCTGACAAAGGCTTAAAGGCAGAAGGGATAAGGAGTCTAAAGGCCCCGTCTCACATAGCGAGATCGCTAGCGAGATCGCTGCTGAGTCACAAGTTTTGTGACGCAACAGCGACCTCAGTAGCGATCTCGCTATGTGTGACACGTACCAGCGATCAGGCCCCTGCTGCGAGATCGCTGGTCGTGTCGGAACGGCCTGGGCCGTTTTTTGATCGTTGAGGTCCCGCTGACATCGCTGAATCGGTGTGTGTGACACCGATCCAGCGATGTCTTCACTGGTAACCAGGGTAAACATCGGGTTACTAAGCGCAGGGCCGCGCTTAGTACCCCGATGTTTACCCTGGTTACCAGCGTAAATGTAAAAAAACAAACAGTACATACACACCATCTGATGTCCGTCAGGTCCCTTGCCGTCTGCTTCCCACACTGACTGAGCGCCGCAAATTGAAAGTGAAAGTACAGCACAGCAGTGACGTCACCGCTGCGCTCTGCTCTCACTGTACGGCGGCACTCAGTCAGAGCAGGAAGCAGACGCGAGGGACCTGACGGACATCAGATGGTGAGTACGTACTGTTTGTTTTTTTTGGTAACCAGGGTAAACATCGGGTTACTAAGCGCGGCCCTGCGCTTAGTAACCCGATGTTTACCCTGGTTACCCGGGTGCTGCAGGGGGACTTCGGCATCGTTGAAGACAGTTTCAACGATACCGAAGTCGTTCCCCTGATCGTTGGTCGCTGGAGAGAGCTGTCTGTGTGACAGCTCCCCAGCGACCACACAGCGACAAAACAGCGACGCTGCAGCGATCAGCATCGTTGTCTGTATCGCTGCAGCGTTGCTGTGTGTGACGGGGCCTTAAGCTTACCAAAATGAAATTGAAGGGAACATGTCACTTTAGAAAATGATATTTACCTGTAGTCATAAGGTTAATTTGCAGGTAGTGTTACAATGCTGTCTGGCCTCCTTAATGAAAGTGTGGCTACTGTAAGAAAATTAAAAAAATTCCTTTCTGGAACTGCTGGCTTTTAGTCATGGAGGCATGCAGGGAGCGATTACAGTCACTGCTCACAGCAGTGCTCAAGTTTGTGTTGCTCCCCTGGCAAATTCTGTTTAATCCCTGGGAAAATTCTATTTGGGTAAAGTTTTCTTGCTTTCAGGGAAAATTCTTCCTGTTCCCCAGAAAAATTCTTCTTGCTCCTTGGACGAATTCTTCTTGCTCCTTGGAAAAATTCTTCTAGCTCACTTGGAAAATTTTGCTGCACTCAGGGCAAATTCTTGTTACCAGGATAAATACCTCTTCGCTCCCTGGGCATATTCTTCTTGCTCCCCAGGCAAGTTCATTTTTCTCCCCAAGAAAGTTCTTCTTGCTCCAGAGGAAAATTCTTCTTGCTCTCAGTGCAAATTTTTCTTGATCTCAGAACAAAATTTTCTTCCTCTCAGGCAAATTCCCCCAAAAATTGTTTTTACTCACTGGGAAAATGCTTTTTGATGACTGGTTAAATTCTTCTTGGTCCCCATGCAAATTTTCCTTGCTCCCTGAGCAAATTCTTCTTGTTACCAGGACAAATTCCTCTTGAACCAGGGAAAAATTTTCTTGCTCGCAGAGCAAATTCTTCTTGCTACCTGAGCAAATTCTTCTTGCTACCCATACCAATTCTTCTTGCTTTCTCTCACCCTTCAACGGATAATGGCACCTGTTACTTCAGAGGTTCCAGGGTCGACTACCCCACCTTTGGCATGCACACAGACAGGAAATAGTGACAAGCGTAGGAAGATGACAGCCCATTTAGGTACAAGGGTGAGTTGATCGGAGGGTCACAACCTGTCTTCATCTTCCAGGATAGATTACCCCACCTTTGGCAAGCACAGAGAGAAGGTAACTACAAGCTTAGGAAGATGATAGTCCATTGAGGTACAAGGGCAGTTGACCGGGGGGTCACAACATGGATTCTCCGAACGTCTCCACGGAGCTAGGCGAGCGGCAGTTCCCAATCCTTGCTTTCTCCAAATGTATCCACGGTTCAATGATGGTCAATGGAGCAGATATGTATTCGTCCAACAGGGGTCGAAGTCCTTTAAGGCGGTATCCTGTAGAATAATAAATCTGCGTCCTTCGTGAAGGAGCCATGTTGCCTAGGCTGCAGTCCTGTAGAGTCCCTGGATGTTTGGATGTCTTGACTGAATCTGTGGCTCTATAGAGAGGCATGTAACCTCTTTGTATAATTAATAAGTGTCCTTCATTCAGAATTTACATAAAGGGTAAGTATTGAGATGAGATCAAGTAGCATTACTTGATTACTTAATCTATTTGCATAGTTTTTCCTCCTCTGTTTTCAAAGTTAACAAACTATCTGACCTAGACAATGCATAATTAGCATATCAGTAAACATCACTAGTCATTAAGGATAAGAGCACAATATGTTATATCAAATGTCAACTTATATGTCAATATTACGGGCTTACCTAAGCAAAAGTCTGTTTTTTGACCAATCAGAAAGAAACACTTAAATTCAAAAGTCAACATAGAGATAACAGTCTATTCTTGCTGGCTTGCTAAAAATAGTTGTCTGGTTAATTAAGATACAACGATGTGTCTCCACACCATGCGAGGCAGATTTTCTTGCTCCAAAGGCAAAATCTCCTTGTTCTGCTCATGCCATGATGCTGTCTGTTTCTGACTCACCAGGATCCAGTTTTAGGTGATAATATGATGTCATTTTTAATTTTAATAGTTAGTTCTTGTAGGGGAATGTTGAGGCATTATACTGTGTGGTGATCATACAATGCATGTGGCCAACATATTGAGAGGAAAAATTGAGAGGCCATCATACTGTGTGGGAACAATTAGGGGCCACCATACTGTGTTGGGACTACTGAGGGGTCATTATACTGTGTCAAAACTACTGTGGAGTCATTAAACTGTGTGATAACTACTGAGGGGGATATCATACTATGTGGAAACTAATGAGAGTTTATCATACTACTGAAGGGCCATCATACTGTGGAAGCCTTAAATTAGAAGTGGTAATCTGGATGCTTATATCAATGTTTAGGGTATTTTAAAATACATGCAATACCATCACAGAGACATCAGATTGGCTACATTTTTTTACTGCAGCAGTACAACGACTTTACATATGCAGCCAATGTCATTAAGAACTATCTTCAGTGTAAATGGTATTGCATGACGCATAAATATCTGCCAGTACGAACTATCTTCAGTGGAAAGATAAACAAGGAGTCCTGGAAGTGATCATATGGCCCCCACAGAGCCTTGATCTCAAAATCATCAAGTCTGTCTGAGTTTACATGAAGAGAAAGAAGGATTTTTACAAGCCTACATCCACAGAAGATCGGTGGTGAGTTCTTCAAGATGTTTGGAACAACCCCCCTGCCAAATTCTGCAATTCTATCTAGAAAAAAAATATGCTTTTATGTTGTTTTCAAAGCATTGGGTGGTCAAATGAAATATTGATTTGATTTAGATTTCTCTTTCTTACACTAACTTTTGCATTTTGTTAATAATTAAAAAAAACTATTAACACTTATTTTTTAAAGCATTCTTTGCAGCATTATTTTTTACATCTGCATAAAATTTTTGAATATTACTGTATGTTATAGTCTTTATGCAAAAATTCACATTTCTATAATGCATAAAAAAACACATGTATTCACATAATTGGTGGTTATTTACCCTATTAAAATGCCTGGATTATATGTCCATTTAATTATAAAACATCTGTTTGTCCCAATTTTTGTTGCTTAAAAATGTATATAGTAGCCATATCTGCCAGTACAAACGGAAATGGGATGTGGAAATATTTGCAAAGTTATACTCCATAAAATAAATGCATAATAAAACCATGAAAATTCTTTGGTTCCAAAGCTATACATTAGCCTGGTCATTAAGGGATCACATTTTCCTGTAGCAATATATGTCATTAACACACTAAGTCAAGTTTCACATGTTCGACTTTCACGATCCAAGGTGCCGGTCTCCTGAACCAAACTCAACAGCCTCATATATGCCTATGAGGTTGTTAGTTAGGGTTTGGGTTGATAATGTACATTTTGAAATGTTAATGGATAAACATGGATGTCACATGGATGTAAAAATGCACAAACAGAGGACAAGCATAAAATATGGATGACAATATGGATGAAAATCATCTGAGTTTTCTGGGAGAAAATCAGGCAATTTTTCATACATACCTTTAGGGTCAAAAGATCTGCAGCTGGTCCACGCTTGGTAGCCCAGACTTGGATCCAGAATGTCAGACTTGTTAAAGTAGCATTATTTAGTATACTTCAGCTTTTAGGGCGGAGACAGACTACCGTATTTCTCGTGCGAGAATCGCATCGTAATCCTCATACTGGCTGTTGGCTCTCCTCACCTGAGCTTGACAGCTGCATCGAAATATATCATACTGTCTTGCTCAGGTCAGGAGAGGTGCCATGCCAGTCCGTGCAGTGCGATGCGATTCTCGCACGAGAAATAGGGCAGTCTGTCTCTGCCCTTAGTCAAATTAGAAAACAGCTCCTGAGAAAAATACTTACAAAAACAATTCTTTTTGTGCTGAATGGTCCCACCTGAAATTCCTATTTTTAACTAGGTCAAAAAAATCTCCTCTTCTCCTGTAAAGATAGAAAAGAGTCTCATTTTCATACCTTTAAATATTAATTTACAGCCAAGCCTGAATGATACTGATATTATACAAGCAGGGCAAGTGCATCCAGTAACATCATGGTGGATCCCAATATGAAACTTGAAGCTGAAGGCTGTAAGACAGATTGCTTATGACGCACGCAAGTACTAGGCACTGCCAAGGAAAATATCTCAGCCATTCCTTTTTTGGTCAGTTAGAGAACTGAATATGAATAAATCAAATATGCAAGACAATCCTTGGATGATCATCTGGACTTACTTTATATAAAGAGCCAAATCTGTAGCAAGGATAGCCTGCTTTATCATCTTCAATGCAGACTTGTAGTCCTGAACAGAAAGACCGCTTAGGATCTGATTACCCTGAGAAAAAAAAGACATCCAAACTTTACTCTTTAAATCATAGGTCCATTCACCAGACTCCATGCTTACTCCATAGATACACCAACGTTAAGGTCAGATCAAAATATTTTTACACTTTCATAACTGGCAGTTATCTCTACAGGATATGCAGTAAATGCGCTGAACAGCGGATACTCAGCTTTATATGTGAATTATAAAAGGTGACATCACCAAAATATTTTACATTAATTTAAACAAACTAAATGTTAAATTAGTTTTGTTTTATATTGTATTATCTTGCTTAACTCCTTAAAAGGAAACTATCACCTTAAAAATGAATCCTAATTTGCCGGCGATATAGTATAGACCAGGACTATATAGGTTCAGTATATTTTTTTCATATAAATGCCTCGTCTTCTGAGCTTTGTTTTCTTTTAAGGCTAGGTTCTCATATAGACTGGATATAAAAATTCTACACACCCTCATTAAAATGCTGTTTTTTTGTCACGTAAGAAAAATCACACTCAAAAGAATCATTTCAGAACTTTTCATGCCTTTAACGTTACCCATAATCTGTACAATTCAATTGAAAAACAAAATGAAATATCTTCGGGTGGAAAAATAAAAATAAAAAACTAATATAATGCACAAACAGTATATAAACTATTTGATATGCATATCCTTAATCTAACAGTTTGTTGAAGCAAGGTTAGATCAAGAAAGCTAAGTGGGGGTCGAAACCAAACACACAAACCCAAAGAAATTTATAGACCTCTAAAATATAACTTTTAATTATAAAGTTTAAACAAATGAACTCGCAAGTCCATGTATTGTGATATATATATATACAAAAATAAAAACAAGCAGCAAAAGACAAACACTGTGAGGGTCTTATTGAGGGAGAGGTTAAATCACTGTGTGTTATGGACTGAATGACCTTAGAAGTTCCCTAATGTATTACCTGCCTATCAGTGCAGGTTGACACACTAAGTTTCCATGGTATGGCGCCCTCACTCATCGGTGGCTCTCCATTCTGACCCTAGTACACCCCTAACAAAGTGTATTAGAGGTGTAAACCCAGATACCATCCTGATTACATATACAGTTTGTTAATTTAAATGCTTTACGTGATCAAGACCGAGTTCCACTAAAAAGAGATTAATGGCATCCTATCACATAGCCAATGCATGAGGTGTATGTAGCAATATGAAAAAAAATAGAGGGATAATTTTAACACTTATTGCCACCCCTTCCTCGATTCATGGGATAGTCACTTTGTATGTGGTATAGTCACCCATGTTTTTGACGTTTGTTTTGACATTATAATTAAAAGTTATATTTTAGGGGCATTTAAGCTTCTTTGGGTTTCTGAGTTTGTTGATGCAGCCTTTGAATTTATGACACCATTCAGTCTTTTTGGGCAGAAGTCTTATCAGCATGGAACATCTAAAATTGACAATCTTTATCCACTCTTCTCTGTATAGTCATCTACGGGTCAACCCACCATTTTTCTATTATATTCAGGTCTGATCTTTTGCTGGGCCATTTGAAAACCTTGAACTTGTTATGGTGAAGCCATTCTTTTGTTAATTTGGAGGTGTGCTTGGGGTCATTGTCTTCATGAAAGGTTTAATTTCTCTTCATCTTTTTAGAAAAATTGACTTATACTTGGAAATGTTTGTAAATTCCTCCACATCCATCTGCCAAATAAACAACATAAAGCCTACTAATTCCTCCATCATGCTTCACTCTGGGTATAGGTTTATTTTAGTGATGTGCAGTGTATGCTTTGCACCAAACACACTTTTAAATTATGGCCAAAAAGTTCAACCTCTGTCTCATTTGACGATAACACGTTTTCTTACATGATCTGAGACTTGATGTAAGCTTTGCCAAAACAGACAGGCTTGGATGTTGTTGTTTGTAATGAAAGGCTTCTGTCTTGCAACCCTACCTCACAAACCAGACATATGAAAAATGTGAAAAATTGTTGTCACATGTGTTAGGCGTCGGGTTCCTGCAGCTGCACAGGGGGAATCTCGAGCCATGTCCGCTGCGGTCTCCCATTCATCTCCAGCCGCAGTGGAGCCTGCTCAGCGGAGACGTCGGTCCCAGCCTGATACTGTGCGAATGGTTACTGTTGCCTTTCCAGGCTCTGCACTTGTAGCCAGCACTGGTCAGTGGCGACCAGGCTTTTCTGGGACTAAGTCCTGCTTTTCACGCACTGAGCATGCCCACGGGAGGACCTCTCATTGGAGGTCGGGGGTCATTCGCTCAGGCCCTGTTGCAGCTCCTATTGGTCCACCAGGAAGGTCCTGCAGAGCTGCAACTATAAAAGGTTTGCATGGCTGCACGGCCATGCGCTAGTATCAAATGTGTTTGGCTTATGCCAGTGGATACTATGCCACGCTATACATATGTGATGTGAGGCTGTAGCTTTGGGACTGTACACTCAGGCAGGCAGCTAGCATCAGTGGGGGCAATTAGCCTTGGCTTAGCATTTGGTTCCTTCATGTGTGCGGTTAGCACAGAAGAGTTCCAGAGCAAGCACAACCCTTAGGGTAATAGTTTTGTGTACAGTGCGACTCTGTGAGTCAACAGAGATCGCTTCCAGTTCACACGGGGTGAAGCTTAAACCACATGTGAGCTCAGAGCTTATCCGCCGTTACTTCGCAGCAGTTATCTCTGCACGGTGGATCCCGGGCTGCAAATGCACCTTGTAGCTACCTATCTATACTCAGTGAGTTCTGCTAGCCCTAACATGTACTTGCCAGACATTCCTACAGCTCCTTTAACGTTGCTGTAGGCCTCTTGGCAGCTTCAGTGTAAATTTTCTTCTTGTTTTTCATCAATTTTTGAGGTATGTCCAGTTCTAGGTAATGTCGCTGTGGTACCAAATTTAAGCCACTTCTTGGTTGCCTACTTTATAGTGTTCCATGGTATGTCTAAACTAGTAGTATAGATTTTACCCCTGACTTTTATACAGATATAAAGGTCAGGAGTAACATCCTGTCACTGTTACCTGATGAAGGAGTCCGATCGTCTCAGAAATGTGTAGTATCAATGAATCCTTACTCGTTACGACCTTTGAATCTCTCATACTCCTGGCAGCGCTCACAAAGTTTGCATTTTTTCCATATCTTCAGTTCCGGTGCTCACGAGTCCAAGAACCATCAAGCGTAGCTGTAGCTACACGGAGGAGCCACCCATATGCTATACAGTGTTGTGCCTGCTTTGCATAACTTGTCTAGAGGAGTGATTCAACAAACACTTACCAAATTACTGGTCTTGTGTATCTACACTAGGAGTTTCTGTCTTTCTGATAGCTAAACTTTATATGAGGTCAATCAGAATCATTTTTAATCGGAGGTGGGCCACATGAGATTATGTAACTGTTGTTTAGGGCCAAACCAACCAGACAAACTTAATTCTACTCATTATTATTAAAAACGTAATAGGACACACTGGCGCTCACAGACTGTATGAGGGCTGAAGCTGCTTGGAGTTTGACAGGCTCTGTGTGCAATCCTGAGTCCTGCACATGCGCTATATATATGAATATCAAATAAATACCGCACTACAGTTACTGACAAGTGACACTACTGTGAATACGGCACTTACTCGAGTAGATGAGTGTGGCTTTCCTCAGATACCAGTGCAGTCCTAGTGAAGCGGGCAGTGTGCAGTGGGAGTGAGGTTAGCGGGGGTGTGGTAGTGATGACGTCACCAGCCCTATGTGACAGGCTCTTAGGTAAAAAAACATATTTTGAAGGACACGTTCCTTCTTCCTCATAATTATTGTTTTATATTAATTTTATAACTTAATATTAAGCAGAATTGCGTATGTTGACTCACTGTTACTGTTAATACATGTTACAATAGGGCTTATAGTAACATGCATTTTACCTGTAGCAGCTAATCAAAACCATATAATTTACTACTAAGTTTATAAATCATATTCTTCTGTTATACAGCCTGTACCTTGATCAACAGCTCCCAACATGATGCTCCCACAGTCCCCACTCAGCTCTCCACATTGTATGATGTGTATTTCCCGGATACGCGCATTCCTTGACCGCGACACCACAAAAACACTAGTGCATGCCCTTATCATCTCCCGCCTTGACTACTGCAACCTCCTACTCTCTGGACTCCCCTCTAGCACCACTCCAATCCATCCTACACTCTGCTCCCCAACTAATCTACCTGTCTCCCCGCTATTCCCCAGCCTCTCCCCTATGCCAAGCCCTTCATTGGCTTCCTATCGCCCTCACAATGACATACAAAGCCGTCCACAACCTATCTCCTCCATACATCTGTGAAATAGTCTCCCGGTACCTACCTACACGCAACCTCCGATCCTCTCAAGACCTCCTTCTCTACTCCCCTCTCATCTCTTCTTCCTACAACCGCATCCAAGACTTCTCCCGTGCTTCCCCCATACTCTGGGACTCTCTACCCCAACACATCAGACTCTCGCCTACCATAGAAACCATCAAAAAGAACCTGAAGACTCACCTCTTCCAACAAGCCTACAGCCTGCAGTTATCCTCAACCTACTGAACCGCCGCACAACAGGCTCTACCCTCTCCTAGTGTATCCTCACCCATCCCCTACAGACTGTGAGCCCTTGCGGGCAGGGTCCTCCCTCCTTATGTACCTGTGTGCCTTGTTTTTTGCTCATGTTTAATGTATTTGTCAGTATTTGCCCCATATTCACATGTAAAGCGCCATGGAATAAATGGCACTATAAAAATGTATAATAATAAAAAATGTATAATAATGTCCCAACACAGCCCATATAGCAGTATGCGGTTTGTGGTTTCCTCAAACAATATGATGTGCCAAAATGCCTGGATGTCACCAGCCTCGCTCACCTCCTGGGACAGAAGTGATTGAATACAGCTTTGATGCCTCCGTTAAAACATGCTCTTTTCACTAACCTGACTATTTAGAATCATGAGGCACTGGTCAAAGTGGTGATTCTCCATAATAGAATGGCAGTAGAGTTGGGCTAATGGATGCTCACTCCTAGAATACGTGAAAAAAAAATATTATTATTGACAGTACACATTCATTTTATCTTACAAAATATAGGAATAAGGGTATATAAAATAAAAATATGGAGGTTTACATTGAAATGCCAGTCATATAGTTTCCATCTAATATCAAAGCTAACAGACATTGGATAGTTTCACGGTAGCGGGCTCTAAAAAAAATCTAAGTCCATCAAGTACAATATTAAATGGTAACCTGTCATTAGATTCATGTTGTCAAAACCACGGTCAGCATGAATCAGAAGCTTATTTCTAAAAGGCTGCAGTATTTCAGAGAAAGATAGACTAGGCTTTGAGTGAGAAAATCTAAATAGGGACCAGAAGGAGAGAATATTCTGGAGCAACTCTTGGATTCTCCCAGGCCCACACCTGGTGACTGACAGGACTCTCACGTGTGATTGTACAGCTAGGCTCTCATTCATACTGCCCATGGTTCAAGCAGCATGAATCAAGTGATAGATTCCCAATGCGATAGATACTATTGCACAGGCGTGGCCGCCAGCGCCATTTTGCTTGTAAAAAAAATATATATTTTGTTAAACAAAACTGTATGTGTAAATTAAACGAATTATGCATATTAACCCCCGTATCATGCTACAGCGCAGATGCCGTCGTTTTTGGATCAATGACCTGTCATATGCCATACAGATGAATAGCTAATCAGAGCACCACATAGTAACATAGTTAGCAAGGCTGAAAAAAGACATTTGTCCATCCAGTTCAGTCTATATTCCGTCAGAATATATCTCCAGATCTACGTCCTTCTAAAGAAACAACCCAACCACCAGAGCTATAGATATACCAGGATCGCAAAATTTGGTCATATAATTCAAAGTAATATCTTTATTCATTCATAGTAGCAATACAGAAAAAATATATAAAAAATATCTTTAAAATAAACAACAGTGTACGTATCAGGACAGTATATATTACATATTTGATATATGAATCAAAGAATATATAAGCAATATGAGCCCATAAGCACAAATTATATAAAATGTCACAAGTTGACCTGTGCAGGTAATGATTTCCCAGATCAATGCAGGTGAGAATCGCTACATACTGAGAACTTGTCTCATATAATGGAGATACCTGTCATCAGATTTAAAAAATAAATGCAGCCATGTAATTAGTTTATATATGTAGATCCTGCTGTCAAGTTCCATTTAGCCAATGTTCTGAGGACATGATTTTGTGGCACCTACTATTATAGTAGTATTACAAGTTCACTTTCTTTCTCTTGATAGAGCAGCCTTCCGCACAGACTTCACAGCTTTATTGTCTTCACACAGGCTGCTGGTGGACCAGCATGGAAAAAGCCACAATAAGCCCAGAATTGGGAAGTAAAAACAAATGTGATCTTTATATTTGATGATTGATTACAAAACCAGAGTGGAGGACAATAGACAAATGAGTACAACTTATAAGTTTGGAGCGCTAGTCACGCTCTTATTCGTAGCCCATATTCCAACACAGAAAAGGAACCTAAAATACGTATGTTAACAAGGCACAATTGAGCCACAAAACACACCCGTTACCTATAAAACCTCTAAAAGAAGAAACACCTGTCATGTTCAATAAATAGCAATGCATCATATTTATCCGTAAGCTTAAAATTAAGGGAACACCAGCGTTGAAGTATAAAATAGTGTCACAATTTAATAGAGACTTTCTAATTTCTCTTCTTCGCACTTGTTTCTTAAACACTTAAATGCATATGTCAAAAACTCTCAGTTTCCCCATTGTGAATACAATGTCTTGCGACTTTTGAGACATTATGCTGTTTACCATAAGGAGCATGAAGCCAGACCTGTCCATCAGTCTCCACTGATTGAAAAACACTTCACATAGGAAAGCTGTTTAGAATTGGACAGGTCTTATCATATGCTCATTCACCAACAGCAATTTTGTGGACCTTCTGTGAAGAAAAAAAGAAGGCGAAACAAAGGCCGCGTTCACACGGTTAGTATTTGGTCAGTATTTTACCTCAGTATTTGTAAGCCAAAACCAGGAGAGGAACAATCAGAGGAAGAGTATATTAGAAACACGTCACCACTTCTGGATTTATCACCCACTCCTGATTTTGGCTTACAAATACTGATGTAAAATACTGACCAAACACTGAACATGTGAACATGGCCTAATAGTTATGTCCTGAATAGCCTTGTGAGGACTGACAGGCTGAGAACTCTGTGAAGAAGGTCACACTAAAGAAAAAAAGGAGGCAAAACTCTAATAGTAAGGCCGGGGTCACACTACCGTAGAATACGGATGAGTGCTATGTGAGAAAACATCGCATAGCACTCGGACCACTGTTAATCTATGGGGCAGCTCACATCACCGTATTTTTCTCAGGCATATTTGACGTGCGTGTAAAATCGCAGCTTTCTGTGATTGTATGCGTATATCGTCTGAGTTTCGCCAATGCAAGTCTATGGATGCGAGAAAAAAATCAGACACCACATGGACCATCCATGTAACTTGTGAGAAATACGCACACATTTTCTTCATTTCAGCCCATTGAGCCATTAAATTCAATGGGGAAAAGCAGTGAGAAATGTAAAGCCATACGCAAGTCATACGGATGTCATACGGATACATAGGTGCGAGAAAATCTCATCATCGCATTGCAAACGTATTACACACGGATGACCATATGGAGAACACTTGTGCGACTCTCGGCAGGGAGACCCGAACCGATTTTTCATACGTTAAGTGTGACCCCGGCCTTATAGTTATATTATTAATTGTCATGTGGGGACTGAAAGGCTAAGCAAACTGTGAAGAAGGTCAACCTAAAGAAAAAAGGAGGCAAAATTCCAATAGTAATAGTTATATTAATTGTCATGTAAATCAGAAACCTTTATTAAGCAGGAAGAAGTGGACCTCTGATTTATGGCAGTCTACCTAGACTGGGTCTGCACAGAGACTGCATTCACAAAGCTGCAACCTTCGCACGTAAAGGATTAGTATAATCAATCATTATCATAATAAAAATGGTCAGATTTGCTCTCACCTTTGTATAAATGAGTTGTTAACTCCTCTGTGATCCAAGTCATGGCTTAATGTGGCAATCATCAAGGATAAAATCTCTAGATCACTGAGCTTATTCTATAGGAAGAAATACATGTATAGAATGGCATTAACAGCAGCTTTTGGAGTAATACTTTCTTTTATGCCTTTAGTTTTAGGATGCTTTAATTAAAGTACCCTAAACCAGGTAACAATAAATATTTTTTTCTAACATCTATTTATTTTCGAAAATCCCAAGTGAAAGAAAGTGAGGCCTTTCCTTTTTCCGTGCAGTAATAAAATACCTTACTGTCTTTATCATAGATTTAGGAGGATTCTACATCCCTACCTAAAGTACTGTTGTGGCACCCCAGGAGTCCGGGTACCAGAGTGGTATTGCCTTCTTCTCGGGGAGGGTGATGCAATGCCTGAGGTGAGGAGGATCCCTTTAACAGGTAACACATACATGCAACATGTTCTGACTCCAGGCCAGAAGGGGGAGCTCTAGACCCGGTTTGAGGGGAACTTCCCTATATATGTTCTGGCTTGAAGGAGGAGTTAGTTCAGTCTGTAGGAAAGTGTGAGGGAGAAGGAGCACAGGAGAAGTGAGCAGCTGGAGGGGAGCTGTGACTGAAGCGCAGGATCCGGACACCGGGAGTCCGAAGCTGTGTGGGATTGTGTGCCCCACAGCAGGAACTGGCAGGAGATTTAAAGTTGCCTGTCCACAACTACACCCAAAGGCACAGCAACATATAGAGCCCGGAGTCGCCGCTGTGGAGACACCTGTGAAAAGGCTCGCATTGCCTGCCATGCGGGTACTGTCCTAGGACAAAAAGAGAGAAGACCTTGTGAGAAGCCTCAGGCAGCAAGGGATGCATAGTACAGTGCAGTAAGGGAGGCTCGAACCCCACCTGGTTAAAGGGACTCTCATTCATTTCCAGGCTGCCTGGACCCACCATCACCTGTGATCCGAACCCTGGACTGTGGCTGCATACCACCAGTAAAAGGTAAAGAGACTGCAACCTTGTGTTCTCCAATTCTTTCCGGCACTACACCGCCTGTCATCTTTATCCACTACACCAGGAGCCCTGGGGACTAAGCTTCACCTGTGGGAAGCCATACCATCCCTGATGCAGTACCATCATTCCCAGTGGATCCCTTTAAGCAGCGTTGGTCATCTCTGAATACCACAGATGGCTTCACGAACATTCTTTATTCAAAACAACACCTTTAAAGACTTTCCCTTTAACTTGGACATCCTGGACCACTGACCGGGTGGCTCCCACCGTGACTAACCCTTTAATGACCACTGGACCCGGCCCGAGCACCCCAGGGTCCTAGCGGGCACTTGACTGTGTACCTTCTTCTGTGGTTTATTTTCTGTTCACACATTTTTTTATACTATACTTGGTACATGACTATGGAGTGGACATGTTGCCTGAGTGGTTTACATTTGTTTGCATTTAGAGATATGCTTTAAATCAGCTTTATTGAGCATAGTTATATATTTATTTTTATTTATTGATATGTTTATTAACTTCTGTTGGTGAATGTTTTGGGAATGCTCTGTGAACTTTGCAGAGGTCATTGTGCAGGACGGGGAGCAGGTGAGCTGTGGCTAGTGTTGGGCGAGTATGCTCATTCCTCAAGATTTCCTGAGCATGCTCGGGTGTTCTCTGAGTATTTTGCCGTGCTCGGAGATTTAGTTTGTATCACCACAGTTGCATGATTTGTGGTTGCTAGATAACCTGAATATATGTAGGGATTGCCTGTTTGTTAGGGAACACCAGAGCATGCTTGGGAAATCTCGAGTAACGAGCATACTCGCCCATCACTAGTGAGTGACCATCTATTGCAAGTACAGTTATCCTGTAGTATCTACATCTCTGGCAAAAATTAAGAGACCACTGCAAAATTTTCAGTTTGTCTGATTTTTCTCTTTATAGGTATAAAAGTAAAATTTAAATTGTACTTTTATTCTATAAACTACTAACAACAGGTCTCCAAAGTTTCAAGCAATAAATTTTGCATTTATTTTCTGAAAATGAGAAATGGTCAAAATAACAAAAAAATACATTGCTTGCAGACCTTAAATAATGCAAAAAAACAAGTTCATAATCATTTAGAAACAACAATACTAATGGTGAGTATCCATAATAATATTCTGAATATTCATTTCTCTTAAGTATCGGCACACGTGACTGCCAGCCCCAGCAGGAATCAGGCGGCTGACAGTGCGCACTGCTGAAGAGTAGGGTTGAGCGAAACGGGTCGGCAATTTTCAGAAGTCGCCGACTTTTGGCAAAGTCGGGTTTCATGAAACCCGACCCGACCCCTGTGTGGGGTCGGCCATGAAGTCGGTGATCTTCTGAATCTGGAATCGGAATTCCGATACCGATTCCCGATATGTTTAAGATATCGGGAATTGGTATCGGAATTCAGATTTAAGTGTAAAATAAAGAATTAAAATAAAAAATATCGCCATACTTACCCTCTGACGGGCCCTGGTACTAACCGGGAACCTTCCTTCCTTAGAATCAGCCTTCCAGGACCTTGTGGTGACGTCGCGGTGACGTCGCGGCTTGTGATTGGTCGCGCGGCCGCCCGTGTGACCGCTCGCGCGACCAATCACAAGCCGCGACGTCACCGTGACGTCACCGAAGGTCCTGGAAGGGCTGATTCTTAGGAAGGAAGGCTGCCGGAACGAAGCCGAGGGTGAGTATATTCCTATTAGGTATATACTCACCCTCGGACACGCCCTGCTTCTTTCCGGCAGCCTTCCTTCCTAAGAATCAGCCCTTCCAGGACCGTCGGTGACGTCACGGTGACGTCGCGGGTTGTGATTGGTCGCGCGAGCGGTCACATGGGCGGCCGCGCGACCAATCACAAGCCGTGACGTCACCGCGACGTCACCGCTAGGTCCTGGAAGGCTGATTCTAAGGAAGGAAGGTTCCCGGTTAGTACCAGGGCCCGTCAGAGGGTAAGTATAGCGATATTTTTTATTTTAATTCTTTATTTTACACTTAAATATGGATCCCAGGGCCTGAAGGAGAGTTTCCGCTCCTTCAGACCCTGGGAACCATTGGAAACCCAATGCACTGCATTGGGTTTCGAGTTTCGGCCGACCCCGACCCCGACTTTTTTATAGGATCGGCCGATTTCACTCGACCCGACTTTTGAAAAAGTCGGGTTTCGTGAAACCCGACCCGATCCTATAAAAGTAAAGGTCGCTCAACCCTACTGAAGAGTAATGGATACTCACCGCGATCTCTGATGAACACCCGGTGAGTATTCCGGCAGCTGTGCTCTGCTTGTGAGCAGCGCATGATGTCCCTGCCATGTGCTGCTTACAAGCGTTAAGCAGCTGCTGGCACCAGAGCATGACGCTGCGACTGCGAGGGAGCGGAGAAAGGTAAGAGTAATGTTTTTGTTTTTTTTAATCTTTTCTGATGGGGCCATGGATACCAGGACTGGGATGGGGCCAATCAATCATACCAGAAACTGGATGGGGCCAAGCAATCATACCAGTGCAGTGCCCCAGAGTCCTGGTCGTTGCAGTACTGTCGCTCCGCCACTAAGGGGAGTGATGGTACGTCTGATGGCACTAAAAGCGTTCACCTGACCAGGTATCACAGTCACACATTACACTTCACACTCCGGCTACCAGGGGGAGCAAAGGGTTCTATGTATTAGGCCACTCCTCACACTTTTGTAAAACTGGGGGTTGGATAGGAAGTTAGGCAGAAGCTGACTGGGTTTTGCCCAGGTAACATCTAGTGAGAGAAGAGCGTTGCTTGGGAAGATCCAGGGGGGTCCCTGTCAGGGGTGGGATCCTGACAGAGGCCTAGCGAAAGGACAGATGGTTACGGAGCTGCGCCTGCACTTCATTGCTGCGGCATCTTAAGAAAGGACACGAAGCAAAGTATACTGTGGAGAAGTGAGAAACGAGATCACAGCAAAAAGGCGATAGAACCAGTAGGAGTCGCGCCCCGAGATCGGCAACATCCTACTGAGGCGCGTAGCCGGTGGCCGGAACGCCGAGGAAGTATTGGGCTCTACGAATTACTTCAAAGCAACGGCAGGGCAGTTAATTTTAGGTTGGCTGCCTCACCTAAATCACCTAATGAAGACAACGGAGGCAATTGTGGGAGAGGGGCGTCTCTAGGGTCCCTATAAAATAACTCCAGGCCTACCCCGTCATACGGGTGCGTCCTATCCATATCATCTGGGGGGCGGAGAGAAAGAACAGAAACATACACGACAGTTGTGAGGACTATCCCGTGGTGCTCAGCAGGGAAGTACTACAACACCCAGGCGCTAGTAGGTAGGCACTGATTTCCACCTGCAAAGGGAACTCTGGATGTGCCTTCGGACCGGCCGGTCTCAGCCAGCCCTGTTAGCAGTGCTCTGGATTGCGGATGCCGAAGCCTTCAGTAAAAAGGTAAAGAGACTGCAACCCTGTGTCCTCGTTATTTACCGCGACCTACACCACCACCTACACCTTTCATTGGGCGCCCCTTAGCAGGACCACGGACCGGGTCGGGCCACTGTGACATCCTCAGAACCGATAGACCCGGTACCGAGTACCCCGTCGTCCTGCGTCTGGGGGCTGCTCCACCAGCAAGGGGATGAGGCTAATCAATCATACCAGAAACTGGATGGGGCCAATCAATTATACCAGAATGCCAGGAAGAAATGAATATTCATTGCCCTCCACGCCCATGGGCATGGAATGCAGTGCATATTTATTTCTCTTTAGCAGTGGGCACAGGAGTTAGCCGGATCCGCCGGCTCCTGTCTCTGTGACCCGCTGCTCCTCTGATACTGCTCCCCCACCTTATCCAGAGCCAATATATCTGGACTCTGAGATGCACTCCCATTTTCCTCCACATTTTGGGAGGAAAAAAGTGCGTCTTATAGTCTGAAAAATATGGTACTTTTGGGATATTACTAGCACTTGTTTTGTCATCCAGCTTGTCCTATTGCAAGAGAATTGTGAACACCACAGCAGGGTTTTTTATACTTTCCTTCGTTAAATAAGACTTGGTTCAGGTGATCACCTAATAAGAAGCACATTAAGTAGAATGAGGTGTACTTTGGTTGTAATTCAACTGACACTGGAATGGAATGGCAGTCAGAGCTGTATATAAAGGTGTTACTTTTCATTTAAATCCTGACTGTGATGATGATTAGTGATGAGCGAATATACTCATTACTCGAGATTTCCCAAGCACATTCGGGCGTCCTCCGAGTATTTTTTAGTACTCGGAGATTTAGTTTTCATCGCCTCAGCTGAATGATTTACATCTGTTAGCCAGCACAAGTAAATGTGGGGGTTGCCTGGTTGCTAGGGAATCCCCACATGTAATCAAGCTGGGTAAGAGATGTAAATCATTCAGCTGTGGGGAGGAAAACTAAATCTCAGAGCACTTAAAAATACTCGGAGGACACCCAAGCGTGCTCGGGAAATCTCGAGTAACGAGTATATTCGCTCATCACTAATGATGATCAAATAACTAATGGAAAGTGATTTCTACAAAAAAAGAAGTGTCTGACTCAATGACTGAAGTAGAAACTTCCAGACTTCAGGATGTTAAATATACATAATGAAATGGAAAATTAATTAAACAAATGAACAAACATTCTTAAAAATATGTTCAATATAAAAACTTGCTTTTGAAACGTGTGTCATTTTTCTGATGACAGATTCCCTTTAATCATGAAAAAAAAAAGATTTATTTTTGCCAAATCATGCCCCTCAGGCAGTTTTTTCTGTTTCCTAGTCTTTGGAGACTATCTAGAGAGCTGAAAGTGCAGCTGGCTGGAAAGTATTAAAATGTACTTGAGACCAACCCTTTCAATAAAAATACATTATTGAAAACTATTCAAATTTTTTAAGTAAAGTGTTTACCCAGATGTGACAGAATATTTGTCACATTCAATAATTCATATGTTTATGTGCTAATATAAAACCCCCAAAAAGTTCTATTTAAAGTGGTTTTCTCCTAATTGCATGATTTAATACCTATCACAGGGTTGGTGATAAAGGTTAGATCGGTAAGGAAATCCAAACTCTTTAAATCCATCAAATGCTAGAACAAAGTCCCTTGTCCATCATACAATAAATTATATCATATTCATTTTGGTGTCCTGTTGAACTGTTATAAAAAATTGTTATTTTGGAACAAATAAGTCTAAGGTTACGTTCACACAGAGGTTTTTGACATGTATTTTAAAGCAGATCTGCTTAAAAATCCACGTCAAAGTCCCCTTCCAATTCTTTGTGAGTTTTTACAAGGTTTCGAAAATCTTGCCGCTGAAAAAAAAAGTTTCCTGTCACATCTTTGATGTGCATTTATAATAAAATCTGCCCCACACTTGACACTGTCAGGTTTAAAGGCAACAAAAAGCTGTGAAAAAAACCCAAAACAATTTAAAAGGCTCTTCAAAATCCATGTCAGATCTGAAAACATTTTGGAAAAATGAGAGGATTCCTAAGGCTATGTTCACACGCTGCGGTTTTTGCTGCGGATCCGCAGCGGATTTGCAGCTGCGGATCCGCAGCCGTTTTCCATGCAGGGTACAGTACAATGTTACCCTATGGAAAACAAAAACCGCTGTGCCCACTTTGCGTTTTTCCGCTTGAAAATCAGCGCGGATTTTCTGCGGAAAAAAAAAAGTAGCATGTCACTTCTTTCTGCGGATTCCGCAACGGTTTTCCACCTGCACCAATAGGAAACTGCAGTTGGAAACCCGCAGTGGAATCCGCAGTAGAAACTGCACAAAAAACCGCAGGGAAAACCACCGCGGTTTTCAACTGCGGGTTTTCCAAATCTGCAGCTGAAAAATCCGCAGCAAAAAAAGGAACGTGTGAACAAGCCCTAAAGCTGATTTTTTTGGGGAAAACCACGTTAGATGTTTACACCACAAAGAACTCTGTGTGAACATACCCATGTCTGAATAATTGTAAACTGAAGAGGTCACTAATGCTTTTCCAATTAGGGTATGCTCACATGCGAGAGAATGAGGCTGATTATACTAATGGCACTTGGAGTGTCATCTGAGTGTGATCTGATACACCCGCAGGAGAGAATCGCAGAACAGGTGCAGTGCAGCCCAGTGCAGTCCGATGTTTAACACGCACCCGTAAACTTGTATGGGTGTGAGTGATACAAATATCGGAGGCAGTCACAGCACGCTGAAATTGTTTTTCCATCGGCATGACAAATTAATCGCAGATCTGCATTGCCCCACAATATAACCTTGGGCCGAATGCTATCTGATAAAACATCGGATTGCATTCAGACGTGACATATGCCAGTGTGAGCAAATCCTTACACTGACTGTTGCATAGAAGTAAATAGGAGGCCACATCACAGTCCTTGATTAGCGAGTCTTGAGGCCATAGATCTGGAGTTACATTTCTATAGCTCGTTTGTTTATTTATTCACTCTAAGGCCGGGATCACACTTGCGACAAACTCACACGAGTCTTGCATTTCAATACACGGCACTGACGCCGGCACTTGGGACTGGAGTGTGCGGCTGCATGTATTTCTATGCAGCTGAGCGCTCCGGTCCCGAGTGCCTGCGGCAATGCCGGGTATTGAGATGCAAGACTCTTGCGAGTTTCTCGCAAGTATGATCCCGGCCTAAATACGGTATCAGTTGTCTTAATCTGGGTTTAGTCAAATACCTGAATTTTGCCAGTCCTCAGGGCAGCAAACATGCATTGTGCTGTGTTGAAGGCATGTCTCCAGTTGTGATAGGCTACATTCTTCCGATAGTTTTTCTTTACGCTTAGAATCCATCTGCACAGAGTCTGTAATTAAAGTGAAAGCAATGACTGACAACACTATAGACACAGGAAGTATGGTGCCTGTTTGCAGATCTCACGGTTGTTGTAAGGTAATAAGGTTGGAAATTTCTATATGTCATTACAGATACAGGTAATAGAACCTATCAAAATTCAGTCCGGGCATTGCAACCTGAACTCGGACTGTGAAAAACACTTGTCTGAATCAAGACTTAGATGTTCTGCTGAATTTGGAGGTCTGCACGAAAATAAGTGTAAGCAGGTTGTGGGATGCAGTAACACAAGAAAGGCAGAGTAAGGATTAGCAATTTAATTTAACAGTAAAGATACTCCTCGCAGGGAGTAGAACAGTTAAAGGGCAAACGATGGAGAAAGAGACAACAACAATGTAAGAACAGTCCACGCAATCAACTTATGTTCGTGGCTTCCTCTGCCACGGATGATCCGATGAGGGTTGTAGTCTTGGCAATGGCTGGTACAATGTCCTCAGAGGAGATTCCATAGCTCACGGTATATCTTCTGGCAGCAACAGGCTGTCTCCGGTTGTTACCCGTTGAGCCAATTAGTCCATAAACTTGTGCATCCAAAGTCAAGGGAGCTGCATACAGTCTTTTGTCGAGGAAGATCTGCGGCGTGCTGTCTGGCAAAGAGGGACACAACGAACAGTCCTGATCACGGCCCCCATGAGTGCAGCACTCAGCTTAACGGAGCTCATGGTCGTTCCTCTGCTGCTGGGCTCAGTGGCATGCTCATGTGTAGCCGACTGCGGTACATTGCGGTGCTGCTGCACACGAAGCAGAGCACGCTACACACACATCTGCTCTGGCGCTGCTGGCGGGAAAACTGGCTGTCACTGCGCATGCTTTTTGTCTGCCACTCCCCTGCTTCTGGGTGATGAGGTCTGTCCGGTTCTCTCTTCTCTCCCCCGGACAACACGGGACGCAGCCTTGGCAGTTCCGGCGCAGTACAGGTACCCACAGCCCGGTCTTCCTCCTTACATAAGCCCATGTAAACTAGGGCAAAGGCTAATATTGGGCCTGTGTGCTATCCGTTACCCATGAGGACATCATATGGAATAAAAATACTTTCGCCTGAATGTATCCTAAGAAAACTGCGGAGGACGGACAGAAGCTTGTTGTTGGTCATGAATAAGGAACAACCTACCAAACCACGTAGGGAAGTTCATGGGCTTTTGTGTATTTTTACACCTTTTGTTAATCATGATGAAATAAAGTCGTATGGGTTATGGATTTCTAGATATCAAACCACTGTGATTTTTTACACTATGTAAACTGACCTCCAGTGCTTGTTTGAAATCTGCAACATGTCAATTTCTCTTCTGACTACACTTAGATTTATGTGAGGTTTTTCCCCATAGAATTGCATTAGATGTGGAAAATCCGCAGTGTGTCTCAGCTGCAGGAACGCACTAAAAACACAGGAAATCTGCACATGACTGTATCAATAAAGTTTTGCCATAGCCAAAATATGAGGAAGTATCAAAAATAAAGCAGTTTTATTTAAAACATTACACACAAAAAAGAAACAAAACCGCAGTCCCAAAAATGTAATAAAAACACATTTTAGAAAAACTCACTCAAAAATGCAACAAAAAAGTGCTACTAACCTAATTTACCTTATAGGCACAGAAATGCACACAAATATCACCTATACTTATTGTGGTAATGTAATCTTACAGTCCCTAGTCATAAACAAGGTTGAATGCTAGCACTAGAGATGAGCAAACCTTTCAAGCTTCGGTTCGGATCAGCGAATGTCCTGATGTTCGCTGAAGTTCTATGAACATGCCTGAACCCCATTGACTTCAATGGGAGGTGTGGCACCCCAAGAGTTCGGGTACCACAGCAGTGCTGCCTTCCTCTCGGGGAGAGTAGTGATATGCCTGGAAACAAGAGGGATCTCTTTGGCAGGTAATTCACACACACACACACACAACACCTTCTGAATCCAGACCAGGAGGGGGAGCTCAAAACCCGGGTTTTAGGGCAGCTTCCCTGAATAAAGATCCTGGTCTGGAGGCAGAGACTGTTGAGTTTAGTCTGGTGAGCAGACATGAAAGGAGTAGAAGAGAGATTTGAGAGCTCAAGGATGCTGCGAGTGGGCCTCCGAGGAGCCAGAGCACAGAGACCGGGAACTGGGAGCCCGAGGCTGTGCGGAGCTGTAAGCCCCATAGCAGAATCGGAGGGCACAGAACTGCATGTACATTGCCCAAATTAAGCCTGTGGTACAGAAGAATTCTGGATCCTGGAGTCGCCGTGCAGAGACCCCAGAGGAAACGGCTCAAGCTACCTACCATCCGGGTAATTGTCCCAGGACAGGGAAAAGAACCTGGACCTTGTTAGGACACTTCAGGCAGCAAGGGACTTATAGTGAGCGCAAAGTGGAAGGCTCCCAACCTGACTTGCCAAGGGGATTTTACTTGTTTCCGGGCTGCCTGGACTCCTTATGTACCTGTTGCCAGTACCCTGGACTGAGGCCTGTGACAACTTTAGTAATCCAGGTAAAGACTGGAACGCTGTGTCCTTTACTCATTGACTGGCAAACACCATCATCGCCATACACCTTGGGAGCCCTGGGGACCTCGCTTTACCTGTGGGAAGCGTCACCACCCTTGCTGCAACAACATCCCCCAGAGGACCCCTTTAAGGCAGTGTCGGTCCCTCTATTCATCGAACTCCACAGATGGTGTCACAACAGACTTTATCATAATTCCCTTTAAAGACCATTCCCCTTTTACAGTGAGTCCCAGGGCCAAGGACCGGGTTGCAGTCACCGTGACATCCCCTTTGACAGCGACCAGACCCGTGCCAAGTACCCCGCTGCCCTGGTGGGCGACTCATCTTTTGGCATCATGAACAGGATTTCATGCCCTTCGAAGCAAGCCCACTTTGTGCCATTACCTGCGTTACCTTCTGATGAAACCTTGGCTCGCTTGTTTATTCAGCACATAGTTTGGTTGCATGTGATATCTGTAAATATGGTGTCTGACAGGGGTGTGCAATTTGTGGCCAGGTTTTGGAGGGCTTTTTGAAAGAAGTTGGGGGTTACTGTTATGACCCCAATGGCAGAGGGTCTCAGGAATAAATACCAAGTCTGCAAACACAAAAAACCAGCTCATAGGGCAGTGGTAACTGGGCTGACCATATATCTAATCCTAGCACCACAAATAGCAGTAGCCGGAGAACGTGCCTACGTTGGTTCTAGACGTCTCGCGCCAGCCGGAGAACTAACTAACCCTAGAAGGGAAAAGAAAGACCTTTCTTGCCTCCAGAGAAAAGACCCCAAAAGTTGGATACAAGCCCCCAACAAATAATAACGGTGAGGTAAGAGGAAAAGACAAACATAAGAATGAGCTAGGTATTTAGCAAAGAGAGGCCCACTAGCTAATAGCAGAATATAGTAAGATGACTTATATGGTCAGCAAAAAACCCTATTAAAATATCCACGCTGGATATTCAAGAACCCCCGAACCGACTAACGGCCGGGGGGAGAACACCAGCCCCCTAGAGCTTCCAGCAAGGTCAGAACTCACATTTAGTACAAGCTGGACAAAAATAGAAGCAAAGCAAATAACCCAAAAAACAAAGAAGCAAGACTTAGCTTAATTTTGCAAGAACCAGGACCAGCAGACAGGAGCAACAGAAGGATCTGATTACAACGATGCCAGGCACTGGACTAAGGATCCAGGAAGTTTATATAGCAACACCCCTGGACTAACGACCCAGGTGAGTGCCAAACTGAAGAAAGACAATCCCAGAGTCATATCACTAGTGACCACAAGAGGGAGCCAAAAAGTCTAATTCACAACAGTACCCCCCCCTTAAGGAGGGGTCACCGAACCCTCACCAAGACCACCAGGACGATCAGGATGAGCAGCGTGAAAGGCACGAACTAAATCGGCCGCATGCACATCAGAGGCAACCACCCAGGAATTATCCTCCTGACCATAGCCCTTCCACTTGACCAGATACCGAAGCCTCCGCCTGGAGAGACGAGAATCCAAGATCTTCTCCACCACTGTCATGGTTCCCAATGGCAAGGGAACGTCAGAGAACTTAAACAACAGACTAGCTCTTGGGTGATGGAATCTCGAGCTGACCGTGAGCTAAACCTACCACACAACTAGCAGTGGCCGGGTGGCGTACCTACGTTTTATCCCTAGACGCCTAGCGCCAGCCGGAGGACTAACTAACCCTAATAGAGGAAAAGACAGACCTGGCTTACCTCTAGGGAAATTCCCCCAAAAAGGAGACAGAAGCCCCCCACATATATTGACGGTGAGTTCAGAGGAAAAGACATACGCAGTATGAAGGTAGGTTCAGCAAAGCGAGGTCCGCTTACTAGATAGCAAGAAGATACAATAGGGAACTTCACGGTCAGCTGAAAACCCTATTAAAATACCATCCCGAAATTACTTTAAGACTCATGTGTCAACTCATGACACCGGAGTGGCAATTTCGGCCCACAAGAGCTTCCAGCTACAGAAAAATAACATAACTGTGAACTGGAACAAAAATGCAAAACAAACTTAGGACTAAGAGTCCAACTTAGCTGATAGTAGTCTAGGAGCAGGAACATGCAACAGAAAGGCTCTGGTTACATTGATGGCCGGCACTAGAATAACTGAGCAGCAAGGCTAAATAGGATACACCCATATCCTGATGGAAACAGGTGAACAGAGAAGGTGAAGCACACAAGTCCAGTACCACCAGTGACCACCGGGGGAGCCCAAAAACCAAATTCACAACAGTACCCCCCCCTCAAGGAGGGGGCACCGAACCCTCACAAGAACCACCAGGGCGATCAGGATGAGCCCTATGAAAGGCACGGACCAAATCAGAGGCATGAACATCAGAGGCTGTCACCCAAGAATTATCCTCTTGACCGTAGCCCTTCCACTTGACCAGATACTGAAGTCTCCGTCTGGAAACATGGGAGTCCAAGATCTTCTCCACAACGTACTCCAATTCACCCTCAACCAACACCGGAGCGGGAGGCTCAACGGAAGGCACAACCGGTACCTCATACCTGCGCAATAATGACCGATGGAAGACATTATGGATAGAAAAAGATGCTGGGAGGTCCAATCGAAAGGACACGGGGTTAAGAATCTCCAAAATCTTATACGGGCCGATGAACCGAGGCTTAAACTTAGGAGAAGAAACCCTCATAGGGACAAAACGAGAAGACAACCACACCAAGTCCCCAACACGAAGACGAGGACCAACACGACGACGGCGGTTAGCAAAATGCCGAGTCTTCTCCTGGGACAACTCCAAATTGTCCACCACCTGTCCCCAAATCCGATGCAACCTATCCACCACAGTATCCACTCCAGGACAATCCGAAGACTCCACCTGACCGGAAGAAAAACGAGGATGAAACCCCGAATTGCAAAAGAAAGGAGAAACCAAAGTGGCAGAACTAGCCCGATTATTGAGGGCAAACTCCGCCAACGGCAAAAAGGCAACCCAGTCATCCTGATCCGCAGACACAAAACACCTCAAATAAGTCTCCAAGGTCTGATTAGCTCGCTCGGTCTGGCCATTAGTCAGAGGATGGAACGCAGACGAAAAAGACAAATCAATGCCCATCCTAGCACAGAACGCCCGCCAAAATCTAGACACGAACTGGGTCCCCCTGTCAGAAACGATATTCTCTGGAATACCATGCAAGCGAACCACATTTTGAAAAAACAGAGGAACCAACTCGGATGAGGAAGGCAACTTAGGCAAGGGCACCAAATGGACCATCTTTGAAAAACGGTCACACACCACCCAGATGACAGACATTTTCTGAGAAACAGGGAGATCAGAAATAAAATCCATAGAGATGTGAGTCCAAGGCCTCTTCGGAATAGGCAAAGATAACAACAATCCGCTGGCCCGAGAACAACAAGGTTTGGCCCGAGCACAAACATCACAAGACTGCACAAAAACTCGTACATCTCGAGACAGGGAAGGCCACCAGAAGGACCTAGCCACCAAATCCCTGGTACCAAAGATCCCGGGATGACCTGCCAACACAGAAGAATGAACCTCCGAGATGACTCTACTGGTCCAATCATCAGGAACAAACAGTCTACCAGGCGGGCAACGATCAGGTCTATCCGCCTGAAACTCCTGGAAAGCCCATCGCAGGTCTGGGGAAACAGCAGATAATATCACCCCATCCTTAAGGATACCTGTAGGTTCAGAATCACCAGGGGAATCAGGCTCAAAACTCCTAGAAAGGGCATCCGCCTTCACATTTTTAGAACCTGGTAAGTATGAGACCACAAAATTAAACCGAGAGAAAAACAACGACCAGCGCGCCTGTCTAGGATTCAGGCGCCTGGCAGACTCAAGATAAATCAAATTCTTGTGATCGGTCAATACCACCACCTGATGTCTAGCCCCCTCAAGCCAATGACGCCACTCCTCAAAAGCCCACTTCATAGCCAAAAGCTCCCGATTACCAATATCATAATTTCGCTCGGCGGGCGAAAATTTTCGTGAAAAGAACGCACAAGGTCTCATCACGGAGCAGTCGGAACTTTTCTGCGAGAAGACCGCCCCAGCTCCGATCTCGGAAGCATCGACCTCAAGCTGAAAAGGAAGAGTAACATCAGGCTGACGCAACACAGGGGCGGAAGAAAAGCGGCGCTTAAGCTCCCGAAAGGCCTCCACAGCAGCAGGGGACCAATCAGCAACATCAGCACCCTTTTTGGTCAAATCAGTCAAAGGTTTAGCAACATCAGAAAAACCAGTTATAAATCGACGATAAAAATTAGCAAAGCCCAAAAATTTCTGAAGGCTCTTAAGAGAAGAAGGCTGCGTCCAATCACAAATAGCCCGAACCTTGACAGGATCCATCTCAATGGAAGAGGGGGAAAAAATGTACCCCAAAAAAGAAATCTTTTGAACCCCAAAAATACACTTAGAACCCTTCACACACAAGGAATTAGCCCGCAAAACCTGAAAAACCCTCCTGACCTGTTGGACATGAGAATCCCAGTCATCCGAAAAAATCAAAATATCATCCAGATACACGATCATAAATTTATCCAAATATTCACGGAAAATGTCATGCATAAAGGACTGAAAGACTGAAGGGGCATTTGAAAGACCAAAAGGCATTACTAAATACTCAAAATGGCCCTCGGGCGTATTAAATGCGGTTTTCCACTCATCCCCCTGCTTAATTCGCACCAAATTATACGCCCCACGGAGATCAATCTTAGAGAACCACTTAGCCCCCTTTATTCGAGCAAACAAATCAGTCAGCAGTGGCAGAGGATACTGATATTTGACTGTAATTTTATTCAAGAGTCGATAATCAATACACGGCCTCAAAGAGCCATCTTTTTTAGATACAAAGAAAAAACCGGCTCCTAAGGGAGATGAAGAAGGATGAATATGTCCCTTTTCCAGGGACTCCTTAATATATTCTCGCATAGCAGCATGTTCAGGTACAGATAGATTAAATAAACGACCCTTTGGAAATTTACTGCCCGGAATCAGATCTATGGTACAATCGCAATCTCTGTGAGGAGGTAGTGAACCAAGCTTAGGCTCCTCAAAAACATCACGATAATCAGACAAAAATTCCGGAATCTCAGAGGGAATAGATGACGAAATGGAAACCAAAGGTACGTCCCCATGAGCCCCCTGACATCCCCAGCTTAACACAGACATAGCTAGCTTTCCAGTCAAGGACTGGGTTATGAGATTGTAACCATGGTAATCCGAGCACCAAAACGTCATGTAGATTGTACAACACAAGGAAGCGAATCATCTCCTGATGGTCTGGATTCATACGCATAGTCACTTGTGTCCAGTATTGTGGTTTATTACTAGCCAATGGTGTAGAGTCAATACCCTTCAGAGGTATAGGAACTTCCAGAGGCTCTAGATCAAACCCACAGCGCCTGGCAAAGGACCAATCCATTAGACTCAAAGCGGCGCCAGAGTCGACATAGGCATCCGCGGTAATTGACGATAATGAACAAATCAAGGTCACAGACAGAATAAACTTAGACTGTAAAGTGCCAATTGAAATAGACTTATCAACCTTTTTTGTACGTTTAGAGCATGCTGATATAACATGAGTTGAATCACCACAATAGAAGCACAACCCATTTTTTCGCCTAAAATTCTGCCGTTCGCTTCTGGACAGAATTCTATCACATTGCATATTTTCTGGAGCCTTCTCAGAAGACACCGCCAAATGGTGCACAGGTTTGCGCTCCCGCAAATGCCGATCAATCTGAATAGCCATTGTCATGGACTCATTCAGACCTGTAGGTGCAGGGAACCCCACCATAACATCTTTAATGGCATCAGAGAGACCCTCTCTGAAATTCGCCGCCAGGGCGCACTCATTCCACTGAGTAAGCACAGACCATTTACGAAATTTTTGGCAGTATATTTCAGCTTCATCTTGCCCTTGAGATAGGGCCATCAAGGCTTTTTCAGCCTGAATCTCTAAATTAGGTTCCTCATAAAGCAACCCCAAAGCCAGAAAAAACGCAGCCACATTGAGCAACGCAGGATCCCCGGGTGCCAATGCAAATGCCCAGTTTTGAGGGTCACCCCGCAGCAAGGAAATTACTATCTTAACCTGCTGTGCGGGATCTCCAGCGGAGCGAGATCTCAGGGAAAGAAATAATTTACAATTATTTTTGAAATTCAGGAAACGAGATCTATCCCCGGAGAAAAATTCTGGTATAGGAATTCTAGGTTCAGATATAGGAGCATGAATAACAAAATCCTGTAAATTTTGAACCTTCGTAGCAAGATTATTCAAACCTGTAACCAAACTCTGAGGATCCATTTTAATCAGGTGAGATCAGAGCCATTCAAGGATTAGAAGGAGAGAGAGAGACAAAGGCTGCAATTAGAGCAAAAATGCAACTGAGTCAACTAAAAAGCAAACTCAGAAGGAAAAAAAAAAAAAAAAAATCTGCAGACTTCTTTTTCTCTCCTTTCTTCTGCCAACGGTTTTAACCCTTGGCCGGCCATACTGTCATGGTTCCCAATGGCAAGGGAACGTCAGAGAACTTAAACAACAGACTAGCTCTTGGGTGATGGAATCTCGAGCTGACCGTGAGCTAAACCTACCACACAACTAGCAGTGGCCGGGTGGCGTACCTACGTTTTATCCCTAGACGCCTAGCGCCAGCCGGAGGACTAACTAACCCTAATAGAGGAAAAGACAGACCTGGCTTACCGCTAGGGAAATTCCCCCAAAAAGGAGACAGAAGCCCCCCACATATATTGATGGTGAGTTCAGAGGAAAAGACATACGCAGTATGAAGGTAGGTTCAGCAAAGCGAGGTCCGCTTACTAGATAGCAAGAAGATACAATAGGGAACTTCACGGTCAGCTGAAAACCCTATTAAAATACCATCCCGAAATTACTTTAAGACTCATGTGTCAACTCATGACACCGGAGTGGCAATTTCGGCCCACAAGAGCTTCCAGCTACAGAAAAATAACATAACTGTGAACTGGAACAAAAATGCAAAACAAACTTAGGACTAAGAGTCCAACTTAGCTGATAGTAGTCTAGGAGCAGGAACATGCAACAGAAAGGCTCTGGTTACATTGATGGCCGGCACTAGAATAACTGAGCAGCAAGGCTAAATAGGATACACCCATATCCTGATGGAAACAGGTGAACAGAGAAAGTGAAGCACACAAGTCCAGTACCACCAGTGACCACCGGGGGAGCCCAAAAACCAAATTCACAACACACCACGTACTCCAACTCGCCCTCAAACAACAGCGGAGCAGGAGGCTCAACAGAAGGAACCACAGGTACAACGTACCGCCGCAACAAAGACCTATGGAACACGTTGTGAATGGCAAACGACACCGGAAGATCCAAGCGAAAGGACACAGGATTAAGGATTTCCAATATCTTGTAAGGACCGATGAAGCGAGGCTTAAATTTAGGAGAGGAGACCTTCATAGGAACAAATCGAGAAGACAGCCATACCAAATCCCCAACACGAAGTCGGGGACCCACACCGCGGCGGCGGTTGGCAAAACGCTGAGCCTTCTCTTGTGACAACTTTAAGTTGTCCACCACATGATTCCAGATCTGCTGCAACCTATCCACCACAGAATCTACCCCAGGACAGTCAGAAGGCTCCACATGTCCCGAGGAAAAACGAGGATGGAAACCAGAGTTGCAGAAAAATGGGTAAACCAATGTAGCGGAACTAGCCCGATTATTAAGGGCAAACTCAGCCAACGGCAAGAAGGTCACCCAATCATCCTGATCCGCAGAAACAAAACACCTCAAATAAGCCTCCAGAGTCTGATTAGTTCGCTCCGTTTGTCCATTAGTCTGAGGATGAAAGGCAGACGAAAACGACAACTCAATGCCCATCTTAGCACAAAAGGATCGCCAGAACCTGGAAACAAACTGGGATCCTCTGTCAGACACAATATTCTCAGGAATGCCGTGTAAATGAACCACATTCTGAAAGAACACAGGAACCAGATCGGAAGAGGAAGGCAGCTTAGGCAAAGGCACCAAATGGACCATCTTAGAAAAGCGATCACATACCACCCAGATGACAGACATGCCCTGAGACACCGGGAGATCTGAAATGAAATCCATGGAAATGTGTGTCCAAGGCCTCTTCGGGACAGGCAAGGGCAAGAGCAACCCGCTGGCACGAGAACAAGTCCCACAGGACTGCACAAACGACCGCACATCCCGTGACAAGGAAGGCCACCAAAAGGACCTAGCCACCAGATCTCTGGTGCCAAAAATTCCCGGATGCCCTGCCAACACCGAGGAATGAACCTCGGAAATGACTCTGCTGGTCCACTTATCAGGAACAAACAGTCTGTCAGGTGGACAAGAGTCAGGTCTACCAGCCTGAAATCTCTGCAACACACGTCGCAAATCCGGAGAAATGGCTGACAAGATAACTCCCTCTTTAAGAATACCAACCGGTTCTGCGACTCCCGGAGAGTCAGGCACAAAGCTCCTTGAAAGAGCATCAGCCTTCACATTCTTTGAACCTGGTAAATACGAGACCACAAAGTCAAAACGGGAGAAAAACAATGACCAGCGGGCCTGTCTAGGATTCAGGCGTTTAGCAGACTCGAGATACATCAAATTTTTGTGATCAGTCAAGACCACCACACGATGCTTAGCACCCTCGAGCCAATGACGCCACTCCTCAAATGCCCACTTCATGGCCAACAACTCCCGATTGCCAACATCATAATTCCGCTCAGCAGGCGAAAACTTCCTCGAGAAAAAGGCACAAGGTCTCATCACAGAGCAACCAGGGCCTCTCTGCGACAAAACGGCCCCTGCCCCAATCTCAGAAGCATCCACTTCAACCTGAAAGGGAAGTGAGACATCAGGCTGGCACAAAACAGGCGCCGAAGTAAACCGGCGCTTCAACTCCTGGAAAGCCTCCACGGCTGCAGGAGCCCAGTTAGCAACATCAGAACCTTTCTTGGTCATATCCGTCAAAGGTTTAACAATGCTAGAAAAATTAGCAATAAAACGACGATAGAAGTTAGCAAAACCCAAGAACTTCTGAAGACTCTTAACTGACGTGGGTTGAGTCCAATCATGAATAGCTCGGACCTTGACTGGGTCCATCTCCACCGCAGAAGGGGAAAAAATAAACCCCAAAAAGGGAACCTTCTGTACTCCAAAGAGACACTTTGAGCCCTTAACAAATAAAGCATTCTCACGCAAAACCTGAAACACCATCCTGACCTGCTCTACATGCGAGTCCCAGTCATCAGAAAAAAACAGAATATCATCCAGATAAACGATCATAAATTTATCCAGATACTTCCGGAAAATATCATGCATAAAGGACTGAAACACTGAAGGAGCATTAGGGAGCCCAAAAGGCATCACCAAGTACTCAAAATGACCTTCGGGCGTATTAAATGCGGTTTTCCATTCATCTCCTCGCTTAATGCGCACAAGGTTGTACGCACCACGAAGATCTATCTTGGTGAACCACTTGGCACCTTTAATTCGGGCAAACAAGTCTGACAACAGAGGCAAAGGATACTGAAATTTAACTGTGATTTTATTCAAAAGCCGATAGTCAATACAAGGTCTCAAAGATCCGTCCTTCTTGGCCACAAAAAAGAATCCCACACCAAGAGGGGAAGAGGAAGGACGGATATGCCCCTTCTCCAGAGATTCCTTGATATACGAACGCATTGCGGTATGCTCAGGTACAGACAGATTAAATAGTCTTCCCTTAGGAAATTTGCTACCTGGAATCAAATCTATGGCACAGTCACAGTCCCTATGAGGAGGCAGAGCACTGGACCTGGACTCGCTGAACACATCCTGATAATCAGACAAATACTCAGGAACTTCCGAAGGAGTAGAGGAAGCAATAGACACCGGCGGGGAATCACCATGAATACCCTGACAGCCCCAACTTGACACAGACATTGCCTTCCAATCCAAGACTGGATTATGAGTCTGTAACCATGGCAAACCCAAAACGACCAAGTCATGCATTTTATGCAGAACAAGAAAACGAATCACCTCCCGATGTTCAGGAGTCATGCACATGGTTACCTGTGTCCAAAACTGCGGTTTATTTTCCGCCAATGGCGTAGCATCAATACCCCTCAGAGGGATAGGATTAACCAATGGCTCAAGAACAAAACCACAGCGCTTGGCAAATGACAGATCCATAAGACTCAGGGCAGCACCTGAATCCACAAACGCCATAACAGGGTAAGAGGACAATGAGCAAATTAAAGTCACAGACAAAATAAATTTAGGTTGCAAATTACCAATGGCGACAGGACTAACAACCCTTGTTAGGCGTTTAGAGCATGCTGATATAACATGTGTAGAATCTCCACAGTAAAAACACAACCCATTCTGACGTCTATGATTTTTCCGCTCATTTCTGGTCTGAATTCTATCACATTGCATCAAATCAGGTGCTTGTTTAGACAACACTACCAGAGGATTAGCGGTTTTGCGCTCCCGCAAACGCCGGTCAATTTGAATAGCCAGCGCCATGGAATCATTCAGACTTGTAGGAATGGAGAAACCCACCATCACATTCTTAATGGCTTCAGAAAGGCCATTTCTGAAATTTGCGGCCAGAGCACACTCATTCCACTGAGTAAGCACGGACCATTTCCGAAATTTTTGGCAATACACTTCAGCTTCATCCTGGCCCTGAGAAATAGCCAGCAAGGCTTTTTCTGCCTGAACCTCAAGATTGGGTTCCTCGTAAAGCAATCTGAGCGCCAGAAAAAACGCATCAATATTTGCCAATGCCGGATCTCCTGGCGCTAGCGAGAAAGCCCAATCCTGAGGGTCGCCCCGTAAAAAAGAGATAACAATTTTAACTTGCTGAGCTGAGTCTCCAGATGAACGGGGTCTCAGAGATAGAAACAATTTACAATTATCCCTGAAATTCCTAAACTTAAATCGGTCTCCAAAAAACAGTTCAGGAATAGGTATTTTAGGTTCAGACATAGAACTACTGGTAACAAAATCTTGTATGCTTTGCACACGAGCAGCAAGCTGGTCCACACTTGTAATCAAGGTCTGGACATTCATGTCTGCAGCAAGCTCAAGCCACTCAGAGGTAAAGGGGAGGAAGAGAGGAAAAAAAAAAAACCTCAGAATTTCCTTTCTTATTATCCCACTTCTGCAATGCATTAAACATTCAATGTTGGCCTGGCATACTGATATGACCCCAATGGCAGAGGGTCTCAGGAATAAATACCAAGTCTGCAAACACAAAAAACCAGCTCATAGGGCAGTGGTAACTGGGCTGACCATATATCTAATCCTAGCACCACAAATAGCAGTAGCCGGGGAACGTGCCTACGTTGGTTCTAGAAGTCTCGCGCCAGCCGGAGAACTAACTAACCCTAGAAGGGAAAAGAAAGACCTTTCTTGCCTCCAGAGAAAAGACCCCAAAAGTTGGATACAAGCCCCCAACAAATAATAACGGTGAGGTAAGAGGAAAAGACAAACATAAGAATGAGCTAGGTATTTAGCAAAGAGAGGCCCACTAGCTAATAGCAGAATATAGTAAGATGACTTATATGGTCAGCAAAAAACCCTATTAAAATATCCACGCTGGATATTCAAGAACCCCCGAACCGACTAACGGCCGGGGGGAGAACACCAGCCCCCTAGAGCTTCCAGCAAGGTCAGAACTCACATTTAGTACAAGCTGGACAAAAATAGAAGCAAAGCAAATAACCCAAAAAACAAAGAAGCAAGACTTAGCTTAATTTTGCAAGAACCAGGACCAGCAGACAGGAGCAACAGAAGGATCTGATTACAACGATGCCAGGCACTGGACTAAGGATCCAGGAAGTTTATATAGCGACACCCCTGGACTAACGACCCAGGTGAGTGCCAAACTGAAGAAAGACAATCCCAGAGTCATATCACTAGTGACCACAAGAGGGAGCCAAAAAGTCTAATTCACAACAGGTTACGTTGTCATTCTCCTCTGCTTATCACCTGGAATCTAACGGACAGACTGAATGCACTAACCAGTCGTTGGAACAAATTTTCAGATGCCTGGCCTCTTCCAGACAGGAGTGAGGTACTGCCCATGGCAGAATTTGCCTTCAACTGTCGTATTAATCAGTCTACTGGCAAACCTCCCTTTTAGGTCAATTATGGGTTTGTTCTGCAGTTTAGAGAATTTTCCCACATGGATTCTGGTTGCCCTGGTGCCGATTGTTTGGTGCAACCGTTAAGAACCCTTTGGAGGGAGGTTCAGGGGAATATCTCCAAAGCCCAATAGAGGTACAAACATTTTGCAGACAGGAGGAGGGTTCAGCTCCTGCGTTGGCTGTGAGGGGGAAGGTGTAGTTTTCTACCCGTAACATCAAACTTAAGATACCCTCTATGAAGTTGGGCCCCAGGTTAATAGGTCCATATAAGATTAGAGAGATGATATCTATAGGCCTATAGATTACAGTTGTCCACTTCCTTCAAAATATCTAATGTCTTCCACAGGTCCCTATTAAAACCTGTGGGGACGGTTAGAGAAGATTCGTCATCCAATGTTCCGCCAGTGTTGGTAGAGGGTCAGCTGGAGTACAAGGTAGGGTGCATCACTGATTCACGGTGGGTGCGCCGGAGGCTTCAGTACCTAATCCACTGGAAGGGATATTCCATTGAGGATCGTTCATGGGTTCTGGCCAGTTCTGTGCATGCTGATCGACTGGTGCGGGCTTTTCATGCCAGGTACCCTGAGAAGCCTGGGGGTCCAGTGGCACCCCGTTAAGAGGGGGGTACTGTCATGTTAGGACATGGTTTATGTCCTGTTCTCTCAGCGTTAATTTTGCTGGCCTCTCTTTCGATCTGAGAGGGTATTTATACTCACTCCAGACTAGGATGTGCTGTCAGCTATACTTTCTGCTCTAGTCTGTGTGCCTGACCTTTGGAGTGTGTGCCCAGTTTGCAGTTGTTTTCTTTGCTCTCCGTGTGTTACTTAGTTTGTCCTTCTGGATTCCTGACCTCTGGCTTTGCTTCTGACAATCCCCTGTCTCACCCCTTTGGTACTTTGTGATCTATTGGCTCAGATCTTAGCTTGTTCGACTACTCTCTTGTGTTTATCCTTTCTCTGTTAACTGGCTTCTGGCTCTGCCCCGATCACCTCCCACTCTGTCAAATGGTTTGCACCTGGTTAGTAACCCGGCGCTTTACTCAGCTCTCTTGCTGCTGTGTACAGTGTTTCCCACATCAGTATTACCCGGGAGCCGTGACAGTGGCTTTACCAGTCTGAGAATACCAACTCCCAGCTGTCTGCTTTAGCATGGCTAGTTGTCAAAAATGGGGGGCCCCATACCATTTATTTTTTATTATTTATTTAAATAATTAAAAAATATAGGTTGGGGAGCCTTGCTGAAACTGACAGCTGAGGGTTGCACCAACGCCTGCTCTCGCTGTTAACAGTTGAATACAACTCTCAACATTGTCCCCTGCTAGCACTGATCGCAGCACGAGCAGGGGACAGTGATATATGCTGTCTTCACTTCAGCATCCAGTGCCGGAGAACAGCGCGAACAGTACCCCTGATTCCCAGGTGGCGGTACGCGTCACACTGATGAGACATAGATGTCATCTGTGTAACAGTGTGCACGTGTGTGGGAGGTTTTGCAGCCCATGCTGCTACCGGAAAAATTGACCTCTGAAAGAGCCCTTAGTGAACGCACTCATTTACTGAACTTTAGCCAAATTTTGTTGATTTTTAGGAAAAGAGGTAGGGAGTCCAAACACGAATCTGAATGAGCAATGTTCATGCTCAATTTGAGACTGGCGAACGTTTTCCAAACAAGTTCGCTCATCTCTGGCTAGCACTAAAATTTTTAAAAAAATCTGAAAATAACCCAAATGTAACCAGTAACAAAAGCATTCAGTTGATATTTGTAATACAATTCATCCTACCATACAAAGTTGTAAAACTAAGTACCAAAAATAACAAAAGTAGCTCCAGAGCTCAAGGGACCTCCATGGAGCAGTTGGGGACCAGAATGCTTAAGTTCTGTTCTGCATTCCTCCGAGTATCAGAGGGATGGGTGCAAAATATAATTTGGTGTGTACATACAGGTTTTTCTATGGCTACAACTAATTGTCACATCAGTTGGTACATTTCTAAGCCAGGTGAGCAGAATAAACAGACAACTGCAATTAAATATCTTAAATGGTCCTACATGGGTCTGGTTGTGAATGGTTTTCTTAGATGTCACTGTTCTACATATAGTAATTTCAAAAGTTGTCAGGTTCAGTTATGAGATGAGCCATTTCTTAAGAATTTTGACCTCCTTAAGTCAAATCTGACAATGAAAATTTTTAGTTGGTTCTTGTTTCTATGATTTGAAAGTTTTCCTTTTACTGTTACATATACAGTTATATGAAAAAGTTTGGGCACCCCTATTAATCTTAAGCTTAATGTTTTATAAAAATTGTTTTTTTTGCAACAGCTATTTCAGTTTCATATATCTAATAACTGTTGGACACAGTAATGTTTCTGCCTTGAAATGGGGTTTATTGTACTAACAGAAAATGTGCAATCTGCATTCAAATAAAATTTGACAGGTGCATAAGTATGGGCACCCTTATCATTTTCTTGTTTTAAATACTCCTACCTACTTTTTACTGACTTACTAAAGCACTTTTTTTGGTTTTGCAACCTCATTGAGCTTTGAACTTCATAGCCAGGTGTATGCAATCATGAGAAAAGCTACTTAAAGTGGCCACTTGCAAGTTGTTCTCCTGTTTGAATCTCCTCTGAAGAGTTGCATCATGGGCTCCTCAAAACAACTGTCAAATGATCTGAAAACAATTCAATATAGTTGTTCAGGGGAAGGATACAAAAAGCTATCTCAGAGATTTAACCTGTCAATTTCCACTGTGAGGAACATAGTAAGGAAATGGAAGAACACAGGTACAGTTCTTGTTAAGGCCAGAAGTGGCAGGCCAAGAAAAACATCAGAAAGGCAGAGAAGAAGAATGGTGAGATCAGTCAAGGACACTCCTCAGACCACCTCCAGAGAGCTGCAGCATCAACTTGCTGCAGATGGTGTCACTGTGCATCGGTCAACTACACAACGTACTTTGCACAAGGAGAAGCTGTATGGGAGAGTGATGCGAAAGAAGCCATTTCTGCAAGCACGCCACAAACAGAGTCGGCTGAGGTATGCAAAAGCACATTTGGAGAAGCCAATTTCCTTTTGGAAGAAGGTCCTGTGGACTGATGAAACCAAGATTGAGTTGTTTGGTCATACAAAAAGGCGTTATGCATGGCAGCAAAAAAGCACAGGATTCCAAGAAAAACACTTGCTACCCACAGTAAAATTTGGTGGAGGTTCCATCATGCTTTGGGGCTGTGTGGCCAATGCCGGCACTGGGAATCTTGTTAAAGTTGAGGGACGCATGGATTCCTCTCAGTATCAGCAGATTCTTGACAATAATGTTCATGAATCAGTGACAAAGTTGAAGTTACGCAGGGGATGGATCTTTCAGCAAGACAATGATCCAAAACACTGCTCCAAATCTACTCAGGCATTCATGCAGAGGAACAACTACACTGTTCTGGAATGGCCATCCCAGTCTCCAGACCTGAATATCATTGAACATCTGTGGGATCATCTGAAGAGGGCTGTCCATGCTCGGCGACCATCAAACTTAACTGAACTGGAATTGTTTTGTAAAGAGGAATTGTCAAAAATAACTTCATCCAGGATCCAGGAACTCATTAAAAGCTACAGGAAGCAACTAGAGGCTGTTATTTTTGCAAAAGGAGGATCTACTAAATATTAATGTCACTTTTCTGGTGAGGTGCCCATACTTATGCACCTGTCAAATTTTGTTTGAATGCAGATTGCACATTTTCTGTTAGTACAATAAATCTAATTTCAAGGCAGAAACATTATTGCGTCCAAGAGTTATTAGATATATGAAACTGAAATAGCTGTTGCAAAAAAAACAATTTTTATAAAACATTAAGCTTTAGATTAATAGGGGTGCCCAAACTTTTGCATATAACTGTAAATAATGCATAAAAGTTTCAGTATTTTGAAAGATTATTAGTTTTGCAAATATAAAGATGCAGAATATGTTATGCCAATTTTCAAATATTTATTTAGAGGAATCTTTGTAACAATTCAAATAACTAAAACATGACTAAACACCATTGCAAATTATAAACAGTTACAAAAATTGCACTACAACATTTGGTCCTCATTCAGTGAAAACTCTGTTTTGCTTGTCTCTTGTACTCTTGCATCTGATCATCTCTTACAATTATCCAGCAACAATCTGCAAGCATTGATGGGTTCTATGTTCCATAATATCTTTTTTCCATGGCCACAATATCTTGATGAAATCTCTCATCGTGCTCATCGCTGACTGCTCCACAGTTTGGGGGAGAAAAGTCTAGATGCAAATGTCAGAAATGTATCTTTAAGGACACACTACAACAAAGATCCTTATATGTTTTGCAGAGATTTTACACCAAATCTTCAAAGTTATCTGCTCTTGAGTTTCCCCAAAATATGTGTTACCACTAATAAGAATTCTACCCATGCAGCCTTTTCCTTACCCTACAACAAACAAAGAAACCCCTCATCTTCAAGAAGCTTACGAATTTGAGGTCCAATAAAGACTCCTTCCTGTATGTTTGCTGGACTCAACCTTGGAAACTTATCTGAGATACTTGAATGCTTTTGCATTTTTATCCATTGCCTTTACAAAGTTCTTCATTAGGCCCAACTTGGTGTGCAATGGTGGTAGAAAAATGTTATGCAGGTCAGCAAGTGCTGGAAGCAGGACATTTATACTCCCTGGCTGAAGTGAATGTTGGAGAGGCCAGTCTCTTTTAGGCTGGTTTCACACATCAGTGTGTCCGGTACTTGTGGTGACTAGGGTTGAGCGACTTTTACTTTTTCAGGATCGAGTCGGGTTTCGCGAAACCCGACTTTGTCAAAAGTCGGGTCGGGTGAAATCGGCCGATCACTGCGAAAAGTCGGGGGCCGACTGAAACACGAAACCCAATGCAAGTCAATGGGGAATAAAAGTCGGCAGTGAGTGGAGGACAGGAAAACACCTACAGAGCCCATTTTAATGTCAAAAACATCAATTATTGTTACTTAAGCTTGTCAATCTTAATTAACCTTATAATAATAGTTAGGTACTGAAAATTGGGGGTCATTTGGTTAAAGTTGTGGGGGGGGAGGGCTGGCTCAATTTCTTCTTGGGCCCAGGAAATGTGGAATACGTCACGGCGGTGGAGCAGGGAGAGGTAAGTATTTCAACTTTGCAAGTGCTGTGATCCTGAGCAAGCAGGGGGGGCACACTCGTTCGCATTGCCACTGGCACAGGGCCCCTCAAAGTACGGCGTTGTGATTGATGGCGGGGGCGCCTCCCACCGGCAGAGACACTTTTGCGTACTATGAGGGGCCCTGTGCCAGTGACGTCGTCAATGAGTATGCCCCCCCCACCTGTTGAAGGAACCTGCACTTTCATCTTCACCTTCCACTTTGTCCCCATGTAAGGTGGTATAGTATGCGGGAAGGGGAACCTGAGTTTCAGCAGGGTCAGATTCAGGCTGTGTAGAGTGCAAGGGGAATGTAGTGGTCTGTGTCAATGTACCAGCAGACTCATCTAGCAGTGGCTGGGCAATGGGCAGGAATGAGGAGGAAACACAGATATAGGCCAAAAATAAAAAAAGTAGGCTAAAAGCTGTTAAAAATTGGTAACAGGAGTAAACAGGCGGCATTGGTTTGTTCAGTGGAGGAGAACAACAATCAGCGGCAGACACCGTTAGTAGGCCCAACCAAACAAGTAGGCCAAATGCAGTTTCATATTCTAAATATAGGCCGAAAGCCTGAAGATTGAAGCTCAGCTTTGTGTAGTAGAGGAAAACAAGAGGCTGCAGCAGACAACGTTACTAGGCCCAAACCAAGAACTAGGCCAAATGTAGTTTCATATTGTTGTTACAGGCCAAAAGCCTGAAGCTTCAAGCTCAGCTTTGTTTAGTAGAGGAAAACAAGAGGCGGCAGCAGACAATGTTACTAGGCCCAACCCAACAAGTAGGCCAAATGCAGTTTAATATAAAAAATATTTAAACGAAAGCCTGAAGATTGAAGCACAAGAAAAATAAACCAGGAGAAAACCAAGGAGCGGCAGACAACGTTAGTAGGCCCCAACCCAACAAGTAGGCCAAATGCAGTTTAATATTTGAAACGGGACAACAGTTGAAGTTCAGCTTTGTTCAGTGAAGGAAAAAAAAGATGCAGCGGCAGACACCGTTATTACGCCCAAATAATAAAGACAGTGGTAGTAGGCGTAAAGTATTAAATGGAGTCCAGGGCCCCTGTATATTTTAACTATCATCTATCATTTCAAATAATTCGTATTGGCAGTGCCATTTCAGGTTATACCTGCACAGACTACACAGTGGTGGAGCTGGGAGAGGTAGTATTGCAAGTGGTAGAGCACAGTTCAATCTGGGGGGGGAACACTCTCTCATGGGCGGTGGTACTGGCACAGGGCCCCTCATATAACGACGGTGTAATATGAGTTGTGGTTCAGTGTCTCCCCCCCAAAAATAAGGAAGTCTGGTGGAAGAGGCCGTGGGCGGGGGTTGCCAGCTGGTACTGATGGTGCTGGTGGTGCTGCATCTCGTGGTAGTGGCAAAAGCACAGTAGCACCTAAGGCAGGAGGTGTTCAGCCTGCGTCATCGTCTGGCTACACAAGGCCTCGAAGGCTCCCTTACCTGGGAGTAGGAAAACAGCTTTTAAAGCCGGAGAAGCAGGAAAAAGTGTTGTCTTTCCTTGCTGACTCACCCTCTAGCTCTTTCGCCTCCTCTTCCCAAAGTTCTAAATGTAAGAGCAGCCAGTCGTCAGTGGATGCTCCCGGTCAGGAAAAAGACGTTTCCTTGTGTCCTTCTCCCAAACCAAAAGTGAAGGATGCAGCAGGCGACACTACAGGTTACTCCATGGAGCTCTTTACACATACCGTGCCTGGGTTCCAAAGGGAAATTGTACACTGCCAATTACAAGAAGAATAGGACATGGAGTGCACTGATGCACAGCCACAGCTAGATTGTGATGCTGTTCCATTGACTCTGATCACTACATTGCCCTCGCAGTTTACTGAGCCAGAATGTGACCCTGATGAGACTATGGTGCCCTGTCCCGAACGCTATAGCACCTTACACGGTGACACTGAGGAAGGTGCCCATGACATTGAGGAGGAGGTGATAGATGACCCAGTTGTTGACCCAGATTGGCAGCCATTGGGGGAAGAGGGTGCCGCTGCCACTAGCTCAGAAGCGGAGGAGGATGATCCGCATCAGCCATCTACATTGCAACAGCTGTCATCTGGCAGGCCCGTATCAGGCCAAAAATGTTTGCGAAAAACAAAAACAGTTTTAGGAGAGCGTGGCCATTCAGTGAAAGTAGCACAGCGCACAATACCTGAAAAGGTTTTCGATAGTAGGAAGAGTGTAGTGTAGCAATTTTTTAACCAAGATCAGAATGATCAGTCAAAAGTTATCTGTAAGAAATGCTCCAAGACCATTAGCAGAGAGAAGAATCTTCAAAATTTAAATACAACGTGCATGCTTAGAAATTTAACCACCATGCACTTGCAAGCCTGGACTAACTACAAAATGTCCCGTACCCTTGGTGCACCTGCTCGGAGTGAAGGTAGTCAGCAATGCTACATTGCTTCCCTCACTGTAAGCCCACCGGTTAGGACACCACCAGCAGCAAATGTGGAGGTATCGTCGTAAGGCCAAAGCAGTCAGGGAATCACAAGGTTATTGGTAGGAAAGACTCTATGTTGGCCAACAACAAGAATACCATAACAAACTCTCTCTCAATCCGCCATGTCCACCACCACCGCTAGTTCCACCATATGCAGCTCTCCAGTCCAGCTCACCCTACAAGAGACTCTCGTAAGGAAAAGAAAGTACTCATCCTCTCATCCGCGTACACAGGATTTGAACACCCACATTGCTATACTAATCTCATTACAGATGATGCCCTACCGTTTGGTTGAAAGCGAAGCTGTCAAAGACCTGATGGCCCACGCAGTACCACGCTATGACCTACCCAGTCGACACTTCTTTGCGAGAAAAGCCATCCCAGCCCTCCACCAGCATGTCAAAGACCGCATTATCCATGCCTTGAGGCAATCAGTCAGTGGAAAGGTGCACCTCACAACAGATGCATGGACCAGTAGGCATGGCCGGGGACGTTATGTGTCCATCACGGCGCACTGGGTTAATGTGTAGGATGCAGGGTCCACAGGGGGCAGCCATAGTGCGACAGTTCAGCCTATCCCACAGTCTCAGGAAAAAGTTGGCATACGGCGTTCGCCACCACTCCTCCTCCTCCTCCAGAAGCGAAAGCTCATGCACAGAGCGCAGTCGCCTTACCACTCCATCCGCAGCTGCCAGTGTTGCACACGGGGTGTCCCATTATCGAACAGCTAGTGGTAAGCGTCAGCAGGCTGTGTTTCAAATGAAGTGTTTGGGCGACAACAGACACACCGCGGAAGTACTGGTGGAGTGCTTGCAGCAACAAACTCAGTCATGGCTGGGCAGTGTACATCTTGAGGCAGGCAAGGTATTCAGTGATAACAAAAGGAATTTTATGGCTGCCATAGCCCTTTCAGAACTGAAACACATACCTTGCCTGGCTAACACCTTTAACCTGGTGGTGCAGGGCTTCCTCAAAAATTATCCAAAGTTACCAGCCCTGCTCCTGAAGGTGCGAAGACTTTGCTCGCACATCCGCCAGATGCCCATACACTCCAGCCGTATGCTGAACCATCAGCGATCGCTGAATCTTCCCCAGCACCGCCTAATAATCGACGTTGCAACAAGGTGGAACTCCACACTGCACATGATTCAGAGGCTGTGCGAACAGAGGCGTGCTGTTATAAATTTGTGGGAGGATACACAGGCAGGCACTTGGATGGCAGACATGGAGTTGTCTGGTGTGCAGTGGTCGACGCCATCATAAGCATTAACATCCCACTTATGCGTCTGCTGATGCAAAGTTTGACGCACATTAAGGAGCAGGCGTCTACAGCCGAGGAGGAGGGAAGCCTTGATGACAGTCAGCCATTGTCTGCTCAGGGAACTGTCCAGGACGAATTGGCGGACAAAGAGGATGAGGAGGAGGATGATGGGGATGAATATGTATGGGAGGAGGATGATTCTCAGGTGGCAATAGAAACTGGTGGCATTGCAAGGTCTGGTACAGGTTTATTGAGGGACACTTGTGATGTTGATTTGCAAGAAAGTGGGCCTCAACCCAGCAGAAACAGTTAATTCACACCTGGAACATTGGCCCACATGGCTGAGTATGCCTTGCGTATCCTAAAAAGGGACCCCCGCATTTTTAAAATGATGACCGATGACGACAACCGGTTGGCCTGCCTCCTGGCTACAAGATATAAAGGAAAACTGCAAAATATCATGCCACATGAGAACCTAGGTCAAATATTGGCTACCAAACAAGCAACTCTTGTAGACCGTTTGGTTCAGGCATTCCCAGCACACAGCGCCGGTGATGGTTCTCACACGAGCTGCAGGGGTCAACATGGCAGAGGTGCTAGAGGTGCAGAAAGCCAAAGTGGCGTTGGACAGAGGGGTTTTATGGCAAGGTTGTGGAATGATTTTGCAATGACCGCTGACACGACAGGGACAGCTGCATCGATTCAAAGTGACAGGAGACACCATTTGTCCAGTATGGTTACAAACTACTTTTCTGCCCTTATCGATGTTCTCCCTCTCAGGTCATTCCCCTTTGATTACTGGGCATCTAAACTAGACACCTGGCCTGAATTGCCAGAATATGGATTACAGAACCTCGATTGCCCTGCTGTCAGTGTGCTTTCAGAAAGAGTGTTCAGTGCTGCTTGTTCAATACTGACCGAAAAAATTACACGTCTGCCTACCAAAAATGTTGATTAGCTAACCTTCATTTAAATTAACCAATCATGGATTTTACATTCTTTTGCCCCACCTTCCCCTGCTGACACGTAGCTTGCCTGAAAGATGACTTGCTTTTGGGGGGAGACATTGAACCCTAACTCTGGCCCTGTGGGATAACACAACACTATGAACGTGGAAGAAAGTGTCTGCCTGATATACGACGCACTAGCAGTACAGCTGAATATACACTGTGTGAGAATTTGAATCTCCATTTTTTGGGGGGAGACACTGAACCGTAACTCTGGCCCTGTGGGATAACACAACACTATGAACGTGAAAGAAAGTGTCTGCCTGATATACGACGCACTAGCAGTACAGCTGAATATACACTGTGTGCGAATTTTAATCTCCCTTTTTTTTTGGGGGGGGGAGACACAGAACCACAACTCTGGCCCAGTGGTATAACAGTAAACTATGAATGTGGCAGAAAGTGGCTGCCTGATATATACGACACACTAGCAGTAAAGCAGAATATACACTGTGTGCGAATTTTAATCTCCCTTTTTTTGGGGGGGAGACACAGAACCACAACTCTGGCCCAGTGGTATAACACAACACTATGAACGTGCCAGAAAGTGGCTGGAATTATTATTTAAAATATATATATATATATATATATATATATATATATATATATATATATATATATATAACAAGCTCCCTACAATGAGCTCAGGACAAGTATGGCAGCAATAAAAAGGACTGCTGAACACAAAAATGTGGACAAATAAACAAGATAGGTAACTGTGCACTAAAATACGACCTCCACTGTCCCTGCACAAAAAGGTGGTGTGGGACAGTGAAAATCGCTCCAGCACAAGCGGTTTGGGGGTTTATATTTCCTCCCTAACTCTGTCCCTGCTTCTGACTAACTGCAGCAACACCTCTCCCTATGCTCAGATCGGCAGAAGTAAGATGGCGGTCGGCGTGCACGCCCCTTTATACCCCCTGTGACGCCGCAGACAGCAAGCCAATCACTGCCATGCCCTTCTCTAAGATGGTGGGGACCGAGACCTATGTTATCTCGCTGCCCACACTCTGCGTCCTCCTTCATTGGATGAAAAACGGCGGTGACAGCGTCATATTAAACGCGACTTTGGCGCTCTGATAGTGTACCGCATGGCCGATCCCACACTAGGATCGGTTCGGGTTTCATGAAACCCGACTTTGCCTAAAAGTTGCCGATTTATGAAAATGACCAATCCGTTTCGCTCAACCCTAGTGGTGACAGCTTTCACACATACCGGAGACACTGACATATGTAGACCCATTCAAATCAATGGGTGTGTGCACATATCTGTGTTTTCTCACAGACCGTGTGTCCGAGTGACACACACGTAGACATGACCGTTTTTGTGAAGCTGCATGGATCACACGGACGCATTCAAGTCAATGGGTCCGTGTAAACAAGTACCTCACACGGATGCCATCCGTGTGATGTATCAGTATCACACAGACGGCCACCGTGGATGAAGCACTACAGTAAGCGCTGTTCCCCGGTAGCAGGTGCTGAACTGGCTGTCATTCTCCCCTGCTCTGCCGGAGAGCAGAGCAGAATGATGAGCGATGTATTAAAGTCCGAATGACAACAGGTGGGGGCTTTTGGGACTCTTACCGCCAACATCCGACACCTGCTGCCGCTAATAACAGTGACAGTAGGGGCGGATGATTGGGGTATACCACAGCCGCCACCTGCGATCTAAGGAAGTAAATGAATGAAAAATCCAACATGGGTTCCCCTCAATGTTCTTTAACCAACCAGACAAAACTCACAGCTGTCAGCTTCTGCAAGGTTGGTTATCAAGAATAGAGGGGTCCCCACGCTGTTTTTCTAATTATTGGGATCCCTCATTTTTGTCAACCAGCCTTGCTAAAATTCACAGCTGGGGGCTGCTATTCTCAGACTGGTAAGGGGCCATTGATATAGGCCCCCAGCCTAAAAACAGCAGCCCGTAGCTGCCCAGAAAAGATGCATTTATTAGATGCACCTATTCTGGTGCTTTGCCCTGCTCTTCCCACTTGCTCTGTTCAGGTGACATCAAGCCAATGGCTTAGTAATGGAGAGGTGTCTATAAGACACCTCTCCATTACTAATCCTATTGTTTTATGTTAAAGACAGCCAGAATAAAATCCTTTATTTAAAAAAATTACACAGACTCCTTTAATGTTCTAAATTAAACCATACTTACTGCAACACCTAATTCCCTGATGCCCTCGATCTCCTGTAATAAAAGTAAAATAATAAACCAGCAATATACCATACCTGTCCGTCGATGTGTCCCATGCTGTAATCCATGTCTGGGGGGCTAAATAGTTTTCAACCAGGACGGTGCCAAGATGCTGCTGAGAGCAGCAGCATCATTCACCAGCGGTGACATCATCGACCGTGGTAAAAAGTTGGCAATGATGTCACCACTGGTGAATGATGCTGCGCTCTATAAAGTCCACTTTTTCTTCTTTGAAATTCCTTTCCTAATGGGGGGCACCATGCAGAAATAGCAGTTGATAATGTGATTAGTTGACTCCCTCCAGATCGTTTGGACTGCAAAAGGCATAGATCGCCTCTTCCCATGCAACCACTGGGGAAGATGTGATGAACATCGACTGCAGCGTATATGTGGAGCCCAACTTTTGTCTTGATCTCTATTCTGCAGCCAAAATACAGGTTGCAGGCTTTCCTTATCATGGTAGTCAAGTTTCACCTTTGTGACGCAAAAGTGACTCCTCCGCATATATACCAAAAACTATCCACTTTGTTAATGGAAGAATGAGGCATAGCTGAAAAAAACATGTTACTATGCTAAGTAACGAAGCTAAGAAATCCTAAAACTGTATCCCTTACACAGAGGGCATTTATAAACGTAGGTAATACAACTGTAAATAGGATTACCGAGTTTGCATTTTTTGATTGGTCACTAGAGTTGAGGGACTTTTACTTTTTTAGGATCGCATCGGGTTTTGCGAAACCCGACTTTCTCAAAAGTCGGGTCGGGTGAAATCGCCCGATTATTGCGAAAAGTCGGGGGCCGACTGAAACACGAAACCCAATGCAAGTCAATGGGGAATCAAAGTCGGCAGTGAGTGGAGGACAGGAAAACACCTACAGTGCACATTTTAATGCCAAAAACATCAATTCTTGTTACTTAAGCTTGTCAATCTTAATTTACCTTATAGTAATAGTTAGGCATTGAAAATTGGGGGTTGTTTGGCTAAAGTTGTGGGGGGTAGGGCTGGCTCAAGTTTTTCGTGGGCCCAGGAAACGCGGACTACGTCATGGTGGTGGAGCAGGGAGAGGTAAGTATTTAAACTTTGCAAGTGCTGTGATCTTGAGCAAGCAGGGGGGCCCACTCATTCGCATTGGCACTGGCACAGGGCCCCTCAAAGTACGGCGGTGTGTTTGACGGCGGGGGCGCCTCCCACCGGCAGAGACACTTTTGCGTATTATGAGGGGCCCTGTGCCAGTGACGTTGCCAACGAGTATGCCCCCCCACCTGATGAAGGAACCTGCACTTTCATCTGCACCTTCCTCTTTGTCCCCATATAAGGTGGTATAATATGCGGGAAGGGGAACCTGACATTCAGCAGGGTCAGATTCTGGCTGTGTAGTGCAAGGGGAATGTAGTGGTCTGGGTCAATGTACCAGCAGACTCGTCTAGCAGTGGCTGGGCAACGGGCAGGATGACAAGGAAACACAGATATATGCCCAAATAATAAAGTAGGCTAAATGCAGTTCAAAACTGGAAACAGGACTAAACAGGCGGCATCGCTTTGTTCAGCGGAGGACAACTGTAATGAGAGGCTGACAATTAGTAGGCCCAATAACGTAAGTAGGCTAAATGCTGTTCAAAACTGGTAACAGGAGTACAGAGGCGGCATAGCTTTGTTCAGCGGAGGAAAATTGTAAGGAGTGGAGCAGACAGACACAGGTAGTAGGCCTAAAATAAAAAAGTAGGCTCCATGCAGTTCAAAATTGGTTACAGGAGTACACAGGTGGCATAGCTTTGTTCAGCGGAGGACAATTGTAAGGAGTGGCGCAGACACACAGGTAGTAGGCCTAAAATAAAAAAGTAGGCTCAATGCAGTTCAAAATTGGTTACAGGAGTACATAGGCGGCATAGCTTTGTTCAGCGGAGGACAATTGTAAGGAGTGGCGCAGACAGACACATGTAGTAGGCCTAAAATAAAAAAGTAGGCTCAATGCAGTTCAATATTGGTTACAGGAGTACACAGGCGGCATAGCTTTGTTCAGCGGAGGACAATTGTAAGGAGTGGTGCAGACAGACACAGGTAGTAGGCCTAAAATAAAAAAGTAGGCTCAATGCAGTTCAAAATTGGTTACAGGACTAAACAGGCGGCATTGCTTTGTTCAGTGGAGGAAAACTGTAATGAGTGACAGACACAGTTAATAGGCCCAACCAAACAAGTAGGCCAAATGCAGTTTAATATTCGAAACAGGAGTATAGTGGTGGCTCACCTTTGTTCAGAAGAGGAGAAAAGCAAGGAGCGGCAGACACCGTTAGTAGGCCCAACCAAACAAGTAGACCAAATGCAGTTTAATATTCAAAACAGGAGTAAAGTGGCGGCGCAGCTTTGTTCAGTGGAAGAGAACAACAAGCAGCGGCAGACACCATTAATAGGCCCAAATAATAAAGACAGTGGTAGTAGGCGCAAAGTATTAAATGGAGGCCAGGGCCCCTGTGTATTTTAACTTTCATATATCATTTCAACAAATTTGTATTGGCAGTGCCATTGAAGGATTTAACAGCACAAACTACACAGGGAGCAGGGAGAGGTAAGTATTGTAAGTGGTAGAGCACTGGTCGAGCTGGGGGGAACACTCTCTCGTGGGTTGCGGTACTGGCACAGGGCCCCTCATATTATGATGGTGTGTCTGACGTTGATTGTGCACCACCACCGTCAGAGACACTTCTTTGTACTTTGAGGGACCCTGTGCCAGTGCCGTCGCACAAGAGTGGGCACACCCACCTGTCCAGGCAAACGGCACTCGCACGGCTACTTGCGCCAAGTGGTGACCACAGCCCTGTGGGGGGAGTCAGCCCATTTAGGGAGGTATAAAAATGGCCTATGGTGGACATTCAGCAGCTGCAAATGAAGGAATTGGAGCAGTCAGTAAGAGGAGGCCAAAAGCAAGACATTTTTCAGACAAGCTACGTGTCAGCAGGGGAAGGTGGGGCAAAATAATCAGAAATCCATGATTGGTTCATTTTAATGAAGGTTAGATCATCAACATTTTGGGTAGCCAGATGAGTCCTTTTTTCGGTCAGTATTGAACCAGCAGCACTGAAGACTCTTTCTGATAGCACACTAGCACCGCCTAATAATCGACGCTGCAACAAGGTGGAACTCCACACTGCACATGCTTCAGAGGCTTTGGGAACAGAGGCGTGCTGTAATGTATTTGTGGGAGGATACAGATACACGGGCAGGCAGTTGAATGGCAGACATGCAGTTGTCAGGTGTGCAGTGGTCAAAGCTACAAGACCTCTGTCAAGTCCTTCAGTGTTTTGAGGAACGCACATGGCTGGTAAGTGCAGACGACGCCATCATAAGCATCCCGCTAATGGGTCTGCTGATGCAAAGCTTGACGCACATTAACGAGCAGGCGTCTGCAGCCGAGGAGGAGGGAAGCCTTTATGACAGTCAGCCATTGTCTGCTCAGGGAACTCTCCTGGACGAGGTGGTGGACGAGAGTCTCTTGTAGGGTGAGCTGGACTGGAGAGGTGCATATGGTGGAACTAGCGGTGGTGGTGGACGTGGACATGGCGGATTGAGAGAGGGTTGGTGATGCTATTCTTGATGTTGACCTACATACAGTGTTTCCTACCAAAAACCTTGTGATTCCCTGACTGCTTTGGCCTTGCGACGATACCTCCACATTTGCTGCTGGTGGTGTCCTAACTGGTGGGCTTACAGTGAGGGAAGCAATGTAGCGTTGCTGACTACCTTCATTCTGATCAGGTGCACCAACGGTACGGGACGTTTGGTAGTTATTCCAGGCTTGCAAGTGCATGCTTGTTAAATGTCTACACATGCACGTTGTATTTAAATTTAGGGGATTCGTCCCTCTGCTAAAGGTCTTTGAGCATTTCTCACAGATAACTTTGCACTGATCATTCGGATCTTGGTTAAAAAATTGCTACACTCCACTCTTCCTACTATGCAATACCTTTTCAGGCATTGCACGCTGCGCTACTTTCACCGGAAGGCCACGCTGTCCTATAACTGTTTTTTTGGTTGACAAACGTTTTTGGCCTGAGACGGGCCTGCCAGATGAAAGCTGCTGTGATGTTGATGGCTGCTGCGGATCATCCTCCTCCGCTTCTGACTGAGCTACTGTCAGAGGCACCCTCTTTCCCCAATGGCTGCCAATCTGGGTCAACAACTGGGTCATCTATCACCTCCTCTTCAATGTCATGTGCACCTTTCTCTGTGTCACCGTGTAAGGTGCTATAGCGTTCGGGACGAGGCACCATAGTCTCATTAGGGTCAGTTTCTGGCCCAGTACACTGCGAGGACAATGTAGTGATCTGAGTCAATGGAACAGCATAATAATCTAGCTGTGGGTGTGCATCAGTGCACTCCATGTCCGATTCATCTTGTAATGGGCTGTTAACAATTTCCCTTTCTAACCCAGGCACGGTATGTGTAAAGAGCTCCATGGAATAACCTGTTGTGTCGCCTGACGCATCCTTCACTATTGGTTTGGGTGAAGGACACAAGGAAGCGACTTGTTCCTGACCGGGAGCATCCACTGACGACTCGCTGCTTTTAAATTTGGAACTTTCTGAAGAGGAGGCGAAAGAGCTAGAGGCTGAGTCAGCAAGGAAAGCCAAAACTTTTTCCTGCTGCTCCGGCTTTAAAAGCGGTTTTCCTAGTCCCAGATAAGGGAGCCTTTGAGGCCTTGTGTAGCCAGACGATGACGCTGGCTCAACACCTCCAGCCTTAGCTACTATTTTGCTTTTCCCACTACCACCAGATGCTCCACCACCACTACCACCACCATCAGTACCAGCTGGCAATGACCTCCCACGGCCTCTTCCACCAGACTTCCTCATTTTTGGGAAAAATCTAACCAAAATAACAACCATTATATGGTACTGTAAAACAAGGTAGAAGGTGTATATAAACTTGTTGAGAATTTAGTTCTCCCTTTTTTTGGAGGGGAAAACTGCACCACAACTCAGGCCCAGTGTATAACACAACACAATGTAAGTGGCAGCAAGTGACTGGCTGATACACCACAAACTAAGAGGACTGAGCTATATCCACTTTGTGAGAGTTTCAATCTCACTTTTTTGGGGGGGACACAGAACCCAAACTCAGGCCCAGTGTATTTTACAACGCAATGTGAGAGGCAGCAAGTGGCTTGCTGATACACCACAAACTAAGAGGACTGAGGTATATCCACTTTGTGAGAATTTCAATCTCACTTTTTTTGGGACACAGAATCCAAACTCGGGCCCAGTGTATTTTACAATGCAATGTGAGTGGCAGCAAGTGGCTGGCTGATACACCACAAACTAAGAGGACTGAGGTATATCCACTTTGTGAGAATTTCAATCTCACTTTTTTTTTTTGGACACAGAACCCAAACTCAGGCCCAGTGTATTTTACAATGCAATGTGAGTGGCAGCAAGTGGCTGGCTGATACACCACAAACTAAGAGGACTGAGGTATATCCACTTTGTGAGAATTTCAATCTCACTTTTTTTTTTTGGGACACAGAACCCAAACTCAGGCCCTGTGTATTTTACAACGCAATGTGAGTGGTAGCAAGTGGCTGGCTGATACACCACAAACTAAGAGGACTGAGAATTTCAATCTCACTTTTTTTGGGGGGAGACAGCACCACAACTCAGGCCCAGTGTGTAACACAACGCAATGTAAGTGGCAGCAAGTGGCTGGAAGATATCTGAAAAATGCAAGGACTGTAGTACAATTTCAATCTCCCTACAATGATCTCAGGACAAGTATGGCAGCAATAAAAAGGACTGCTGCACACAAAAGTGTGGACAACTAAACAAGATAACTGCAGAAAGGAGCAACAGGATTTTTGCTTTTAATAAAGCAGTTGGTTTGCACAGCAGCGGTGCAAACAGCAATGCAGCTATCAGTGAGCCTTATAAGGCAGCCTAATAAGCTACAGAGCTGATGCACAAAGATATAGCCTCCACTGTCCCTGCAAAACAAAGGTGGTGTTGGACAGTGGAAATCGCTACAGCACAAGCGGTTTGGGGGTTAATCTTCCCTCCCTAACTATATCCCTGCTTCTGATGAAGCTGCAGCAACCTCTCCCTATGCTGAGATCGGCAGAAGTAAGATGGCGGTCGGTGTGCATGCCCCTTTATAGCCCCTGTGACGCCGCAGAAAGCAAGCCAATCACTGTCATGCCCTTCTCTAAGATGGTGGGGACCGAGACCTATGTCATCACGCTGCCCACACTCTGCGTCCTCCTTCATTGGCTGAAAAATGGCACTGAAAGCGTCATGCGAAACGCGACTTTGGAGCGTAGATCGCCGACCTCATGGCCGATCCCACAGTGGGATCGGGTCGGGTTTCACGAAACCCGTCTTTGCCGAAAGTCGGCGATTTTTTAATTTGTCCGATCCGTTTCACTCAACCCTATTGGTCACTCTAAGATGATAGAATACTGAAGGTTCAAAAGACTAAATAGATTATAATCTATAATAATTATGTAATAGACTAGCTACCTTCAATGCAATAATGATGATGAAATAAAAGACACAATTTTTCTATAATCCTGCATGAAAGGTGTCATAAGTAAATACAACCTCCTTTGGATCTTGAAAATTAGAGCCAAACAGCAAATTTAAGCCTCATATTAGTTCTCAGCACCACAAAATTAGTTAAGATCAACTGTTTTAGTCTCCAAACCAATTTGGCTCTAGAACAGTGTGTCTTACCTCGTATTTCATTTGGAAGGTCTGCACAAGGTTGAGGTCTGTGAACATTCGACTTGTAGCTAATGTGGTTTCCATGTCAGTAAGCTCAAAATCACTGAAGTAGAAGTCTGTTAATTTAAGTGCTTGTGCAGATGGCACGACTGATCCCTGTGAATGACAAGAAACATGAATTAGTTGAAGTCAGACTCACAACACAAATCTCACAGGTGAGCACCATGTGAGAGGTTACAGGTAAATAACCTAGACCCTTTGTTACTCTTCTCAGTTAAGCTAGGGATAAGACAAGGTAATTATCGGCATCAGTTATAATGTTATGTTTCACACACATCCAATTTATTATTGCTGTTCGAGAGCATATGTAGACAGGGTTTATTTTTTTTAAGTCAGTCAAAAACTACACTTTAGTTGTTTAGCAGAAACTGCTTTAGGTAGCACTTCTTCTTTAGGACACTTTTGTAGGTGCTTTTCATTTAATTAAATACCGTATATACTCGAGTACAAGCCAAGAATTTCAGCCCATTTTTTTAGGCTGAAATTGCCCCTCTCGGCTTATAATCAAGTCATTCCCAGGGGTCGGTAGGGGAGGGGGAGCGGCAGCTGTCTAATCATGCTCACCTGCTCCTGTCGCAGTCCCTGCACCTCCCTGGTTCTCGGGCACCGTCAGTGTCTTCCAGCGTTGAGCAGTCACATGGTACCGCTCATTACAGTAATGAATATGGACCCGACTCCACTCCCATAGGGGTGGAGCCGCATATTCATTACTGTAATGAGTGGTACCATGTGACCGCTCAATGCTGGAAGAAGCTGACGGCGCCCGGAGAACCAGGGAGGTGCAGGGACCGCGTCAGGAGCAGGTAAGTATAACGGGGGCATTGCGCGATATTCACCTGTCCGCGTTCCATCACCGCTCTGTCTTCCGCGTCCTCTGCTGTGACGTTCAGGTCAGAGGGCACGATGACGTGGTTAGTGTGCGCCCTCTGCCTGAACATCAGTGCAAAGACACAGCGGTGCCCGGCGGTGAAACAGGGAAAGGTGACTATAGCAAGTGCCGGGGGCCTGAGTGACGAGAGGTGAGTATGTGATTTTTTTTTAATCGCAGCAACAGCATATGGGGCAAATGTGTCTATGGAGCATCTTATAGGGCCATAATCAGCATTTGTGGAGCATTACACGGGGTAAATGTGTATATGGAGCATCTTATGGGGCCATAATCAGCATTTGTGAAGCTTTATATTGGGCAAATGTGTCTATAGAGCATCTTATGGGGCCATAATCAGCATTTGTGCAGCATTATATGGGGCAAATATCTCTATGGAGCATCTTATGGGGCCATAATCAGAAATTGTGCAGCATTATAAGGGGCAAATGTCTTTATGGAGCATCTTATGGGGCCATAATCAGCATTTGTGCAGCATTATATGGGGCAAATATCTCTATGGAGCATCTTATGGGGTCATGATCAACATTTGTGCAGCATTATATGGGGCATATTTTAATATGGAGCATCTTATGGGGCCCTGTTGTGAATTCCGTTCTCGGACTCCCTCCTGTGGTCGTGAATGGTACTTTGGTTAGTTCTGCTCTTGGACTCCCTCTGGTGGCTTTGAGCGGAACTGCCGGTCACTGAGGTTGGCTTTGTCAGCTGCTCTCGTTTATTGCTATGCTGGCTTCCCTATTTAACTCCACTCAGATCGTTACTTCATGCCAGCTGTCAATGTTTCAGTATTGGTTCAGATCTCTCTTGGACTTCTCTGAGGACCTGTCTACTCCAGCAGAAGCTAAGACTTTGCTAGTTCATTTGTTGTTACTGCTTCCTGAATATATTTCTTAGCACTGCTAATTTCTAGTCCAGCTTGCTATCATGATATTCCCTTGCTAGCTGGAAGCTCTGGGGTGCAGAGTGGCACCTCCACACCGTGAGTCGGTGTGGGGAGTCTTTTTGCTTACTCTGCGTGGTTTTTTGTAGTCTTTTGTGCTGACCGCATAGTTCCCTTTTCTATCCTCTGACTATTTAGTGAAGTCTGGCCTCCTTTGCTAAAACCTGTTTCATTCCTGTGTTTGTGACTTTCCTCTTAACTCACAGTCAATATATGTGGGGGGCTGCCTTTGCCTTTGGGGAATTTCTCTGAGGCAAGGTTAGGCTTCTATTTCTATCTTTAGGGGTAGTTAGCTCTTAGGCTGTGAAGAGGCATCTAGGGAGAGTTAGGTACGGTCCACGGCTATTTCTAGTGTGTGTGATAGGAGTAGGGGTTTCGGTCAGCAGAGTTCCCACTTTCCCAGAGCTTGTTCCGATTACTAGTTTACTCATCAGGTCATTCCGGGTGCTCCTAACCACCAGGTCCATAACAGTACAGCTGGCCAACAAAGTGTTAATGCATCTCAAAAGAGGGATAAGAGAAGTTCTGAACCCATTTTTTTTTCTTTGCAGTGTGTTTTCTTTCTCTTTTCCCCTTAATCTCTGGGTGGTTCAGGACTCAGGTGTAGATATGGATATTCAAGGTCTGTCCTCTTGTGTGGATCATCTCACTGCAAGAGTACAAAGCATTCAAGATTATGTAGTTCAGAATCCGATGTTAGAGCCTAGAATTCCAATTCCTGATTTGTTTTCTGGGGATAGATCTAAGTTTCTGAATTTCAAAAATAATTGTAAACTGTTTCTTGCCTTGAAACCCCGCTCCTCTGGTGACCCCATTCAGCAAGTAAAAATTATTATTTCTTTGTTGCGTGGCGACCTTCAAGACTGGGCATTCTCCCTTGCGCCAGGAGATCCTGCATTGCTTAATGTAGATGTTTTTTCTGGCGCTTGGATTGCTTTATGACGAACCGAATTCAGTGGATCAGGCAGAGAAAATCTTGCTAGCTTTGTGTCAGGGTCAGGATGAAGCGGAGATATATTGTCAGAAGTTTAGAAAATGGTCTGTGCTTACTCAATGGAATGAGTGTGCCCTGGCAGCAATTTTTAGAAAGGGTCTTTCTGAAGCCCTTAAGGATGTTATGGTGGGATTCCCCACGCCTGCTGGTCTGAATGAATCAATGTCCTTGGCCATCCAAATTGATCGGCGTTTGCGTGAGCGCAAAATTGTGCACCATTTGGCGGTGTCCTCTGAGCAGAGGCCTGAGCTTATGCAATGTGATAGAACTTTGACCAGAACTGAACGGCAAGAACACAGATGTCAGAATAGGCTGTGTTTTTACTGTGGTGACCCCACTCATGCTATCTCTGATTGTCCTAAGCGCACTAAGCGGTTCGCTAGGTCTGTCACCATTGGTACTGTACAGCCTAAATTTCTTTTGTCTGTTACTTTGATTTGCTCTTTGTCATCCTACTCGGTTATGGCATTTATGGATTCAGGCGCTGCCCTGAATTTGATGGACTTGGAGTTTGCCAGGCGCTGTGGTTTTTTCTTGGAGCCTTTGCAGTATCCTATTCCATTAAGGGGAATTGATGCCACGCCGTTGGCCAAGAATAAACCTCAGTACTGGACTCAGTTGACCATGTGCATGGCTCCAGCACATCAGGAAGATATTCGCTTTTTGGTGTTGCATAATTTGCATGATGTTGTCGTGTTGGGTTTGCCATGGTTACAGGTTCATAATCCAGTATTGGATTGGAAATCAATGTCTGTGTCTAGTTGGGGTTGTCAAGGGGTACATGGCGATGTTCCGTTGGTGTCAATTTCTGCTTCCACTCCTTCTGAAGTCCCTGAGTTTCTGTCGGATTACCAGGATGTATTTGATGAGCCCAAATCCAGTGTCCTACCCCCTCATAGGGATTGTGATTGTGCTATAAATTTGATTCCTGGTAGTAAGTTTCCTAAGGGCCGACTTTTCAATTTATCTGTGCCAGAGCACGCCGCTATGCGGAGTTATATAAAGAAGTCCTTGGAGAAAGGGCATATTCGCCCGTCTTCATCACCGTTGGGAGCAGGGTTCTTTTTTGTGGCCAAGAAGGATGGTTCTCTGAGACTCTGTATAGATTACCGCCTTCTCAATAAGATCACGGTCAAATTTCAGTACCCTTTGCCTCTGCTGTCTGATTTGTTTGCTCGGATTAAGGGGGCTAGTTGGTTCACCAAGATAGATCTTCAAGGGGCGTATAACCTTGTGCGTATTAAACAGGGCGATGAATGGAAAACAGCATTTAATACGCCTGAGGGCCATTTTCAGTACCTGGTAATGCCATTCGGGCTTTCAAATGCTCCATCTGTGTTTCAGTCCTTTATGCATGACATCTTCCGAAAGTATCTGGATAGATTCATGATTGTGTATTTGGATGATATTTTGGTCTTTTCGGATGATTGGGAGTCTCATGTGAAACAGGTCAGAATGGTATTCCAGGTCCTTCGTGCTAATTCCTTGTTTGTGAAGGGGTCTAAATGTCTCTTCGGAGTTCAGAAGGTTTCCTTTTTGGGCTTCATTTTTTCCCCTTCTACTATCGAGATGGACCCTGTTAAAGTTCAGGCCATTTATGATTGGACTCAACCTACATCTGTGAAGAGCCTCCAGAAATTCCTGGGCTTTGCTAATTTTTACCGTCGCTTCATCGCTAATTTTTCTAGTGTGGTTAAACCTTTGACTGATTTGACAAAGAAAGGTGCTGATGTGGTGAATTGGTCCTCTGCGGCCGTTGAGGCTTTTCAGGAGCTGAAATGTCGTTTTTCTTCGGCCCCTGTGTTGCATCAGCCAAATGTTTCGCTCCCTTTTCAGGTCGAGGTTGATGCTTCTGAGATTGGAGCAGGGGCTGTTTTGTCTCAAAGAAGTTCTGATGGCTCTGTGATGAAGCCATGTGCCTTCTTTTCTAGAAAGTTTTCGCCTGCTGAGCGTAATTATGATGTTGGCAATCGGGAGCTGCTAGCTATGAAGTGGGCATTCGAGGAGTGGCGACATTGGCTTGAGGGAGCCAAGCACCGCGTGGTGGTCTTGACTCTTGACAGATCACAAAAATCTGACTTATCTCGAGTCTGCCAAGCGGTTGAATCCTAGACAGGCTCGATGGTCGCTGTTTTTCTCCCGTTTCGATTTTGTGGTCTCATACCTTCCAGGTTCTAAGAATGTGAAGGCGGATGCCCTTTCTAGGAGTTTTGTGCCTGATTCTCCGGGAGTCCCTGAGCCGGCTGGTATTCTCAAAGAGGGGGTAATTCTGTCTGCCATCTCCCCTGATTTGCGGCGGGTGCTGCAGGAGTTTCAGGCTGATAGACCTGACCGTTGTCCAGCGGAGAAACTATTTGTCCCTGATAGATGGACTAGCAGAGTTATTTCTGAGGTTCATTGCTCAGTGTTGGCTGGTCATCCTGGGATTTTTGGGACCAGAGATTTGGTGAATAGGTCCTTTTGGTGGCCTTCCTTGTCTCGGGATGTGCGTTCTTTTGTGCAGTCCTGTGGGACTTGTGCTCGGGCTAAGCCCTGCGGTTCTCGTGCCAGTGGGTTGCTTTTGCCCTTGCCAGTCCTGAAAAGGCCTTGGACGCATGTTTCCATGGATTTTATTTCAGATCTTCCTGTCTCTCAAAGGATTTTTTGTCATCTGGGTGGTTTGTGATCGCTTTTCTAAGATGGTCCATTTGGTACCCTTGCCTAAATTACCTTCCTCCTCTGATTTGGTGCCATTATTTTTTCAACATGTGGTTCGTTTGCATGTCATTCCGGAGAACATTGTGTCGGACAGAGGTTCCCAGTTTGTCTCTAGGTTTTGGCGGTCCTTTTGTGCTAAGATGGGCATTGATTTGTCTTTTTCTTCGGCTTTCCATCCTCAAACAAATGGCCAAACCGAACGAACCAACCAGACTTTGGAAACCTATCTGAGATGCTTTGTTTCTGCTGATCAGGATGATTGGGTGACCTTCTTGCCATTGGCTGAGTTCGCCCTTAATAATCGGGCTAGTTCGGCTACTTTGGTTTCACCTTTTTTTGCAATTCTGGTTTTCATCCTCGTTTTTCTTCGAGGCAGGTTGAGCCTTCTGACTGTCCTGGTGTGGATTCTGTGGTGGACAGGTTGCAGCAAATTTGGACTCACGTAGTGGACAATCTGACGTTGTCCCAGGAGAAGGCTCAACGTTTCGCTAACCGCCGTCGTTGTGTTGGTCCCCGACTTCGTGTTGGGGATTTGGTTTGGTTGTCTTCTCGTTATGTTCCTATGAAGGTTTCTTCTCCTAAGTTTAAGCCTCGTTTCATTGGTCCTTATAAGATTTCTGAAATTCTCAACCCTGTGTCATTTCGTTTGGTCCTTCCAGCTTCTTTTGCCATCCATAATGTGTTTCATAGGTCGTTGTTGCGGAGGTACGTGGCGCCTATGGTTCCCTCCGTTGATCCTCCTGCCCCAGTGTTGGTTGAGGGGGAGTTGAAGTATGTGGTGGAAAAAATTTTGGATTCTCGTGTTTCGAGACGGAAGCTTCAGTACCTGGTTAAGTGGAAGGGCTATGGTCAGGAGGATAATTCCTGGGTTGTTGCCTCCGATGTCCACGCTGCCGATTTAGTTCGTGCCTTTCATTTGGCTCGTCCTGATCAGCCTGGGGGCCCTGGTGAGGGTTCGGTGACCCCTCCTCAAGGGGGGGGGTACTGTTGTGAATTCCGTTCTCGGACTCCCTCCTGTGGTCATGAATGGTACTTTGGTTAGTTCTGCTCTTGGACTCCCTCTGGTGGCTTTGAGCGGAACTGCTGGTCACTGAGGTTGGCTTTGTCAGCTGCTCTCATTTATTGCTATGCTGGCTTCCCTATTTAACTCCACTCAGATCGTTACTTCATGCCAGCTGTCAATGTTTCAGTATTGGTTCAGATCTCACTTGGACTTCTCTGAGGACCTGTCTACTCCAGCAGAAGCTAAGTCTTTGCTAGTTCATTTGTTGTTACTGCTTCCTGAATATATTTCTTAGTACTGCTAATTTCTAGTCCAGCTTGCTATCATGATATTCCCTTGCTAGCTGGAAGCTCTGGGGTGCAGAGTGGCACCTCCACACCGTGAGTCAGTGTGGGGAGTCTTTTTGCTTACTCTGCGTGGTTTTTTGTAGTCTTTTGTGCTGACCGCATAGTTCCCTTTTCTATCCTCTGACTATTTAGTGAAGTCTGGCCTCCTTTGCTAAAACCTGTTTCATTCCTGTGTTTGTGACTTTCCTCTTAACTCACAGTCAATATATGTGGGGGGCTGCCTTTGCCTTTGGGGAATTTCTCTGAGGCAAGGTTAGGCTTCTATTTCTATCTTTAGGGGTAGTTAGCTCTTAGGCTGTGAAGAGGCGTCTAGGTAGAGTTAGGTATGCTCCACGGCTATTTCTAGTGTGTGTGATAGGAGTAGGGGTTGCTGTCAGCAGAGTTCCCACTTTCCCAGAGCTTGTTCCGATTACTAGTTTACTCATTAGGTCATTCCGGGTGCTCCTAACCACCAGGTCCATAACAGGGCCCATCATGAACTGTATGGAGCATTATATGGGGCTCATGATTCAATATGGATATTCAAAAACACTTAACCTAGTACTGACGTCTCAATTAATTTTACTTTTATTGGTATCTATTTTTATTTTTGACATTTACCGGTAGCTGCTGCATTTTCCACCCTAGGCTTATACTCGAGTCATTAAGTTTTCCTGTTTTTTTTGTGGCAAAATTAGGGGTCTTGGCTTACACTCGAGTCGGCTAATACTCGAGTATATACCGCAGTTTTGAAAAGCTTTTGAAGTGTTTTGGAAGAGTTATTTTTTCCTGAAGTATTTTTTGCAGCCTTCTAATATAGAATAGTATAGTATAATAAAGTATAAAGTATAGGATAGTGCCTAGTTTAAAGCTTTTCCATCAAGAGACGCATTAAGGGAGTGATGTGAACTTCATTTGTTTCCCCATTAGGTTTTTTTTTTTTTATTTAAAAACTGTACCAGAGGAACATATGAAGAGCAAAGTGTATTTACAATAGCAGTGAATAGGAAATGTCTTTTAGGAATATATTGAGTGATTTATGTCACACGTCTGTTAACACCTTTACCATATTGGGTTTTCCTTTGTTGCTCCCCTTCTTTCCAGAGCTACAACTTTTTTATTTTTCCATCAATATGGCCATGAGATGGCTTTTTTTTACAGGACAAGTTGTGCCTTTGAACGACACCATTGATTTTACCATACAGTGTTTTGGAAAATGGAAATATGCAAATTGTTTCTTCAGAGAGGAAGAGGACTAGAACTCTAGTGCCACCTATTGGAGGTAGCAATCCTAACAGTCAATGTCGACCCTTTAACGAGCCTTGTCACATGACTTAGGATAATAGCCAAACCAGAATCTCAATTTGCAGACACTGTGTTTCGGGGTACTGCCCCTCGTCAGTGCAAAGTGGAGATCTGGTTTGGCTGATTGAGAGGCGTCTGACCGGGATCCAAGAAGTATCGTTTCTCCTTGCGGAGAGTGACATGATAAGCATGTCGAGATGAGGAGACTTAAAGCCGCAATGCTCCTCTGGGAAATATGCAAATTGACATGATAAGCATGCTAGTCCTCTTCCTCTCTGAAGAGGACTAACAAGCAGCTGGCTGGGCAGCTTCGTGCTCAGGGATATATGTATGCTCGGCTGGACACGGCATGTTCTTATTCTACATGGATTTCTCCAAGATATCACACAGTGAATTCTCCTTTACTTGTGTATACCAAGGAGTTTGCTCTCTAATTCTAGCCCTCTTGTACCCCCACATCACTTTTTCAGATTTTCCTAAGCTAAATAATTAAAGAAAGGGAAAGTATTTGGAGTTTGTTTGGAAAAAGATCTATTCTTGGTGCTGTGACAGGGGTCTCAGCTCACTTTCGGCTCAGACAGACAGTACATATATCCCTTACAGCTGTCACAGACTTGCTAGGAGTTAGCTCTGTAAATCCACAGGCAATTCCTTTTCAGGAACTATCTAGGAGTAATTACTGTGGGAAGTATGCTGCACAATTATGCAATGTGATTTATCTAATTTTAGATCTATATACTACAGAATTACAGTCAGACACCCAGTTAATCTAACACATTACAGGACTTCCGATTTACTAAAAATTGGGCTTGAATTATCCGAGGATTTTTAATACACTAGAATCTCACTCCGCTGTGATAACATTTATACTGCCTATATAGCAATATAGCCCCTGTATTTCTACAAATTATTACCATACTGTATATACCATACTGCCTCATATCTAGGACTCCTTTCCATCTTAAGCCCTGATATGTGAGATTCAAACAGAGCCATTTACTATAACAAGGTAGTTAGAGCTCTGATGGAGGAATAAGTGTGTGGCAGAAACTTAATGTGAACATAGCCTAAGGCTTCTTTTACACTTGCCGTGGTTTTGCGTCCCGCTTTTGCGTCCCCAATAGATTTCTATGGGGCGGGAAAAACGGGCCGCGATAATTCCACTGAGCGCCGTATGCCGTATAGCCACGAGGGCCGTATTTACGGCCATGAATAAATATCGAGCCTGCTCAATATTTTTCACGGCTTACGGACACAGCTCCATTGAAAATCAATGGGGCCTCAAAAACAACAGAAGCTTGTTTTTGCAGTGCACCGTGAATACTATTTTTGCGGAACGCCGTTTTTTTTTTCCAATACTTTTTCAATAGTATTGGAAACCAGAAAAACGGCGATAAGCAAGTTTTTTTGCGGTCCATTATTGCGGCAGACTGTGAAAATTGCGGCAATATGGCCCGCAAAAAAGGCACGCAAAAACGGGCTGCAAAAAACACGGCAAATGTAAAAGAACCGTTAAAGAGAACCTTTCACCAGGCTTTCACTATCCCATCTGAGAGCAGCATAATGAAGGGGCAGTAACTCTGATTCCAACGATGTATCACTTACTGGGCTGCTTGCTGTCATATTTATAAATGTACTGTTTTTGCTGCTGCAAAGCAACCATTTCTGTGAATGCTGAGCTCTGTATAATCCCACCTATGCCATTGAGTGGCAGCTTTCTCTGTTCCCTGTGCATAGGCAAAAAGCTACCAATCAGTGATTGGGAAGGGGTTATGCAGAGCTTATGACAAAACAAAACGCTGCAAGGGAGCCATCCATACAAGTATGGGGACGAGGGGGGGCATGCCTACCAGGATAGGGATGAGGGGCCATGCATACCAGGATAGGGATGAGGGAGCCATGCATACCAGGATAGGGATGAGGAGCCATGCATACCAGGATAGGGATGAGGGAGCCATGCATACCAGGATAGGGATGAAGGGACATGAATACAAGGATGGGGATGAGGGGAGCATGCATACCAGGATAGGGATGAGGAGCCATGCATACCAGGATAGGGATGAGGAGCCATGCATACCAGGATAGGGATGAGGGAGCCATGCATACCAGGATAGGGATGAAAGGACATGAATACAAGGATGGGGATGAGGGGAGCATGCATACCAGGATAGGGATGAGGAGCCATGCATACCAGGATAGGGATGAGGAGCCATGCATACCAGGATAGGGATGAGGAGCCATGCATACCAGGATAGGGATGAGGGAGCCATGCATACCAGGATAGGGATGAAAGGACATGAATACAAGGATGGGGATGAGGGGAGCATGCATACCAGGATAGGGATGAGGAGCCATGCATACCAGGATAGGGATGAGGAGCCATGCATACCAGGATAGGGATGAGGAGCCATGCATACAAGGAAAGGGATGAGGAGTCATGCATACCAGGATGACAATGAAGAAGCCATGCATACCAGGATAGGAATGAGGAGACAGGCATACCAAGATGGGGATGAGGGGACATGCATACCAGGATGGGGATGAGGAGACAATGCATGCAAGGATGGGGATGAAAAGGCCATGCATACCAGAATAGGGATGAGGGGGCCATGCATACCAGGATAGGGAAGAGGAGACCATGCATACCAGGATGGGGATGAGGGGACAATGCATACCAGGATGGGGATGAGGGGACAATGCATACCAGGATGGGGATGAGGGGACAATGAATACTCGAGCCAATACGTTTTTTCAGTTTTTAGTGGTAAAATAAGGTGCCTTGGGTTATACTTAGGTTGGCTTATACTCGAGTATATATGCAAATTAATAACAGTTTATTTAGAAATATATATAAAAAATAACCATTATATACAGGGCCGCCATCAGGGCATTACAGCCGTGACTGGCGTATGGGGCCCGGTGGGCAGAGGGGCCCGCATCGGGCCCCGTCTCATCTGCCCATCGGGCCCCTACCGGCAGCCGCAGGCTGAACCGGGCCCTTAGCTGCGGCCGGCGCTGCAGCGCTATTGAAGTCCGGGCCCGAGCCCGCATGTCAATAGTTAACAACCGCCAGCCAATCTGAGGCTGGCAGCTGACGTCAGCCGCAGCGTGCATGTCGCCGGCGTCTGACTTCATTGTCAGTCGCCGGCGAGTGCACGCTGCAGCTGCGTGCAGAGAGCAGGAGCGCGGGACGGGAGGTAAGTAGAACTTTTTTTTTTTTTTTTTTTTAATTGAGAGCGGCGATCCGGGGGGGGGGGGGGGGGGGGCCCAGGGCAGAACGCTGGACACAGGGGGGGGCAGAACGCTGGACACAGGAGGGGGCAGAACGCTGGACACAGGAGGGGGCAGAACGCTGGACACAGGGGGGGCAGAACGCTGGACACAGGAGGGGGCAGAACGCTGGACACAGGAGGGGGCAGAACGCTGGACACAGGAGGGGGCAGAACGCTGGACACAGGAGGGGGCAGAACGCTGGACACAGGGGGGGCAGAACGCTGGACACAGGAGGGGGCAGAACGCTGGACACAGGAGGGGGCAGAGCGCTGGACACAGGAGGGGGCAGAACGCTGGACACAGGAGGGGGCAGAGCGCTGGACACAGGAGGGGGCAGAGCGCTGGACACAGGAGGGGGCAGAGCGCTGGACACAGGGGGGGTAGAGCGCTGGACACAGGAGGGGGCAGAACGCTGGACACAGGAGGGGGCAGAACGCTGGACACAGGGGGGGGCAGAACGCTGGACACAGGAGGGGGCAGAACGCTGGACACAGGGGGGGCAGAGCGCTGGACACAGGAGGGGGCAGAGCACTGGACACAGGAGGGGGCAGAACGCTGGACACAGGGGGGGCAGAACGCTGGACACAGGGGGGGCAGAGCGCTGGACACAGGAGGGGGCAGAACGCTGGACACAGAGGGGGCAGAACGCTGGACACAGGGGGGGCAGAACGCTGGACACAGGGGGGGCAGAACGCTGGACACGGGGGACAGAGCACTGGACACGGGGGGCAGAGCGCTGGACACGGGGGCAGAGCGCTGGACACAGGGGGGCAGAGCGCTGGACACGGGCGGGCAGAGCGCTGGACATGGGCAGAGCGCTGGACACGGGCAGAGCGCTGGACACAGGGGCAGAAAGCTGGAAATAGGGGCAGAAAGCTGGACACGGGGCAGAAAGCTGGACACAGGGGGCAGAAAGCTGGACACAGGGGCAGAAAGCTGGACACAGGGGCAGAAAGCTGGACACAGGGGCAGAAAGCTGGACACGGGCAGAAAGCTGGACACAGGGGCAGAAAGCTGGACACAGGGGCAGAAAGCTGGACACAGGGGGGGCAGAAAGGAGAAACGGCATGATTGGAGACACGGGGCAGGATGACAGACACTGGGGCATGACTGGAGACACTGGGGCATGACTGGAGACACTGGGGCATGACTGGAGACACTGGGGCAGGAATGGAAACAGATGGGGCAGAATTGAGAAATGGGGGCCTGATTGGAGACGGGGCAGAATGGTGATACGGGCATGATTGGAGACACTGGAGGCAGGATTGGAGACAGATGGGGCAGGATCATGGGGCAGGATGGATACGATGGAGACAGATGGGGCAGGATGGGGAGATCATATGGGGAAGGATGGATACTCATTAGGGCAGGATGGGAGAACATATGGCTGACCCCAGTAATGAGACACACGGGGGCTAGGATGGCGAATATTATTACCATAGGGGCTAATTAAGGGATATTATTACTGCAGTGATGTATTTATTTTATTTTTTGAGTACACTGTTTTAAATGGAGGGGCGGTCCTATTACTGTGTAGATTGACACTATGTCGCCTTCTTCATGTGGTGTAATGTAGAAGTTGGGAAAATTAAGTAATGTGTTCTGCAAGTGGAACTCGAGATAACTGTTATTTCCTGCAGAAACGAGTCTTGGCTGCATGAAGTGATGGTGGTCTGTGCGGGATGAAAGATGAAGGACTTCACCTAGAGACGTCACTGGTAAGTCAGTGTTACCTATACATTGACACTATACACTGTATACTATATACAGAGGTCCTGTGTATAATATCACCAGTGATCACTGGATTACCTATAGACTATATACAGAGCTCCTGTGTATAATGTCACTGGTGATCACTGTATTACCTGTACACAGACACTGCATACTAAGTACAGATCTCCTGTGTATAATGGCACTTATGGTGATAGTATTGTGGTTTTTTTTTATTATTGATCAGTATTGTAGTATTCAGTCACTATGTGGTGGTAATATGTGGTCTGGTCATGATGTTGTGGTATTTGTTCCTTGTATTTGATATTATTCGATCACTGTGGTGGTAATATGTCATCTGGTCATGGTGTGGCGGTATTTGTGCCTTGTAGATAGTATTATAGGTCACTGTGGTGATAATATGGTGTCTGGTCATGGTGCTGTGGTATTTGTTCCTTGTATGTGGTATTATAGGTCATTTTAAAAATTGAAAAATAAAAATATACCTAAATTGTACTGCATATTTTAACAAATATTTAATAGGTTACAGTAGAGTAGGGCCCGGCCAAAAGTGTCTACCTTGTCATTTTGGTGGCTTAAAAAAATCTATTGGCCAAAACAAAAGCTGCCGGCTACATGTGTGATCTGGTGATGGGAACTGTCAATGTGTGATAGGTGAGAAGTGGAGATTTTCCAAGAGAGAGCGGTGGGACTGTGGACAGTTTGAGGGGTGGATCGTGGAGGCGGGGCTGGAGTGGAGTCTCAAGGGGGCCCCGGAAATTTTGCCAGTATGGGGCCCCGAAATTTCTAGTGGCAGCCCTGATTATATGCATGCAGGTCTAAAAATGAGGAAATGGTGGGAAAACATCAATATCCCAGATTGTACACAAATACCAGCATACATCACATAAACAGTCCTTATACAGTAGACAATCTTTCTGATGTACAGTAGCATCAAAGAGTCAATAAGCTATAGTGAAACTGAAAATGGCATATGCTGTTCTACATAAACTGTTATTTTTAATACTTTATTGGCGGTTTGTGGCTACTCAGTTGGTTTTATTTGTGTCCATTATTAATGGAGTACTCCTCCATGTAGCAACATACGGTTCTAACATTTAATACGGGGGACTTTGTACTCAAGTTCCTTGCCATCCTGGATATGTAATATGTGTCTTACAAATACTGTTACAGTAACTTTCCAATTTAGTTTATATTTACCCCCCCCCCCCCCCCCGCCACCAATTATCACTATTTTTTAATTTGTTAACAACTTGTCATCAAGGGAACTGACATCACTGCAGTTAAAGAAAACCTGTCATCAGAAAAAATGCTATTAGGCTGAATTCACACGATGCAGATTTGGTGCGGATCCGCAGCGGATTTTCTGCAAATATGGGTTTAATTTGCAGGTTAAGGCTATGTGCACACGTTGCGGATTGGGGTGCAGAATTTTCCGCACAAAATCCGCATCTCTTGGCAGAAACCGCAGGTGTGGATTTGCCGAGGATTTTGTGCAGTTTTGATGCGGAATTGATGCAAATTTTCTGCAGATTTTACCCCTGCGGATTTCTATTATGGAAGGGGTCAGAAACGCTGCAGTTCCGCACAGAAGTAGTAGCATGTTTCCGCACCATTAGCACAGCTTTTTTTTTTACTATTGATTTACATTGTACTGTAAATCACTGTGCGGAACTGCAGCGCTTCTGCGTGGAAAAATCCGCTGCGGATCCGCACTAAATCCGCATCGTGTGAATTCAGCCTAATAGCGCTGGAGCCGGCTGTCAGTCAGGACCGGGGGGCGCAGTTACAGTCACTGCTGTGGTGACTGAAGCAGCGCCGGCGCCACCCCCATGACTGACATCGGAACGCTGAGGGGGGGATAAAGTTAAAGCGTTTGGCTAAGTGCGGGTTAATAATGTGATTTACCTGCAGACTAACCACATATCTGTTGGTTGATAGTACTTTTTTCTGACAAGTTTCCTTTAAGCAGCAGTGGCTGAGCTTTCACTACGCCATATCTATTGAATGCATTACTCCTGATCCTGGTAAGCGTCAGTACTACCGTGGTTCAGAGTCAAAGCCTATATGAGGCTGTCGAGTTCGGGTCAGGAGATCTGCGGACAGCTTTGCACCGTAAATATCAGATGTATAAAGTGGACCTTAGGGCAAAAGTGGGGCCAGTAGCACCCAAAAAAGGTAGCCTTGGAAGAAGCAATTAAAAACCTTGTGAAAAACATTAAAAAAATACTTATTGTAATTAAAAAGATAAATTAAAGTGTTTTTACCGCTGTTACCTGCAGCTCCATGGTTTCCTCTTCAGCAGCAGACGCATGATACGAAAGAATCTACAATACAAATGTGAAAGTTAATCCAAAGTTTAACAAGCTTTAAAAATGTTCGTCTTATAAAGTGTCAATCGCTAAAGCTGGGAATAGGTGCAAGTCCAACTTATAGCTAATAAGCTTCACTTTTGAAGATGGACAATTACTGAGAAATCAAACTTTACCAAACTTACGTTGAATCTGCAAGTCTCCTGATGACCAGAAAAACCAACAATTTTTACTGTGAAGACTTCTTCACAAAGAAAACTTCTGCTCATATACACCTTGTTCCAAATTATTATGCAAATTGGATGTAAGTGTCATAAAGATTTAATTGTTTTGTTTTTCAATTAAACTCGTGGATGGTATTGTGTCTCAGGGCTCAATGGATCACTGAAATCAATTTTAAACACATGTGATACTTAGTTTTCCAGGTGATTCTAATTAAAGGAAGACTACTTAAAAATGATGTTCCACATTATTAAGCAGGCCACAAGTTTCAAGCAATATGGGAAATAGAAAGGATCTCTCTGCTGCAGAAAAGCGTTAAATAGTGCAATGCCTTGGACAAGGTATGAAAACATTAGATATTTCATGAAAACTTAAGAGTGATCATCGTACTGTGAAGAGATTTGTGACTGAAACAGAGCACAGACAGAGTTCACACACATAAAGGCATAATGAGGAAGGTTTCTGCCAGACAAATTCATTGGATTAAGAGAGCAGCTGCCAAAATACCATTACAAAGCAACAAACATTTATTTGAAGCAGCTGGTGCCTCTGGAGTCCCTCGAACCTCAAGGTGTAGGATCCTTCAAGGGCTTGCTGTGGTGCATAAACCTACTATTCGGCCACTCCTAAACAGTGTTCACAAGCAGAAACGGTTGCAGTGGGCCCAGACATACATGAAGACTAATTTTCAAACAGTCTTGTATACTGATGAGTGTCGAGCAACCCTGGATGGACCAGATGCATGGAGTAGTGGATGGTTGGCGGATGGCCACCATGTCCCAACAAGACTGCAACAACAGCAAGGAGGTGGAGGAGTCATATTTTGGGCCGGAATCATGGTGAAACAGCTGGTAGGGCCCTTTAAGGTTCCTGAAGGTGTGAAAATGACCTCTGCAAAGTATATAGAGTTTCTGACTGACAACTTTCTTCCATAGTATAAAAAGCAGAAACGTGCCTTCAGGAGCAAAATCATCTTCATGCATGACAATGCATCATCTCATGCTGCAAAGAATACCTCTGAGTCATTGGCTGCTATGGGCATAAAAGGAGATAAATTGATGGTGTGGCCACCATCTTCCCCTGATCTCAACCCTACAGAGAACCTTTGGAGTATCATCAAGCAAAAGATCTATGAGGGTGGGAGGCAGTTCACATCAAAACAGCAGCTCTGGGAGGCTATTCTGACTTCATGCAAAGAAATACAAGCAGAAACTCTCCATAACCCCCAAGTTCAATGGATGCAAGAATTGTGAAGGTGATATCAAAGAATGGTCCTATGTTAACATGTAACTTGGCCTGTTAGGATGTTTTGGAGTTAAATAGCTTTTTGTTCAGTGAATGTGACCTCCTAATGCTGCAAATTCCACAAATGAGCATTTTCAGTTCTTTAAAACATATCAAATGTTTAGAAATTCTACTGTGCCTAATAATTTGGAACAGTGCATTTTGAGGTTTTATTCATTGTGGAGATTATACTGTTATATCATTGGGAGGTTTCTTCAATAAAATTCGATGTATTCTCTAACGGGTGATGACTTTTATTAGACTGACTGTAATTTTCACCGACCATTTAGGAAAATCCGAGAAAAATGTCATTTGCATAATAATTTGAAACATGGTGTATATGTACATGTCTCAAGGATACTGCTCCCTCTTGTTTCTGCAGGCATCTGTGCAGATTCTTTTATTGGTTTTGTTCCTTGTTTTCCTATGTACTGTAACTATACTTATATCAGATTGGTGGCGCCACCACTAATCAGCTGTCATCAGCTCCTGCAGCAGCCTCATGTAATCAGTGTATGGTAATGGAGCTATCAGGGCCGGCTCCAGGTTTTTGAGGGCCCCGGGCAAAAGAGTCTCACTGGGCCCCCCCTTTATCACATACCTCAATTCATGAATCACAGATACAGCAGAGAAATATAGGTATAGTCCAATGCCAGAATTCACTTCTTACATGAGTGATAGCTATTGTACATTCTACAATACCATACAGCAAAGGGGCTTTATATAAGGCAACCCCTTGTATGCCAATTTTTGTGGAAAACTTTTTAGGCTATGTGCACATGTTGCAGAATTGCTGCGGAAATTTCCACGGCAATTCGTAACTCCTGCTGCGGGTATATCGCATGTGGAATTGGCATGCGTTTTCCCGCTAAACACTAGCGTTTTACAAGCATAATTAGCTTGCAGAATGCTAGCGTTTTCCAAGCGATCTGTAGCATCGCTTGGTAAACTGATTGACAGGTTGGTCACACTTGTCAAACATTGTTTGACAAGTGTGACCAACTTTTTACTATTGATGCTGCCTATGCTGCCTATCCCCGGCAGTCTTCCTGCTCCTCGCGATGCTCCGGTCCCAATAATGCATTGCAACAATGACCCCAGATGAAGTAGCAGTCTCGCGAGACTGACGTCATCACAGGTCATTTTCGCAATGCATTATTGGGAATGGAAGCATCGCGAGGAGCGGGAAGGCTGTCGGGGACGCTGGAAGGTGAGAATATCATGATTTTTTATTTTAATTCTTTTTTTTCTAACAATTATATGGTTCCCAGGGCCTGGAGGAAAGTCTCCTCTCCTCCACCCTGGGTACCAACCGCACATGATCCGCTTACTTCCCGCATGGTGGGCATATCCACATGTGGAAAGTAAGCGGATCAATGCTTTCCTATGTGTGCGGAATCCTGCGATTACGCACAAAGAATGAACATGCTGCGTTTTTTTCCAGAATGTGATTCCGCCGCGGAAAAAAACCGCAGCATGTGCACAAAAATTGCAGATTGCATTCTAATAATAGGATGCTTAATGTATGCGCTTTTTTGCGTTTTTATAGAGAAAAAACGCAGGAAAAAAAAGCAAAAAATCCTGAATGTGTGCACACAGCCTTAAAGTAAACATTAGAAATTATTAACGTGGAACATTTGTAAAAGGACAAAATGGGTTGACATGTGCAAAAATGTATACATACAGTACATGTACATGGCACACACGTACATGACACACACACGTACATGGCACACACATACATACAGTACATATACACGGCGCACACACATACATACAGTATATGTACATATTGCACACATGTACATGGTACACACATATACATGGTATATACATACAGTACATGTACATGGCACACACACGTACATGGTGCACACATATATACAGTACATGTACATGACACACACATACATACAGTACATGTACATGGCACACACATACATACAGTACATGTACATGACACACATACATACAGTACATGTACATGGCACACACGTACATACAGTACATGGAACATACGTATATGGAACACACATGTACATGGCACACACATACATACATGGCATACACATACATACATGGCACACACACATACATACATGGCACACACGAAACACATACATACATGGCACACACGAAACACATACATGGCAGACACATGCTGCACAACAAATGCTCATTTGATACATGTGATTCATATAAACACATACACATAGCTCACAGGCAGCACACACTACACATACCTCACACTATACACACATCAATTACACACACCTCACATACACTGCTTTATGCTGTAGGGAATGAGATGTCCCACACTATCAGCTGCAGCCCTCCTGCTCCCAGCAGCACTATCCCAGCAGACACCTCCCTGCCCTCTCCTCTGCTGGGACTGCCCACAAGAGCTGGAGGAGCTGACAGGAGTCATCATCACAGGAGCAGCACACACAAAGGGTGCTGCACGACTTATGGTACCTCACATCACAGCTCAGGTATGTAGGTGCCGGCCCAGGTCTTAGCTCTCCCTCCCCTCAGAAGCTCCGTGCTGGAGGACAGGAGGTGCACTGGCCTATGAATACATGGCCTGTGGTGACATCACGGTCACATGATCGTGATGTCACTACAGGTCCTCAACCAGTCTCTACATCGGAAGCTTCACTGATTATGATTATCAGTGGAGCTTCTGCTGTAGTGGCTGGGGGGCCCCTAAAGCCGGCCCTGGCTGTATCTCAGACAGCATGAGTGGGCCTCCCTGTCTCGCCAGGGCCCCGGCACTTGCCCAGGTGCGCCGGGTGCTGACGCCGGCCCTGGGAGCTATGTGTGGTGGCTGGTACTGGATACTGCAGCTCAGCCCTTATTGAATGGCATTAGTGTTCTGCTGCAGTACTCAGGAACGGCCACTACACAGTGTACGGCGCTGTGCTATTCCATCTCCGTACATTGGTTCTATTTGGCTTTCGGAACCAAATGTGGCTGATTGATGGGTATGCCACTCTGATGGTGAAGCCACGTTCACACAGTCAGTATTTGGTCAGTCTTTTAGATTAGTATCTGTAAACCAAATCCAGGAGTAGGTGATAAATGCAGAAGTGGTTACGTGTTTCTATTATTCTTTTCCTCGGACTGTTCCACTCCTGGTTTTGGCTTACAGACACTGAGGTAAACAATAAGTGAGATCTCCTTTAAATAACATTTTCTAGCTACAATAACACTGTGGTCCTTCAAGTTACAACATCACATGGTCAATTGTAAATTAAAAACTGTGTAGCTTAAAGCCTTAATGCTATGAAAAACAAGTTAGTAATTCCAAATAAGAAAAAATTTAAATGAGAAACAAATAAGTCGAAATTTAATACAAATAAAGCAAGCCCATACATATAAAACTGATGAGGAATAGATGGAAACAGTAAATCACTTTTTTTTTTCTGTAAAGGAACTTTTTTGGGTCCTGTACAGTACAAACAATCAACATGTAAAATGGAGCCGTCAGTGGCTTAACTTGAAACTTGTGGGTTCCAATACAATATCTCCAACATGGCCCCCAACGATCACAGATATTTAATATTGTCTTTTTATATGGTGCAAAGGGACCTTTTGGCTCACCCTAGGCTACAAAGGGTGGGGTACGATTGCAACCTATGCACCTACTATGGTCAGGCCCCTGTGACCAGGTGTGTAAAGGAGCAATGCATCTTGCCCCAGAACATTTTGTACTGCACTGCATTGCAGAGAGGCGCTACTCTCCAGCCAATCTGGGCATACACTTCAACTTCAGTAGTACAGGGGATTTACCAGTGAAATGTCCATGCTGATTGGCTGGATCTTCCATAGATTAAGCAGCTATATGATATTGATAATGTATCCCTAGGATAGGTAATCAATATCAGATTGGTAAGGGTCCAACACCTGGGACCCTCACACATCAAACATTAGCAGGTGCCACAGCCCTGAGAAGTACACAGCATTTAGAGATGGAAGACCACAACAGTTTTGCTCCTATTAGAGGGAATGGGAGCAATTATAAAGAGATGTGCCTCTGTATATCACTGGGATATGAAATCTTTGCGTAAGCTTAAAATAATACAATTTGCATATTTTTCTTTAAAACAGTATTGCGCCATTTATTATTCCTGCTGGGGATTCCTTACCAGGATCCTAATTAGGAAATGCTGAACTTACAAGTGTAATCTCAGGCATCAGAGACAGTAGTTTCTGTGGCAAACAACAGATGGGTATCTGGAATATTTATTACAGCCAACATTCTATTGAGCAGAGCAAGAGAAGTGTAAATCCTTGTGGAGGGTGTTTGAACGCTCGCATTTGACAATAATTATTTAATGCTTGAACAAGATGTTAGAACTGCAGTGGTCTGCCAAGAAACAATCCTTTTCTTGTGGACTCACCTCTAATGTCACCATCTGTTTGGCCATGGCTCTCTCCACAACTTCATACATCTGGGTGTTCTGGATCCCCAAGCCACAGAAAATTGCAAATGCTTCCAGAAATTGTTCATCGTTTCTGTTAAAGGTCTTGATTTTGCCAGAGTTTTCGTCCACCTTGTTTACAAGTTGGCAAACACCTATGATAAATATATCACTGAGGATATTAATAAATTCAATAATGCAGCTTTGAAATAGAGAAAATGAATAAAACCATGGGTCAGTAAAGCAGAACAGATATGAATGAATATGCATTAGTTAATTAATCTGGCACTGGGTTTTGTCATGTGAAGTTTTCCAAATATACAGAAAAGAGCAATAAAACATCCAATACTTATTGAAAAATCAAATCCATAAAAACATGGAAAAATGTGACTCTTGCCAATGTGGATACAACCGACGCAAGTTCGCACTGTCCAACAACCATGAATCAGATATCTCAGTGCTGAAACGCGTCGGATTGTATCCACATTGGTAAGAGCTGCATTTTACCATGTTTTTATGGATTTGATTCTTCAATAAATATTGGACCTTTTCTACTCACTCCACGCTGGAATCCTTTTTCATAATCTGTCCACGCTTAGCCCCTTGTTTCTGTCCACACGTAGTTCCTTGTTCATCAAGACCGGTGATTTTCTCGCGTCAGAGCCACACTCTCCTGATTCATGAAGAGGTGCATGTCTGGGGTGTCTGACGAGTGGCACACTTGGAAATCCATGCACCACACCAAAATCTTACCCTAGTCAGGTAATGGAGTGAGATTTCTGGCGTATGCAATGCCGCAGCTGGTCATGAATTAGGCGACCTGTGGTGTCACATACCCACTGCATCCCAGTCACACCCCAGTGCCTCTTGTTTCGGTGGAACTGGTAAAAATGTCTTGAAAATGCTAAAATACACAAAGTTTTTGCTGCAACTACGAGTTGCACAAAAAATTTTCAACTTGTTAAGGCTTTTACACCATCTTTTTGGAGTAAAAGCTTTAACGAATTGGGGCCCTAGTTTCTATGCTACATTTAGCGTGTGTGTCGGAAAACTCCCAACATACTCATTTAACTAGTCTGTAAGCACCCAGCAAATGCCAGAAAAGTGTCATTCTGGCATATTCTGGGTAATATGCATAACATTTTGTTTTATTGTATATGAAAGTGTAGTCTGCTGTGCTTTTCTACATAGAGGGATACAGTAAAATAAATACTACATGGAACATATTTTGACATACTTTATACTGTATGTCAGTTTTTGTTAGAGGTGAAAGTCAGAAGTATTCCATGAAGAATGCCACCTGACAAACAAAAAAAAAATAGTTCACTTACCATTAGCTAATGTATTGCTAGCCAAGACCATGATCAGTACATGACACCAGCACACAACTAATTTATTCCATTGTACACTGAGCTAAGATAATCTAACACAAGAATATGTTCTGTATCCCAAGCCATAAATCACTGTCTCTTGTAAACCACTGACCTTCCAAGAGAATGTACAAGTGTATAACATGCAACTATTTGGGATGAATAAGGAATCCTAGTGAATAAGGAGTATTTAAGTTTTCTCTTATTAGGCCTCATTCTGAAATCTATTTTTTTTTCCCATTGAAGAAAAAAACAGACTGTTTATAGTCAATGTTTTGGATTAGAGTCAGTCAGCGTGTCAGTTTTTCTTGCATGCAAACAAAAGTAGTGGCGGTTTCACAAGCTTCTCCTATCACACAGTGAGGGGAAAAACAGACAGCATTAGGCCATGATCACATGTTCAGTATTTTACCTCAGTATCTGTAAGCCAAAACAAGGAGTGGAACAATCGGAGGAAAAGTATAATAGAAACGTGTCAACTTCTGTATTTATCACCCACTCCTGGTTTTGGCTTAGAAATACTGATGTAAAATACTGACCGAATTCTGAATGTGTGAACGTGGCCTTAGAGGTCGATTAGGAAACCATCTGTAACCATAGACTTGTACTCAAAAGTATGATCTGTAACTCTCGGCTCTTAAAAAAAAAATGGACATGTGAACAGCCCTATAGATTATAATGGTTAGATTACAGACTAGTGTAAGTATCGCATTGTGTGTACTAACAAGAATATTAGAAATATTGCAGATCAGCTTCAGTCCTTCAACTCTACTCGGGTAAGGCACGGATGCAAACCACAGCAACATTGATTTTGGGGGCCCACTGTTCAGCACATGCTAATATTACATTGCCCTCATTCACAATTTAGCTATGGTTCTAAAATAATTTAATATGATTTATTGTTGTACTAAGGGCTCATACTCACCTGCGAGAAACTCGGATGAGTCTCGCATGTTAATACCCGGCACTGTTGCCGGCACTCAGGAGAAGAGCGTTCAGCGCATGTATTCCTATACGGCCGCACGCTCCGATTTGAGTACCAGGAGCAGTGCCGGGTATTAACATGCGAGACTCATCCGAGTTTCTCGCAGGTGAGTATGAGCCCTAATGGTGAGATGCTGGCTAGCTCTGTACTGTAAAATCAGGTGTATTGTGCCAACTAATACTCACATAGTGGCATGGGGGACAGACTCCTACAGAGAGGCCCACCGGCGGATTAACCTGTTCCCCTGCGGGCCATCTGATAGATTTTAGTTTTAGTTCAATATTGAACTAAAGACGTCTGAACCCACTGATTAAGTGGGAGGGAAGATGTCATGTTTTCATATCGAACAAAAATATTTATCTAAAATATATCAATGAAAACAACATTGATACGAAAGAGGTACCTATAACTTTGTTCTTTTTTCCATTCTTGATTGGTGTACAGAGCAGACTTTGAATTTGCTTGCTGTTGTTCTCTTCATTTTCATTCTGTTAAGATTAAATGTTCAAACAATAGGATACCCATCATCCAGAATCACACAAAATATCCTTGTGCTATTATTATTATTATTATCATTATTATTATTGTAATGTTATTCATTCTATTACTGTTTCCTCCCTTGGCAAAGTAGGGGTATTTATTGGCAAATAAAAGAAGCAATCTTCACTTTTGTTTTCATCAATACAAACTGATGATGTGTCTGTGAGTGTATGCTTTTATTGCAGCATTTTGGAGATTGCTCTCACTTAGATAAATTAAACCTCCATCTGTTCCTGGGCAAGGTGTCTAAGGGTTGTAAACATTTATTCAGCTAGCATAACTGACTAAAGCGGATGCTCACAGCCAGACCAAATGTTTCAATATAAACTTTATTTAATGTTCCTACTTTTATGCTACATTTGACACTTGCTGTTTAATTTCAAAGGCTGCTTGGATTTAAAACAAGAATAACCTACTAGGGATTTGTGTTTGTCCAAAAATGACTTTTCCCAGTATAGTAGTAATAATTGTAATTGTCCAAGGCGGTAAATGCATTGTACATTAGCTGTTTAAATGCATGAACCCTAAACAATTCATCACTCTATCAAATATTCCTTACCGCTCGCTAACCACAAATAGCAAAAGGGACGACAAACTCTTACATTCAAAATAAATGACACATGCATGCTGCAGCCTTGCCTGGGCAATATATCAATCTAAATATATTGAAACTTTCCTCTTCTATCTATTATGTTTAATGTGTATAGTGACCACATGTACTACAATAACATCTTTTGATCTTAAAGACCCCCAGAGATATGGCTAGATGAACAGCAATAGCACACGGCTGTCAGACCAAATGTAGGCCCACAGTGCGGTCAGTGATAGTGTAATTCTGCAGAAATAGAAAATGATGATAAAAAATGACTTATTATTGTCACTAGTGTGTCACATTCTCCTGGGTGATCTGGGGTTAGGTGATCTTTGCGTACTCTAAATCGCTGGTTTTCCATTTAGCCTGTGTGTTTTGTTTGTCATATTAAATGGACTCAATTTCCTTTAGCGCTGAAGAGGTTAACAACTCTTTGTATGCTGGTTAGAGACATTCAGTTTCATCTCACAGCTGCTCCTGACCTCCTTGTTTTCTCTCTCTATAAAACCTGGCCAGACCTTCTCATCCCAGGCTGTCAAAGTTTACTTCCTGGGTAGCTGGAGTTGGTGTGCTGGAGTTGGAGTTTGTAGTTGCTGCTGGAGATTGTTGTCTACAGTTTTTGGGTGTATGCTATCTCCATTATACTATTCCCATTTGGATTGTACCTTCCCTTTATTCATCTCTACCCTTGGTGAGCATTTTTGTATGTACGGTAAGTTGTTTTTTGTTATCCCTGTTTTTCTTACGTGTATATACACTAACATATTGGTCCTAAGCCTCTTGGGGGAGGGGAGAGCTTAAGACATTAATATAGCATAGTAAAGTTGGAGACTTAGTTCTCTCTACTAGGGTTGAGCAACCTTTACATTTATAGGATCGGGTCGGGTTTCACGAAACGCGACTTTTTCAAAAGTCGGGTCGAGTGAAATCGGCCGATCCTATAAAAAAGTCGGGGTCGGCCGAAACTCGAAACCCAATGCAGTGCATTGGGTTTCCAATGGTTCCCAGGGTCTGAAGGAGCGGAAACTCTCCTTCAGGCCCTGGGATCCATATTTAAGTGTATAATAAAGAATTAAAATAAAAAATATCGCTATACTTACCCTCTGATGCGCCCTGGTACTAAGCGGGAACCTTCCTTCCTTAGAATCAGCCTTCCAGGACCTTGCGGTGACGTCGCGGTGACGTCGCGGCTTGTGATTGGTCGCGCGGCCGCCCATGTGACCGCTCGCGCGACCAATCACAAGCCGCGACGTCACCGTGACGTCACCGAAGGTCCTGGAAGGGCTGATTCTTAGGAAGGAAGGCTGCCGGAAAGAAGCCGAGGGTGAGTATATTCCTATTAGGTATATACTCACCCTCGGACGCGCCCTGCTTCTTTCCGGCAGCCTTCCTTCCTAAGAATCAGCCCTTCCAGGACCTTCGGTGATGTCACGGTGACGTCGTGGCTTGTGATTGGTCGCGCGAGCGGTCACATGGGCGGCCCGCGACCAATCACAAGCCGCGACGTCACCGCGACGTCACCGCAAGGTCCTGGAAGGCTGATTCTAAGGAAGGAAGGTTCCCGCTTAGTACCAGGGCGCATCAGAGGGTAAGTATAGCGATATTTTTTATTTTAATTCTTTATTTTACACTTAAATCTGAATTCCGATACCAATTCCCAATATCTTAAACATATCGGGAATCGGTATCGGAATTCCGATTCCAGATTCAGAAGATCGCCGACTTCATGGCCGACCCCACAGAGGGGTCGGGTCGGGTTTCATGAAACCCGACTTTGCCAAAAGTCGGCGACTTCTGAAAATTGCCGACCCGTTTCGCTCAACCCTACTCTCTACCTTTAAGAGTACCCCCGGGACAGTAATTGTTAGGGTCCCAGTTCCAGGGACAGTTTGAAGCCCCCCCCCCTTCCTTATACAAGACTGTCACAGTGTGACAATTGTCTTTTAAATCAGAATGCTATCTTTGTCCATGTGCAAAATACAGTACAAATTAAAAACTAAACAAGCTATCTGGTAGAAGGACTTAGGGTAGGTGCACACGATCAGTAATTGTTGCAGGTTGGAAGCTACGTACTTCCACAGTCTCCAACCCGCAGCGTCCAGATGTTACAGCATAGTGGATGGGATTTCAAGAAATCCCATGCCCACTATGCATCCAGAGATGCCCACTGCTCACCTGCGGAGACAGACATGCAGCGCGTCTTTCCAGACCGCAGCATGTCTATTTATCTTGCGGAGATAAGTTTCACCTGTACAATGTATTGGAGTCAGTGAATCTGCATGGTTCAGTGAACACGTGCGGTTTCACCTGCATTCAATAGCTGGCAGTGTGGACATGTGCTTCGTTCAAAGCCCTGCCAATTCCTGAACACGTACCCAATGTGATAAAGAATAGCAGCTCACCAAACCTATGAACTCTAACTTTATACAAACTATTAAAAGTCCTTGTAATGCTTATAAAAGCATCAATGTTTTTATCCTGTTAATATACGGTGTATCAATCATCATATTACTGTATATAACACTCTGGACTTATAAATGCTCATTTTGACTTTCTACCCAGTTAATTCTGCTCTTTTCTCTGCTCTATGTAGAAACAAGAAGTCTCTTGTCTCTGCATTTATCATTTCCCTCTTCAACGCCCTTACACAGCCTGGAGGTGTGTTTAGGGTCATTGTCCTGTTGAAAAATAAATGATGGTCCAACTAAACGCAAACCGGATGGAATAGCATGCCGCTGCAATATGCTGTGGTAGCAATGCTGGTTCAGTATGCCTTCAGTTTTGAATAAATCCCCAACAGTGTCACCAGCAAAGCACCCCCACACCATCACACCTCCTCCTCCATGCTTCACGGTGGGAACCAGGCATGTAGAGTTCATCCATTCACCTTTTCTGCGTCGCACAAAGACACAGTGGTTGGAACCAAAGATCTCAAATTTGGACTCATCAGACCAAAGCACAGATTTCCACTGGTCTAATGTCCATTCCTTGTGTTATTTAGCCCAAACAAGTTATTTTATCATGAAGGCCTGCTGCACAAAGTCTCCTCTTAACAGTTGTTGTAGAGATGTGTCTGCTGCTAGAACTCTGTGTGGCATTGACCTGGTCTCCAATCTTAGCTGCTGTTAACCTGCAATTTCTGAGGCTGGTGAGTCGGATGAACTAATCCTCAGAGGCAGACGTGACTCTTGGTCTTCCTTTCCTGGGGCGGTCCTGATGTGAGCCAGTTTTTTTGTAGCGCTTGATGGTTTTTGCCACTGCACTTGGGGACACTTTCAAAGTTTGCCCAATTTTTCGCACTGATTGACCTTCATTTCTTAAATGATGGCCACTCGTTTTTCTTTACTTAGCTGCTTTTTTCTTGCCATAATACAAATTCTAACAGTCTATTCAGTAGGACTATCAGCTGTGTATCCACCAGACTTCTGCACGCCACAACAGAAGGTCCCAACCCCATTTATAAGCAAGAAATCCCACTTATTAAACCTGACAGGGCACACCTGTGAATTGAAAACCATTCCCGGTGACTACCTCTTGAAGTTCATCAAGAGAATGCCAAAAGTGTGCAAAGCAGTCATCAAAGCAAAAGGTGGCTACTAGGGTTGAGCGACTTTTATTTTTATAGGATCGGGTCGGGTTTCACGAAACCCGACTTTCTCAAAAGTCGGGTCGAGTGAAATCGGCCGCTCCTATAAAAAAGTCGGGGTCGGGGTCGGCCGAAACACGAAACCCAATGCAGTGCAATGGGATAATATGGTTCCCAGGGTCTGAAGGAGAGGAAACTCTCCTTCAGGCCCTGGGATCCATATTAATGTGTAAAATAAGGAATTAAAATAAAAAATCTTGATATACTCACGTCTCCGACGCAGCCTGGACCTTACCGCTTGTAACCGGCAGCCTTCTTTGCTTAAAATGAGCGCGTTCAGGGCCTTCCATGACGTCACGGCTTCTGATTGGTCGCGTGCCGCTCATGTGACCGCCACGCGACCAATCACAAGCCGTGACGTAATTCTCAGGTCCTAAATTCCTAATTCTAGGAATTTAGGACCTGAGAATTACGTCATGGCTTGTGATTGGTCGCGTGGCGGTCACATGAGCGGCACGCGACCAATCACAAGCCGTGACGTCATCTAAGGCCCTGAACGCGCTCATTCTTAGGAAGGAAGGCTGCCGGAAAGAAGCCGAGGGTGAGTATATTCGTATTAGGTATATACTCGCCCTCGGACGCACCCTGCTTCTTTCCGGCAGCCTTACTTCTTAAGAATGAGCGCGTTCAGGGCCTTAGATGACGTCACGGCTTGTGATTGGTCACGGCCGCCCATGTGACCGCCACGCGACCAATCACAAGCCGTGACGTAATTCTCAGGTCCTAAATTCCTAGAATTAGGAATTTAGGACCTGAGAATTACATCACGGCTTGTGATTGGTCGCGTGGCGGTCACATGAGCGGCACGCGACCAATCAGAAGCCGTGACATCATGGAAGGCCTTAAACGCGCTCATTTTAAGCAAAGAAGGCTGCCAGTTACCAGCGGCGATGTCCAGGGGCCGCCGGAGAGGTGAGTATATCAATATTTTTTATTTTAATTCTTTATTTTACACTTAAATGTGGATTCCGATACCGATTTCTGATATCACAAACATATCGGAACTCGGTATCGGAATTCCGATACCAGATTCAGAAGATCGCCGACCTCATGGCCGACCCCACACAGGGGTCGGGTCGGGTTTCATGAAACCCGACTTTGCCAAAAGTCGGCGACTTCTGAAAATGGCCGACCCGTTTCACTCAACCCTAGTGGCTACTTTGAAGAACCTAGAATATAAGACATAATTTCAGTTGTTTCACACTTTTTTGTTAAGTATATAATTCCACATGTGTTAATTCATAGTTTTGATGCCTTCAGTGTGAATGTACAATTTTCATAGTCATGAAAATACAAAAGCAGTCTCTTAGGTTTATTTCCACATCAGCATAAACCGCAACATCAGGAACTTGGTAGTAAGCTACAGCCTGAACACCGTCTGTACTCATTCAGGCTTTACAGTGGAACCACAGTTCCTCACTGACCCCGGTCAGCATAACACGGATTACAGTCCATTTCCTGTTGGCGACCATCACACAGGTTCCGGAAGCCTCTTATCCTCAGAGGTATCCCATAGAGTAAACACGGTCTCTCTTTTCTCTCTCTGACCCCGGTCAGTATAACACGGATCCCTTTCCGTTACCTGTTGGTGCCGGCCACACAGGTTCCCGGATACCTTTTATCCTCAGAGGTATCCCACAGACGTTTCTCACTGACCCCAGACAATATCACTCATGGTTATCAGATGGTTCCACTCCGGAGGTATCTCACAGGACTCCTTGCTCTTGCTCAGACTAGCCAGCACTTGCTCCCATGTGCCAAACACACCTCCATTACATAAGTGTAACCACCCCCAGGTACCTATCACATGGCTAGTCAGGTGATAGTGACATCACTGCTGGTCCTCAAACACACAATCACATACAGGCTTCATCTTGGGTATTCAGACACATCCCTTTGGGTGGCTTTGTAGGTGACTGGACCCACCCATCTCTCCAATCACCTGGAAGCCTTCCCTATGTAAAACAAGTCCCACAGCAGTACATCTGCTGAGCAAAACATACCCAGGCTTCCATCACAGGGCCACCCACCTCTGCGATACATACCGCCCATTAATCACATGACCAGTCGCTATGCCACAATATATATATATATATATAATTAGAACAGCACAATAATAACACCTTAGGGATCAATGTTCATATAGCAATTAGCTTAAAAAGTTAAGTTATATACAAAAATAAAGTAAATATCTCCGATCAAGAGTGGTGACCACTCAGAATGAGGGAAAGAAACCAGCCACCAAAACTATGGAAAACCATAAAAGTCCAGACAAGATTATATAGATAAAATATATGTCTTTATTTAGATAATGATAGCAACCATTATACTAAAACTAGCTATTGAACCCGTTCTACGCCCGGGTGGCGAGCATTTATATTGGAATATGGTCTCCATCCTGGTATGTGCTGCTCCCATCCTGTCATATGCTGCTCCATCCTGCGCCCCCATCCTGTCATGTGCTGCTCCCATCCTGTCATGTGCTGCTCCATCCTGCGCCCCCATCCTGTCATGTGCTGCTCCACCGTGTCATGTGCTGCTCCATCCTGCATCCCCATCCTGTCATGTGCTGCTCCATCCTGCGCGCCCATCCTGTCATGTGCTGCTCCACCGTGTCATGTGCTGCTCCATCCTGCGCCCCCATCCTGTCATGTGCCACTCCACCGTGTCATGTGCTGCTCCATCCTCATCCCCATCCTGTCATGTGCTCCTATCCTGCGCCCCCATCCTATCACGTGCTGCTCCATCCTGCGCCCCCATCAGTGCGGGCGGCTGTGCTGAGTGCGGGCGGCTGTGCTGAGTGCGGGCGGCTGTATGTGGCTGTGCTGAGTGCGGGCGGCTGTATGTGACGTGGCTGTGCTGGGTGCGGGCGGCTGTGCTGGGTGCGGCAGCTGTGGACGGCTGTGCTGGGTGCGGTGGCTGTGCTGGGTGCAGCGGCTGTGCGTGGCTGTGGGAGGCTGTGCGTGGCTGTGCTGGGTGTGGCGGCTGTGCGTGGCTGTGGGCGGCTGTGCTGGGTGCAGCGGCTGTGCTGGGTGCGGTGGCTGTGCTGGGTGCGGCGGCTGTCCGTGGCTGTAGGCGGCTGTGCGTGGCTGTGCTGGGTGCGGAGGCTGTGCGTGGCTGTGGCGGCTGTGCTGGGTGCAGCGGCTGTGCTGGGTGCGGCGGATGTGCTGGGTGCGGCGGATGTGCTGGGTGCGGCGGATGTGGGTGGCTGTGCTGGGTGCAGCGGTTGTGCGTGGCTGTGCTGGGTGCGGCGGCTGTGCGTGGCTGTGGGCGGCTGTGCTGGGTGCGGCGGCTGTGCTGGGTGCGGCGGCTGTGCTGGGTGCGGCGGCTGTGCTGGGTGCGGCGGCTGTCCGTTGCTGTGGGCGGCTGTGCGTGGCTGTGGGCGGCTGTGGGAGGCTGTGCTGGGTGCGGCGGCTGTGCGTGGCTGTAGGCGGCTGTGCGTGGCTGTGGGCGGCTGTGCTGGGTGCGGCGGCTGTGCTGGGTGCGGTGGCTGTGCTGGGTGCGGCAGCTGTCCGTGGCTGTAGGCGGCTGTGCGTGGCTGTGCTGGGTGCGGAGGCTGTGCGTGGCTGTGGCGGCTGTGCTGGGTGCAGCGGCTGTGCTGGGTGCGGCGGATGTGCTGGGTGCGGCGGCTGTGCTGGGTGCGGCGGCTGTGCTGGGTGCGGCGGCTGTGGGTGGCTGTGCTGGGTGCAGCGGTTGTGCGTGGCTGTGCTGGGTGCGGCGGCTGTGCGTGGCTGTGGGCGGCTGTGCGTGGCTGTGGGCGGCTGTGCTGGGTGCGGCGGCTGTGCTGGGTGCGGCGGCTGTCCGTTGCTGTGGGCGGCTGTGCGTGGCTGTGGGCGGCTGTGCTGGGTGCGGCGGCTGTGCGTGGCTGTAGGCGGCTGTGCGTGGCTGTGGCGGCTGTGCATGGCTGTGCTGGGTGCGGCGGATGTGCTGGATGCGGCGGCTGTGCTGGGTGCGGCGGCTGTGGGTGGCTGTGCTGGGTGCGGCGGCTGTGCGTGGCTGTGGGCGGCTGTGCGTGGCTGTGGGCGGCTGTGCTGGGTGCGGCGGCTGTGCGTGGCTGTGGTCGGCTGTGCTGGGTGCGGCGGCTGTGCGTGGCTATGGGTGGCTGTGCGTGGCTGTGGGCAGCTGTGCTGGCTGTGGGCAGCTGTGCTGGGTGCGGCGGCTGTGCGTGGCTGTGGGCGGCTGTGCGTGGCTGTGGGCGGCTATGGTCGGCTGTGCTGGGTGCGGCGGCTGTGCGTGGCTGTGGTCGGCTGTGCTGGGTGCGGCGGCTGTGCGTGGCTATGGGTGGCTGTGGGCAGCTGTGCTGGGTGCGGCGGCTGTGCTGGGTGCAGCGGGCGGCTGTGCGTGGCTGTGGGCGCCTGTGCGTGGCTGTGGGCGGCTATGGTCGGCTGTGCTGGGTGCGGCGGCTGTGCGTGGCTGTGGGCGCCTGTGCGTGGCTGTGGGCGCCTGTGCGTGGCTGTGCTGGGTGCGGCGGCTGTGCGTGGCTGTGGTCGGCTGTGCTGGGTGCGGCGGCTGTGCGTGGCTATGGGTGGCTGTGGGCAGCTGTGCTGGGTGCAGCGGGCGGCTGTGCGTGGCTGTGGGCGGCTATGGTCGGCTGTGCTGGGTGCGGCGGCTGTGCGTTGCTGTGGGCGGCTGTGCTGTGCGTGGCTGTGCTGGGCGCGGCGGCGGTGCTGGGTGCGGCCATTTTCTTGGTCCTGCTCCCGGAGTCGGCGCCTGCGCAGTCCGCGCTTTCCGGCGCCATTTTCTTGAAGACACTGCAATGTGTCTTCAAGAAAATGGCGCCGGAAAGCGCGGACTGCGCAGGCGCCGATTCCGGGAACAGGGGGACAGTCACGGCCCGGAAGCGCGTCGGTGGAACGGGTCGGGTAAGTATACTCACCCTCCGCCTCCTGGCTCGTCCCTGCTTGTCCGGTGGAGATCGCGGTGTGCGTTCAGCGCTTACGCATACCGCGATCTCCTGGGAGCGTCGCTCTGTGCGGTCCAGACTGCGCCGGCGCTTGCGCTTGCGCAGTCTATAGAGGCTTCGGACAGAGTGACGCTCCCAGCGTTATATTATAGATAAAATGTGTGCATGTATTAGGACAAATTATACAACCTAAAAATGTATAAAAATGGAAATTGCAAATATAAGCGATATTACGAATGGTGACCCAAGGATAGAAAGAAACCACAGCAATATATTAAGCCATATACAATGGAAATATATGGACTCCTAGTAAAGGTATTTAAAAATCTCCAATGATTAAGTAAAAAAATCTGAAAAAATATATATTGAAAAAATAGGGAAATTAATTAATAATGATTATCATTAAATCAATAAGTATAAGAGAAAAAAAACCCTTGTAGGAACAGTTAAAGTGCAGCAGTGTCAAAAAATGAGCAGCAGAAACTCCATAAAGTTAATCTGTACCTTTTAGGGGGACGAAGGAATTCATTTCTGAAACGCGAGTCGGGGTGTGCACGTCATTAGGATCTGGTGGCACCTAAAGATACAGACCTCCATTGTTTATTTGATTTTTGCACTTGAGCACGATGCACTTTGAGTACTATATGGAATTTCTGCTGCTCATTTTTTGACAGACTCTAGGACCGCTATTTGGTCGTGAATTGCGATGGCAAACATCAGGGCCACACAATCATGATCTCAGGGTGCCGATGGGGATAAAGAGGGAGAAGCCACACTCTTTTAAACACTTATATGATGTAGTCACTATTGACAGCAGCATGAAAGGGGTTAAAGAGATATGGACTGAACGTGGCTGATGCAGAAAGTTTTCAGCTATAATGTATAGCTGACTAATGCTGGATTGTCACCTGTATGGGAATGCTAGTCTCTTATATCTCAGGTCAGTTAAAAGACGTATTGACATCATTAAGGGGTTAACACTGAGAGATAGAATATCAAAAATAAAATCCAGAAAATCACATTGTATAAATAATATCAATTTATTTGCATTTTGCAGTGAGATGTAAATATTTGATCCCCTACCAACCATTAAGAGTTCTGGCTCATACAGACCAGATAGACGCTCCCAATCAATTCGTTATCTGCATTAAAGACAGCTGTCTTACATAGTCGCCTTTATAAAAGACTCCTGTCTACAGGCTCAATTAATCAGTCAGACTCTAACCTCTACAACATGGGCAAGACCAAAGAGCTTTATAAGGATGTCAGGGATAAGATCGTAGACCTGCAAAAAGCTGGAATGCGCTACACAACCATAAGTAAGGCTGGTTTTACATTTGTGGGTGTGTCCGCAGCATTTCTGATGCATACATCCACATGTGTCTTGATTTCCTATCTTTAACATTGTAGACACAGGTGCATGCGTTCGCCCGCGTTTGCTTAGCATGTGTTTTTTTCGTAGTGTGCGGCGGGGCACGGCTAATGCACCATGTTGGAATTTTTGAGGCGGCAAATTTCTGTTAAATATGCCCAGGCACGCGCATGCGGATGAGTGCGTTAAAAAAACCCCTGGATTACTGTCTATGGGAACACATGCGTATGCATATCTTTGCGTACGCATGCGTTCGATGCGCTTTGGACTGCGCATGTCCAGGAACTGATTTAGACACGCCCATTGAGACACGCCCTCCTGGAAAATATCAAACACAAAAAGACAACATAAACATAAAAAGCGCAAACGCATGTAAAAATGCATACAAACGCTGCGTTTTTTTTACCGTCATGCGTAAGCTGATGTGGATAAAAAACCGCTGCATTATCATGCATTTGCATGCGTTTTTGCATGCGTTTGCGGTTGATACGCTGCAGACTCAAATGCAAATGTGAAACCAGCCTTAGGCCTCTTTCACACGTCCAGATAATTCCGGTACCGGAGAAATCTGTGTGTCCGTGTGCTCACGTGGCACATCAGTGTGGCACACGTGTGGCATCCGTGTGCCGCCTATGTGCTGCCTGAGGACCACACGGACCGTGCAGGAGAGACAGCGCTACACTAAGCGCTGTCCCCCCTACGTGTGGTGCTGAAGGCGGCATTCATCTCTTCTCCCCGCAGGAGAGAAGAGATGAAAGATCAAGTTTTTGTTATTTTTTGTGAAAAATAAAGTTTGCTGGTGAGCTTCCGCCTCCCATCCCCAGTGCGCCACCCAGTCCCTTGCATAGAAATACTCACCCAGCTCCCGCGATGTCTCCACTCTCCTCTCAGCGCTGGCCGCTTGTCCTGTGTGAGCGGTCACGTGGGACCACTCATTACAGTGATGAATATGCAAGGGGCCGGGCGGCGCACTGGGGATGGGAGGCGGGAGGTCACCTGCAAACTTTCTTTTTAACAAAAAAGAAAAAAAACTTGATCTTTCATCTCTTCTCTCCTGTGGGGGAGAAGAGATGAATGCCGGCTTCAGCACCACACAGGGGGGACAGCGCTTACTGTAGCGCTGTCTCTCCTGCGAGCGGTACGTGCACACGGAGGAGAGTGCACACTGTTCTCCGTGTGCACGTGTGCAGGACGTATTGCTGTACGTGCTGCCGGAGAAAAACGGACATGTCTCCGTGTTCTCAACACGGACACAGGTCCGTGAAAACACGGAGACATGTGCATAGACCCATTCATTGTCTCAGTGTCTCCGGTACGTGAGAAAACTGTCAGTACATGTACCGGAGACACTGACGTGTGAAAGAGGCCTTAGACGCTGGGTGAAAAGTAGACAACTGTTGTCTGTTGTGCAATAGTAAGGAAATGGAAGAAATACAAAATGTCTGTCAATCGACATCGATCTGGGGCAACATGCAAAAACTCACCTTGTGGAGTGGTTAAAAAAAAGCACATTAAGGTCATGGCTCAGGTCCCTGCCCTGCATGTTTGGCGCTCTTTAGAGAGCCAAAGAACATGCACGGATTGTCTGCCACACACTGTAATGCCGCAGCCATGTTGGTTGTGGCATTTGTTGTGGATTCTGTTTGTGGGCTCCCTCTGGTGGTTACTGCTGGTACTGGGTGACTTTGGTGGGTTGCGGCCTTTGGTTTCTATCTGTCCATCAGAGGCTAGGTGTTTCCTATTTTACCTGGCCTCTCTGTCATTTCCCTTGCCGGCTATCAATGTGTTCAGATGTGCTCTGTTTGGTTCCTGCCTACCTGCTCCCAGATCTTTCAGGATAAGCTAAGTGCTGATTTTCAGTTGTTTGGTTTTTTGTCCAGCTTGCTTAGAATGTCTCTTTGTTAGCTGGTTGCTCTAGTGGACTGAGGTTCTCCCCATGTGCCATGAGTTGGCACAAGGGTTCTTGTAATCTCAGGATGGTTTTTTTTTTATTAGGGTTTTTTGCTGACCGCTCAGTCCCCTTTTGTGTCATTCTGCTTTCTAGTTTTCAGCGGGCCTCTATTTGCTAAAGCTATATACATCATCTCTATGTATGTGCCTTCCTCTCATTTCACCGTCAATACATGTGGGGGGCAACTATATCTTTGGGGTTAATTCCTCTGGAGGCAAGTGAGGTCTTTGTTTTCTCTGCAGTACTAGTTAGCTCTTAGGCTGGTGCGTGGCGTCTAGAACCAACGTAGGCACGCTCCCTGGCTATCTCTAGTTGCGTTTGTCAGGCGTAGGGCAGCGGTCAGCCCAGGTTCCATCACCCTAGAGCTCGTCCGATATTTTGCTTATCCTGTGCTATCCCTAGCCATTGGGGATTCATGACAGGCATTACACTGATTGGCTGGCCGTACAGCATCATCAGGTCTGTATCAGACCTGGCACCGCCATGCTCGTCACAGTCTGCTATGGAATCAGGCAGTGTAGGGAGAGTTGCTGCTTGGCTAGGGAGAGATTTGTTTGTTTCGTACTTAGTGTGGGTATACCATATATAATACACATATCCATCTCAACTAACAGGGCTTCTGAGGACTAATAAAGCTGCACAGATATCAGTGCTAGGCAGGAAGGCTGTGTGTTATGATCCTTAGTGGCTGAGGATCACAGAATGAACTAGCTAAGTTACTGAACATAGAACGAGCTCTAGGGAGGTGGTAACTGGACTGACCGCAAAACCTGATCCTAACCAAACACACTGAAGGTAGCCGGTGAACGTGCCTAAATTCCTGGACGTCTCGACGCAGCCTGAGAAACTTGCTACCCCTATAGAGAAAGTAAGACCTCACTTGCCTCAGAGAAATGACCCCAAAGATATAGTAAGCCCCCAACAAATATTAACGGTGAGGTAAGGGGAAAATACAAAACGTAGAAATGAAAACAGATTCAGCAAATGAGGCCCACTAATACTAGATAGCAGAAGACAGGCAGGGAACTGTGCGGTCAGTAAAAAACCCTATACAAAATATCCACGCTGAGAATACAAGAACCCCCACACCAACTAACGGTGTGAGGGGAGAAACTCAGCCCCCTAGAGCTACCAGCGAGCAAGGAAATCACATATTAGCAAGCTTGACAATGACAAGTAAATAACCAAGAAACACATTGAACACTAATGAGCAAAAAATAACCAAACAGAAAACTTAGCTTCTCTTGAAGAGACTGATAGCGAAGGAATTCAGGAGGATCAAGATAGCACTGAATACATCGACAGCAGGCAAACACTGAAAGTCCAGGTGAGCTAAATAGGAAACCAGCTAACAGATAACGAGACAGCTGATCCGCCTCAGACCTGCAGAAAGACACAAAGAGCCACCAGAGGGAGCCCAAAGACAGCACTCACACAGTACCACTTGTGACCACAAGAGGGAGCCCAAAAACAGAGTTCACAACAGCTGTGTATGTGGCAGACTTCAGTGCATATAGCAAGAGGGTCCATTCCAGTTCTGTCTGCTGCTGCCTATCACAGATATTTCTAGACATAGACCCTGGTATCAGGGGACAGGAGTTTTTTTGGGGATCTAAATCCTGATTATTTGCTTTAAAAGCAATCTAGAGAACATTGTTTTTGTGCTCCATTTGCTTGTTGGCACTGCAGAATACAGCCAGATCCTTTCCATATTACAGCGCTAAAAATCCAGCTATTTTAAACTGGGGTTTGTCCGACACATGGATCACATAGCAGTGTGCTCAAAATTTTGCTATTTCAGGCCTCTATTTAAATTTTTTGCAGTGTCTTAGCCAAGTTATTGACACCAGTTTGCTAAAAAAAATAGCTACCTACAGGCCAAAAAGAAGAGAAGAACAGTACAGTTAGGGTAGGGTGCAAAGCCTCACAGGTACATACCAGTCCTTATGAATAAAATAAAAAAAGATAGAGGCAGCACACCATATTAAAGTTGAAAAAAGGTGCTCTTTAATGGCCCTTTTTGATTTTACCTACAGGCCAGATATTTCAAACTGTTGTTTTGTCAGTCACAAGGATCACATATCAGTGCACACAAAATTGTGCCATTTCAGGCCTCCATTTACATTTTTTTGCAGTGTCTTGACCAAGTTATTGAACCGGTTTGCTGAAAAAAAAAGTTACCTGCAGGCCAGATATTTTAAACTGCGGTTTGTCCATCACACGGATCACATATCAGTGCGCTCAAAACTGTGCTATTTCAGGCCTCCATTTACAAGTTTTTGCAGGGTCTTAGCCAAGTTATTGACACCAGTTTGCTGGAAAAAAAATAGTTACCTAAAGTCCAGATATTTTAAACTGTGGTTTGTCTGTCACACGGATCACAAATAAATTCGCTCCAAATTCTGCCATTTGTAGTGAACGTGGAAAATATTGTCCTCCATTTAAAATGGGCAAGGCGCGTGGCAAGGGACGAGGAACTGGATATGCCGGTGATGGTGATGTGCATGCAAACGCCGAGGCCATTGGCAAGCTGAAATTGTGCCACAACAAACACCCACAACTTCTCGCCCGACCTTCCTGTCCCAATTACTAGGGGACCGCAGCAGCATACCACTATTGAACCCAGAGCAGCGTCAAAAGGTTGTTGGCTGGATAGCAGATAATGCTTCCAGTCACTTTGCCACCACCACCACCCTGTCTTCCATATGGTCAAGTGTGAGTAGCTGTGAGTCTGGACCGCATATTCCTCATCCTGATCCTCCTTCATACCACCGTGCCAAGTGCCCGGAGACAACTGATCCCATACTTGGACACTCTGAAGAGCTGTTCACTTTTACATTTATAGATTCGGGCCTCTCGCCTGGTCCACTTGAAGCGGGGCAAGAGGAGATCGTATGTAGCAATGCCATGGTCACACGAAGGTGACGGTGGGAAAGTGTCACCAGAGGTTCACAATGATGAGACACAATAGCCAGAAAGTCAGGAGGAGGACCAGAGTGCGAAAGTGGAAGATGATGTGGTGAATCATATAGTAACTGACCCAAGCTGGCAGGAGGACATGCAGAGCAAGGACAGCAGCACACAGTGGGAGGGAGGTGCAGCATCCCAACAGGTAGGAAGAAGCAGTGTGGTGTCTGCAGACAGAAGGCGGGCAACCGTTCCCCGTAACACCAACACGGCAGAAGTTGCCAGTACAAGTGTTAGGAAAAGAGAAATAAACCAGCTCACCCGTGATGCATTAGTTGAAATTCCGGAGCACAGACCCGCTGTGTCCAAATGTGTAAAGTCCAAAAAAGAAAAATGTCCAGCTCCACCGAAGATAAAATTTCTTTATTCACAAACTTGTAGCATAGAGGATACAAACTTCAGCACAAACCATATGGGTGTGAATCTCAACGCGTTTCCGGAGACTAAGCTCCCTTAATCATGACATAATAATTTTATCTTCACGGATTCAGTGGAGCTGGACATTTTTTCTTTTTTTAGTACAAGTGTTAGGTCTTCCCGAGTCTGGTTGTTTTTTAAAGATTATGTCGATAACCCCAAAAAGGCCATTTGCACCACCTGCCAGGCCAGCATCAGCAGAGGAAACTTCTTACCAGCCTGACTATCACCAGCATGATCAGGCACATGGCAGCAAAGCACCCGACTTTGTGGGACGAACCCCAGGGTCTAGGAACAGTGTCTGCGGGTGACACCACTGCTTCTTCCGCTGTTGCGCGTGCAAGCCAATACCCTGTCCGAAGATACCTCCTGCCCTGCACCTGTCATTGCACACACTCAACTAGTACCATCATCAAGCATGTCCACATTCTTGTCCCAGCGCAACGTTCAGTTGTCCATACCCCAGTCCTTGGAACACAAGTGCAAATACGCATCTAACGCCCCACAGGCTACACTACTAAATTCACACATTTCGCAGCAGCTTGTGCTCGAAATGTTACCTTTTAGGCTCCTGGAGATGGAAGCTTTCTGCAACCTGATGGCGGTGGTCATTCCTCGGTCCCCAGCCACCACTATTTCTCCCGGTGTGCCATCCTCGCATTACACAAGCACGTGTCCCACAACATTACCTGTCTCCTCAACAATGCAGTTACTGTGAATGTCCACCTAATCACGGACACGTGGACAAGTGTTTGTGGTTAACATAGTGGAAACCAGGACCCATTCGTACCTTGGGATGGAACACGTCCTCCAGATGCCGAGGATTGCGGGCCCTAGGTCAATCAGGGTTGCCCCCACAGTCTACAGCTCCTGCACCTCATCCTCCTCCTCCTCCTCTTCAGCCTCCATCTCCGAAATGAGCACATCAGTCACAAGCTGGAAGCACTGCAGCACTGCCTCAGCCAAGCGGCAACAGCATGCTTAGTTGACAAACCGCACAATGCTGAAGAGTTGTGGACAGCTCTGAAAGAGCAGGCAGATCTGTGGCTGACACCAATGAGCCTTCAGCCAGGCATGGTCATGTGTGACAATGGCCAGAACCTAGTGATGGCTCTGAGGCAAGGCGAGCTCACACACGTACCATGCCAGGCCCATGTGCTTAACCTCGTGTTTCAGCAGTTTCTCAAAACCTACCTGGAGCTGCCGGATCTGCTTGTCAAAGTATGCCACCTGTGTGCCTATTTTAGAAAGTCAGCTACAACTTCACCACCCTTGCCATGCTTCAGCAGCATTTGCAACTTTCGGCTCACCAACTGGTGTGTCATGTCCCCACGTGTTGGAACTCGACACTGCAGATGTTGGAAAGGATATGTGAGCAGAAAAGGGCAGTTGTTGACTACCAGCATCAACAAGGCCATCGGTATTCAGTTCAGACTCCACAAATAAAAACTCAGGAGTGGACATGGATGTCAGACATACATACCATTTTCCAAAACTTTGAAGACTCCACCAAGATGGTGAGCGGCGATGATGCCATAATTAGCATCAGCATCATCATCCCACTTCTCTGTGTTCTGAAATGCTCTCTGCACACAATTAAAGAGGATGCATTGCAGGTGGAGCACGATGAGATGAAGCAAGGAACCATGCAGGGTGATTACACACAGCTCAGCCTCATCTCATCCCAACGTGGACTCGGTGACAATGAGGAAGAGCAGGAGGAGGCAAAACAGGAACTAGTTTCATGCGCTATAGACGGTACTCCCTGCACAACTGTCATACCGCCTGTTCAGCGTGGATGGCCTGAGGACAGGGGTGAGGAGGAGGAGAGCATGGTCAGTTGTCCTCTTGGTGAGGACACGGAAGTCTTGCCTTTTAGCAGTCTGGCACGCATGGCTGAGTTTATGTTACGCTGCCTTTCCCGTGACCCTCGTGTTCTCAAAATTATGGGTGACAGTCATTACTGGTTGGTGACCCGTTTAGACCCACTCTACAATGAGAACTTTCTATCTCTTATTCTGGAGGCGGACAGGTCTACAAAAATGGGGCAGTACCAGAATGCCCTTGTTGCGGATTTATAAAAAAATTCCCATCTGAAAACACTGGCAGCAGAGGTCACAGTTCGTTGGACAACCAAGGAGTACAGGTGAGAGAGACACCACTCCAATCCAACAGAGGCAGGGGAACACTGGCAAAGTTCTGGGAGAGTTTTCTCAGACCCACTCATCGCACAGGCAATGAAGCGCGGGGTACTCTCACAAGGAGTGCAAAGTTTGGGAAGATGCTGAGGGAGCACCTTACTGACTGTACTATCGTCCTCCATGATTCCTCTGTGCCTTATAATTATTGGGTATCCAAGCTGGACACGTAGCATGAACTGGCTCTCTATGCCTTGGAGGTCCTGGACTGCCCTGCTGCTAGCGTTTTGTCAGAGTGGGTTTTTAGTGCCGCTGGTGGTCTGTCTGTCAACTTCACATCCATGCATGGGTATACGCTTCCTGATTTTGGCTATTTGCTGTTGTCCTCCTCCTTCTCCTCATCCTCAACCACCATATCACCAGGGTAACCGTGGTCCGTGATGCAACACCCACATCATTTTTTTAAAGGGTGTTTATGATGCCCGTGAAAAAAAATGGTTATACAGTATGTTCATGTATACCCCCCAGAGGTAAATGTTTGCTAGCCCATACACTTAATGCATGGGTATACAAGTATAGGAGACCCGCTCCTTTCTAATGAGAACTTTTTTATGAGGCTCTCCTCCACGTCTCTTCCAAGGGGCATTGGAGTGCCTTCAAATTTTTGGCAGTCCTTGCATTCACTGCATAGCCAAACAGTATGGGAGAACCACTTCCTAATAATGGGAACATTGTTTTCAGGAGGATCTGCTGTACGTCTCTTCAAAGGGGTATTATGGTGCATACAATTTTTTGCAGCTCTTGCATTCACTCAGGGGTGGATTATCAGAGGGTCAATATGGGCGGTAGCCCAGGGCCCAGTGGCTTGGGGGGGCCCTGGGCCACTGCAGATTGACCCTCTGATAATCCGCCGGAGTGTGACTGAATGCCCGGCCCGCCGGCATTTATGTGCCCCGCCCCCCGGACCCGGTGGGCAGAGAGAGGGGGTCCGCATCGGGCCCCTTCTCATCTGCTCACTGGGCCCCTTCCGGCGCTGCGGCGCTTTCCTATTGAGGTGCGGGCGCTCGCCCGCACCTCAATAGTTAACAACAGCCGCCAGCCAGCCAATTGGAGGCTGGCAGCTGAAGTCGGCCGCAGCTCACACGTCGCCGGCGTCTGACGTCATTGTCAGTCGCCGGCGAGTGTGCGCGGCTGGAGGGAGCTCGCCGCATGGAGCGCTGGTAAGGTGAGGAGACTGTTTGTTTTTCTTTTTTCTTTTTTTTTTTATAAGCTAACGGTGGACTGTGGACACATTGGTGGCAATGCTGGAGACACTGGGGCAGATTGCTGGAGACACTGGGGCAGATTGCTGGAGTCACTGGGGCAGATTGCTGGAGTCACTGGGGCAGATTGCTGTAGACACTGGGGCAGATTGCTGTAGACACTGGGGCAGATTGCTGTAGACACTGGGGCAGATTGCTGGAGACACTGGGGCAATGCTGGAGACACTGGGGCAGATTGCTGGACACACTGGGGGCAATGCTGGAGACACTGGGGCAGATTGCTGGAGACACTGGGGCAATGCTGGAGACACTGGGGCAATGCTGTAGACACGGGCAGATTGCTGGACACACTGGGGGCAATGCTGGAGACACTGGGGCAGATTGCTGGAGACACTGGGGCAGATTGCTGGAGACACTGGGGCAGATTGCTGTAGACACTGGGGCAGATTGCTGGAGACACTGGGGCAATGCTGAAGACACTGGGGCAGATTGCTGGACACACTGGGGGCAATGCTGGAGACACTGGGGCAGATTGCTGGAGACACTGGGGCAGATTGCTGGAGACACTGGGGCAATGCTGGAGACACTGGGGCAATGCTGTAGACACGGGCAGATTGCTGGACACACTGGGGGCAGATTGCTGGAGACACTGGGGCAGATTGCTGGAGACACTGGGGCAGATTGCTGGAGACACTGGGGCAGATTGCTGGAGACACTGGGGCAATGCTGGAGACACTGGGGCAGATTGCTGGACACACTGGGGGCAATGCTGGAGACACTGGGGCAGATTGCTGGAGACACTGGGGCAATGCTGGAGACACTGGGGCAATGCTCTAGACACGGGCAGATTGCTGGACACACTGGGGGCAATGCTGGAGACACTGGGGCAGATTGCTGGAGACACTGGGGCAGATTGCTGGAGACACTAGGGCAATGCTGGAGACACTGGGGCAATGCTGTAGACACGGGCAGATTGCTGGACACACTGGGGGCAATGCTGGAGACACTGGGGCAGATTGCTGGAGACACTGGGGCAATGCTGGAGACACTGGGGCAATGCTGGGGACACTGCGGCAGATTGCTGGACACACTGGGGCAATGCTCGAGGACACACTGGGGCAATGATCGAGGACACACTGGGGCAGATTGCTGGACACACTGGGGCAATGCTGGAGGACACACTGGGGCAGATTGCTGGAGACACTGGGGCAGATTGCTGGAGACACTGGGGCAATGCTAGAGACACTGGGGCAGATTGCTGGACATACTGGGGCAGATTGCTGGACACACTGGGGGTAATATGCTGGAGACAATGGGGCAGATTGCTGGACACACTGGGGGCAATGCTGGACAATTGGACATACTGGGGCAGATTGCAGGACACACTGGTGGTAATATGCTGGACACACTGGGGCAATATGCTGGACATACTGGGGCAGATTGTTGAACACACTGTCTGGGGGCAATATGCTGGAGTCAGACACTGGGGCAGATTGCTGGAGACACTGTCTGGGGCAATGCTGGACACACTGGGGCAGATTGCTGGTTACTGGGGCAATATGCTGGACATACTGGGGCAGATTGCTGGACACACTGGGGGTAATATGCTGGACACACTGGGGCAGATTGCTGGACACACTGGGGGCAGGACTGGAGGCATGGGCAGAATGTAGAGATGGGGCAGAATGAAAGACATGGGGCAGGATTGGATCATGGGGCAGGAGAATACGATGGAGACAGATGGGGCAGGATGGGGAGATCATATGGTGTAGAATGGATACTCATGGGTGCAGGATGGGAGAACATATGGCTGGAGCCAGGAATGAGACACACGGGGCCAGGGTGGGGAACATTATTACCATAGAGGCTAATTAAGGGATATTATTACTGCAGTGATGTATTTATTTTATTTTTTGAGTATACTGTTTTAAATGGGGGGGGCGGTCCTGTTACTGTGCAGAGTGATACTATGTCTATGTCGCCTTTTTTTCTACATGTGTAATGTAGAAGTTGTGAAAAATTAAGTAATGTGTTCTGCAAGCAGAGCTCGAGATAACTGTGTTATTTCCTGCAGAAACGAGTCCTGGCTGGAAGAAATGATGGCGGTCTGTGCTGGATGAAAGATGAAGGACTTCACCTAGAGACGTCATTGGTGAGTCAGTGTTACCTACACATTGACACTATACACTATACTATATACAGAGCTCCTGTGTATAATGTCACCAGTGATCTCTGTATTACCTCTACACAGACACTGCATACTAAGTATAGATCTCCTGTGAATACTGGCACTTATGGTGATAGCATTGTGTTTTTTTTTTTTATTATTACTGATCAGTATTGTAGTATTCAGTCACTATGTGGTGGTAATATATGGTCTGGAAATGGTGTTGTGGTATTTGTCCTTTGAATGTGCTATTTGGTCACCAAGTGGTGGTAATATGTGGTCTTGACATGGTGCAGTGGTATTTGTTCCTTGTATGTGATATTATTCGATCACTGTGTTTGTAATTTGTGGTCTGGTCATGGCACGGTGGTATTTGTTCCTTGTATGTGATATTATTGGTCAAAATATACCTAAATTATATTGCAGATTTTAACAAATATTTAATAGGTTACAGTAGAGTAGGGCCCGGCCATTTTTCTGGAATAATCTGGTTCGGGTATAATATGACCCCCCTGTCACATGACCCCCCCCCCCGTCACATGACCCCCCCCCGTCACATGACCCCCCCATCACATGACCCCCCGTCACATGACCGGGGGGGCCCACAGTGTCTGAACAGCCCGGGGCCCTGGCTACCCTTAATCCACCCCTGCATTCACTGCATAGGCAAACAGTATGGGAGTTCCACTTCCTAAATGTGACATGGCTGCAGTGCAGTTTAGCGCAACCTCCACCAGGGGGTGCTGGTGAGGGAACAGAGGTTACACACTCATAGCATAGCAACACTAAACAGGTGCCCAGGTATCACAGGTAACAAAAGAGTGGTCAGATGAGCAGAGTCAGAAACTGTCAGGAGCAGAAGCACCAGAGGTCACAGCATGCACGAAGACAGAGACAAGCCAGAAGTCAGAGCCAAACAGGAGTGCAATATACAAAATGTGAAACGTAAGACTAAGTCGGGGAAAAAGCCAGAAGTCAAAGCCGGTTGAGGAGCGAGGTATCATAGATGGAAAGCAAGAGGCGGGGTTCAGAGATCAGGCCGAGTCATACACTGTAAGGAAAACCACCAGACAAACACTAAGTTAGAGATAGGGAATGGGTCTCACAAAAAAAATGGGAAGTCAGAGGCAGAACGATCAGTAGGGTATACGGGTCAGTTGCTCTAGCCTGAAAGCATGAACTATCACTGACGCTGGCCAGAAGACTGCAAAGGACTGAAAAAGCCCAGCCAGATCCAAAACGAGGCAGAGGGTGTTAACCCCCGCATGACCAGTCCAGAGAGGGAATAACAGAAAACAAACTCCGGAATGGATCATGACACTAATAATGGGAACATTGTTTTCAGGAGGCCCTCCTGTACTTCTCTTCAAAGGGGTATTGAGGTGCCTCTAAATTTTGGGCAGGCCTTGCATTCACTGCATAGGCAAATAGTATGGGAGAACCACTTCCTAATAATGGGAACATTGTTTTCAGGATGCCCTCCTGTACATTTCGTCAAAGGGGTAGTGTTACGCGTCCAAATTTTTGGCAGCACTGCCACTCACTGCTTTTGCAATAATAGTATAGGAGACCCAATGTTTAATAATGGAATCAACAAAGCATAGCCAGCTGATGGCTCTCTAAGAATAGTGAGGGCTGACTGCTGGCCCTTTAAGAATAGTAAAGGACGCCTGATGGCTCTATAAAAATAGGCTTTGTGACTTTCAGAGTCCCTTCTTCATAAATGAAACAGGATGTGTCTGATGATGTGTCACACACTACATGGCCAGATAAGGTTGTAAAATGTTAAAATGACATTTCCCAGTGAATGCATTTTTCATGGTTGAAAGCAGTACTAAAGTTCAAAAATGCATCAAAAACGCTACGTGTGAACATAGCCCAAGGTGTGGAGGAGCATTTCTGCTTTTGGTTATTTATTTTGCCTTATATACAAGTCATTACACTGGAAAGGTTTCGCTTTTGTATGTTTTATTGTGAGTCTGTAAAAGTGGCGTAAGACTCTAACAACATTGTTCACAGCAGTGACCTGGGAGTCAGAAATGCTTCCAGGCCTCTTCCCCATGATGTTCCCATGTCATTTGAGCACTGTCCCATCAACATCTGCAATTTCAAGTCCCTGTGAAGAAAGCCAGGGGGGGCGCAGGAAAAATGCTTGAGTTTCCCATAGACTTACATTGGCCTCGTTGCTCAGGTGGAAGTTGCATCATAACTGGACAGGATGATTTCACAGAAGTGTGATTGACTTGGAGTGACATTGTGTTGTTTAAGTGTTCCCTTTATTTTATTGAGCAGTGTATATATTGTGACAAAGTCATTGCTAAAGTGATGGAGGGGAGATACGTTTCACAGGGGCTATTAGCTTCAGTGATTTGAAACTCAGAAGATTCCTCCAGCACACTATTTGCTGAGAGGGGTTAATTGGCCATTTTACAGGTGTGAGGTGATCCACCTTATCTACACCCCAGGGTGTGGTCTAGAGCTTAAATAGTCAGCCTCAGTGGTCAGTAGGCATTCAGTGGTCAGTAGGGCTGGAGAGAGGAACTCCAGCGCTTTGTGTCCTGAGAAGGAAAAACTGAACCAGTGAGTTGTTATTATCCAGAGCTGGGTGCAGAGACTGGATACCATTTCAATTTGTTTTTTTTGTTGTGTCTGAAGGGCTGTGTTTTTTTTTTCACTTCATGTTGGTTTATGCCACATGTATAATAAAGCAACAGAAGATTTAAAGAGAAAGTGTCTACCTCTGAGGGCAGAGTAGTGAGCCGATATACCACTATATATATACCGTATATACTCGAGTATAAGCCGACCCGAGTATAAGCCGACCCCCCTAATTTTGCCACAAAAAACTGGGAAAACTTATTGACTCGAGTATAAGCCTAGGGTGGAAAATGCAGCAGGTACCGGTGAATTTCAAAATTAAAAATAGATACTCCATACCGTTCATTATGGCCCCATAGATGCTCCACATAAAGCTGTGCCACATATAATGCTCTGCACCGTTCATTATGGCCCCATAGATGCTCCACATAAAGCTGTGCCATATATACAATGCTCTGCACCGTTGCCCCATAGATACTCCACATAAAGCTGTGCCATATATACAATGCTCTGCACCGTTGCCCCATAGCTGTGCCATATATATAATGCTCTGCACCGTTTCCCCATAGCTGTGCCATATATATAATGCTCTGCACCGTTGCCCCATAGCTGTGCCATATAGTGCTCTGCACCGTTGCCCCATAGCTGTGCCATATAGTGTTCTGCAACGTTGCCCCATAGCTGTGCCATATAGTGCTCTGCACCATTGCCCCATAGCTGTGCCATATAGTGCTCTGCACCGTTGCCCCATAGCTGTGCCATATAGTGCTCTGCACCATTGCCCCATAGCTGTGCCATATAGTGCTCTGCACCGTTGCCCCATAGCTGTGCCATATAGTGCTCTGCACCGTTGCCTCATAGCTGTGCCATATAGTGCTCTGCACCGTTGCCCCATAGATAGCTGTGCCATATAGTGCTCTGCACCGTTGCCTCATAGCTGTGCCATATAGTGCTCTGCACCGTTGCCCCATAGATAGCTGTGCCATATAGTGCTCTGCACCGTTGCCTCATAGCTGTGCCATATAGTGCTCTGTACCGTTGCCCCATAGCTGTGCCATATAGTGCTCTGCACCATTGCCCCATAGCTGTGCCATATAGTGCTCTGCACCGTCCATTATTGCCCCATAGCTGTTGCTGCTGCTGCAATAAAAAAAAAAAAAAACATACTCACCTGTCTTGCTTGCAGCTCCTCGGCGCCATCTTCCCGGCGTCTCTCTGCACTGACTGATCAGGCAGAGGGCGGCGCGCACACTATATGCGTCATCGCGCCCTCTGCCTGAACAGTCAGTGAGGAGAGATGCCGGGAAGATGGCGCGACGCCCGGCGTGTGGAACGAGGACAGGTGAATATGTCATACTTACCTGCTCCCGGCGTCCCGCTCCTTCCCCCTGCCTGTCTTCGGTGCCGCAGCCTCTTTCTCTATCAGCGGTCACCGGCACCGCTTCATTAGAGAAATGAATAGGCGGCTCCGCCCCTATGGGAGGTGGAGCCGCCTATTCATTTCTCTAATGAGCGGTCCCATGTGACCTCTCAGGGGAAGAGGCTGCGGCACCGAAGACAGTGTGACAGGCAGGGGGAGCGCCAGGATCGCCGGGACTAGGTAAGTATATGACAGTGCTCACCCGCCGACCCCACCACCGATCATGACTCGAGTATAAGCCGAGAGGGGCACTTTCAGCCCAAAAATTTGGGCTGAAAATCTCGGCTTATACTCGAGTATATACGGTATTTTTTTTTTTTCACACAGCGGGTAAAATAAGTATTATACACTTCACCAATTTTCTAAGTAAATATATTTCTAAAGGTGCTATTGACATGAAGTTCTCGCTAGATATTGGTGACAAGAAAATGACACAGGGAAAAAGTATTGAGCACGCTTACTGAAAGTGACTTAATACTTCATACAAAAGCTTATTGGTGATTACAGCTTCAAGACAACTCCTGGATGGACAAACTAGTTGCATGCATTGCTCGAGTGTGATTTTGGCCAATTCCTCCACACAAACACTCTTCAAATCCTGAAGGGTCCGTGGGCTCCTTTTATGAACTCTGAGCTTTAGTTCCTTCCATAAAAGTTCTATTGAATTCAGGTCAGGTGATTGGCTTGGCATTTCTAGCAGTTTTATTTTACTTCTCAATTGAGAGTTTCCTTGGCTGTATTTTTGGGATCATTGTCTTACCGAAATGTCCACTCTCGTTTCATCTTCATCATCCTGGTAGATGGCAGCAGAGTTATATCAAAAATGTCCAGGTACATTTGTCCGTTCATCCTTCCTTCAATTAACATATTTTTCGGACTACAAAATGCACCTGAACATAAGAGGCACCCAAATTTTAAGAAGGAAGATAGAGAAAAAAATGTGTCAAAGGGGGGTCCGTCTTACAGTCCAAATTCAGTATACTGGGGGGCGGATTGGCAGCGCTGGCAGAGCGGGTCACAGGGGTTGTTCGGTGGTTCGGCGTTGTTATAACTCCACACACACATCCATTGCTGAGATGCAGTGGCCTCCGGGAAATCCCATCCCAAGCTGCTGTGGCAGGTTCAGCAGCGCTCGGTGGTTCGGGGGTTCCACTGACATTTTGTGAAAGCCCAGAGCCCCTGCACTTCCATTGCTGTGATGCAGAGGCCTCCAGGAAAATGGCTGCCGGAGGCGCTGCATGCGCAGATTGAGATCTCGGGACAGAGATCTCAATCTGTGCATGCGCCGCCTCCAGCGGCCATTTTCCTGGAGGCCACTGCATCGCAATAATAGAAGTTCGGGGGCTCTGGGCCTTCGCAAAATGTTGGCGGAGCCCCCACACCACTGAGCAATGCCGAATACTGCTGGGATGGAAGTGAGATCATTGCCCTGCAGTGTCAGACCACCACAGAATCACCTGACTCCTGCTGCCGCCACACTACTGGTAAGTATATTCCGACTATAAGATGCAACCCCATTTTCCCCCAAAATTTTTTGAGAAAAAAAGTGCGTCTTATAGACCGAAAAATACTGTATATCAAGTTTGCCAGTGCTGTATGCTAAAAAAAACAGTCCCACACAGGATGTTTCCACCTCCAAACTTCGCTGTTGTTATGGTGTGTTTGGCATAATAGGCAATGCCTTTTGGCCTCCAAAAATGGTGTGCAATATGACACTCAAATAATTAAATTTTGGTCTCATCTGACCAGACCATATTCTTCCAATATTTCACAGGCTTGTCTAAATAACATAGTAACATAGTTATTAAGGTTGAAGGAAGATTTTAAGTCCATCTAGTTCAACCCATAGCCTAACCTAACATGCCCTAACATGTTGATCCAGAGGAAGGCAAAAAAAAACCCATGTGGCAAAGAGCAAGCTCCACACTGGGGAAAAAAATTCCTTCCCGACTCCACATACGGCAATCAGACTAGTTCCCTGGATCAACACCCTAACAATGAATCTAGTATATATACCCTGTAACATTATACTTTTCAAGAAAGGCATCCAGTCCCCTCTTAAATTTAGGTAATGAATCACTCATTACAACATCATACGGCAGAGAGATCCATAGCCTCACTGCTCTTACAGTAAAGAGCAAATGTTGTTGAGCAAACTTTAACCATGCTTGAACATGCTTTTAGTTCAGCAATGGAGTCTTGCATGATGAGTGTGCAAACAGACCTTGGAGGTTGAGTGCATTACTTATAATTTTCTTTGAAACAATTGTACCTGCTGATTCCAAGTCTTTTTGGTTGTCCTCGGCTTTTGGACAACTATTCTGATAATTCCTTTCATTCCTCTGTCTGAAATACAGAGGGGAACACCTTGCCTAGGCCGGTTTATGGCTAAATGATGTTCTTTTCACTTCCAGATTTTGGTCCTTACAAAGCTCTCTGGGTCTTTCAGTAGTTTAGAAATTCTGTAACCGGTGCCATCAGTATGTTTTGCACCAATAAGGTTTCAAAAGTCGTGAGACAGCTCACTGGTTTTACTCATCGTGAGATGTTTCTCATGTGGCATCTTGGTGATGAGACACCTTTTTGTAGGCCATCTGTTGAACATACCTGATATTATTTTTCACAAAGTGGCAGGAATGTTTTCTAATTACTGATAGATTTCAGCTGTTGTCATGACTTTCCATAGCTTTTTTCACCTCTCTTTCTTTATGCGTTCAATACTTTTTCCCTGTGTTATTTCTCATCATTATAGGCTAAAGATGTAGCACCCGGTAGTCCAGTATGTTGCCACGAGTCGGCTATAGTAACAAGGTCATATAATGTAAACGGAGGAATTTTCTTTCATTATACTGGCTACAAATGATCATGAGGCAACATCTTTTGAAGCCAATATCCCTGACCTGGAGGAGTCCCAGGACAACTTTGGGACTGCCCAGCTCAGAGACTTAAACCGCTAGAAGGTACTCTGCAAAATCTAAGTGTGTTAAATGGTGTTCCCCATCTCAATCTCAATCTCTGAATGCTCTGCCTCTGGTGACCAATTTCCTGAGACCCTCCACAGTAAAAAGAATGGGAAGTACGGGAACTCGCAACATTTTCTGAAAGCCTGGAGCCTTGCGCCACCAAACACTCTCTCCTCCGATCCCTGATCCCACAGTATTGCCCCACTCCTGCTGCCGCCAGCTTCCTGCAGCAGTAACCCTGCCTCCTGGGCCCCTGCTCCACCACAATGGCCCCCCCTGGTAACTTATCATGAAAGTACACTATAAGACGCAACACCATTTTAGTAAAATAATTATTTTCTTATTTTCCTCCCCCAAATTTGAGGTTCCTATGGTCCAGTTTGTCTTATAGTAATATAGCAAAATACAGAATACTGTAGCAAAAATCATGTCTCTTATAAACAGCCAACCAGAAGCTAGTGTTCACAGGGGTATTGATGATAGACAATAGAGTTTTTAGCAGATCCCAGGACGTCATGGAAACTCATTGGTGCCACGTGATTGCATCACGGAGGTGCATGGAGGGATGCACTCCCCTGCCGGCGCACTGTAAAATGAGATGGCAACAGCATTTTACAAGTTAATAGCCACTCTGCTCCACACTCTGCTGTTAGAGGCAGATGATGGCTAATTATCACAGCCATCATCTGCCTGCAAAGTCAGGGACCAGACATATGATGCAACTGGAAGCACTGTGGCTCAGTGGTTCAAATCTCACCAAGGACAATATCTGGAAAGAGTTTGTATGTTCTCCTTGTGTTTTTGTGAGTTCCCCCAGGTTCCCTGGTCTCCTCCCTCACTACAAAGACATACTCATAGGTAATTTAGATTGTGAGCCTCAACAGGGACAACGATAATAATATATAAGGAAAGCATAATAACTATATGTCATATGTTGGTAAGGGGTTAAATACCTATATTCTCCAGAAACAAATTAATATATTTTATCACATTTTGAAGAACCTTGCATTGTGCTGTTCTGTTATTCTACTTGGAAAGCTGTAACGGTTACCATTCAACTAGTGGAAGGGATGTGTCCTTGCATAGAGTTAGCTGACAACATTTAATGGACATTCATGACACGATATTACGGAAATTTGTGTACACCGATCACTGAGCACTTGCTACAGTGAAAAAAACAATGGAGGAAGCAGAGGAGGTTTTAATAGAAGATCTTAGTGAAATGGGAAAGTATTTTCAACAATGGAGGCTAAAGCCCAATCCATCAAAAACAGAAGTATGTTGCTTTCATTTACACAACGCAAGCGCTAAGACTGAACTTAAAGTATATTTTGAAGGTCAACTTGTCAAACACAATTTCAATCCTAAGTATTTAGGTGTAACCCTTGATAGAATCCTAACCTTCAAATCTCACTTGGATAAGACAGCACAGAAACTGAAAGCACGCAATTATATTATTCAGAAACTCTGCGGATCCTCTTGGGGATTCTTCAACATCTGTCTTGAGAACATCTACCCTTGCCTTGGTGTATTCTGCTGCAGAATATTGTGCTCCAGTATGGTGAATAGTAGTCACGTGAATGCAATCGACACTCAGCTGAACAACTGTATGCGCTTATTATCTGGTGTCATCAGACCTACACCCATCCACTGGTTACCTGTCTTGAGCCATATCGCACCTGCAAACCTGAGAAGACAAAAGCTCCTACTTAAAGAATACACCAAAGTAGTGAATAATGAAAATCTCCCAATACATCAAAATATCCAAGATGTTCAAATACAGCGACTGAAATCAACACATCCACCCTTTCGAACTGCAATTACTTTGTATGAACATGATTTTTATTTAGAAGAGAAAAGGCGAGAACTTTGGGTCAGTGCAGTAGACTGTGAGCTTCAAACGTTTCCTCACTTTCAAAATCCACCACAAGTAGTGTTGAGCGATACCGTCCGATACTTGAAAGTATCGGTATCGGAAAGTATCGGCCGATACCGGCAAAGTATCGGATCTAATCCGATACCGATACCCGATACCAATACAAGTCAATGGGACACCAAGTATCGGACGGTATCCTGTATGGTTCCCAGGGTCTGAAGGAGAGGAAACTCTCCTTCAGGCCCTGGGATCCATATCAATGTGTAAAAGAAAGAATTAAAATAAAAAATAGGGATATACTCACCTCTCCGACGCAGCCTGGACTTTACCGCCGTAACCGGGAGCCGTTGTACCTAAGAATGCGCGCTTGAAGGGCCTTAGATGACGTCACGGCGCTCTGATTGGTCCGTAGCGGTCGCGTGACTGCTACGCGACCAATCACAAAGCAGTGACGTCACCTAAGGTCTTTCAAGCGTTTGAAAGACCTTAGGTGACGTCACTGCTTTGTGATTGGACGCGTAGCGGTCAGGCGACCGCTACGGACCAATCAGAGCGCCGTGACGTCATCTAAGGCAATTCAAGTGCGCATTTTTAGGTACAACGGCTCCCGGTTATGGCGGTAAAGTCCAGGCTGCGTCGGAGAGGTGAGTATATCCCTATTTTTTATTTTAATTCTTTCTTTTACACATTGATATTAATCCTGATACCGATTCCCGATACCACAAAAGTATTGGATCTCGGTATCGGAATTCCGATACCCGCAAGTATCGGCCGATACCCGATACTTGCGGTATCGGAATGCTCAACACTAACCACAAGGCTTCAACCTACCAAGGAAAACCTGGGTTACTCTGAATCGTATCAGAACAAACTTTGGTGTCTGCGCAGATCTTATGCATAAGTGGGGAAAATCTGACTCTCCTGCCTGTGACTGTGGAGCTGACCATCAAACAATTCAGCACATTGTTGAGGAATGTCCCCTCAGATCTTACACTGGTGACCAGAATGATTTCTGTACTGGAAATGACAATGTTGTTATATGCATAGAAAATCTTAAAATTCGACTCTGTTCTCTGTTCCTTTGTTCCTTTTCAATCACTGTTTATTGTTCGTTATTCATTCTTATATGATGTTAAAACATATGTTCATACGATTAAATAAAAATTTAATGGACAGTGTCAGAGGTAAAACTCCAACTAGTTATCAATTTATTTATGCATTTTTAGAAGGAATAACAGAGTAATGGGACCATGCAGTTATCTAAGAAAAAATTCTCCAGAATTGTTACATTATGGGGAATACAAGTCAGGAGTTAGGTGATCTGGCAAGTCCCCTAAAAGGCTCAGTTAATATTTACATTATTTTTCAGTTACGTTTCCCTTCTCCATTATGCAAACTGTAAAACTTAGGTCAATATTTGCAAATTTGTAGTTATCACTGACAAAATAAAAATAAAAAACACAATTTAACAAACTATTAAAACATTAATTATTTTCATGCATGCACAAAACATTGGTTTATGAAGAAAATCAACATCAAAACTACTTTTATATTATATTTTCCTTTTTCTTATTCACTCCTTTGTGGGGATAGTATTAACCCTTGTAAAATGTAAACACCCAAACATCTTGTTCATTTCCTTTAATTGCCTCTTCAAATTAATATTTTGCTGATGCAGTAAATCTTGAATGTTAGTTTTACTTACTGTCAATAAAAATCTTTTGTCTTTACTCACATACGGTATGTTGAGTGGTTCCATGGTGTTTGCCACATACTGGGCATACATGTAATTAATTTTGCTTACATCATATTCTCTGTAAAAAAAAAAAACAATAATTGATATTAGTAAATTAAACACTTATATAGAGAATAAAAGATATAGAAAATAAAAGATTAAACTCCCAAAACTTTGATACAGTCAAATCTAATTCTTTATTTTAAAGCAAGATCCATCACCATATTTTAAAATCCAAACTGTATACATTATTAAACTGATCTCACAGATCTGATGAGGCTGGTATACTTAGAAAAGTCTATGTCAGAATGCCTCTATAATTCCGATATTAAGAGGAGAATTTCATGAGTCTAGTGTGGAATGAAATAGCTCATGAGTGTATTCAACCTCTGCCCACCCTGCCTGACTGAAAGCTGCAGCTTGTACTGAGCAGTGTTAAAGCTCAGCAGCAGAGAAGATGACTCAGAGGAGCTGTCAATCATCTTAGCTGTCAATTTACAGCCATTCTAACATGAATTTTCAAAGTACATGCAGCATCCTTTATCAAGTTTAAGAGATTTACGACGCTGCTTGAACCTTTACAAACCCTTCAGAATTTTCCATATTTTGGCATAAGTATGACTTAATACTAGGTTAGATTTTCATACAATTTCTAAACTTAGACAGAGAACCAAATAAAAAATAATGAGTCAAAAATAATAAACTTGATCATTTTTCTCATTCAAAAAATGGCAAACATGTTTGCGAGTGGCACAAGTAAGTGGAGCTTTAGGGCTAGCAGAAAATTTTGGCCAACACTACTGGTTCATCACCCATCTAGACCCATGCTACAAAACGAGAACTTTCCATCGCTCCTTCTCAAGGTGGAGAGGTCTAAAAAGATGATATAGTACCAAAAGGCCCTAGTTGAAGAATTATTAGAAAAATTCTCATCTGACAACACTGGTGGCAGAGGTCAAAGTTCCTTGAATAACCAAGGAGTAGAGATAAAGGAGACACACACCAGATGCAGCAGAGGCAAGGGCACAGTATCAAAAGTCTTGGACAGTTTTCTCAGATCCTCCCAGCACCCAAGCCCTGATGCGCAGGGTACTCTGACAAAGAGTGAAAAGTTTTGGAAGGTGTTGAAAGAGTACTTTGCCGACCATACCATTATCCTCCGTGATTCCTCTGTGCATTACAACTATTGGGTATCCAAGCTAGACACATGGCATGAACTGTCCCTCTACATTTTGGAGGTCCTGGCCTGCCCTGTTTCCAGCTTTTTGTCAGAGCGGGTTTTTAGTGCCACCGGGGTATTATAACCAATAGGCGCATCTGTAACATGGCAGCATGGGGTGGTAGTCGTGGGCAAGTCCCTTAAGCAACAGTCAATGGGCACCCCAGCACCTTGCACATGAGAAGACAAGTGAAGTCCTGCGGTACAGTTACCTTCCTCACACATTCACTTCGGTTGCAAGGGACCAGATCTCAGGAAACACCACAAGCCACAGTTCGGTTCCAATGGTTAAACTTTACTGAACAGTCACACTTATGACACGGTACAAACAGGGCAATGTTTCCTATCCTTTCCCTGCAGCCTCAGTATGCTGCATGCCACCAGCTCCTATCCTGGTCCTGACCCCCATATTGGGGACGATCCAATCCCACAGAGCCAGTGTCCGTCCACACTGCCCGTCAAGCTAGGGTAGCTTTTGTCCCCGCTTCTTCAGGAGCCACGACAGGTGAAACGCGCGTTGAGGCCACCCTCCCTGCTCACAGCACGCCGGTATTCATAATCAACATGTCCCAAGGTAACTTTACACAACTATAGTGATATATATGTACAATCTTGTTGCCCGGACTACACTATGTGCTTCTTGTCTTTCACTTTAAAAGGGTTTAACCCTTAGGGACTATCCAATTCAGGACTTGTTACATTCAGGTTTGTTAACCCTAGTAAGATCATTTAGCACATGCTGGTACGCTGTTAGCGTAAGGGTGCTCGGATTTCTCATGTTATCTTCAGCATTGCTTTTGCCATCTATGCATGCTGCTTTTTTAGCTGTTGCTTTTCCCTTTCACCTCCTTGTCCATATATTGAGTTTATTTATATTATGGTAATGTATATTTAATATCTTAATAAACGTATTTTTGCATATTCATTACTTTCTTTGATACCTCTATCTTCTGGCATGGACCTTTGGTTAATGACCATTTTATTACAAATTATGATTTCCTGGATCTAGTGTTATCAGCCACAATTCCATAGATCTGGAGTGTTTGGTTTTTTAGGTTTATATGGTTTGGCCTAGAGGTATGCCCCTTGTTGGCCGAGAGGGCGTTATTGTTTAGGTAATATATGAACCAGTGCCTTTTTGTGGGCTGTCAAGTGGTTATCATGGTCGGAGATGACCATGTTTTAGGAAAGAGGAGTGTAAGGAGGTGGCAGGGACCCTCAATTGCCTTCCCTCTCCTGAACAGCAAGCACAAGTGTTACTTGTGGCTGCCTAACGTTTTACTAATGTAATGTGCGGTTTAATAATGTTATGTTCTCTTAATGTCTTATTACCAAAATGTAAATGTATTTGTACCTATTGTATGTGCTTTAGCTCAGGGACAGAATGGGGTACATAAGGGTTAAACCGTTGGGAGGAGTTAAAAAGGGGACGGTGCAAAGCCTCAGGGACTTAGGGAAGGCATTTCCTGCTCTTGAGTAGAGCCCGACCATGCTTGCCCAGGGCGAGACCTATACCATAGTGCGGGCAGAGGATTCACTGGTCGGGGAGAATAAAAGCTGCCCTAGCTTGACAGGCAGGGTGGACGGACACTGGCTCATCAGGATCGTCCCCAGGAGTACTACGGGGTTCGGGACCAGGCTAGGAACTGGTGCCATGCAACACACAGAGGCTTCAGGTAAGTACAGGAAATATTGTCTTATTTTGTTCAGTAAGGTTTTACCGTTGGAGCAGAACTGTGAATTGTGGTGTTTCCTGAGACCTCGTCTCCTGCAACCAGAGTGACTGTGTGCTGAAGGTAACCGACTGTACCACAGGACTGGGACTCCACCTGTCTTTTCATGTGCAAGGTGCCGGGGTGCTCAGTAGACTCGCCCCTGACTAACTCCCCGTGCTGACTTGTTATATTCACATAGGGAGTTCTCACACTGCATACAGGATTTCACAGCCAGGACAGGAGACTTTGTATAGTTAGTGCAGAAGATCCTGGTCTCCTCCATAACAGTAGATGTGAAACACTCCATTATATTCCCCAGCAGGGTTGATGAAATAACAGTCCTTGATGCGGCTACGTTAAACTAATAGCTTTTTTCAGAGTTAATTCAAATAGATTCTATCTAATATATAAAGCTGAATGTGTGTATGTATGTGTGTGTGTATGTATGTCCGGGATTGGCATCTGAACCGTCGCAGCTACAGCCACAAAATTTTGCAGTCACACGTCTGGACCCCGAGAGCGTCATAGGCTATGTTGTGAGGTGAAATTTTAACCCCGCGCGTTCCAATTCACCAAACAATTTTGCCCCTACCTACATAATGGGGAAAAAATGAAAGGAAAAGTGTTGGAGGCAAATTAACAGCTGCCAGATGTGAACAAGGGACTTAAAGAATGAGAGCGATGGCGCCAAAGAGTATATACTGTACAGTTACTAAGGTGGGGCCCCAACATGGGATAATCACCACACCACCACGGGGATATGAACACACACACAAAATGCGCCACACACTACCACGTGCTCGAACACATATATCCACCCTCAGCGCACATTTCACCACACATACACCAACCTCGCCACATAAAAGTTGAAACACAAAAGTCGCCGCTCAAAACTCGCCACACGCAAAACTCTCCACATGCAAAACTCGCCACACGTGCAAAACTCACCTCATGGAAAACTCGCCACACGCAAAACTTGCACACGCGGAAAAATTGCCACATGCACAAAAGTTGCAACACATGCAAAAGTTGCCTCACACAAAACTTGCACATACTCAAAAGGCACCACACATAAAACTCGCCACGCGCAAAACTCGCCATGCGCAAAACTTGCTGCACACAACTTGCTACACTAACCTGTCACATGCAACTCGACACACAAAAAGTTGCTACACGCATGTCGCCACACAAAACTCATCTCACAAAAGTCGCTACATGCATGTCGCCACACGCAACTCAACACACACAAAATGACACACGAAACTCGCCCTAAAACACACACAAGTCTGGTATTATCCTTCAAAAATAAAAATCTGATTAATAAGCTGAAAAACTACAAGAGCAACAAATGTACCATATAGGAATCCGGCAGCTGTCAGTCACATGATCAGTCTATTATGTGTATGTGTGAGCTAATATATACTGCCAAGGGGTGGGCTTACTGTTGGCTGGGGATTTATCAGGCTGCCAATTTAGCTTACAAATACTGAGGTAAAAATACTGACCAAATAACGTGTGAATGAGGTCTAACACAGGAGGAGATGACATACAGATATATACTATATACAGGAGGAGATGACACACAGGTATATACTATTTACAGGGGAGATGACACACAGATATATACTATATACAGGAGAGATGACACACAGGTATATACTATATGCAGGAGGAGATGACACACAGATATATACTATATACAGGAGAGATGACACACAGGTATATACTATATAGAGGAGGAGATGACATACAGGTACATACTACATACAGCAGGACATGACATACAGGTATATACTATATACAGAAGGAGATGACACACAGGTATATACTATATACAGGAGCAGATTACCTACAGGTATAAAGTATATGCAGGAGGAGATGACATACAGGTATATGCTATGTATAGGAGGAGATGACATACAGGTATATACTATATACAGGAGGAGATGACACACAGATATATACTATATATAGGTGAGATGACACACAGGTATATACTATATACAGGAGGAGATTACATACAGGTATATACTATATATAGGAGGAGATGACATACAGGTATATACTATATACAGGGGAGATGACACAGCAGGTATATACTATATACAGGGGAGATGACATACAGGTATATACTATATACAGGAGATGACATACAGGTGTATACTATATATAAGGGAGATGACAAACATGTATATACTGAGGTGAAAATGAGAGGTGTGAGGTGAAAATGAAAAGGTGTGAGTGCAAAATGAGAGGAGTGAGGGAAAATAGTGGAGTGATCGGAAAATGACAGATGTGAGGTCGAAATGACAAGTGTTAGGGGGGAATGAGAGGAGTGAGGGGGAAAATAAGAGGAGTGAGGGGTAAAATGAGAGGTGTGAGGGAGAAAATGAGAGATGTGAGGGGGAAAATGAAAGATGTGATGGGGAAAATGAGAGGCGTGATGGGAAAGTAAGAGAAGTGAGGTGCTATAACTAACCACAGATATTTACTATGCCCAGGCAACGCCGGGCTCTTCAGCTAGCTTAGATTTACAATCTCCATGCTTTTCTCATGGTCAACTTTGTGTGGCCTGTTCAAGAGTTGGAACAGCCAAAAATCTGTTTGTCTTTGCACCTGAAGGAAAAACTAAGAATGTCGTTTATCAAAGGGCTCTCGAATAAGTAGTAGAAGATTACTTCACATTACTTGGCCAATTTAGTTAAATCTGTGTGGAATATCTCTGGTGTTGAAATATATGTTGTAAAATGCTTCTATTAGCTTAGTTTTTGCCTTTTAATAATTACATTTCTATCTATTTGTTTTGTGGTTTTTTTGTGCAGAATAAATTTTTGTTAACACATTCTATTTTGCTAACAGCAGTTATTACCCCGGGCGAAGTCGGGTAGTACAGCTAGTTCTTTAATAATACTGCTTTTATCTGCAATTCGTGTAGGGTTAGCTGTCACAATAGGGGGTAACGTATTACAGGCATGTACAAGTAGTCAGGGATTATTGCCTTATAGTCCTTGCTGCTGCAACCTAACCAAAAAAAAATCAAGGTAACTTCTATTCTATTCCCTATTAATACCGCTGTTAGTTGTGTTTAGTGTAGGGATAGGTGCTAGGTATCATCTGCTGGAAATGAGTGTTCATTCTGGTCACCTATATGTCTTCCACAGTCCATAACGTGACTGCTTTTCTCCAACTCATTGACATAATCGTGTTTTTTATGGTGATCTGTACTCAGAAATTCATCAAAGTTTCTCTATAGCATGTGTATGTAAGAGATAGTGGTGGGAGACTTTATGCTACTGTAGCTTGAATTACCACTTCTGAACCCTGCAGTGCTTTGTTTCCATTCAATTCTGGGTGGTTGTTGAAGTATGTTTGGGGTCATTGTCCTGGTGGAAGACCCATGACCTAAGATGAAAACCCAGCTTTCTGACAATGGGCACTACATTTCGACACAAAATCCTTTGGGGATCTTTACATTTCATGATGCCTTTCACACTATCAAATCACCCAGTGCCAGAGGCAGCAGAATAACCCCAAAATATCTTTGAATCTCCATATTTGACTGTAATGACTGTGTTATTTTATTTTATCTATCATCTATCTTGGTCTCAGCTGTCCACATGATGCCTGCTGGCCCTCTAGCAACAGTAAAGGCCGACTGCTGGCCCTTCATCAATAGTGAGGGTTGTCTGATGGCCCTAAAAAAAAAAAAAAAAAAAAAAAGTTGTGACTTTCAGATTCCCTCCTACATAAATTAAACAGGATGTGTCTGATTATGTCTCACACAATACAATCCCAGATAAGGTAGTAAGATGTTAAAATTACAATTCCTGGTGAATGTTATTTTTCACCATTGAAAGCAATGCAAAAGTGCAAAAACACTATGTGTGAACATAGCACAAGATGTGGAGCAGCATTTTTTTCTCTTATTTATTTTGCCTTATATTATTATTATTATTATTATTATTATTATTTATTTATATACAAGTCATTATTATCCTAGAAAGAATGTTTCCTAACATTTTTTCCAGCTAGGCTGCGTGCACACGTAGCAGTTTTTTAGGTTTTTTTCACGGTTTTACGCTATAAAACCGCAAAAAAAACACATACATTAAGCATCCTACTTAATAGAATGCAATCCGCATTTTTTGTGCACATGCTGCGCTGTTTTCCTGAGCGGAATCGCATTCCGGAAAAAAATGCAGCATGTTCATTAAATTTGCGGAATCGCGGGGATTCCGCACACCTAGGCATGCATTGATCTGCTTACTTCGCGCATGGGGCTATGCCCACCATGCGGGAAGTAAGCAGATCATGTGCGGTTGGTACCCAGGGTGGAGGAGAGGAGACTTTCCTCCACGGACTGGGCACCATATAATTGCAGCGCCCCAGAGTCCTGGTCGTTGCAGTAATGTCGCTCGTCCACCAGGGGGAGTGATGTTACGTCTGATGGTACTAAAGGAGTTCACCTTGCCAGGTATCACAGTCACACACTACACTTTACACTCCAGTCTACCAGGGGGAGCAAAGCTTCTATCTACTAGGGCACTCCTCACACATGGGTAAAACTGGTGGGTTGGATAGGAAGTTAGAAGAGAAGCAGACTGGGCTTCGACCAGATAACACCGAGGGAGAAGCAGCCTGGGTTTGACCCAGAGAGGTCCTGTCAGGAGTGGGATCATGACAGAGGCCTGGCAAGAGATAGAACGTTACGGAGCTGCGCCTGCACATCATTGCGGCAGCATCCTAAGAAAGGACACGAAGCAAAGTATATTGTGGAGAGTGAGAACCGAAGTCACAGCACAAGGAGATAATCCTGGGAGGAGTCCTGCCCCGAGATCGGCGGACTCCTTCCGAGGCGCATAGCCGGTGGCCGGAACACCGAGGGAGTGCTGACTCTACGCATTACTCCAAACAACAGCAGGACCGTCAATTCCAAGTTGGCTGCCCAACCTAAATACCTAAGAAGACACGGAGGCAATTGTGGGAGAGGGGTGTCTCTAGGGTCCCTATAAATTAACTCCAGGCCTACCCCATCATACGGGTTGTCCTATCCATATCATCTGGGGGACAGAGAGAGAGAGAGAACATCAGAAGTATCTACAAAGGTTGTGAGGACTTTCCCGTGGTGCTCAGCAGGGAGGTACTACAACACACAGGCGCTAGTAGGAAGGCTACTGATTTCCTCCTGGCTAAGGGAACTCTGGATGTGCCTTCGGACCGGTCGGACTCAGCCAGCCCTGTGAGCGGTACTCTGGACTGCGGATGCTGAAGTCTTCAGTAAAAGGTAAAGAGACTGCAACCTTTTTGCCCTCGTTGTTCATCGCGCCTTACAACAACCACTGTCATCATCCACACACTTTGGGAAGCCCTGGGGACATACTTCACCTGTGGGAAGGTATACCATCTGGCTGTCGTTCCATCACCCCAGCGGACCCCCAGTAGCGTCGGTCACCCTGACCGAATACCACAGGTGGCGTCACGAACACCGTACAATCTTACACCCTTAATTGGGCGCCCCTCAGCAGGGCCACGGACCAGGTCGGGCCACCGTGACATCCCCAGAACCGAGACCGAGGGACCCGGTGCTGAGTACCCTATTGCCCTGCTCCTGGGGGCGATCCAACTTTGGCGTCACGAACATGATCTACTTAAGCCCGAGAATTGGGTCATGTGTGCCTTAGAACTGTGCCAAAATCGTGCTTGAACTGTGATTTATTGCAAAGACTGTGTATTGCCATTTACCACCAAAACTCCACCAAAACTCCCACCAAAACCGCCGCCATTGCAGCACCACGAGGAGCGCAGGAGAAGAAGAAGGGCGTGAAGCTGTGGGCGTGAAAAATAATGGCCGCCCAGTCTAAATATTTCTGTATCCTGAGGACGTGTCATTCAGCAGCCGAGGTCCGCCTCCTAATTCTCTATGGCGGGCGGAGACCCAAGAAACGAAACCATGACTCAGATGGAATGGAGCTGGAGACCAGAGGGGATCTCCAAAAAAGAATGGCCCCACACAGACTCCCGTCACCGGAGGACTACTCCAACATGCCACCGCTGGAGAGCCTGGACCCCTGGGAGCTTCCTATGGGGAGTCCGCTGCCTGCGCCATCACCAACCCTGGCACCTGCCTTAGGGGACTGGAGTGGCAATGAAGGAGTCACCTCAAGTGCAGGTATCCGATGCCGCGACTCCCAGGGAGATCGCCTTCCCTACGCACCTGGTCCGCTCGCCACTATGACTACTGGAGCCCCGGGGTTCCCACCACCTGACCCCAGACCACCGGGGGTTCATGATCTTGGGCCCTTCCCATGGGGAGAGTATCGGAGGCACCTGATTGCTGAGTACACGAGAGAAGTGGAGCGGGAGGCTCGCGGCGAGTTGTTGGATGGCTCTTTGCCGAAGTGGGGTGTTGTGATCGTTTACCAACCCCAGAGAGGGAAGGGCTTTGTCCAGGAGAACGGGTCGTCAGTGAGGGTCCACTTCACCCGGGAGGAGGTAGAGTCCTGCTTGTGTGGAAATGGTGAAGGCCCCGCCCTGAAGCCTGGAGACACGGTAACCTACCGCCGGTACCAAAAGGGGAACAGCTGGTGGGCCCGGGATATACAGAGATGCACAGCCCTATTGGCGGTCTCCAGGACCCTGGAGGAAGAACTTGCCACTGACGCAGCCATGGCAACCCCTACCGTCCCTGGCATCATCCACTGGACCACACAGACTTTCATTGCAGCGCACGACCTGACTGTGCAGGGGGAACAAACACATGGAGTGCACCTGGCGCCAGGAGTGGACTTATATTTGAGCTTTCCCAAGCCGCAGAGGGCTACCTGTCAGGTAAAGCCCTGGTGGAGACCACCGCCAGAATAAACCTCGGAGAACCGAAAACTGTAAATAGTTAACTGTTTGCTTTCCTGTTTTGCTGCTTTAAACCCATCTAGGGTTTATTCTTAAAGGGATCCCTTCATTTACCCGGGATCCCTATTGTTTCAAGTTTTGCTATTTTTCTTCAAAAGAACATTGGAATCATGAACTGCGCATGATTACAAACTGCTTATACATAGTTTGCACCTTCTTAAAGGTGCTCTCTACTGGTTTTACAAAGAAGAGCTTTTTGAAGAGACTGTTCCTGATTACAGCGTGAAAGTTCTTGCTTTAAACTGACTTGCAAACTGATTGTTTGCACTACCTCAGAAAAGACTTGGTTTCCTCTTAAAGGGAATGTTAGTTGTTGCACTTTGCCTAAAAGTGATAATGTTGCCTTAAATAGTTAGATAGTAATAATGTTCTTACATAGTGATAGTATATAGTTAGAAGTAGAAATGTTAAGGGTATGTTCACACGATCCTGATTTCAATCCTTTTTTTTCAGGACAAAAACCGCAGCTCTTGGCAGAAAACGCAGGTGCGTTTTTGGTGCGTTTTTGATGCGGTTTTTAGTGCGGTTTTTAGTGCGGTTTTTTATGCAGTTTTCTCTGCAGATTGTCTGTGTTTGACACAAATAAAGCTTTAACTGCAGTGGGGGGAAAAAAAAAGAAATGATGTCATTTCCTTGTCCAACCCTTTTCTTCTTCCATCCTCCATTTTGGGACTAAACACCAAAATGAGTGGACGTGTTTTGAATGACAGCGCTCCGCAGAGTGCTGAGCGTAGGCCAGATCACAGCCCGCGGATCCAGCTCTATCCAGCTATTTAAGTCTACGTTCACATTTGCGGTCTGCGCCGCAGCGTCGGGCGCCGCATGCATCATGCGCCCCTATATTTAACATGGGGGCGCATGGACATGCGTCGCACTTGCGTTTTGCGCCGCATGCGTCACTGCAGCGCACGCATCCGGGCGCAGAGGACGCAGCAAGTTGCATTTTTGCTGCGTCCAAAATCAATCAAAAAAAGGACGCATGCGGCGCACAACGCAAATGTGAACATAGCCTAAGTGCCACGTATTTAAGTGCCACGTATCACGTATTTCAGTGCCACGTATTTCAGTGCCACATATTTAAGTGCCACGTATTTAAGTGCCACGTATTTAAGTGCCACGTATTTAAGTGCCACGTATCACGTATTTCAGTGCCACGTATTTCAGTGCCACATATTTCAGTGCCACGTATTTCAGTGCCACGTGCCACGTATCAAAGTGCCACGTATCACGTATTTCAGTGCCACGTGCCACGTATTTCAGCGCCACGTGCCACGTGCCACGTATTTAAGTGCCACGTGCCACGTATCAAAGTGCCACGTGCCACGTATCAAAGTGCCACGTATCATGTATTTCAGTGCCACGTATTTCAGTGCCACATATTTCAGTGCCACGTATTTCAGTGCCACGTATTTCAGTGCCACGTATTTCAGTGCCACGTGCCACGTATCAAAGTGCCACGTATCACGTATTTCAGTGCCACGTGCCACGTATTTCAGTGCCACGTATTTAAGTGCCACGTGCCACGTATTTAAGTGCCACGTATCAAAGTGCCACGTATCATGTAGTTCAGTGCCACGTATTTCAGTGCCACGTATCACATATTTCAGTGCCACATATTTAAGTGCCACGTGCCACGTATTTAAGTGCCACGTATCAAAGTGCCACGTATCACGTATTTCAGTGCCACGTATTTAAGTGACACGTATCACGTATAAGTGCCACGTGTCACGTATTTAATTGCCACGTATTTAAGTGCCACGTATCCCACGAAGATTTTCCATGGAGAACAGACACATCCAGAGATATGTCTGCTCTCCACGGCTGCAGCAACAGACTGACAGGAGCCATAGTTCCTGTCGGTGTGTCACTGCGCATGCGCGAGCGAGTTTACCAGCGGTCATTGACCCCGGCACTCTCGCTTAACGGCAGTGCTGCGTGGGAAAGTTCAACGCAGCTGTACTGCTGTTAACCGAGACGCCGGAGTCATTGAACTCCGGGACAGTACGCGATACACTGCTAGGAGCTTCGCTCCTGGCAGTGTATCGCCGGAGAGCAGCCGATCGGCGTGGGACACTCATTTTATGGATTCTGCGGACAGGGAGTATGAATTTGATTTTTTATTTTGTGATTTTTTCCTGGAGGATCGAGGGCTTCGCCTACAAGTGTGCTGTTGGTGAGTATATACTCTGTGTTATGTGTTGTATGTACTGTACTGTGTGTCATGTATGTGTATTGTGTGTAGGTGTTTTGTGTAACTTTACAATTGTGCTAAGTCGCCGGACACAGGGACAACTCTCCCATCCTAATACCGGATGGGAGTAGTAGTCCCATACGGCGACTTAGCACAATGGTGGCACTAGCGTCGCATGGGGACACGCACACACACACGCACACACACGCACACACACACACACACATACCAAATCAATCACGATCCCCATGCGACGGTATGCCTCCATGTCTCTCCGCCCAAGCACTTCCGCCCACGCACTTCCGGCCGCTTCCCCGCACTTCCGGCTGCAGCGGTTCTGCACCACAAACCGCAATAAAACCCGCAGATATATTTTTGATCTGCGGGTTTTACTGCGGGTTTGACCTCACAATGGAGGTCTATGGGTGCAGAACCGCTGCTGTTTCGGGCAAAGAAGTGACATGCTCCTTCTTTTTTCCCGCAGCTATTCAGCGCGGCTTTTTTTTTAAATTCAGGATCATGTGCACAGCGGTTCCTGTTTTCCATAGGGTACAATGTACTGTACCCTGCATGGAAAACAGCTGCGGAACCGCAGCGGCAAAACCGCTGCGGTTCTGCAGTAAAAAACGCACTGTGTGAACATGGCCTAATGATGTTCTTTGAATAAAATTGAAGTTAAAGTGATTATTAGAATTGATGAGAGAAAGCTAAAGAAGAATGCAGTAGGCCCGTAGGGGTAGACAGAAAGTCCTGCATACGTGAAAGTGAAAGAGAAATTAAGAGAATGTTGATTTGCACTTTTGAAGTTTTATAGTATACCTTTAGTGGGTACACACCCTTAAAGGAGAGATTCTGTTTTGTATTTAGTAGGTAGCATACCCGTATGGGTAATAACGGTTATTCATAGTTAATTAATAGGTGTTATTTAAAATCATAAGCACAATGTATATATGTTCTTGTTTGTAATGTTCAAGTGTCCTCACCTCCCATAAAGGGAAGCATTGTTATATTTACTTGTTAACAGCATTCCAAAAATTTTGTATGTCTTTTGCTAACATGTATTGTTGTTCTTCTTTTCCCAGTCCGGGAGTACTGGATTTAACGGGGGCGAGTGCAGCGCCCCAGAGTCCTGGTCGTTGCAGTAATGTCGTTCTTCCACCAGGGGGAGTGATGTTACGTCTGATGGTACTAAAGGAGTTCACCTTGCCAGGTATCACAGTCACACACTACACTTTACACTCCAGTCCACCAGGGGGAGCAAAGCTTCTATCTACTAGGGCACTCCTCACACACGGGTAAAACTGGTGGGTTGGATAGGAAGTTAGAAGAGAAGCAGACTGGGCTTCGACCAGATAACACCGAGGGAGAAGCATCCTGGGTTTGACCCAGAGAGGTCCTGTCAGGGGTGGGATCCTGACAGAGGCCTGGCAAGAGATAGAACGTTACGGAGCTGCACCTTCACATCATTGCGGCAGCATCCTAAGAAAGGACATGAAGCAAAGTATATTGTGGAGAGTGAGAACCGAAGTCACAGCACAAGGAGATAATACCGGGAGGAGTCCTGCCCCGAGATCGGCGGCCTCCTTCCGAGGCGCGTAGCCGGTGGCCGGAACACAGAGGGAGTACTGACTCTACGCATTACTCCAAACAATGGCAGGACAGTCAATTCCAAGTTGGCTGCTCAACCTAAATACCTAAGAAGACACGGAGGCAATTGTGGGAGAGGGGCATCTCTAGGGTCCCTATAAATTAACTCCAGGCCTACCCCGTCATACTGGTGGTCCTATCCATATCATCTGGGGGACAGAGAGAGAGAGAACATCAGAAGTATCTACAAAGGTTGTGAGGGGTTTCCCGTGGGGCTCAGCAGGGAGGTACTACAACACACAGGCGCTAGTATGAAGGCTACTGATTTCCTCCTGGCTAAGGGAACTCTGGATGTGCCTTCGGACCGGCCGGACTCAGCCAGCCCTGTGAGCAGTACTCTGGACTGCAGACACTGAAGTCTTCAGTAAAAGGTAAAGAGACTGCCACCTTTGTGTCCTCGTTAATCATCGCGCCTTACAACGACCACTATCATCATCCACACACTTTGGGAAGCCCTGGGGACATACTTCACCTGTGGGAAGGTATACCATCTGGCTGCCATTCCATCACCCCAGAGGACCCCCAGCAGCGTCGGTCATCCTGACCGAATACCACAGGTGGCGTCACGAACACCGTACAAACTAACACCTTTAATTGGGCGCCCCTCAGCAGGGCCACGGACCGGGTTGGGCCACCGTGACATCCCCAGAACCGAGACCGAGGGACCCGGTGCTGAGTACCCCATTGCCCTGCACCTGGGGGCGATCCATAATTGTTAAAAAAATAATTAAAATATAAAATATTGATATACTCACCCTCTGATGGCCCCGGAGTCTTCCCGCCTCTCAGCGGTGCACGCTACCGCTTCCGTTCCCAGGGATGCTGTGTGTGAACGACCTGCGATGATGTCGCGGTCACATGACGGTGATGACATCGCGGTCACGTGACCCTGACGTCATCGCAGGTCCTGCACAAAAAGCATTTATAGGAATGGAAGCCGCTGAGGAGATCGGGGGCCATCAGAAGGTGAGTATAACCATTTTTTTAAATTTTTTTTATTATTTTTAACATTATATCTTTTACTATTGATGCTGCATAGGCAGGATCAATAGTAAAAAGTTGGTCACACTTGTCAAACACTATGTTTGACAAGTGTGACCAACCTGTCAATCAGTTTTCCAAGCGATGCTACAGATCGCTTGGAAAACGCTAGCATTCTGCAAGCTAATTACGCTTGCAAAACGCTAGTGTTTAGCGGGAATATGCATGCCAATTCCGCATGCGATATACCCGCGGCAGGAGTTGCAGAATTGCCGTGGAAATTTCCGCGGCAATTCTGCGACGTGTGCACTTAGCCTAAAATCCATTTTATCTTCTGTTTTGTATGTTTTATACAACGTAATTTAAACATAAAAGTGACGCAATACTCTGACAACATTGTTCCCATCAGCAACCTGGGATTCAGAGATGCTTCCAGGAGTTTTCCCCATACTGTTTCCATGCCATTTCAGCACTGTTTCGATTGATTTCAATAATTGTTAGACCCCGCTATACCTCAGGGGTGAACAGGGGGCAGCAAAAATGAGAGTTTCCCATTTTTCACACATGGTCAAAATTATTGGTATCCCTCGTTTAGGCTATGTGCACACGATGCGGATTTAGTGCGGATCCGCAGGTGATTTTTCCGCCCAGAATCGCTGCAGATCCCGCACTGTGATTTATAGTACAATGTAAATCAATGGGGAAAAAAAAAGCTGTGCAGATGGTGCGGAAAAATCAGCGCGGAAACGCGGATTTAAAAGAAGTGCATGTCACTTCTTTTGTGTGGATCTGCACCGTTTCTATACCCTTCCATTATAGAAATCCGCAGTGGTAAAAACCGCAGAAAATCTGCACAAAATCCGCATCAATTCCGCATAAAAACTGCACAAAATCCGCATAAAATCCACAGCAAATCTGCACCTGCGGTTTCTGCCAGGAGAAGCGGATTTTGTGCAGAAAATTCTGCACCCCATTCGGCAACGTGTGCACATAGCCTTAAGACAGAAAAACCCACAATCGTCACAGAAATAACTTGAATCTGACAAAAGTAATAATAAATAAAAGATCTATGAAAATGAACAAATGAAAGTCAGACATTGCTTTTCAACCATGCTTCCACAGAATACAAAAAAAAAATAAAACTCATGAAATAGGCCTGAACAGAAATGATGATACCCCTGAAAATAATGTGACAAAAGGGACATGTTAAATCAACGTGTGTCCACTATCTAGCTTCACAAGCTTCACAGGTGTCTACAATCTTGGAATCAGTGAGTGGGCCTGTATATAGGGCTACAGATACTCACTATGTTTGGTGACATGGTTTGGATCACACTCAACATGGACCAGAGGAAGCGAAGGAAAGAGTTGTCTCAGGAGATTTGAAAGACAATTATAGACAAACATGTTAAAGGTAAAAGTTATAAGACCATCTCCAAGCAGCTTGATGTTCCTGTGACTACAGTTGCACGTATTATTCAGAAATTTAAGATCCATGGGACTGTAGCCAACCTCCCTGGACGTGGCAACAGGAGGAAAATTGATGACAAATCAAAGAGATGGATAAAACAAATGATAACAAAAGAGCCCAGAAAAACTTCTAAACAGATTAAAGCTCAAGGAACATGAACGTCACCATCCGTCGTTGTATGAGCTAAAGTGGACTTCATGGGAGACGACCAGGGAGGACACCATTGTTGAAAAGAATCATAAAAAAGTCAGACTGGAATTTGCCAAACTACGTGCTGACAAGCCACAAAGCTTCTGGGAGAATGTCCTATCGACAGATGAGACAAAAATGGAACTTTTTGGCAAGGCACCTCAGCTCTATGTTCACAGATGTAAAAATGAAGCATATCAAGAAAAGAACACTGTCCCTACTGTGAAACATGGAGGAGGTTCTGTTATGTTCTGGGGCTACTTTGCTGCATCTGGCACAAAGTGTCTAGAATCTGTGCAGGATACAATTAAATCTAAACACTAGCAAAGGATTCTAGAGAGAAATGTGCTGCCCAGTGTAAGAAAGCTTGTTCTCAGTAGCAGGTCATGGGTCTTGCAACAGGATAATGACCCAAAACACACAGCTAAAAACAGCCAAGAATGGCTAAGAGGAAAACATTGGACTATTCTGAAGTGGCCTTCTATGAGCCCTGACCTAAATCCTATCTGGATTTTTAAAAAAAACAAAAACCATGATGCCACAATATAAAGACCCAAGCAATATCATAACGTTAATGGAGAGATGCATTAAAAGACTTTTTAAAACACATGCAATCCCAGTTATATTAACTATTTGCCATCTGTTTCCATTCGTTGTTCATATTTCCAATCAGAAAAATTGATGAAATGCTTGAATACAGGAGCGCTCTTCACAGTGAAGCATCCAAAAAATAAGAGTGTCATAAATATATTGAGGACAAATGCAGCATTGTAGGATAACAGGCTAAACTGAATTGACTTATGTCTATTTTAGCCTTATAAACTTCATGTTGCTATTTTACTAAGTGAAGACCAGTGACGCCCATCGGACCGGACCGCCCCTCAGGTGAGTATAATAAAAGTTATTTTTCTTCTCTTACAGATCGGATCGGGGGCTTATGTACAGCAGTATAGAATGCTGTATATAAGCCCTGAGAGGGGGTGGCTGTAACTCGTATCGGACAAACCCGGTGACAGGTTCAATATAAGAATAGCCTTTTTTATTCTTCACATGCTACAAACCTGGAGGCCATTGTTTGATTAGTGAATAAAAATCCTTAAACCAATGCTTGTGTGTGAAAGAAAGCGTGCTTTCTGGCTTGAGAGAGCTACAAGACATTAGCTATATATTTTTTGCAATCATTTTTGCCTTTTATTTGCTTGGCCCTTGATATTTATCTATCATACCGCGGTCATTTCTGCTAGATGCCCACACATGCACATATAAAAAAAAAAAGGGACAATTTTTTCACAGCTTGTTAAAAAGCATATGTAAGTGTTTAATAATTTTGAAAATAGTAAAAGGGATAATTTTTGGATGGTTTGGGGAAAAATCTTGCTTCTTTATTTAGCAAAAGAAAAAAAAAATAAAACATCCTTGAAGCTTCCTAAACAAATATAGTTTTTGTCCCACCTTGTGAAAATGCGACAGCGTCTTCTGTTTGTGCTGCCTGTGTATAAACACCACCAAGGCAGCTAGCTAAAAGGAATAAATCGTATTAAGCGATCCAAAAATTAAGTAGTTAAGCATTTTTTACCCGCTCCTGGTTTTGTCTTACAAATCCTGTCCTCAAATATCTGAACTGCACTGAACTAAACGATAGCTATTTTTTTTAAATGGTGTTTGATATATCTGGGAATGTGCATTATTTCAGGAAGTATTTAGAGAGGACCTGTCAGCACATCTAAATTTGCCATTTTTTCTATTTTATATCTGCTGCTCTGAAGGTGATCATACTATGTAAACAGTGTGGACTTTGGGGGCAATCATAATGTGAGGGAGGGCTCCAAGTCCATCATACTGTGTGTGTGGAGGGCTGTGGTAGCAGCATAATACTGTTATGATACTGGTGGACCACTGCTGCAATCCAGTGGCCAGAGGGGCACAAGCGGAACACAGCAAGTAGAAGTAAAGGTTCTTGAAAGTAGAACTTGGAATAGAAAGAACCATTCATAGAAGAGTGAGAACAACCTGGGTAACAGAGTTTGCAGGAGCTGGAGACTAAAGCTAAACTAAAGTTTAGACCTAATACTAAAGCAATGAGTCAAAGTTCCATGGGGTCTTAAGTAGAGTTGAGAGAATTTGTTTGGGTTCCCTCTTATTCGGCAAGCTATAAGCTGCAGAGGGAACCTGGATTCCTGGATTGCGCCGGCTGATCAGATGATCGGCGCCGCAGCTGCATGTGTTGTGGCGGTGTCACTGTCACAGTGCATGCATGGAGAGCCTGTTTGTTGCCTCTGCAGCTTATTCGGCAAGCGCTATAGCTTGCCGAATAAGAGGAAACCCGAACAAATTCGCTCAACTTTAGTCTTAAGTAGACCCAAGTAGGAAACAAGACGGCTTCCACAATTTCAACATTAGCTATCTTAGTAAAGGTCAATTAAAGATACACAATAGCACCCTCCAGTGGTAAGGAGTGGACATGCAGCATAATTTTTCTATGTCAATAATAGCAGCCACTGGTGGTCAATACACAGAAAGACAACATAGTCCTGACACATGGCGTGTGAAGGGTCTGAGGAAGGCATCATCCTTTGCAGAAAGCTGTGTGGCTTTCATTCTGTGTGTTGGTGGGCTGCAAGATATCATATACGATGTATGCAGGGCAGACTTTGGGAGCATCTTACTGTATGTGGGGGAAGTGGTCTGTAGGGCCATCATACTATGTGTTAGAGGCATGCTATACATCATACTGTTGGGAAAGCTGTGGTTGCATCATACTGTATGGGGTGGCATCAAACTGTGTGTATAGGGGCTGTGGCGGTTATCAAGTTGTCTGTGTAAGGGGTACTGTGTGGAAATTCCCTGTATGGGTATGAAACTGTTATCCCACCTATAGCCTGGGCCAGCGCAGTACGGATGTGGCACATATCACGTTTATGGAGGGGGCACAGGTTAAGGACCTCTGCACTCTTCTGCACAGTTTCAAAATAGCTACTAAGATGGTTAGTGCTGCCGCCGCCGTCACCAACATCACTATTCCGGTCATCTATATGCTGGAGCAGACTTTGAATAGCCTGAGGGAGGAGGTGGTGGTCCCAGAGGAAGAGGAGGAAGCAGAGGAGGATGAAGAAGGGATAACATTGTCTCAAAATTCAAGAGTGTCATCACATAGGAGGGTGCAAAAGCAGAGTGGATTACTGTGATCGGGGTGGGGGGTGGTGATAACAGACAAACTGTTGGTGAAGGTGCAAGAGATGAGGAACAAATGGAGGGGATGGGCAAGCAACTGTCAGGAGATCAAGAGGGTAATCATCCCCTCTCTGTTGTTCTTGGTTGGTGGGAGGGGATGGAGTAAACAAGCATTAGTGTTACCCAGCCACCAACACAGTTTGGACCTCATGGAAGAGCCCGACATATGAGTGCCTTCTTGCTGCACTATCACATGATCCCTGCATAGTTATGATTTGAAATAGTGCTGAATACGAGGTTGCCACTCTGTTAAATCTACGTTATAAGACCAAATTTTGCCAGATGCTACCCACCTTGGAAAGGGACCCGCAAATGCTGGAGTATCAAAACACACTTTTACACAACCTTAAGACAGGTTTTCCCCAAGACAGCAGTGAGGCACACAGTGAAAATCACAGCTCTAGACTTCCAGCCTCTGCCACGTCAATTTGTAAACGTCAAATCATTAGCAACAGAAGCAGCTGCAGTAGTGTAAGTGGAGGAAGCAATTTCTGTGAGTCCTTTGACACTTTTTTTTAGACCAGCTTGTGCACCAGCATAACAGAGTCCAAGTCTAACAGTTGGTGAACGAAAGGAGAGGATGGTGCAGGAGTAGCTAGAACTGAATATCAATACCATCAGGGAGGGTTTGGACCCTTTCACATTTTGGTCTTCCAAAATGGATGAGTGGCCTGAGCTCACCTCACACGCCTTGGAGGTTTTATCATGTCCGACAGTCAGCGTTCTTTCAGAATGTGTCTTCAGCGCTGGAGGTGATAACATGAAGGATAAGAGCAGCCAGCTGTCCCTTGAAAGTGCAGACCGTCTAACTTTCATCAAGATGAACAAGTCATGAATCTCAAAGGACTTTGGCACCTCAATCACAGACTGTACAGACTAGGCGATACTGCATTTTAGAGCGTGCTGCATTATCCTTGCGTAACTGCACTCTGTGATATCTTTAGTGTGGCGTCTGTGCCTGCTGTTGTTGCTACTGCTGCAGATGTTAACACTAATTTGTGGAAATGTGAACAGTCATGGTTGGTATACATCTGCTGGGTTGGCTGTAGCGGAAGACGTGTCGGTCGCTATTATACTATTTCTACACATGTGAAATTTACACCACTTCAGTGTTATCAAGCCCTCATTTTTTGAAATGTGCAGACTCCTGATAGGGTCTACATCTGCTGGGTAGGATGTAGTGGAAGAAGTGTCAATCTCTATGATACTATTTCTACACTTATGAAATTGATGCCACTTCAGTGGTGTCTGCCAATAATTTTGTTAAATGTGTAGACTCCTGGTTGGGTCTCCTTCATGTGTGTTGCCTGTAGCAGTAGGCCTCCGAGACCGTCAGGCCTCCACTTCCTTTGAGTCAACTACCCGTGTTACTACTATCCTTCGATTTTTCTGACTATAGTAGTCTACGAATCTGATATTTCTGCCACCTGAGTGTGGCTGAGCATGAAAGCAGGGTGAGCTGTTGCATGTGGTATCAGGGCTCCCAGCACAGCCGCCTACACTGATCCATCACACACCTCGTCTTACTTTGAAGTTTAATTGAAAGTTGTAAATGCTGGCCCAGACCCCGATACCTCATGTATGGCTGATTGCTGCCGTACCATGCTACAATTTGTACTGTGGGTGAATTGAGGCCACTTTCCTGGTGCCTTCCCCTAATTTGATGTGTTCTGGCAGCTTTCAGGGCCATTTGAAGGTGTTGTGCATGCATTTGTTTTTGCCTCCAATTGACTATAGTGACCTTCGGTTATGTTCGGTGAATATTCGACAAATAAATCTTCGGATATTGCAAATTCGGCGATTGTATTTCTGAACCAAACATTGAATTATTCACTCATCTCTAGTCTTGAGGAGGGGTCGTGCTGGAGCCAGATGCCTCTTCATGTATCTGGAGCATCTGACGAGTGGCGTGCACTTCCTTGTACTGCGCGAGTAATCTCACTACAGTCAGGCACATAAATTAGATAAGCTGTGTCGACCTACCCCCTACATGTCCCCTTCCCAATGGGAGAAACTGGCGTGAACATGCTAATTCTGGCACGAAAGCATTGATGAATTGGGCCCTTAATGTTGTGTAGTTGCCCTTGAACATCAAAACATCTCTTAGGGTATGTGTCCACGGTCAGTAAACGCTGCGTGTTTGACGCTGCAGCGTCAAACACGCAGCGTCCAGATGCTCCAGCATAGTGGAGGGGATTTTTTGAAATCCCGTGTCCACTATGCGTGGAAACCCGCACGCGGCGGGCCTGCGACTCCGGACATGCTGCGCGTCTTTTCAGATCGCAGCATGTCCGTACACCTTGCGGGGACGCAGCGTCCCCGCAAGGCATAACACAGGGCCCTATGGGAGGGGGGCGAGGATCCCGGATGTGTACAGTTAACACATCCGGCATCATCGCGTCCCAGAAGGGGGCGGGGCTTAGTGCCGAGCGGCTTCGCTGCTCCGGCGATACCGCCGGCCATCCTGAACGTGGACACGCAGCCTAAGTATCTAGAGCAAAATGAAAGCAGCAGATCTTTCATTACTTGAAGTTTTTTTTGTGTTCCAATGTACAATTTTTGCAGTGTGATGGTCACACTCTCCTGCTGAAAGACCCATTGTCACTAGCAATACTATTGCCATGAAGGTGCGGTACATTTCATATAAACTGATGACGACCTTTGACACTCTCAGTGCAGGAATGAATGTGTTGCATGGATTTATGTCTATTTAAATCAATTAAGGAATTTTCTCCTCAGACCGTGTGGGGGCATCACAACACAGAACCAGACCCCAATCAGAGGACAATAAAACATTCATACTTCTTATCTATGAACTGTTCCAATATTTATGGACACAACTGTTTATCACTCTCACATAATGGTAGTTCTGCTTCACTTCACCTGTCTTATCTATGACATTATTTCTGGGCTGTATTGTGCATAAATATGTGATTCTTCAGAATTTGTATTAGTCTATGCCTGATGAAGAGACCTGTGTAGTCTCGAAAGCTTGCAATTTGTTGCCATCTTTTCAGTTAGCCATTAAAAGGTATCAACCACTGAGGACTCTCAATTCTAAATAATTTTCTATTGCCATGAAGGAATGCATTTAGGGTAAGTTCACACAGGGCGTTTTTGCTGCGTTTTTTTTTGCTGCGTTTTTTTTTTTGCTGCTTTTTTATTCTAATTTTCAGCTGCTTTTTACAATACCAGCAAAGCCTATGAGATTTCAGAAATCTCATGCACACACATTGTTTCTTTGATTGATCAGTATTTTGTGCTTTGCTGCGTTTTTTGGACATAGAGCATGTCACTTCTTTCAGCGTTTTTGCTGCGTTTTTTCACCCATTGACTTGAATGGGTGTTGAAAAAAATGCAGCAAAAACGCAGGTAACATTATTTGCTGCGTTTTTGCTGCTGAAAATTCAAGGACATCAGCATGGACAAAGAGAAAAAAAAACGTACCAAAAAAAAAACGCACCACATACGCAACAAAAAAGCACCAAAAATGCACCTAAACCTATGTTTTTGACCAGCTTTTTTCCTGCCAAGAAGATCAGGTTTTGCTGCAGAAAAAAAATCAGCAAAAACGCCCTGTGTGAACTTACCCTAAGTCTGCACCAATGACTGGCAATAACTCTGGCTTACCAGCAGAGGATTGCCCCAAGTATCACCTTTCCTCTGCCATAGTGCATCCTGATGCTATCTCTTCCCTAGCAGACAGCCCAGCACAGGCACACAATCTGATTGGCAGCTTTGCAAAACACTGTCATGCAATATGTGTTCTGACACCTTTGTAACATAGCTCATAGCCATCAGAAATATTACTGTTTCATCAATGTGTTCCAGCAGCTCTTATGTGGAATTGGACAAGACAGCTAACTTTTGCTCTATGTACCCATAGCTTTGTATCTTATTGAATGGTTGTCCTTCCTTGGACCATTCTTCCCAGGTATTAACCACTGGATACTGGAAATAACCCATGTGACCCGCTGTTTTAGAGATGCTCTAACCTGTTGTAGGCCCTGAAAAAGCATGGCAAAATGAGTGTTGGGCATACGATCATTACACTGATCAGTTTATGAAATTCATTGGGTATATTCTGCATATTAATATTTATATTCTGCACTTAAAGGGTTATTCCTAAAAAAATATAAATATATATTATCCGTATCCATATAATTTATTCCAATAGTCGGATCCCCAGCCATTCCAAGATCAGGGCTCTGGAAACCTGAAAATGGGGCCCTGCTGCCTTGTTTTGATTGAATTAGAGGTGCGCATTGCTCCAGTCATTGTCAATGACACTTCAGAACAAAGTCGAGTGCAGCGCTCTCAGATATTTCCATTCAAGATATGGCTGCAGCTGCATTCCTAGTGTCCCAGAGCCCTAGTTTTCGGATTAATGGAGGTCCTCTTCAGATAGGGAATAACTTGCTTTTTTTTTTTTTGGGGGGGGGGTGGATAACCCTTCAAACAAAATTGGTGGTTTTACTCAGTGAGTGTACATTAGGTTGCATAGATATACTATCTCGCAAATGATCACTTCTATCTCCTGATAATGATGTTATTAATTTTGTTTGACATCCTGTTTAATACACATAGTTCACCAGCAGGTGTCACTGTTACACACATTCAGTACAACATAAACTATGTCAGTCAACCAGAGTGCAAAGGTTAGTGAAATCACACACTGCATGACGCTAAAGGTCATTTCCAACAGACAAATCCTCCTCTCTTCCAAGATCTTATTTTATTTCAAATAGCATAGACACTATTTCTGCAAACTAATAAAAAAAACAGCAACACAAGCAGCAGCAGATAATAGTCATGATGAATTAAAAAGTTGTATCTTCTTGAAAGAAATGTTTAACATATAATTAAACCCTTCGCTTGAACACTACTAAATGTAACAATACACCACATAGTAGCATCTGGACCCCAGATCTCCAGTCATTATCCCACCACTCATCTCTAACAGTGACTCCAGGGAATGTCACTCTATTAAACCAAAAGGAATTCTGCAGAGACTTAAAATCTCTACAAGGAAGGCAAACCACTTTCTGCAGATCACATTTTGTGTATTCACAGGCTGCTCTGCATAAATTCACACAGTCTATAGACTCGCACAAGTGATAAAGGGAGCAATTATACCCATTTGTCAATTATAACCGCTAGGACCCCCACATGCACAAAAATGGGGCTCCAAAGTTCAGTTTGAATGAAACAGCGATCATTATAATCCATTCATCTTCTATGGGACTGGCAAAGATAGCACTGTCCATAACTATTGTGGAATCGCCCTACCCGTTCACATCTGGCAGTAGATCTGTCCCAGTGTGCCAGAATTACTTTTGACACTTTGAATTAAGAAATGTATATGAGAATCACCAGCAGGAGTGGTCTGTGACTGTTCTGAGCCGAAAGAGATCATCTCAGGGCACAACAGGAAGGTAGTTAGCAACTGTTGGTTTGTTCTTAGCCCCATTGGGAAAAAAAGACTCAGATAACTCCTTTAATGTGCAAATGTGCTTTGTATTTTGCTGCAATCTACTGACTGATGAAAATTAGATAATCAATCTTCACGCCTAAAGTTACCATACAAATGGTTGGGATGAGTTTCCCAGCTCAATTCTGGCACACTGAGGGCTGGAACAAGCCATTTCAGTCTAGTCATGGCTTAGCCAGAAACCTTCAGAATCTAATTCTATTTGTATAATTGCCTTGTAATGTTTTCATTTCCTGTTCCATCCAGATTTGTCCGGATCCCAGAATTCCAAGTGGATGAAGTTCACCGACTGCCATATTGAGACACTCAAGTGATGGGTGTCTCAATATAGAAACTGCTGCTGGTACCAACCTATTGAGCGGTACCACCAGCGGAACACCGTCGCACCACACACACACTCACACTCTATATGCCGTACGCACCACACACACACGCACACACACACTCACATACACTCACATTCACACTCACATTCAAACTCACACTCATAGTTTCACACTCTCACACTCACACTCACATTCACACACTCACGCAGCCTCTTGCGTGGTACCACCAGTGGAATAGCGTCGTGAACACGCCACCACCAGGATCAGCCAAATGATTCCCTGACCGCCGACATCTTTGTACAGGAGGTGCGTCGGTCTGATTTACTGCGTCTGCGTGAATTACACGCAGGTGCAGTGAATCATTCGGCTGATCCCGGCAGCAGATGCACGATGTGTCTACAGGCAGAGTAAAGCCGGTCACATTAAATGGGTTTCCCATGAACGAAAGTTCATTTTAAAAATTTAAAAATTGACCGTGTACAGAGCATACCACATCTCCTGATCACATTTTGTGAGGTAAAATATTTCATTCACTGACTCTTTTTAAAAAATATTTCACCTCACAAAATGTATCCTCTGCGATCTCGTGCACCTTGTGACCACTCCCTTCCACTACACAAACCCACTGCTAGCTTCATTCCTTGCCAGTTATAATTAATCTATGCTGACCTATTTGAATGAGTCTGTCTATGGAGAAGATGTGGCATTTATTTCTGCTGCAGCAGTGAAGTTTCCTGTTGGTGAAGTAGACGAGTGCTATTTGTTGTGTCTTTTCCCATTGTTTTGTTGTGTCTTCCTCGTGTTGTCTTTTTGTAGTAGTGGAAATAGTGTCTCGGTGGCCTACGCACTAGACAGGGTAAGTTCAGGGCCAGCAAGGACCTAAGCACGTAATCACACACGGGGGGTGGACCCGTCTAGGGACGATAGGGAGTGCAGGGATTAGACTCAGGTCTATGTTAGGAGGTGACCTCTCTCCCTGCTCCATATCGCCAGCGTCTTCCTTGTGCATATTTCCTGGTGTTCCCCTCATGTTGCGTCGCACGCTGGGACATTTAGGTTTGCAAGTTTACACATGCGTATGGTTGCTTACAATTGCACTAACACCAGGAACACTCCAACTCCTGCTCCCAAACATCACCTCTACAGGAGTGCCCTGTGGGTCACATCCGTTCTCCGTAAGAGCAGCCTCTCACTATTGACAATGGTTGCGGATGCAAAGGAAGAGTTTAAGGATCCAGCACTCCACTTCTGCTACCGTGACAATATCATCTTCTGCAAGTGAACTACTTGTCTCAGCTAGCCCCTCTACAATATCGTTGCTACTCCCCCATGGCACACCACAGCCACACTATCCCCATTTATTCTTATAGACTTTGAATGAAGTGGTAGTGTGCACCCAAACACAATATTTCTTTTCTCACAACAGATGTGGCTCCCAAGGTTGTTTGTGGGCCAGACACTATAACATTAAGGGTCCCATACAGTAGAGTAAATGATCAAGACCAGACCAGCAATTAATGCCCATAAGGGCTTTCCATCTCACAGGCACAGTGAACTACAACACATGATCCTTTTATTCTGCAGCCAGAAAAGTCACTGGCAGAAAGGTATGACTTGCTCCACTCACTCCATGCAGAACAAATGCATACTCCTCCAATATGAGTGTGCATCTCTATTGTGAGGATAAACACCTGTTGGCTCACAGCTATCAGAGGTTCCTTTAGCCTAAAGTTTTCTGAATCATATTTTTTACTGAAAATTGTTACAACTTTAAATGTTGTATCACAATTTAATTATTATGACTTGTTTCATAATTACCTTTTTATGACATCTAGAGATTCTTGTAGTTCATCAGATTCCATATGAAAAATACTGGAAAAGGTTTCCTACGAAAAAAAATTATATTCAAAATTATACATTACACCATGATTTACTTTATTGATTTATTGCTTAAAAAAAGACAAACTATAAATTGGAGAAACAAATGAAGGGGAATGTCATCAATATCTGCAGTTAAGATTCAGCATTACAGGCGCCTTCCAGGCTAACAATAAAAGTATGCAGTCACTCAGTTTAACTGCAAACAGCCGAATCGTGGCACTGTACAATTCACCTGTATTCCCCATGCAAATGGGTGGTCATGTGACTGCAAGTATGGAATTTGCATAGTTGCGGTAATATGTAGTAAGTGTAACATAGTAACATAGTTATTAAGGTTGAAGGAAGACTTTAAGTCCATCTAGTTCAGCCCATAGCCTAACCTAACATGCCCTAACATGTTGATCCAGAGGAAGGCAAAAAAAAACCCATGTGGCAAACAGTAAGCTCCACATTGGGGAAAAAAATTCCTTCCCGATTCCACATACGGCAATCAGACTAGTTCCCTGGATCAATGCCCTAACAAGTAATCTAGTGTATATACCCTGTAACATTATACTTTTCAAGAAAGGTATCCAGTCCCCTCTTAAATTTAAGTAATGAATCACTCATTACAACATCATACGGCAGAGAGTTCCATAGTCTCACTGCTCTTACAGTAAAGAATCCGCGTCTGTCATTATGCTTAAACCTTCTTTCCTCCAGACGTAGAGGATGCCCCCTTGTCCCCATCTCAGGTCTATGAGTAAAAAGGTCATTAGAAAGGTCTCTGTACTGTCCCCTCATATATTTATACATTATAATAAGATCACCCCTTAGCCTTCATTTTTCCAAACTAAATAGCCCCAAGTGTAATAATCTATCTTAGTATTGCAGACCCCCCAGTCCTCTAATAACCTTGGTCGCTCTTCTCTGCACCCGCTCTAGTTCAGCTATGTCTTTCTTATACACCGGAGACCAGAACTGTACACAGTATTCTAAGTGTGGTCGATCTAGTGACTTGTATAGAGGCAAAATTATGTTCTCCTCATGAGCATATATGCCTCTTTTAATGCATCCCATTATTCTATTTGCCTTTGTAGCAGCTGCCTGACACTGGCCACTAATTGTGAGTTTGTCATCCACCCATACACCCAGGTCTTTTTCATTGACAGTTTTGCCCAGAGTTTTAGAATTAAGCACATAGTTATACATCTTATTACTTCTACCCAAGTGCATGACCTTACATTTATCCCCATTAAAGCTCATTTGCCATTTATCAGCCCAAGCTTCTAGTTTACATAGATCATCCTGTAATATAAAATTGTCCTCCTCTGTATTGATTACCCTGCAGAGTTTAGTGTCATCTGCAAATATTGAAATTCTGCTCTGTATGACCCTTACAAGGTCATTAATAAATATGTTAAAAAGAAGAGGGCCCAATACTGACCCCTGTGGTACCCCAGTCCAAGTGTGCTCCATTAATAACCACCCTTTGTTTCCTATCCCTGAGCCAGCTCTTAACCCACTTACACATATTTTCCCCTATCCCCATTATTCTCATTTTATGTATCAACCTTTTGTGTGGCACCGTAATGTGTTGACTAGTAGCATGTATCAGCTATCCACTAGATTGGTGATAAATTGTAGACTGTCAGGGCTTCTACAACTCAAATACTGTCCTCCCAATGATTGCAAGCCCAGCAGTCAGCTGTTTTGAGTCTCTACCGATCTAGCATTCATTCATTGAATATCAGAATCAGAATTTTTTTTTACATTCTTTAAACTGTATGTACTAAAAAAAACAAAAATGCGCCAGGTCAAGAATATGGGTAATTGGCCCGGTCTTGAACTGTTTCACATATCTGGCTAGGAGTAAACGGCTGGTAACTGATGAAAGCCTGTTTAATAGCACACTGCACACACAGGCTTTTATGCTTTTTAACATATAAAAACAATCCAAATATCCTATCGTAGGGGCAGATGGTTCTTATACGGCTTTTTGACATAAGGTGGTCAAAAAATTATTCCTTTTCTGGAATAGTTTTGCTGTTTGGAAAGTGAAGAAGCAATGATTCTATTTTAGCTGTCCAAAAATTATCCTTTTTTGGGATCAGCAACTGGTTTATTTAACCTGTTCAACGTAGGGTTCCTAGCAGTAGTATAATATGGCAACAAGATACAAAGGCTTTCTATTGGCTGTGGTTGTGGCAGCGGCAGCAACTGCACAAATACAATATGATAGGACAGGCAAGGAGATGTCCAACTTTGTAAGTTAGGCACTGACAGCCCTGGCAGCAGCACAGTATAGATATAAAATAGTGGACAGACAGCAGATGTCTGGCTGTATGGAGACATTACTGGAAGCAGCAGAACAGTTTATAACACAAGGGACAGGCTGACAGGCACTATGGCCAATCTAATAATTGGCATCAGCCATAGTCGAACGAAAATCTTCACTGATCTATGTCTGAATCATTTTGACAAATGTAAGGTTGTTCACAATTGCAGAAGATAACCTTTTACACTTGGCTGTGACAAAGCCACCGTGCTCAGCTGAATACCCACCCTTACAGTACACTGGATACTGGCCATGACAGAATGCCTATAGAAAACTGGGCCAGTTCTTGACACTGTCCAGGGGGCCGGGGTTTAGGATATATGCTGGAGAAAGGACTGACCCTGGATATTCAGTGTGCTTCTTTCTGCGGATGTTCATTAGGTTAGTGCAGCAGCTGGTAAAACATCTAGTCCTAAATGTTATACAGTTGTGCTCAAAAGTTTACATACACTGGCAGAATTTTTGCTTTCTTCGCCTTTTTTCAGAGAATATGAATGATAACACCAAAACTTTTTCTTCACTCATGGTTCATGGTTGGGGTAAAGCCATTTATTGTCAAACTACTGTGTTTTCTCTTTTTAAATTATAATGACAACACAAAACATCCAAATGACCCTAATCAAAAGTTTACATACTCCATTTCTTAATACAGTGTATTGCCCCCTCTAACATCAATGACAGCTTAAAGTCTTTTGTGGTAGTTGTGGATGAGGTTCTTATTTTCTCATATGGTAAAGTTGCCCATTCTTCTTGCAAAAAGCCTCCAGTTCATGAACTGCATGCTTGAGATCTCCCCAGAGTGGCCCAATGATATTGAGGTCAGGAGACTGAGATGGCCACTCCAGAACCTTCACTTTATTCTGCTGTAGCCAATGACAGGTCGACTTGGCCTTGTGTTTTGAATCATTGTCATGTTGAAACGTCCAAGTATGTCCCAGTATTTGCTGATAATGTGCTGCATTCATCTTTCCTTCAGCTTTGACCAAGTTTCCTGTGCCTCTGTAGCTCATACATCCCAAAAAATCAGAGATCCACCTCTGTGCTTTACAGTAGGAATGGTGCTCCTTTCATCATAGGCCTTGTTGACCTCTCTCAAAATGTAAAGTTTATGGTTGTGGCCAAAAAGTTCAATTTTGGTCTCATCACTACAAATTATGTGACACACCAAGAGTTCGGTTGTCACAGTGGTATTGCCTTCCTCACGGGGACGGTGATGCCATACTTGGAAGCGACGAGGATCCCTTTAACAGGTAACGTGTACACACAACACTGTTCTGACTCCAGGCCAGAAGAGGGAGCTCTAAACCCGGTTTAAGGGTAGCTTCCCTATATATTCTGGGTGGAGGAGGAGTTAGTCGGTCAGAGGGAGTTTGAATGAGGAGTGGAGAGTGAGTGAAGAAGAGAGCTGGAGCAGTGCAGACATTAGGTTCTGCAGCTCCTGAGAGAGGAGTCTTGAGGAAAGCTGAGACCGTGCAGACACGAGGTTTTGCAGTTCCTGGAAAGAGAAGAGAGAGACAGAGGAGCCTGTGAGGGGAGCGGAGGCAAAGGAGAGGAAAGATACTGGCAGTGGAGCTGTGAGAGGGCTCACTCCAGAATCAGCGCAGAAACCGGAGGCTGAAATTCCGAGGTTGTGGGGAACCGTATGCTCCACAGCAGAAACTGGCAGGCAGGAGAATTCAAGTCGCCTGTCCACCATTACATCCGAAGGCACAGCAGCATATAGAGCCTGGAGTCGCCGCAAGTAGGGACACCTGTAAAAAGGCTCGAGTTGCCTGCCATATGGATTATTGTCCTGCTAATAGGACAGAGTGAGGTGAGTACCTTGTGTGAAGCCTTAGGCAGCAAGGGACTACAACAAAGTGCAGTAAGGAAGGCTTCCAACCCCCACTTGGCTAAAGAGGCTCCAAATAGCTTCCACGCTGGCTGGACCTCCATCACCTGTGATCCATACCCTAGACTGTGGCTGCATACTACCAGTAAAAGGTAAAGAGACTGCAATCTTGTGTCCTCCAATTATTTCCAGAACTACACCTTCTGTCATCTTTACCCACTACACCGGGAGCCCTGAGGACTAAGCTTCACCTGTGGGAAGCCATACCATCCCTGCTGCATTACCATCATCCCCAGTGGACCCCTTTAAGCAACGTCGGTCATCCCTGAAGTGGCGTCAAGAACATACTTTATTCTAAACAACCCCTTTAAAGACCTTCCCTTTAACTTGGAAGCCCCAGGCCACGTACTGGGTCACTGCCATCGTGACTACCCCTTTAATGACAACCTGACCTGGCCTGAGTACCCCAGGGCCCTAATGGGCGCTCCAACTACCTTGTTCCAGAAGTTTGAGGCTTTTCTCTGTGCTTTTTTGCGTATTGTGGGCTAAATTCTTTGTGGCATTTGCGCAGCAGTGGCTTTCTTCTGGCGACTTGACCATGCAGCCCATTTTTTTTCAAGTGCCTCCTTATCGTGCATCTTGAAACAGCCACACCACTAGTTTTCAGAGAGTCCTGTATTTCAGCTGATGTTATTTGTGGGTTTTTCTTTGCATCCCAAACAATTTTCCTGGCAGTTGTGGATGACATTTTTATGGCAGCACGGTGGCTCAGAGGTTAGCACTGCAGCCTTGCAGCGCTGGAGTCCTGGGTTTAAATCCCACCAAGGACAACATCTGCAAGGAGTTTGTATGTTCTCCCCGTGTTTGCGTGGATTTCCACTGGGTACTCTGGTTTCATCCCACACTCCAAAGACATACTGATAGGGAATTTAGATTGTGAGCCCCATCGGGGACAGCGATGATAATGTGTGCAAACTGTAAAGCACTGCGGAATATGTTAGCGCTATATAGAAATAAAGATTATTAAAGATTATTATTATTAGTCTACCTGACCGTGGTTTTGTTTTTACAGAGCCCCTGATTTTCCACTTGTTAATCACAGTTTGAACGCTGCTGACTGGGATTATCAATTCCTTGGATATCTTTTTGTGTCCCTTTCCTGTTTTATACAGTTCAATTACCTTTTCCTGTAGATCCATTGAGAATTCTTTTGCTTTCCCCATGACTCACATCTAGAAATGTCAGTGGCTGGATGAAAGATGCAAGAGTCTGACTGGATCCCAGAAACTCACTCAGCTTTTATGCACACACTGATTACAAGCAGACAAGTCACAGGTGACGATGTTACCTTTTGTAGCCATTCAAACTCATTTATCTCACCTTCTGTGCATGTTACCAGGCCAAAATCACCTGGGTATGTGAACCTTTGATCAATGTCATTTGGATGTTTTTGGTTGTCTTTATGATTTAAAAAGAGAAAACACAGTAGTTTGACAATAAATGGCTTCACCCAACCACTAAACATGAGTGGAGAAAAAGTTTTGGTGTTATTATTCATATTCTCTGAAAAAAAGGCCAAAAAAGCAAAAATTCTGCCGGGGTATGTAAACTTTTGAGCACAACTATATATATTTTATTTGCTACTGTTGCTTTGACTATTTGTTGTTTCTGTAGGAATGATTCAAGTGAGTGAGTCTTAGCTCTGTAGAGAGCAAAGAGGGCTCTCCTGGTCATATATGCAGTCAGAAGGCATCTGCTCAGCAAAAGGTTCTCTGAACAGCCCAGGTTATCTTGGTTGCTTTAATAGCAAAAGTCTAAAAGCATGGCTATCCAAAAGTCATCCCTTTACATGAGGTTAATGATACGCCTGTCATCCCACAACAAATTGAGCAGGTAGCATGCTGTGCTCGACAGAACAACTGAGCTGTTCACTTTCCTGATCCCTGTGCGATAGGTGGTCATCATAATCATCAATTTCACACTGACTATCATCCTCATTCCCTGTCTGAGCTGGGGTAACTCAGTATTCTCTGCACATCATCCTTCTGCTGTTTCTCCTCATCTACCTACTCCACATTCTGCTGCAATATTATACAATCATTCAGTGTTCAACTGCGAGGTTTTCTCTCAGCTCGAATTGGACTGAGGAAAAAAAAATCACAATATGCTGCGATTGTCTACAAAAATTGCACTCGTCAAAAAAAATCACACAGCGCATGGACCATGCGTGTGCCGTCCGATTTTTATGCATATTTCTTAAAGGAAACCCGACATTTCATCAGTCAAGTACATTTGGATTATGGTGGACCCTGTAGATTATTTTTTATGCTAATAAATAGGTAAAAGAGGGGAATTACCGGGGAGCACTTTTTACAAATAAAGTGTGCGTGTTTGTGTGTGTGTGTGGCTTTTCTTTTGACTTCGGGGTTAGTAATGGGGATGTTGGACAGACACCTCTCCATTACTAACCCCTGGGCTAGATTTCAACAGACATTACACAGGTGACATCAACCCCCAAACCATTATTCCATTTTCCAATGCACCAGGGCATTCGGGAAGAGTGGAGGATAAGCACCAGAATTAACGCATCTAATGGATGCGCCATTTCTGGGATGGCTGAGGGCTGGTCTTATTAGGCTGGGAAGGGGCCAATATCCATGGACCTTCCCAGCCTATTAATATCAACTTGCAACTGTCAGCCTACCCTTTGCTGTTTATTAAAACTAGGGGGACCCAACATTTCTCTTAGGGTTCCCCTTTTAAAAAAAACAGACAGCTGTGAGCTGATGTTAATAGGCTGGGAAGCTCCATGATAACTGGCCCCTTCCCTGACTTCCCTGAAGGTTCTTGACAGGGTTAAAAATTGTCCCATGAGAATTTCCTTTCTTTAAATGACAGCACACTCCCCTTCCCTCTGGCAATCAGCAGATACACTTTGGCAGGCAACACATTCTAAAGGTAGTATATTCCATATTTTTTAACATGAAAATGACAAAACTGTGGTCTGTAATGGCACAAAAAGGCAAGTTTTTATGAGGAGTGTTGCTGAAGAGACAAAGTGTCTATGAATGTCCGGCATTCTGCTAATAAAACGGAGTGCAATGATTTATTTTCCGAAGTAGCCTGTATTAAAAGTATGTGTCTTGATCATTTGTAAAGTAAACAATCAAATAATGCACCAAATGTGATTACCGAATCCCCAGAAGCCATGGTCTGAAATATCATACTGTGACAAACACATAACATTTTTTATGTACTATTTGTGTCTTACTATGTATTTTTGCTGAAATTACAGTATATGCATATACAGTTGTTGTCGAAAGTTTACATACCCCAGCAGAATTTTTGCTTTCTTGGCCTTTTTTTTCAGAGCATATGAATGATAACACCAAAACTTTTTCTCCACTCATGGTTAATGGTTGGGTGAAGCCATTTATTGTCAAACTACTGTGTTTTCTCTTTTTAAATCATAATGACAACCCAAAACATCCAAATGACCCTGATCAAAAGTTCACATACCCTGGTGATTTTGGCCTGATAACATGCACAGAAGTTGACACAAATGAGTTTTAATGGCTACTAAAGGTAACATCGTCGCCTGTGACCTGTTTGCTTGTAATCAGTGTGTGTGCATAAAAGCTTAGTGAGCTACTGGGATCTAGACAGACTCTTGCATCTTTCATCCAGTCACTGATGTTTCTGGATTGTCAGTCATGGGAAAAGCAAAAGAATTGCCATCGGATATACGTGAAAAGGTAGTTGAACTGTATAAAACAGGAAAGGAATACAAAAAGATATCCAAGGAATTGATAATGCCAGTCAGCAGTGTTCAAACTGTGAATAACAAATGGAAAATCAGGGGCTCTTTAAAAACCAAACCACAGTCAGGTAGACCGACAAAAATGTTGTTTACAACTGCCAGGAAAATGGTTCGGGATGTAAAGAAAAACCCACAAATAACATCAGCTGAAATACAGGACTCTCTGAAAACGAGTGGTGTGGCCGTTTCAAGATTCACAATAAGGAGGCACTTGAAGAAAAATGGGCTGCATGGTCAAGTTGCCAGAAGAAAGCCATTACTGCTCAAATGCCACAAAGTATCTCGCCTAGAATATGCAAAACAGCACAGAGACAAGCCTCAAAAGTCTGTAACAAGGTAATTTGGAGTGATGAGACCAAAATTGAACTTTTTGGCCACAACCATAAACGTTACATTTTGAGAGAGGTCCACAAGGACTATGATGAAAGGAACACCATTCCTACTGTAAAGCATGGAGGCAGATCGCTGATGTTTTGGGGATGTGTGAGCTACAAAGGCACAGGAAACTTGGTCAAAGTTGAAGGAAAGATGAATGCAGCATGTTATCACCAAATACTGGAGGTAAATTTGCACTCATCAGCCCGGAAGCCGCTCATGGGATGTACTTGGATGTTCCAACATGTTGTGAATCCAAAATACAAGGCCAAGTCGACCTGTCATTGGTTACAGCAGAAGAAAATGAAGTTCTGGAGTGGCCATCTCAGTCTCCTGATCTCAATATCATTGAGCCACTTTCGGGAGATCTCAAGCATGCAGTTCATGTTAGACAGCCCAGGAATTTACAGGAACTGGAGGCTTTTTGCCAAGAAGTGTGGGCAGCTTTACCATCTGAGAAAATAAAGAGCATCATCCACAACTACCACAAAAGACTTCAAGCTGTCATTGATGTTAGAGGGGGCAATACCCGGCATTAAGAAATGGGGTATGTGAATTTTTGATCAGAGTAATTTGGATGTTTTGGGTTGCCATTATGATTTAAAAAGAGAAAACACAGTAGTTTGACAATAAATGGCTTCACCCAATCACTAGCCATGAGTGGAGAAAAAGTTTTGGTGTTATCCTTCATATTTTCCGCATAAAGGCCAAGAAAGCAAAAATTCTGCTGGGGTATGTAAACTTTTCAGCACAACTGTATATATAAATATAAATATAGGCAGCACTCCATTTCATCTGTGAAAATGTGGAAGGTTTAATCAACCCACTTGACTGGGCGACGTTTCAGCTCCATCTGAGCCTTTCTCAAGGCTTGAGAAAGGCTCAGATGGAGCTGAAATGTCGCCCAGTCAAGTGGGTTGATTAAACCTTCCACATTTTCACAGATGAAATGGAGTGCTGCCTTTTTTTTTGAGCTTTCATAAACCTGGTGCAATCGTTGGACTGGTTGCCGGAGGCCTTGCACCCGAAGATAAGTAGAAGTGTTGTGCTGTTCCCCTTTTTTTGCCGTGCTAAATTTAAATAGCTCCGATGGGCGTCTCAGGTCCGTTACAGTGCCTCCCATCTTCATTCCATGATGTCCTCTTCTGGTCTTCACGCCGTGGCTCCGGCGCAGGCATACTTTGTTTGCCCTGTTGAGGGCAGAGCAAAGTACTGCAGTGCGCAGGCGCCGGAAAGGTCAGAGAGGCCCGGCGCCTGCGCACTTCAGTACTTTGCTCTGCCCTCAACAGGACAGACAAAGTACGCCTGCGTCAGAGCCGCAGCGTGAAGACCAGAAGAGGACGTCATAGAACGAAGATAGGAGGCGCCGGAGTGGACCTGAGACGCCCATCGGACCGGACCGCAGCGGGAATGCCCCTGGGTGAGTATAATCTAACCTCTTTTTCTCCTCTTTCAAGTAACATCAGGGGCTTATCTACAGCATTACAGAATGCTGTAGATAAGCCCCTAATGATGATGGGCTTAGCTCATCATCGATTTTGGGGGTGACAGGTTCCCTTTAATATATGTTGTATTGTTCTCTTGATGGAACTCAATTATATTTAGTGAGAAAACTGATTATATCAGATGAGTGCTATCTTTAGTTTTCCGAGTGTCGGATCAAAATTTGCAATGCAAGTCTATGGCTTTGTGAAAAACAACACACCGTACTCAAATGACATCCAAGTGCGGTCCGATTTTCATGGAAGGGGTGGAAAAACATTTTTATTTTCTCCACCTCCGAGAAAAACTGATACCACTCTGGTCAAACTCTGATCAGAGTCTGATCAGAATAGTTGGACCGTTTTTCTTTGCTGGAGAGAAAAACTTGTGTACACCTATACATACTGTGCATATAGTAGTGGGTTGGAATGGATACTGAATACTTTCAGTCTGGTACTTCTTCTAGTTGCTGTGCAGTGGGTGGGTATATTCCTATACTAGGCAGGAGTATCGAATGGGTAAGGTAAATTAGAGTACTGTATCAGGCATAGATAGCTTGGGGTAATATGGGGACAGCTCTTTGTTGAAATAGACCATACTGTAGGGCCAACCCAATGGGATGCAACATCAGAGCTTATTCACATGTCAATATTTAGTCAGTATTTTTCAGCAGAGTTTGTCTGCTAAAACTAGGATTTGAACTTACAGAGAAACACCTGTTCTGTGTTTTGAAGAAACTTCTGGTTTTGGCATAGAAGTACTGATCAAAACTACTGCCGATTGAATATAGCCTAAGGCTATGTGCACACGTCAGGATTATTTGCAGAAATTTCCTGAATAAAACCGGACTTTTTCCGCAGGAAATCCGCATGCGTTTTTTGCACGTTTTTATCGTGTTTTTTGTGCGTTTTTTATGCGGATTTTTCACGTTTTTTTTGCCGGAGCTTCCCAATGCATTAAATAGTGGGAAATCTGTGAAAAATCCGCTAAATTAATGAACATGCTGCGTTTTTTTCCGCAATGCGTTTTTATCACGGAAAAAAATGCAATATATGCACAAAAATTGCAGATTGCATTCTATTAATAGGATGCTTAATGGATGTGTTTTTTTTTCGCGGTTTTATCACGTTTTTATAGTGAAAAGACGCGAAAAATCCGGAATGTGTGCACACAGCCTAAAGTGTAGTGTGCCATGACACGCACCATGACATATTTCTGGGAGGAGTATTAGAATATAAAATAGTAATTCCATACTGTTTACTCACGGGACAGTCCTCATCCACAATGAAGATGGTACATCTCTGAGACTGCATGAAGGACAGAATAGTTGCTGCAATCTTCTTTAGGATAACCTCCAGTGACTGTTGTTCTTCAAAAATCAATGTTGCAAGGTCAAGTAGAACCTACGATTTCAAATGAAAAATGTCTTAGCTTAAAAGACCCATCTCTAAATTTCTACTTATTTGGTCACTTCGATGTACAAGGTATTTTTTTGAGGGTAGAACAGTTTGTACATTTTTAAACTCTGTTCTTCATAGATTCACTGTACATCATGCCACCAACATTTCGCTTATTTTGAAAAGATTTAAATGCGAGTTCCATTTCATACAAAGATACATGTAATACTGCAGTGCGGTCCTGAGTATGCAGTCAGAAAGCCGTATAGCACGGATGACGATTGCATCGCAGGGCATGGACTGAACATTAGCTCTGCTGACCCGAATGTGACAGTTGCATAAAAATACGGGCTGTCACGCTCGGGTCAGGAGGACCACTAGCCAGTCCATGCTTTACAATGTGATCGTCGTCCGTGTTATACGGCTGTCTGACCATGCCCTTAATCTATAAATTAAACTATATGATTATTTTAATAGATATAGCACACCAAAAATACTAAAACAATATTTGTGATAGCAAAACATAAACTTTATTCACAAAAAAAATACTAAAAATGTTTAAAAAGGTAAAGCACCACAGATTTAAAAAGGTGGTCTGCCACATATGCAGCTAACCTCTTACCTGCACGTAATATTACTTATCCAGGAACTCACCACACCTGACGCGCGTTTCGCAATGAAATGCTTCGCCTGTTCGTTTTATTGTGAAACGCGCATCAGGTGTGGTGGTTGCCTGGATAACCTCTCTTACCTGCAGGTAATATTACTTAGCTCTATCATATGGCGTGACACATATGCAGCTATCTATTTATGATGTTTAATTAACACTATGGATACTTACCTTTCTCAATGCACTTGCACATGTGTTTGTTTACAACTATTTTGTTGCTGTAATATGGACTGTATCTCTACAAATTATATGCTGTTACTTTCCTTTATACATTTGATTGATTCGCTACTCTGTAATATTCCTGTTACCTTATACAATATGTTGTGACCTAATTTGGCTTCCAGGATCACCCACCTTTTTATACCTGTATTGCTTTCCACTGCTTAAACGCTTTAAACATGTGTAATCCACACCTGACTGTATCAATAAAGTTTTGTTAAAGTCAAATACCAGGAAGTATCAAAAAGAAAGCAGCTTTATTTAAAACATAACATACCAAAAAGAGACAAAAATCACAGCATCAAAAAGCAGTAAAAACTCACTAGTTTTTACTGCTTTTTGATGCTGTGATTTTTGTCTCTTTTTGGTATGTTATGTTTTAAGTGTACTTTTAAGTGTACTCCTTGCTCGGGTTTTCCCGAGCATGCTTGGGTGACCTCCAAGTATTTGTGACTGCTCGGAGACTTAGTTTTCATCGCGTCAGCTAAATGATTTACAGCTACCAGCCTGCTTGATTACATGTGTGGATTCCCTAGCAACCAGGCAACCCCCACATGTACTCAGCCTGGCTGGTAGCTGTAAATCATTCAGCTGCCACAATGAAAACTAAATCTCTGAGCAGTCATAAATACTCAGAGACCACCCGAGCGTGCTCAGGAAAACCCGAGGAACGAGTACACTCGCCCATCACTAGAAAAAGCAAGTGCCAGGGCCCTGGGCAAAAGGGGGGCCACTCACCATTGTCACGGGTGTAACTACAATGGTCACAGCAGTTGCCTCTGCGACCGCCTGGGCCCGGCGACTGAGGGGCCCATTGACGCCAGCAACTAGGTCAGCTGGATGTGTGTCCTTGGACGCACATTCAGTTGAAATGTATTGCAAGGCACAGACCCATTCGGGTCCATGCGCGGGAAAACACGCTGATGAACAATCAGAGACCGGCAGCTGTAGTCGGCGTGCACATGACCGGGAGCACATAGCAGTTCCATCATATGCTCATGTCACTTGCACTCTGAAGTCAGCAGCCAGCTTCAGAAGAGGACACTGCTTGGTGGGGGAGCAAATGGGTGGTGAGTATTATTATCATTATTATTTTTTTTAAATCAGTGAGTACACGGTGGCCATACTACATGGATGACTATGGGCTGTGCATTATACTACATGAATGACTATGGGATGTGCATTATACTACATGGATGATTATGGGTTGTGCACTAAACTACATGTATGACTATAGGCTGTGGATTATAATATATGGATGACTATGGGCTGTGCATTATATTACATGTGTGACTATAGTCTGTGCATTATGCTACTTAGATGACTATGGGCTGTGCATTATATATGGAGGTGCATTATACTATATAAAGGAAAATGAGCAGTGTGTTACAGTATATGAAGGACTATGGGCAGTGCATTATATTATATGAAGGCTATGGTCTGCGTATTATACTATATGAAGGATTATGGGCTGTACATTATACTATACAGATACAGTACTATACATACTATATGTATGGTATTGTAGTATTCACAATAGATATCTCTCATGTAATGTAAGTGAAATCTTTGGCATTGTACTATACCTATAGTTCTCTGCTGTATCTGTGCATCATGAATTGTGGTATGTAGTGATGAGTGAATATACTCGTTGCTCGGGTTTTCCCGAGCACGCTCGGGTGGTCTCTGAGTATTTGTTAGTGTTTGGAGATTTAGTTTTCATCGCCGCAGCTGAATGATTTACAGCTACTAGTCAGCTTGATTACATGTGGGGATTCTCTAGCAACCAAGCAACCCCCACATGTACTCAGCCTGTACTAGTGAGTGGTATGTGTTAAAGGGGCCCATTGAGACTCTTTCGCTCGGGGCCCATGAAAATCTGAAGCTGGTCCTCTTGGTTGAAAATCGAAAACAGACCCAGTACATATGCAGTTAAACTGAGCCTAGATCAGAAATCACTCAATTAACCGATAACAGGCCAAATGAGGAAGATAAACAAGAAGTCCAGGGATATGCAAACTTTACTTTATGCAAATATTGTGTTGCTGTTTGCAAATGTCATGTTATCCACTAATTCTTATGTATTGAGTTAAAGGAAATTCTCAAACTGAAAAGATTTATCAGTACAGTCACATTGATGTATTTGGTGCTGTTTATGGTCTACACATTTTCACAAAAGAAAAGAATCAAAGAAATTTGGAGAATATGCCAGAATTTGCTAAAAAAAACTGTCTCACATGACTTGACCAATATTTATTATAGTTTAGGTACTTTCTATTCCTTGCTCAAAAGCAAGGGATGATGTGACATTTCATAAGGCTAGAGTCACACCAGTGTATAGTATTCGATGCAATATGCTAATGACCCTCGGGTCCTGCTCTGCAGCCAGTGTGAGCCGAGCGTCATGCTACTGTGCTCCGATCCTCTCGCATGACTGGATCAGCAGAGTACAGCTGCGGAGAAGACAGAGAAAGTAATTTCTCCATCTCCTCTGCTGCCAGCGTCGGCGTACATCGCACATCACTCGGGTGATATCCAAGTGCAGTGCGATGATTCACTCTCACCCATAGACTTGTATGGGTGCAAGTGAGACGTGTCTCGCTGCCAATCACAGGATGCTGCTATTGTTCTCTCATGCGAGTAGGCATGAGAAAGTAATCACAGATCTGAGCTGCCCCATAGTATAACACTGGGCCGAGTGCTATGCGATGTTTTATGTTGTGAATCCGCTTTTTGGGCTCCCCTGGTGGTTGCTGGTGGTACTGGTGACTTGTGTGTGCTTTGCTGTCTCAGTTCACCTGCTCCCATCAGTGTTTGGGAGTTTCCTATTTAGCCTTGCTCTCCAGTCATTTCCTTGCCGGTCATCATTGTAACCAGAGCCTTCGGTTGCATGTTCCTGCTACTAGTCTGCTGATCAGCTAAGTGGACTTTGTCCTTTTGTTTTGTATCTTTTGTCCAGTTTGCAGTTTTTGTTATTCTCTGTAGCTGGAAGCTCTTGCGGGCTGAAATTGCCACTCCTGTGTCATGAGTTGACACAGGAGTCTTAAAGTAATTTCAGGATGGTTTTTTGAAAGGGTTTTCAGTTGACCGTGAAGTCCTCTTTTGTATCCTTCTGCTATCTAGTAAGTGGACCTCTCTTTGCTAAATCTACTTTCATACTGTGTATGTCTTTTCCTCTTAACTCACCATTATTACATGTGGGGGGCTGCTATCATCTTTTGGGGTATTTCCCTAGAGGTAAGCCAGGTCTGTTCCTTCCTCTACCAGGCGTAGTTAGTCCTCCGGCTGGCGCGTGGCATCTAGGAAGTCGTAGGTATGCTCCCTGGCTACTATTAGTTGTGTGGTAGATTTAGCTCACGGTCAGCTCGAGATTCCATCACCCAGAGCTCGTCCGTTATTTTTGTGTTCTGATGTTTCCCTGCCATTGGGAATCATGACAGTTTTATCTTATAGCACTCAGCCCTATTATATGGTAGTGTGAATCCAGCCTTAGAGGATTCTCAGCCAGAGATCATGTGACCAGGAGAGCATCCCAGATTACAAAAATATTTGGAAACACTAAGTATTTACAAAAGAGATTATATATGGTAGGTAATTCACATGAATCAACCCCTTAAATTGAAATTGGCATTTTCATACATCCATGAATTTTACAAATACATTGTACCCAAAAATGCAATGGCAACATGTGTTATTTTGATCGAATTTCCAGATCAATGCACAGTGGTATGTAAAAGTTTGGGCTCTAGGAATGCTACTTCCAATAGGTGGCACTAGAGTTCTAGTCCTCTCTGAAGATACAATTTGCATAATTAGCATATTTCTCAGCATGCTTAGCATGTCAATGTCGGCAAGGAGAAACAGTACTTCTTGGATATCGGTCGGACGCCTCTCACACAGCCAAACCAGATCTCAACTTTTCACTGACGAGGGGCTGTACCCCGAAGCACAGTATCTGCAAATTGAGATTCTGGTTTGGCTATTATTCTAAGTCATGTGACAAGGCTCGTTAAAGGGTCGACATTGACTTGTAGGATTGCTACTTCCAATAGGTAGCACTAGAGTTCTAGTTCACTTCCTCTCTGAAGAGACAAACCAGATCTCCACTTTGCACTGAGAAGGGGCAGTACCCTGAAACACAGTGTCTGCAAATTGAGATTCTGATTTGCTTAGCATATCATTCTCCTCAAGGAGAAACGATACTTCTTGGGCACCCCTGGTCAAAATGAATGATATTTTGAACGGTTAAGCAAGTTGAAGATGAAATGATCTCTAAAAGGCCTTAAGTTAAAGATGACACATTTCCTTTGAATTTAAGGCAAACAAATATATATTGTAATTTTTTACATTTTAAAAATTACAAAAAAGGAAAATGCGCCAATGCAAAAGTTTGGCAACCCTTTGAGATGTATGTCAGGAGTCTGGACATTTTTTATTACCTTTTTGTGCATTACTGCCCTTTTCCAAGATGGCGTCTTTGGTCTCATGTGCACTGTGTCTTCCTGCTATAAAACTCCACCCCAGCCTTCAGTCTGTGCTAGAGTATTCTGCCTTGCATCCAGCTCCTGACCTCTGGTGACTCCCTGGCTATATACCTGCTCCTGTGAACCTGTGGGGTTATCCTGCTACTCTGCTCTGAGTTCCTGCTGCATACACCAGTTCCAGTAATCCTCCTTCATCTGCTGCTCGTGTTTACTTCCATCTGCATTTTCTGGACATGTAAGCTGTTTGCTGCTCTGCAAGAACCTGAGACTATTACCCAGACCTTCCTGGTTGAGCTAAGATATTATTTGAACTGCCTTATAAGCATATCTATCTATGTTTAGGACTAAGCAAGGACTTATTCGTCTCAAGTATCCTCAAGAATAATTGTGCTTCATAGACTTTCTGCATGATTGCATTTTCCTCTGAAGTTTCCTATAGACTGCTGAGCTGCATTTGATATTTGCACCAAGTGTTGTGGACTTGAGTTTCTCTCTGCACCTGTTTGAATCACCGTGTGATAATATAGACTTTACCACTTATAAAACTGTGTCCTGTAGTTGTCTTGTTCCACGCAAAGAGTCTCCTGAGTTATCCCCTATAATTATTACAATGTGTGTGATCAGATTAGGGTTGAGCGAAACGGGTCGGCCATTTTCAGAAGTCGCCGACTTTTGGCAAAGTCGGGTTTCATGAAACCCGACCCGACCCCTGTGTGGGGTCGGCCATGAGGTCGGCGATCTTCTGAATCTGGTATCGGAATTCCAATACCGAGTTCCGATATGTTTGCGATATCGGAAATCGGAATCCACATTTAAGTGTAAAATAAAGAATTAAAATAAAAAATATTGATATACTCACCTCTCCGACGCAGCCTGGACATCGCCGCTGATAACCGGCATCTTCCGTTCCTAAGAATAGCGCTTGAAAGACCTTTCGATGACGTCACGGCTTGTGATTGGTCGCGGCGGCCCACGTGACCGCTGAGCGACCAATCACAACAAGCCGTGACGTAATTCTCAGGTCCTAAATTCCTCATTCTAGGAATTTAGGCCATGAGAATTACGTCACGGCTTGTGATTGGTCGCTGAGCGGTCACGTGAGCCGCCGCGACCAATCACAAGCCGTGACGTCATCGAAAGGTCCTTCACGCGCTGATTCTTAAGAAGGAAGGCTGCCGGAAAGAAGCAGGGTGCGTCCGAGGGTGAGTATATACCTAATAGGAATATACTCACCCTCGGCTTCTTTCCGGCAGCCTTCCTTCTTAAGAATGAGCGCGTGAAGGACCTTTCGATGACGTCACGGCTTGTGATTGGTCGCGGCGGCCCACGTGACCGCTCAGCGACCAATCACAAGCCGTGACGTAATTCTCATGGCCTAAATTCCTAGAATGAGGAATTTAGGACCTGAGAATTACGTCACGGCTTGTTGTGATTGGTCGCTCAGCGGTCACGTGGGCCGCCGCGACCAATCACAAGCCGTGACGTCATCGAAAGGTCTTTCAAGCGCCATTCTTAGGAACGGAAGATGCCAATTACTACCAGGGCGCGTCAGAGGGTGAGTATATCAATATTTTTTATTTTAATTCTTTATTTTACACTTAAATATGGATCCCAGGGCCTGAAGGAGAGTTTCCTCTCCTTCAGACCCTGGGAACCATAGTATCCCATTGCACTGCATTGGGTTTCGCGTTTCGGCCGACCCCGACCCCGACTTTTTTATAGGATCGGCCGATTTCACTCGACCCGACTTTTGAGAAAGTCGGGTTTCGTGAAACCCGACCCGATTTTATAAAAATAAAAGTCGCTCAACCCTAGATCAGATAGCTTTTATCAAGGTTTCAGACCTTATTTTGTGGTCATGGCTGGGCCGAGCAGACTGTTACACCCAGCCATGGCGCACATGGATTTGGGAACCCACTGTGCCACAAGACGGGGCCTACCCAGGAAGGGGTGTAACTAAGCGTCTACCTTGGTGTTTAACCCCTTAGTGACAGAGTCAATTTGGTACTTAATGACCGAGCCAATTTTTCAATTCTGACCACTGTCACTTTATGAGGTTATAACTCTGGAACACTTTAACGGATCCCACTGATTCGGAGATGTTTTTTTTGTGACATATTGTACTTCATGTTAGTGGTATCATTTCTTCGATATTACTTCCGATTATTTATGAAAACAACGGAAATATGGTGAAAATGTTTAAAATTTTGCAATTTTTAAACTTTTAATTTTTATGCCCTCAGAGAGATATGTCGCACAAAATAGTTAATAAATAACATTTACCACATGTCTACTTTACATCAGCACAATTTTGGAAGCAATTTTTTTTTTGTTAGAGGACGTTATAAGGGTTAAAAGTTGACCAGTGATTTCTCATTATTACAACAAAATTTACAAAACCATATTTTTTAGGGACCATCTCATATTTAAAGTCACTTTGAGGTTTGTACATGACAGAAAATACCCAAATTTGACACAATTCTAAAAACTACACCCCTCAAGGTGCTCAAAACCACATTCAAGAAGTTTATCAACCCTATACGTGCTTCACAGGAACTGAAGCAATGTGGAAGGAAAAAATTAACATTTAACTTTTTTTTACTTCATAACACATTTTTTTATTTTCACAAGTGTAAAAAGAGAAAATGAACCATGAAGTTTGTTGTGCAATTTCCCCTGAATACGCCGATACCCCATATGTGGGGATAAACCACTGTTTGGGCGCACAGCAAGACTTGGAAGAGAAAGAGCACCATTTGACTTTTTCAATGCAGAATTGGCTGGAATTGAGATCAGACGCCATGTCGCGTTTGGAGAGCCCCTGATGTGCCTAAACAGTGGAAACCCCCCACAAGTGACACCATATTGGAAACTATACCCCTTAAGGAACTTATCTAGATGTGTGGTGAGAACTTTGAACCCCCAAGTGCTTCACAGAAGTTTATAACGTAGAACCGTGAAAATAAAAAATATCGTATTTTTTACACAAAAATGAATTTTCTCCCACAAATTTTTTATTTTCACAAGGGTAACAGGAGAAATTAGACCATGAAAGTTGTTGTGCAATTTATCCTGAGTACGCTGATACCCCATATGTGGGGGTAGACCATTGTTTGGGCGCATGGCAGAGCTTGGAAGAGAAGGAGTTCCGTTTGACTTTTTCAATGCAGAATTGGCTGGAATTGAGATCAAACGCCATGTCGCGTTTGGAGAGCCCCTGATATGCCTAAACAGTGGAAACCCCCCATAAGTGACCCCATTTTGGAAACTAGAACCATTAAGGAACTTATCTAGATGTGTGTTGAGCAACTTGAACCCCCAAGTGATTCACAGAAATTTATAACGTAGAGCCGTGAAAAGAAAAAAATCTGTTTTTTTTCCTCAAAAATGATATTTTTTCGCCCCCAATTTTCTATTTTCTCAAGGGTAACAGGAGAAATTGGACCCCAAAATTTGTTATCCAGTTTGTCCTGAGTACGCTGATACCCCATATGTGGGGAGGGACCACTGTTTGGGCACACATCGGGGCTCGGAAAGGAAGTAGTGACTTTTTAAAATGCAGACTTTGATGGAATGGTCTGCCGGCATTATATTGCGTTTGCAGAGCCCCTGATGTACCTAAACAGTAGAAACCCCCTACATGTGACCCCATTTTGAAAACTAGACCCCCAAGGAACTTACCTAGATGTGTGGTGAGCACTTTAAACCCCCAAGTGCTTCACAGAAGTTTATGATGCAGAGTCGTGAAAATAAAAATAAAATTTTTTCCACAAAAATGATTTTTTAGCCCCCAATTTTTTTTATTTTTGCAAGGGTAACAGGAGAAACGACCCCAAAAGTTGTTGTCCAATCAGTCCTAAGTACGCTGATGCCCCATTTGTGGGGGTAAACCAATGTTTGGGCGCATGGCAGAGCTCAGAAACAAGGGAGCACCATTTGACTTTTTGAGCGCAAAATTGGCTGTCGCGTTTGGAGACCACCTGATGTACCTAAACAGAGGAAAACCCCCAATTCCAACCCTAACCACAACACCCCCCTAACCCTAATCCCAACCCGATCGAAATCCTAATCACAACCCTAAAAATAACCGTAATCACACCCTAACCCTAAAAGACCCCTAACCCTAATCCCAACCCTAACCATAACCCTAATCAAAACCCTAAGCCCAACACACCCCTTATCCTAATCTCAACCCTAATTTCAAACCTAACCCTAATCCCAAACCTAACCCTAATCTCAAACCTAACCCTAATGCCACTCCTAACCCTAATGCCAACCCTAACCCTAATCTAAACCCTAATCCCTAACCCTAATCTCAACTCTAACCCTAACTTAAGCCCCAACCCTAACTTTAGCCCCAACCCTAAACCTATCTTTTGCCCCAACCCTAACCCTAACTTTAGCCCCAACTCTAACCCTAACTTTAGCCGCAATCCTAACCCTAACTTTAGCCCCAACCCTAGCTCCAACCCTAACTTTAGCCAAACTCAGTTTAGCCCAACTGTAACCCTAATTGTAAAATGGAAATACATACATTTTTTTATTATTTATTATTTTATTATTTTTTCCTAACTAAGGGGGTGATAAGGGGGGGGTAATTACTATTGTTTTTATTTTGATCACTGTGATAGGATCTACCACAGTGACCAAAATGAAATCACATCAGAGGACAGAGAATGACAGACACATCACATTTTTTTTTGCGGTCGCTGGTAAACGGTTAATTACCGGTGATCGCAAAACAGGGGTCGGTAAAAACTGACCCCAAAGATCTGCTGGGTGCCGGCCGGCGGGCACCATTTTTTTGCCGGAAGAAGATGGCGGCACCCATAGGGAACCACGAGGAGCACTGGGGGACACGGGTAAGTATCAGGGGGTGATCGGGGACCCCATTTCTCTGTCCTCTGATGTGCGATCACATCAGAGGACAGAGAAATTAAATGGTAAAGAGCAGGTTTTTTTGCGGCAGCCGATAAACGATCAATTACCGGCAATCGCAACCTGGGGATCTGTAAAAAACGACCCGAATCTTGTTCCCCTAACTAACCCTGGCAACCGAGACCCCAGAGAAAATCCAACTCTGGGGGGTGCTATACACTTTTTCCCCAGCGCTATTAATCAACGGCGCTGTGGTTTAAATACCCTTAACTACCGCCGTTAAAAGGCATATCGGCGGTCATTAAGTGGTTAATGGAGCTTCTAGTGGTGAGGTCAGGCTTGTGTGGCAGGTAGTCGCCAGGTACCACTCCTGGGCAGAACCTGGTACTGCAGCTGGGGTCAGATATGCTGACACTTTAGAGCTTAGTTCAGACATACCGGTCTAGAACTCAAGATCAAGGTTAAGCCACTCATGGATCGGGAAATAGTGTTCAACAATTAAATAATATTAAAAATACACATATTTGGTATTGCCGCGTTCAGAAACGCCTGTTCTGTCAAAATAAAAATAAAAATAATCAGATTGGTAAATGGCGTAACGAGAAAAAAATTCAAAATTCAAAAATTCAAAAAGAATTATTTTTTTTGGTTGCCACAACATTGTAATAAAATGCAATAACAGGCGATCAAAACTTTGCATCTATCACAATATGGTATGGATAAAAAAAGTCAGCTCGGTACGCATAAAAATAACCCAGCCACACCCAGCCACAGATCATGAAAAATGGAGACGCTACAGGTCTCAGAAAATAACTCTTTTTTAATTTTTTTTTAAAAACTTTGGATTTTTTTCACCACTTAAATAAAAAAGAACGTTGACGTGTTTGATATTCACAAACTCGTAATGGAGAATCAAAATAAATGGTAGGTCACTTTTAGCATTTGATGAATATAGTGAAAAAAAAAGAATTGTGGAATTGCACTTTTTTTTGCAATTTCACTGCACCTGGATTTTTTTTGCCATTTTCCAGTACATTATATGGTAAAATCAATTGTATCGTTCAAAAGTACAAATTGACCTGCAAAAAACAAGACCTCACATGGCCATATTGACGGAAAAATAAAAAAGTTATGCCTCTGGGAAGAAGGGGAGCAAAAAACAGAAACACAAAAATGGAAAATGGCCAGGGGGGTGAATGGGTTAGGCCTTTTAGAGATCATTTCATCTTCGACTAGCTTTATTGCAGTAATTTTGACCAGGGGCGTCCAAACTTTACATGCCACTGTAGCTCATTCAAGTTAATGTGTCCATGAGAAAGGTGAATAGCCCTCCGATAAAATCCATGTGTCATTTGAGTTCTATGCATTTTTCACTTTCATAAGATAGAAACAGATGACGGATTGTGAAATTTGATACATGGCCCAAAAATGGATCCAACACAATGAAAAAAAAAAAGTTTTTCATGTATGAGAAAAAAATTGAAGTGTGAATTCAGTTTCAGAATTAAAAAATATGCACCAACATGAATAGCATACAGCTCTGCGTAACATGTCACCATCAGCACTCACATCTCATTAACAAGGGGAATGGTTAACACCCAGTTGTGAATTTACACATTTCTAAGAGAGAAACCCCAGGAATTGGGACACCTCAGAGATCTAAGAAAAGATGCTCCAGAACTGTTATATCAAGGTGAAAAAAGTATTTACTAAGACATCCAGTAAAGGAAGGCTGATAAATCATCTTTAAAAGTGATCTACCTCTGAGTGGCATCTGCAACCACAGCCTAGAAGGTATACTGTAGATAAGAGGATCTGAAAAAAAATTTAATTCACCGTGAAATTTGATTGAATGTCCTTTATTATGACCAGAACATAATAAACAAGAGATATATAGAATTATTATTTTCTGGTCTCTCCTCACTTACTAGAACTTGGAGGCACTTGTCCTGCTGGTGAGAGATATTGCCAATAGTGATGAGTGAGTATATTCGTTGCTCGGATTTTCCTGAGCATGCTCGGGTAATCTCCGAGTATTTATGACTGCTCGGAGATTTAGTTTTCCTTGCCGCAGCTGGATGATTTGCAGCTACTAGACAGCTTGATTACATGTGGGGATTCCCTAGCAACCAGGCAACCCCCACATGTATTCAGGCTGACTAGTAGCCGTAAATCATCCAGCTGCAGCAAGGAAAACCAAATCTCCGAGCAGTCATAAATACTCGGAGACCACCCGAGCGTGCTCAGGAAAACCTGAGCAACGAGTATACTCGCTCATCACTAATGGCCAACCCTCTTGCTGTGGTGGTTAGGGACAGGATCAGAAGGGAAATAGACTCATAGCTTACCTGCATTCTGGGTGAGCAGAATTCCAATCCACCTGAGGTTCAAGCATAATCTCCTGGCCAGTGGCCCACATGGCAAATCCGCCTGCCAGAGCGCTTGAGTTCCTGCATTGTGACATCACGGTGCATGAGTACGCTCTGGACCCAGCCATGCCCCTCACCATCAACGCTTTCACGCAGGCTGCCACACACCTTCCCTGTCCCAGGGTTAATATGATGCTGCCATCTTGCACTCCAGCCCCTCTGCTTCAGCCTCTATGACTGGCTGCAATAAATATGGGAGGCCAGGTAAGCTGCAACTCTTTCTCTGAGGATCCTGCCACTATGTAAGGTACTAGCAGGACCGAGGGATGCAGTGACAGGCAGGAGACAGAGCAAGAGTTAATGGGTTCTTTATAATTAACCAATTCAGCAGTTACTCTCCACACAGGGAGAATGGGGTAACAATATGTAAATAATACACAAATGATTCCGGCAACAGGGTAATAGCTGAGGGTCAAGTAAACAAGTTAACTTATCAGTCTCTGGTTCCTGGACGATGAAGGCTGGAAAATCCCACGATGGCGCCGTAGGTGGCGCAAGAAGTCTCTGATCCGGTCCTGGAGATAAGTGAAGCACTGTCTCTGCACGGCGGTGAAGGATCCGGCTTCTTCTGCACGTGGTCTCCTGATCTTGGAACGGGGAGCTGTCCGCGAGCAAATCCACAGCACCGCTGTTGAAGTGCACAGTTAGGAGAGTAGGCCGCAATCTCACTCCTGTACTCAGCATGCACCATGGGATTGGTACTGCACGGTACGTCTACAGCTGTCAGAGGCACAGTCCGGTAAGCACTCTTGGGGTCAGAGGGTGGTGTGTAAATGTCCCTTTCAGAAACAAGGTCTGTCTGAGAGGGGACCATAGTCAGATCACATGGCCCTGTCAATTGGCATCGGTCAGTGGAGAGGGAGTCAAACTTCTCTTGTCGCACACGCTGGATACCCACCAATAACCCGTCTTCCCACGCTCAGTCCCTTTTGTACCTGATCCGCCGTCATCAGTCAGGTGCAATGGTCTCCTCCAGTCATGAAGTCTTTTCCCCGGCAACAATGGTGACAACCCCGACAGTTCTGGCCCAGACACACAAGAGTCAAGTTAATAGTGAGTACCAATATTCGGGTGCTTGCGGTGATTACACAGTAATAGCGTCAGCTCTTAATAAGATTTTAGGTCATCTAATTCTAACCCTCTGACAGCAATAAAATCTTAGTGAACCCCTTGTTATTAGGTCAAATGTAAACCCTATGTGTCACGGGGCTTCCGCGACAGAGAGGTTCCAGAGAACCGCAGCGCTCTGGGGCTCGTTCACACACAGTGAACAGAAGCTCTTCACATGTATTCTGACCTGGCTGCTTTGTGCCAGCAGTGCAGGAGTTAACCTTATTGCTGTGTTGCTGAGAGCTGGGTCTCTCAGCTGAAGTGGATCTTGTAATCTGATCCTCTATACAGACCCAGTCCTGACTTCAGCTATTGTCAGTGATCATTTCTACTGCCTGGCTTGGAGGTTGAAGGAGCGTAGTGTTGGAATTGGAGGTTTATTTACAGAGATTGGTGTCTGCTGTTTTGGTTGCATGTAAAACCTGTTTTCCTTCCTAGTTTATTCCTTGTCTTCCCTTCTCTGTGTTTCCTCTGTGGTTGTGTAAGCATTTGGTGAGTTTGAGACTTTTAGTTACCTTGTCTGTTCACCCTGTTGTTTGTTATAGTTACACTGGTGCAGTCCACCTCCTTTGGGGGGAGAGGGGGCCCCTGATAGGGGCAACTCAGGAGACAGGGATACGCTGGCAGCTCAGGCCTCCTAACCATCATAGGTACCCCTGAGATAAGGGAAATCCAGGGCCCCATTATTGTGGCAGGGTCAGGTGCGGGTCCCAGTACGCCGTCCTGCCCCTTTATCGCCGCTTACGGCGTGACAGTATCACTGTACCATAAAAATTTTCTTGGTCCAATATGGACCCCATTGTTGCTTTAGCTGGACAAATGCAGCAACTCAGCCTAGAGGTGGCTGACCTCCGCTCGGCGGTTGTGAAGTGCACTCCAGTGGCCACTGCAGAGGTTGCTACACCTCCACAGGCTTCGCTGGAGCCTAAAATTGCGTTACCTGACAGGTTCTCTGGGGGGGCGTGACAAATTTGTTACATTCAGGGAAGCCTGTAAATTGTATTTTAGGTTGTGTCCTCACACTTCAGGTTCTGAGGAGCAGAGGGTTGGAATTATTTTGTTGAGCATTCCGATACCGCAAGTATAGGGTATCGGCCGATACTTGCGGGTATCGGAATTCCGATACCGAGATCCGATACTTTTGTGGTATCGGGTATCGGTATCGAAACAACATTAATGTAAAAATGTGTAAAAGAGAGAATTAAAATAAAAAAATATTGCTATACTCACCTCTCCGACGCAGCCTGGACCTCACCGAGGGAACCGGCAGCGTTGTTTGCTTAAAATTCGCGCGTTTACTTCCTTACGTGAAGTCCCGGCTTGTGATTGGTCGCGTGCCGCCCATGTGGCCGCGACGCGACCAATCACAGCAAGCCGTGACGTAATTTCAGGTCCTTCAGGATTTTAAAATTACGTTCTGGCTTATGATTGGTCGCGTCGCGGTCACATGGGTGACGCGACCAATCACAAGCCGTGACGTCACGGGAGGCTGGACACGCGCGCATTTTAAAATGCGCGCGTGTCCTGCCTCCCATGACGTCCCGGCTTGTGATTGGTCGCGTCGCCCATGTGGCCGCGACGCGACCAATCACAGAAAGCCGTGACGTAATTTTAGGTCCTTCAGGATTTTAAAATTACGTTCTGGCTTATGATTGGTCGCGTCGCGGTCACAGGGGCGACGCGACCAATCACAAGCCGTGACGTCACGGGAGGCTGGACACGTGCGCATTTTAAAATGCGCGCGTGTCCTGCCTCCCGTGACGTCCCGGCTTGTGATTGGTCGCGTCGCCCATGTGGCCGCGACGCGACCAATCACAGCAAGCCGTGACGTAATTTTAGGTCCTTCAGGATTTTAAAATTACGTTCTGGCTTATGATTGGTCGCGACGCGACGCGACCAATCACAAGCCGTGACGTCACGGGAGGCTGGACACGCGCGCATTTTAAAATGCGCGCGTGTCCAGCCTCCCGTGACGTCACGGCTTGTGATTGGTCGCGTCGCCCATGTGACCGCGACGCGACCAATCACAAGCCAGAACGTAATTTTAAAATCCTGAAGGACCTAAAATTACGTCACGGCTTGCTGTGATTGGTCGCGTCGCGGCCACATGGGTGACGCGACCAATCATAAGCCGGGACGTCACGGGAGGCAGGACACGCGCGCATTTTAAAATGCGCGCGTGTCCAGCCTTCCGTGACGTCACGGCTTGTGATTGGTCGCGTCGCCCATGTGACCGCGACGCGACCAATCATAAGACAGAACGTAATTTTAAAATCCTGAAGGACCTGAAATTACGTCACGACTTGCTGTGATTGGTCGCGTCGCGGCCACATGGGCGGCACGCGACCAATCACAAGCCGGGACTTCACGTAAGGAAGTAAACGCGCGAATTTTAAGCAAACAACGCTGCCGGTTCCCTCGGTGAGGTCCAGGCTGCGTCGGAGAGGTGAGTATAGCAATATTTTTTATTTTAATTCTTTCTTTTACACATTAATATGGATCCCAGGGCCTGAAGGAGAGTTTCCTCTCCTTCAGACCCTGGGAACCATCAGGGATACCATCCGATACTTGAGTCCCATTGACTTGTATTGGTATCGGGTATCGGTATCGGATTAGATCCGATACTTTGCCGGTATCGGCCGATACTTTCCGATACCGATACTTTCAAGTATCGGACGGTATCGCTCAACACTACTTACAACGCGACCCTCAGGCCTGGGAATTTTCACTTTCCACTGACGCTTTGCCGTTACGGACTGTGTAGGAGTTTTTTCGAGCCTTAGGTCAAGTGTATGATGATCCTGACCGCGTCTCCCTCGCTGAGTCCACTATACGCCATCTTACGCAGGGAGACCGGACAGTAGAGGAATACTGCTCTGAGTTTCGGAGATGGGCTACTGACACAATGTGGAATGACCCAGCACTCCGCAGTCAATTCTATCAGGGTCTATCTGATAAAGTAAAAGATGTTTTCGCCCTACAGGAGACACCAACCACACTGGAGGCAGCTATGTCTCTTGCGATCCGTGTGGACCGCCGCCTGCGCCAGAGACTTAAGGAATCGCCGCTATTCAAGGGCAATTCAGATTTGGACTCACCAGAATCTGAGTCTCTAGGAGAACCTATGCAGTTGGGTGGCGCTTCTCGTTCTAAGGTGGCTGCAGTAGTACGGCATAAGGAGGGTGCATGTTTTTTTGTGGCAGAAGAGGTCATTATGTGAATGTGTGTCCATCTAGAAAACAATCGCCGGAAAACTATTGAGCCCGGGTTGTGGGGAGGTTGGCAATTCGGGTGTACTAATTTCCTCCTTAGGTAAACCTCAATTTTTCCTACCAGCCGAGATTCGTCTTGGTAAAGGTAGGTTCAATATCTCTGCCTTTCTGGATTCTGGGGCAGGGTTTAATTTAATTGATGCTGGGTTTGTTCAGGCACATGGGCTTAAGACTCAAGAGTTGTCTAGACCCATACCTATAATTGCCATTGATTCTGCACCTTTGAGTCAGGGGTCTTTCACTCAGATCGTCCGTGGGGTGAGCCTACATATAGGGGCGTTACACTCTGAGTCTTTAGATTGTTATGTGTTGGGGGGTTTGCCGTCACCTGTAGTTCTTGGGTTACCATGGCTCACGTTACACAACCCGATGTTAGACTGGCAGACTTGGGAGATTACTAAATGGAGTGAGCTTTGTCAGGAACATTGCCTGGGTACTCAGCTGGCCGGATTGAGTTCTCAGGTTTTGCCTGAATTCATCTCACATTTTGAGGATGTATTCTCTGAGGAGGGGAGTCGAGAGCTACCTCCACACCGTCCTTATGATTGCGCCGTACGTCTCATTCCTGGTGCTAAACTGCCTAAAAGTAGGCTATACAACATCTCTGCCCCAGAGAGACAGGCCATGAAGGATTATATCACGGAAAGTCTGGCCAAGGGTCATATCAGACCCTCGTCATCACCCATTGCTGCCGGGTTCTTCTTTGTTAAGAAGAAAGACGGGGGTTTGCGCCCATGCTTAGACTTCCGTGAATTGAATCAGATTACGGTCCGGGATTCTTTCCCGCTTCCTCTTATTTCGGACCTCTTTAACCAAATTGTGGGGGCTAAATGGTTCTCCAAATTAGATCTCAGGGGGGCATATAATCTCATTCGGATGAAGGAGGGGGATGAATGGAAGACGGCGTTTAATACTCCAAAGGGACATTACGAGAACTTGGTTATGCCTTTTGGGTTAAGCAATGCTCCTGCCGTGTTTCAACATTTTGTCAATTATATATTTAGTCACTTAATAGGTAGGTTTGTGGTGGTATATCTCGATGACATCTTAATTTATTCCCCTGACCTCCAGTCTCATCAGGATCATGTACGGCAGGTCCTTCAGGTACTCAGGGACAATAAACTGTTTGCCAAACTGGAGAAATGCATGTTCATGGTCAAAGAGATTCCGTTTCTGGGTTATTTCTTATCCTCCACAGGTTTTCGTAGTGGAGGTGTGTAGTTGTCGCCTCAATTAATTCTGATCTTGAGAAAAAGGTGGTAGAGGCACAAGGGGACGCCCCAGCAGCCTGTCCGTCAGGTAAACTTTTTGTTCCTACTAATCTCCATCTCGGTTCTGGCCAGACACCCTGGAAGTAAGGTTACCGTGGACATACTCACTCTGCGTTTTTGGTGGTCTGGGGTAAGACATGATGTACAAGAATATGTCGCTGCCTGCAGTGTGTGTGCGCGTTCCAAGTCCTCTCGTTCTCGCCCGTCTGGGTCTCTCCAACCTTTGGAGATTCCCAGAAAACCTTGGACTCATTTGTCAATAGATTTCATCACTGACTTACCGGTTTCGGAGGGTAATACAGTTATCTTAGTCGTAGTTGATAGATTTAGCCAGATGTCTCATTTCATTCCACTCCCCACATTACCAAATGCTAAGACTCTGGCACAGGTCTTTATTAAGGAGGTTGTGAGACTGCATGGTATTCCTTCAGACATTGTCTCAGACCGTGGGGTGCAGTTTATTTCTAAGTTTTGGAGGGCTTTCTGCAGCCGGCAGGGGACTCATTTGTCGTTTTCTTCAGCTTTTCATCCTCAATCCAATGGTCAGACTGAACGTGTAAATCAAAATCTTGAGACTTATCTCAGGTGTTTCATCTCAGAGAATCAGGAGGACTGGGTTAAGTACTTACCGTTAGCAGAATTTGCTATAAACAATCGTACTCATGAGTCTACTGGTAAGTCCCCATTTTTCGGGGCATATGGTTTTCATCCTCAATCTAGTTTATTTAATAGGAGGGATTCCTCAGGTGTTCCTGAAGAGGAGAGGTTTTCTTCATCCATCACGTCCGTATGCCAAGGGGTTCTTGATAAATTGAAGAGGATGGGTTCCAGGTATAAGAATGCGGCTGATCGGAGACGTGTGGAAGGTCCGGACCTGTGTGTGGGTGATTAGGTTTGGTTGTCCTCGAAAAATATTAAGCTGAGAGTTCCCTCATGGAAATTGGGCCCTAGGTTCATTGGCCCTTATAGGATTGTGGCCGTCGTGAATTCTGTTGCTTTTCGGTTGGCTTTGCCTCAGTCATTCAAGATCCATAATGTTTTTCATCGCTCTTTACTCAAAAAGGTAGTGGCACCATCCAATCAGTCCCCTTCACCTCTATCTCCGGTCCTTGTTGATGGAAATCTCGAGTTCCAGATTTCCAGGATTATGGATTCTCGTTTAGTTCATCGATCCTTACAATACCTGGTACACTGGAGAGGGTACGGTCCTGAGGAAAGGACGTGGGTACCTGCTGCCAATGTCCATGCGGTTAGGTTGGTTCGGGCATTTCATGCAGCTCATCCTGAGAAACCTGGTCCTGAGGTTCCGGAGGTCCCTTGTAGAGGGGGGGTATTGTCACGGGCTTCCGCTACAGAGAGGTTCCAGAGAACCGCAGCGCTCTGGGCCTCGTTCACACACAGTGAACAGAAGCTCTTCACCTGTATTCTGACCTGGCTGCTTTGTGCCAGCAGTGCAGGAGTTAACCTTATTGCTGTGTTGCTGAGAGCTGGGTCTCTCAGCTGAAGTGGATCTTGTAATCTGATCCTCTATATACAGGTCCTTCTCAAAAAATTAGCATATAGTGTTAAATTTCATTATTTACCATAATGTAATGATTACAATTAAACTTTCATATATTATAGATTCATTATCCACCAACTGAAATTTGTCAGGTCTTTTATTGTTTTAATACTGATGATTTTGGCCTACAACTCCTGATAACCCAAAAAACCTGTCTCAATAAATTAGCATATCAAGAAAAGGTTCTCTAAATGACCTATTACCCTAATCTTCTGAATCAACTAATTAACTCTAAACACATGCAAAAGATACCTGAGGCTTTTAAAAACTCCCTGCCTGGTTCATTACTCAAAACCCCCATCATGGGTAAGACTAGCGACCTGACAGATGTCAAGAAGGCCATCATTGACACCCTCAAGCAAGAGGGTAAGACCCAGAAAGAAATTTCTCAACAAATAGGCTGTTCCCAGAGTGCTGTATCAAGGCACCTCAATGGTAAGTCTGTTGGAAGGAAACAATGTGGCAGAAAACGCTGTACAACGAGAAGAGGTGACCGGACCCTGAGGAAGATTGTGGAGAAGGACCGATTCCAGACCTTGGGGAACCTGAGGAAGCAGTGGACTGAGTCTGGTGTGGAAAGGCGTGTGCAGGAAATGGGCTACAGGTGCCGCATTCCCCAGGTAAAGCCACTTTTGAACCATAAACAGCGGCAGAAGCGCCTGACCTGGGCTACAGAGAAGCAGCACTGGACTGTTGCTAAGTGGTCCCAAGTACTTTTTTCTGATGAAAGCAAATTTTGCATGTCATTCGGAAATCAAGGTGCCAGAGTCTGGAGGAAGACTGGGGAGAAGGAAATGCCAAAATGCCTGAAGTCCAGTGTCAAGTACCCACAGTCAGTGATGGTGTGGGGTGCCATGTCAGCTGCTGGTGTTGGTCCACTGTGTTTCATCAAGGGCAGGGTCAATGCAGCTAGCTATCAGGAGATTTTGGAGCACTTCATGCTTCCATCGGCTGAAATGCTTTATGGAGATGAAGATTTCATTTTTCAGCACGACCTGGCACCTGCTCACAGTGCCAAAACCACTGGTAAATGGTTTACTGACCATGGTATTACTGTGCTCAATTGGCCAGCCAACTCTCCTGACCTGAACCCCTTAGAGAATCTGTGGGATATTGTGAAGAGAAAGTTGAGAGACGCAAGACCCAACACTCTGGATGAGCTTAAGGCCGCTATTGAAGCATCCTGGGCCTCCATAACATCTCAGCAGTGTCACAGGCTGATTGCCTCCATGCCACGCCGCATTGAAGCAGTCATTTCTGCCAAAGGATTCCCGACAAAGTATTGAGTGCATAACTGAACATTATTATTTGATGGTTTTTTTGTTTGTTATTAAAAAACACTTTTATTTGATTGGACAGGTGAAATATGCTAATTTATTGAGACAGGTTTTTTGGGTTATCAGGAGTTGTAGGCCAAAATCATCAGTATTAAAACAATAAAAGACCTGACAAATTTCAGTTGGTGGATAATGAATCTATAATATATGAAAGTTTAATTGTAATCATTACATTATGGTAAATAATGAAATTTAACACTATATGCTAATTTTTTGAGAAGGACCTGTAGACTTAGTCCTGACTTCAGCTATTGTCAGTGATCAGTTAGTAGAACTGGCTGGCTTGGAGGTTGAAGGAGCATAGTGTTGGAGTTGGAGGTTTATTTACAGAGATTGGTGTCTGCTGTTTTGGTTGCATGTAAAACCTGTTTTCCTTCCTAGTTTATTCCTTGTCTTCCCTTCTCTGTGTTTCCTCTGTGGTTGTGTAAGCATTTGGTGAGTTTGAGACTTTTAGTTACCTTGTCTGTTTACCCTGTTGTTTGTTATAGTTACACTGGTGCAGTCCACCTCCTTTGGGGGGAGAGGGGGCCCCTGATAGGGTCAACTCAGGAGACAGGGATACGCTGGCGGTTCAGACCTCCTAACCATCATATGTACCCCTGAGATAATGGAAAGCCAGGACCCCATTATTGTGGCAGGGTCAGGTGCGGGTCCCAGTACGCCGTCCTGCCTCTTTATCGCCGCTTACGGCATGACACTATGAACCAAGAAGAACCCCACGTTCATGCTAGCTTACACAAAGAGGCCTTTTTCTGTGGTATCAACCCCCTATGATCTCCCTTAGATGAAGATACCATTAATAAGATTTTGTCAAATGATTTTGTGGATATTTGGTCACTGATTTCCACTGATCAGGATCGAGTCAATAAGGAACGTTGTGTCGCAGATAGGTCTTTTGAGCGCAAACCGAAAGTTGCTAAGATTATTATTAACAGCTTGTTGGCCTTTTTCGTCGTGGGTGTGTTATGGGTCAGAAACAACCGTAGCGCTGCTTTAAAAAGTTAATTTACCTGGATCCTATCTACATTTTATACAAAGCCCATGGCGGCACCGCTTGGTGGCGTTATGATGAAGAATTTCGCCGGTGTTTGGCTCTTTAACCCCATTTAGGTTGGGGGATCAAAGACACTGACACATGGCTCCACCTCATGTTGTCACAAAAGGCTGCAACCCCCTTTCGTATAGTGGTCTCTGCTTCTACTACCAGCACTGGGTCAGTGGCCGTCAGCAGACCTGGAATGTGCCTGTTGTTCAACAAGGTTCACTGCCATGTTTGCAGGCTCTGCAAATACAAACAGTGTTCCACTTGTGGAGGGCCCCATAAAGCAACCAAGTGCTCCAGCCTAACAACAAAATTGCCAACTAAACCTCCCAGTCAACCGGAACATAAGGACCCCAGTGAGTGCAACCGTAATGGGGCCGTGGCCTGATCTATACCCCAATAAAGAAGCCAGAGCTCAATCGCATTTCGGTTTCTTTATCCTCTTCATGTTTAACATGCAGTCCTCCTTTTCAATTAACTTAATGTCACAACGATGTTTTGTGTCCCGGGACCAAGAGCTTCTTCCCTGTCCCTAACGTTAAGGGTGCCCTAGCTCACCCTGTACCCTGGATTACCTCTGATTGTGAAGATGCCAGGGCCACATACCTTGCCTTAGCTCCTGAATCTGTCCTCAATCTGTATCCCTCCCCCACCCAGGGAAGAGGGGAGTAGTAGTGCACCGTAATACACCAACCAGACTAAAAGGTAATACAAACGAGGATAGAAAAAAATAGCAATCATTATGGTTTTTGGTCACTGCAACATTGCAATAAAATGCAATAACAGCCGATCAAAACATCGTATGTACCCCAAAATGGCATCAATAAAACAGTCAATTCAGCATGCAAAAAATAAGTCCTCACTCAGCCCCAGATACTGAAAAATGGAGACGCTTCAGCGGCAATGTTTTTGGGTTTCTTTTACAAACTTTGGATTTTTTTTCATCACGGAAATAAAAAAGAACCTATATGCAGTGCCCCAGAGTCCTGGTCATTGCAGTAATGTCGCTTTTCCACCAGGGGGAGTGATATTAGGTCTGATGGTACTAAAGGAGTTCACCTTGCCAGGTATCACAAGTCACACACTACACTTCACACTCCAGTCCACCAGGGGGAGCCTTGCTCCTATCTATTAGGGCACTCCTCACAACAGGGTAAAACTGGTGGGTTGGATAGAAAGTTAGGCTAGTTTCACATTTGCATTTAAAAACGCAGCGTTTTTAACGCAAACGCAGGTGGTGAAAAAACGCATGTAAACGCGTGCAAACGCTGCGTTTTTTAGATTTTTGCATGCGGTAAAAAAAGTTCCCAGGCTCGAGGTCATATGAGGACATCCAGCAGAGGGCGCATCACCGCGACTGAAGGTAACTATAGGTCATTGACCTACATTACCTTCATTCCCTGGGGTTTACAGGCAGGAGCACAGCTGCATTATAGCAGAGCTCCTGCCTGTAAAATATTTTAACCCCTTCAGATGGATTTACATCGTGGGACGTTACAGATCTACGGAAGGTATGTATATTGTTGGTTTATTATTTTTAATTTGTTACAGAACGATGGTCTTCAGGTGGATTGAGAGAGCAATAAAATATTACAACAACCTGTGTGTTTATTTAATTAAAATACTTTGCAATATTGTGTGTGTGTTTTTTTTAACCATTTCATACAATTGGATTAATAATGGATAGGTGTCATAATTGACACCTCTCCATTATTAATCAGGCTTAATGTCACCTTACAATAGCAAGGTGATATTAACCCTTCATTACCCCATATCCCACCGCTACACGGGAATGGGAAGAGAGTGGCCAAGTGCCAGAATAGGCGCATCTTACAGATGTGCCTTTTCTGGGGTGGCTGGGGGCAGATGTTTTTAGCCAGGGGGGGCCAATAACCGTGGACCCTCTCTAGGCTATTAATATCTGCCCTCAGTCACTGGCTTTACCACTCTGGCGGAGAAAATTGCGCGGGAGCCCATGCCAATTTTTTCCGCGATTAAACCCTTAAAATTAATAGCTACAGCGCCGAAATTTTGCACATACACACTACTAACATTAGTAGTGTGGAATATGCAAAAAAAAGGGGGATATGACATGGTTTACTGTATGTAAACCATGTCTCATATCATGTCGGGTTTAGGCAGGAGAAATGGAAAGCCGGCAATTGAATTACCGGCTTTAGGGTTAGGGGTAGGGTTAGAGGTAGGGTTAGGGTTTGGATCCCTTTATCACCTTGATGGTGGGGGGTGGCTTATCAGTGTGTATTCTTGTTTATTTCTATAAAAACGCATGCGTTTTTAACGCAAACAAACGCATGTGCTTAAAAACGCATGCGTTTACATAGACAGCAATACGTTTTTTTGCCGCAAAAAACGCATGCTTTTTTGCGGCAAAAAAACGCCTCTAGAAATTACTACATGTTGCATTTCTGCAACAAAACGCAAGCATGGAAAAAACGCATGCGTTGTCAAACGCGGCAAAACGCATGCAAAAAAACGCATGCGTTTTTAATGTTAAGTATAGGAAAAAAAACGCATGCGTTTTTTGCGGTAAAACGCAGCGGCAAAAAACGCAAATGTGAAACCAGCCTTTAGTCAGACGCTGCCTGGGTCTTGACTCAGAAAGTTCCTGTCAGGCAGACAGGGGGAAAAGGAGGAACATCTAAGCTGCAGACAGAGGGTCCCTGTCAGGGGTGGGATCCTGACAGAGGTCTAGCACAAGACAGAAATTTACGGAGCTGCGCCTGCCCCACGTGCGGCAGCATCCTAAGAAAGGAGAAGAAAGGAATTGTATTGTGGAGAGTGAGAAACGAAGTCACAGCACAAGGAGATAACACCGGGAGGAGTTCTGCCCCGAGATCGGCAGCCTCCTTCTGAGGCGCGTAGCTGGTGGCCGGAACACCGAGGGAGTAATAGACTCTACGCTTTACTTCAGAGACCGGCAGGACAGTCAATTCCAAGTTGGCTGCCCGACCTTAATACCTAAGAAGACACGGTGGCAAATTGTGGGGGTCGGGGCGTCTCTAGGGTCCCCACAAACAAGCCCCAGGCTATCCCAGTCATACGGGTTGTCCTATCCATACCATCTGAGGGACAGAGAGGAAGAAATAACATCAAGAACAATTACGAGAGTTGTGAGGACTATCCCGTGGTGCTCAGCAGGGAGGTACTACAACACACAGGCGCTAGTAGGAAGGCTACTGATTTCCACCTGGATAAGGGAACTCTGGATGTGCCTTCGGACTGGCTGGACTCTGCCTGCCCTGTGATCAGTGCTCTGGACTGTGGATGCTGAAGCCTTCAGTAAAGGTAAAGAGACTGCTGCAACCTTTGTGTCCTGGTTATTCATTGCGCCTTACATCGTCCACCATCACCACCTACACATCTGGGAAGCCCTGGGGACATACTTCACCTGTGGGAAGGTATACCATCTAGCTGCCATTCCATCACCACAGGGGACCACTAAGCAGCGTCAGTCACCCTGACCGAGTACCACAGGTGGCGTCACGAACACCGTACAAACTACACCTTTAATTGGGCGCCCCTCAAAGGGCCACGGACCGGGTCGGGCCACCGTGACATCCCCCGAACCGAAGGACCCGGTACCGAGTACCCCTTTGCCCTTAACGTGGGGGCAATCCATATACATTTTTGGTATCAGTAAACTCACAATAACCTGAAGAATCATAGCGGCATGTGAGTTTTAGCATTTAGTGAACGTGGTAAAAAAAGCAATTATGCAACTGCACTTTTTTGCAATTTCACTGCACTTTTTTTACAGTACACTATATGGTAAAATCAATGATGTTGTACAAAAGTACAAATTGTCTTGCACAAAAACAAGCCCTCACATGGCCACATTGATGGAAAAATTAAAAAAGTTATGGCTTTGGGAAGGAGAGCAATCGAAAACCCAAAAACGGAAACTAACAGGTCGTGAAGGGGTTCATTTTTTTTCTCAGTGTGTGGAGATTGATTTAATTTAATTTCTAAATTTGCTAAATACTTCTTGCCTCGTCAGTCTCGTAAAAAAACAAATTGTTTGGCAAAATGTAGCAGTTTTCAGTTGTCTTGTAAATAGTTTTTTTAAATGACCTAATACTGTATTTCTAAATGTCGTCTATGTAGTTGTGATCACAGCAGACAAACATCAGGCAATAAATGGAGAAAATGCTGTCATAGTGTTGGCTGTAACAAGATATCGGCCCCTCAAGTTCACAATCCTCCCATGACTTTTAATGTTCAATGTTATTAGCTCTGTCTCTCTGAATTAACATATTGGCCTTGAAATCTGATAGAGTAACACTTGAAATCTGATAGAGTAACACTTGATATATTTTATTCAGTTAAAATACCAAAAAGTAATTTTCCTAACTCTTACTATGAAACAGTATTAAAAAGCGCAATAGTGATAGTGTATCTGTATAGCATACAGCTAAATGGGCAATTCTTGGTGATATAAGGAGTTTATATGTTCTCCCCGTGTTTGCATGAGTTTCCTCCATGTACTCCAGTTTCCTTGCACTCTCCAAAGACAAACTGATCTAGATTGTGAGCCCAAATGGGAAAAGTGCCAATAATGTCTGTAAAGGGCTGTGGAATTAATGATGCTATATAAGTAAGATAAATAAATATAGTAAGTGTATATTAAGATGGACACAACTGTACTGTATATAGCCATCACTTAAAGGGATCTATTACACATTCTCATGAATGCAACACTTTGATAACTAGCCTTTCTTGTTAACTCTATGGAGGGAGGCCTTCACCCCCCAAGTCTGTTTGGGTTTTTTTTGCCTTCATAACCAGGCAAAATTTTTTGATTCTGTTGTTCAGTGTCACTTTATGTTGTAATGACTCTAGAATGCTTCAACGGATCCCACTGATTTTTTTGGACATAGTGTACTTCATGATAGTGGTAAAAGTTGTAGATATGAATTGCATTTAATTGTGAAAAAATTGGAAATTTGGCAAAAAAACTAGAAAATGTTGCAATTTTTCTAAGGCTAGTTTCACATTTGCGTTTAAAAACGCAGCGTTTTTAACGCAAACGCAGGTGGTGAAAAAACGCATGTAAACGCGTGCAAACGCTGCGTTTTTTAGACGCATGCGTTTTTGCATGGGGTAAAATAAACGCAGCGTTTTGCCGCGTTTACATGCGTTTTTTCCTGCGTTTGCGTTTTTGAAATGCATGCTGAGAAGTGTGTGACAGCTGCCAATCATCAAACTTAGGGTTGAGCGAAACAGATCGGCCAATTTCAAAAGTCGCCGACTTTTGGCAAAGTCGGGTTTCGTTTTATATATATATATATATAGGCTTGAGAAAGGCTCAGTTGAGCCGAAACGTCGCTGAGACATGTGGGTCCATTAAAGTCCTACATATTTACTTGAAAACGGAGTGCTGCCTGCCTTTTTTTGAATATATATATATATATATATATATATATATATATATATATATATCATTGAGACACACACACATATATATATATATATATATATATATATATATATATATTTACTTCAGCGCGATATAGCAGAAAAGCCGATTGCCGGCTTTTCATTTCTCCTGCCTAATCCCGACATGATATGAGACATGGTTTACATACAGTAAACCATGTCATATCCCCCTTTTTTTAACCATTTCATACAATTGGATTAATAATGGATAGGTGTCATAATTGACGCCTCTCCATTATTAATCTGGCTTAACGTCACCTTACAATAGCAAGGTGACATTAACCCTTCATTACCCCATATCCCACCGCTACACGGGAGTGGGAAGAGAGTGGCCATGTGCCAGAATAGGCGCATCTTACAGATGTGCCTTTTCTGGGGTGGCTGGGGGCAGATGTTTTTAGCCAGGGGGGGGGGGCAATAACCGTAGACCCTCTCCAGGCTATTAATATCTGCCCTCAGTCACTGGCATTACCACTCTGGCGGAGAAAATTGCGCGGGTGCCCAAGCCATTTTTTTCCGCGATTCAACCCTTAAATTTAATAGCTACAGCGCCAAAATTTTGCACATATACACTACTAACATTAGTAGTGTGGAATATGCAAAAAAAAACACACACACAATATTGCAAAGTATTTTAATGAAATAAACACACAGGTTGTTGTAATATTTTATTGCTCTCTCAATCCACCTGAAGACCCTCATTCTGTAACAAATTAAAAATAATAAACCAGCAATATACATACCTTCCGTAGATCTGTAACGTCCCACGATGTAAATCCATCTGAAGGGGTTAAAATATTTTACAGGCAGGAGCTCTGCTATAATGCAGCTGTGCTCCTGCCTGTAAACCCCGGGGAATGAAGGTAATGTAGGTCAATGACCTATACTTACCTTCAGTCGCGGTGCTGCGCCCTCTGCTGGATGTCCTCATATGACGTCGAGCGTGGGAAAAAGTTCCCAGGCTCGAGGTCATATGAGGACATCCAGCAGAGGGCGCATCACCGCGACTGAAGGTAAATATAGGTCATTGACCTACATTACCTTCATTCCCTGGGGTTTACAGGCAGGAGCAAGCTGCATTATAGCAGAGCTCCTGCCTGTAAAATATTTTAACCCCTTCAGATGGATTTACATCGTGGGACGTTACAGATCTATGGAAGGTATGTATATTGTTGGTTTATTATTTTTAATTTGTTACAGAACGATGGTCTTCAGGTGGATTGAGAGAGCAATAAAATATTACAACAACCTGTGTGTTTATTTCATTAAAATACTTTGCAATATTGTGTGTGTGTTTTTTTTAACCATTTCATACAATTGGATTAACCCCTTCCCGACCTTTGACGCCACGTAGGCGTCATGAAAGTCGGTGCCAATCCGACCTGTGATGCCTATGTGGCATCATGGAATGATCGCGTCCCTGCAGATCGGGTGAAAGGGTTAACTCCAATTTCACCCGATCTGCAGGGACAGGGGGAGTGGTACATCAGCCCAGGGGGGGTGGCTTCACCCCTCCATGGCTACGATCGCTCTGATTGGCTGTTGAAAGTGAAACAGCCAATCAGAGCGATTTGTAATATTTCACCTATAAAAATGGTGAAATATTACAATCCAGCCATGGCCGATGCTGCAATAGCATCTGCCATGGCTGGAGACCCCGATCTGCCCCCCCCACTGCCACGATCGCCTCCCCAGTCGTCCTTTTTGCCCCGTCCTCCTGTCCGCTCCCCTCCGTCCTCCTGTCTGCTCCCCCGTCCTCCTGTCCGCTCCCCCGTGCTCCGATCCCCCCCGTGTTCCGATCCCACCCCCCCATACTTACCGAGCTCCGATGTCCCTCCCGGTGTCTGTTCGACTTCTCCATGGGCGCCGCCATCTTGGAAAATGGTGGGCGCATGCGTAGTGCGCCCACCGAATCTGCCGGCTGGCAGATTCGTTCCCTGTACATTTTGGTCACTGTGATAGGTTCTATCACAGCGATCAAAATAAAAAAAATAGTAAATAACCCCCCCTTTATCACCCCCATAGGTAGGGACAATAATAAAACACAGAAAATATAATTATTTTTGTTTTTCCATTAGGGTTAGGGTTAGGGGTAGGGGTAGGGGTAGGGTTAGGGTTAGGGTTAGGGGTAGGGGTAGGGTTAGGGGTAGGGTTAGGGTTGCACTTTGGGTTAGGGTTGCACTTTGGGTTAGGGTTGCATTTTGGGTTAGGGTTGCACTTAGGGTTAGGGTTGCACTTAGGGATAGGGTTGCACTTAGGGTTGCACTTGGTGTTGCACTTAGGGTTGCACTTAGGGCTAGGGTTGCACTTAGGGTTAGGGTTGCACTTAGGGTTAGGGTTGCACTTAGGGTTAGGGTTGCACTTAGGGTTGCACTTAGGGTTAGGGTTGCACTTAGGGTTAGTGTTCCACTTAGGGCTAGGGTTGCACTTAGGGCTAGGGTTGCACTTAGGGCTAGGGTTAGAATTAGGGTTAGGGTTAGAATTAGGGTTAGAATTAGGGTTAGGGTTGCAATTAGGGTTAGGGTTACAATTAGGGTTAGAATTAGGGCTAGGGTTGGAATTTGGGTTAGAATTAGGCTATGTGCACATGGTGCGGATTTGGCTGCGGATCCGCAGCGGATTGGTCGCTGCGGATTTGTAGCAGTTTTCCATCACATTTACAGTACCACGTAAACCTATGGAAAACCAAATCCACTGTGCCCATGGTGTAGAAAATACAGCACGGAAACGCTGCTTTGTATTTTCCGCAGCATGTCAATTCTTTGTGCGGATTCCGCAGCGTTTTACACCTGCTCCATAATAGGAATCCGCAGGTGAAATCCACACAAAAAACACTGGAAATCCGCGGTAAATCCACAGGTAAAGTGCAGTGCGTTTTACCTGAAGATTTTTCAAAAACAGTGCGGAAAAATCCACACACAAATCCGCAACGTGAGCACATAGCCTTACGGTTAGGGTTGGAGTTAGAGTTAGGGTTGGAATTAGGGTTAAGACTAGGGTTAGGGGTGTGTTGGGTTAGGATTGTGGTTAAGGTTGGGATTAGGGTTTGGGGTATGTTGGGGTTAGTGTTGGAGTTAGAATTGAGGGGTTTCCACTGTTTAGGCACATCAGGGGGTCTCCAAACGCGACATGGCGCCACCATTGATTCCAGCCAATCTTGCGTTGAAAAAGTCAAATGGTGCTCTCTCCCTTCCGAGCCCCGGCAGGTGCCCAAACAGTGGTTTACCCCCATATATGGGGTACCAGCATACTCAGGAGAAACTGGACAACAAATTTTGGGGTCCAATTTCTCCTGTAACCCTTGGAAAAATAAAAAATTGCGGGCTAAAAAATTATTTTTGAGGAAAGAAAACGTATTTATTATTTTCACGGCTCTACGTTATAAACTTCTGTGAAGCACTTGGGGGTTCAAAGTGCTCACCACACATCTAGATAAGTTCCTTTGGGGGTCTAATTTCCGAAATGGGGTCACTTGTGGGGGGTTTCTACTGTTTAGGCTCATCAGGGGCTCTGCAAACGCAACGTGACGCCTGCAGAGTGTTCCATCAAAGTCTGCATTTCAAAACGTCACTACTTCCCTTCCGAACCCCAACGTGTGCCCAAACGGTGGTTTACCCCCACATATCAGCGTACTCAGGAGAAACTGCACAACAAATTTTGGGGTCAAATTTCTCCTGTTACCCTTGGGAAAATAAAAAATTGTGGGCTAAAATATCATTTTTGAGAAAAGAAATTTTTTTTTTTATTTTCATGGCTCTGCGTTATAAACTTCTGTGAAGCATTTGGGGGTTCAAAGTGCTCACCACACATCTAGATTAGTTCCTTGGGAGGTCTAGTTTCCAAAATGGGGTCACTTATGAGGGAACTCCAATGTTTAGGCACACAGGAGCTCTCCAAACGCGACATGGTGTCCGCTAACGATTGGAGCTAATTTTCCCTTCAAAAAGCCAAATGGCGTGCCTTCCCTTCCGAGCCCTGCCGTGCACCCAAACAGTGGTTTACCCCCACATATAGGGTATCAGCATACTCAGGACAAACTGGACAACAACATTTGGGGTCCAATTTCTCCTGTTACCCTTGGGAAAATAAAAAATTCTGGGCTAAAAATCATTTTTGAGGAAAGAAAAATTATTTTTTATTTTCACGGCTCTGCGCTATAAACTTCTGTGAAGCACTTGTTGGTTTAAAGTGCTCACTATGCATCTAGATTAGTTCCTTGGGAGGTCTAGTTTCCAAAATGGGGTCACTTGTGGGGGAGCTCCAATGTTTAAGCACACGGGGGCTCTCCAAACGCGACATGGTGTCCGCTAAAGATTGGAGCCAATTTTTCATTCAAAAAGTTCCCTTCCGAGTTCTGCTGTGTGCCCAAACATGTGAGGTATCAGCGTACTCAGAACAAATTGGACAACAACTTTCGTGGTCCAGTTTCTCCTTTTACCCTTGGGAAAATAAGAAAATTATCATTTTTGTGACTAAAAAGTTAAATGTTCATTTTTTCCTTCCATGTTGCTTCTGCTGCTGTGAAACACCTGAAGGGTTTATAAACTTCTTGAATGTGGTTTTGAGCACCTTGAGGGGTGCAATTTTTAGAATGGTGTCACTTTTGGGTATTTTTAGCCATATAGAACCCTCAAACTGACTTCAAATGTGAGGTGGTCCCTAAAAAAAATGGTTTTGTAAATTTTGTTGTAAAAATGAGAAATCACTGATCAAATTTTAACCCTTATAACTTCCTAGCAAAAAAAAATTTTGTTTCCAAAATTGTGCTGATGTAAAGTAGACATGTGGAAAATGTTATTTATTAACTATTTTGTGTCACATAACTCTCTGGTTTAACAGAATAAAAATTCAAAATGTGAAAATTGCAAAATTTTCAAAATTTTCTCAAAATTTCTGTTTTTTTCACAAATAAACGCAGAAATTATCGACCTAAATTTACCACTACCATGAAGCCCAATATGTCACGAAAAAACAATCTCAGAATCTCAGAATCGCCACGATCCGTTGAAGCGTTCCTGAGTTATTACCTCATAAAGGGACACTGGTCAGAATTGCAAAAAATGGCGAGGTCATTAAGGTCAAAATAGGCTGGGTCATGAAGGGGTTAATAATGGATAGGTGTCATAATTGACGCCTCTCCATTATTAATCTGGCTTAATGTCACCTTACAATAGCAAGGTGACATTAACCCTTCATTACCCCATATCCCACCGCTACACGGGAATGGGAAGAGAGTGGCCAAGTGCCAGAATAGGCGCATCTTACAGATGTGCCTTTTCTGGGGTGGCTGGGGGCAGATGTTTTTAGCCGGGGGGCCAATAACCGTGGACCCTCTCCAGGCTATTAATATCTGCCCTCATTCACTGGCTTTACCACCCTGGCGGAGAAAATTTGCGCGGGAGCCCACGCCAATTCTTTCAGCGATTTAACCCTTAAAATTAATAGCTACAGCGCCGAAATTTTGCACATACACACTACTAACATTAGTAGTGTGGAATATGCAAAAAAAAGGGGGTATGACATGGTTTACTGTATGTAAACCATGTCTCATATCATGTCGGGTTTAGGCAGAAGAAATGAAAAGCCGGCAATTGAATTACTGGCTTTAGGGTTAGGGGTAGGGTTAGGGATAGGGTTAGGGTTTGGATCCCTTTATCACCTTGATGGTGGGGGGTGGCTTATCAGTGTGTATTCTTGTTTTTTTCTATAAAAACGCATGCGTTTTTAATGCAAACAAACGCATGTGCTTAAAAACGCATGCGTTTACATAGACAGCAATACGTTTTTTTGCCGCAAAAAAAGCATGCTTTTTTTGTGGCAAAAAAACGCCTCTAGAAATTACTACATGTTGCATTTCCGCAACAAAATGGAAGCATGGAAAAAACGCATGCATTGTCAAACGCGACAAAACGCATGCAAAAAAACGCATGCGTTTTTAATGTTAAGTATAGGAAAAAAAACGCATGCGTTTTTTTGCGGTGAAACGCAGCGGCAAAAAACGCAAATGTGAAACCAGCCTAAATTTGTATTTTTATCAGTGATGAGCGAATATATTCGGCACTATTCATTACTCGGTGAGTAATTTGCTATTTGCAGCCAATCACAGTAATGCCGGTTCAATCTTTGGTGTGGCATTACTGTGATTGGCTGCCCGAACACCGGGCAGCGTGGCAAACACAGCTTCTTATTGGCCGTGAAATCATCTCCGCTGGTGAGAGAGCCGCAGTTCCCACGCTGTCAAAAGACAGCGTGAGCCCACAGCTGTAATCGGAGGTATAAAGTTCACCTTCACTCACTGGTGTCAGCTGATGGGACTACAGCTCCCATCAGCCCACACCTGCTGCCACTAATAACAGTGAGAGCAGGAGCGGCTGATGGGAGTATTCATCAGCCAGCACCTGAGATGTAAATAAATAAGTTTAAAAAAAATGGCATGGGTTTCCCCGAATTTTGATAACTAGCCAGGCAAAACTCACAGCTGGGGACTGCAACCCTCTGCTGTCAGCTTCAGCAAGTCTTGTTATCAAGAATAGAGGGGTCCCCATGCCGTATTTTTTAGTTATTTAAATAAATAATTGTAAAAAAAATGGCGTGGGGGCCCTCCTAATTTTTTAGTAACCTGCCTTGATAAAGCAGGCAGCTGGGGGCTGGCATTCTCAGGCTGGTAAGAGGCCATGTATAATGCCCCCTCAGCCTAAAAGTAGCAGCCCGCAGCCGCCCAGAAATGGCACATCTATTAATCCTAGCACTATGCTCGACTTTTCCCACTTGCCCTGTACTGGTGGCAAGTGGGGTTCATATTTGTGGGGTTGATGTCACCTTTGTAGTGTCAGGTGACATCAAGCTAACGGATTACTGGAGAGGCGTCTATAGAACAGCTATCCATTACTAACCCTATAGTTATATTGTAAATACAGATAAAGCCAGAATAAAGTCTTTTAGTAGAAATAAAACAAAACACAGTGTTCCATTTTTATTTAAAAATAAGAAACACAGTTATACTCACCTAACTCCTAATTCCACTGAATCCCTCGTCTCCTGTAATAAAACAAAAATAAAAAACAACAATATCCTTCACCTAGCCATTGTTCTGTCCCATGCCGTAATCCATGTCTGGGGGATAGTTTTCAACCTGGACGGTGTCAAGATGCTGAGACAGGCTGAGAACCACTGTTGACTGAACTGCTGCGAGTGCAGCCTCAGTGACCGGTAGTGACATCATCGAGGCTACCTCCGGTCACTGAGATTGCATTTCCAGCCAGGCTGAACTGCGGTGACCTTGATGAGATCCCCGCTACCACCATGTCATGATTCTCCCCTGCTTGTGCTGATCACTGGCAGAGCAGCGGAGAATTCTGAGAGTCGTCTTCAGCACCAGGCGCTGTGGAATAGTGCTTACTGCACCGCTGCTTCCCTGGCATCCGCCTTGTGGCACTAATGTGGCAGATGGGCAGCACATTGTTGCCATATGTGTGCTACACGTACTACACACACAGACATCTCTAGCACCGTTTTGACGCTAGCGCGAACACCATAGGAAAATATCTAACGGTGCTTGCGCTAACGTCAGAAAGGTGAAGTGAGTTCATTGGCTGTGAACTCCCAGGACCTCTGTGAAGGCACCCTCATGCTCGTGGTGACATCAGACAGGTCCTGCGAGTTCACCTCGAGACCTTGAGCTGTAGCAGATGCTGCTCAGTGTCTTTGCTGAATGGCAGACCCGTCGTGGGACAAATAGATTATCTTCTTGTCTGCGGAAAGGTGAGGAATATTGTTGTTTGTCTTCTGCAAAAGAGTTTAAAAAAACAATGGTGTCAGTGGAATGAGCGAGGTCGTAACTATGGTTTAACTAAGAATTACTAAATGAGTCTGTCATTCTTTCAATTAAAGGACTATTTTCTGTGTGTGTGTGTGTGTGTGTGTTTTTAAACTATATGACTATGAGGTTAGTAATGGGAATGTCTTATTGACACCTCTCCATTACTAACCTCAGGGCTTGATGTCACCTGACAATACAAAGGTGACATCAAACCCCCAACTATCACCCAACTTGCCACCACTACAGGGCAAGTGGGATGAGCAAAGCTAAGTGCCAGAATTGGCACATCTTATAGATGTTCCTATTCAGGGGTGGCTGAGAGCTGATTTTTTAGCATGGGGGGAACTTGTATCCATAGTCTCTTCCTAGGCTATTAATATCAGACCACAGCTACCTGCATAGCCTTTGCTAGTTATTAATTATTGGTGGACCCTAGGTCATTTTTTGTAGGGTCCCCTATTTTAATAGCCAGTAAAGGCTAAGTATACAGCTATGATCTGATATTAAAAGCCTGGGAAGCTCCATGGGTGTTACCCCCTTCCCAGGCTATAATCTGCCCCCAAGCCGTTGGCTTTCCCTCTGCTGGTTAAGAAAATTAGGCGGGAGCCCATGCCATTTTTTTCAGAAAAATAATCTTTTAATAATTAAATATACTGTATGTACAGTAAGCCGCACACACACTGTACTAATTGTATTTGTCACTGACATCTATATATCTACCTATACTATGTGTATTTACTGTGTGCAATCCATCTATTCTATCCTGTCTGCTCCTGCTGTGATTTTACACTATGTGGCTGCTGAATTGCCAGCTTTTCTTAGATAGATAGATGCAATATCTATACATATACCGTATTTTCTGGTTAATAAGACACACCGGATTATAAGATGCACCCCAAATTTTGAGGAGAAAAATAGGTAAAAAAACCTTTTTTTTTTAAATAAAATAGTGGTGCTTCTTACAATCCAGGTGTCTTATTGCTTACTGGGGGTGGTGGCTGCAGTGAAGTTGGTTTCCAGGGTCACTGCTTGTGTTCGGTGGTGCAGGCCGCAGTGGAGCATGGTCCCAGGGTTGCTGCTGGAGGAGGCAAGAGTGCGGCTGCGGGTGTTCGGTGGTGCAGGGGCTCCTCCGACATTTTGTTGAAACCCAGAGCCCCCAGACTGTTTCCTATGTGGTGGACTCCGAGAAAATGGCTCCGGGAAAATAGCTGCTGAGGCAACAACTGCGCAGATGGAGATTTTGGCGCTGAGATCTCATCTCCCAAGATCTTTGTGTCGAGATCTCCATCTGCGCCTGCGCCGCATTAGCGGCCATTTTCCTAGAGACATCGCGTAGAGGCAGGTGCGAATGGAGATCTCGCCTTTCTTTAATCTGCGCTGAGTAAGAAGTCGGACACCGACCCCCGGACGAAGAATGGCGGCCGCCATATGCCGCCGCAGGGCTACTGCTCGCCGTTGTACCACCACCACAGGACCACCGCTCGCCGATTTACCACCACTGCACACCGCAGGACCACCGCACCACCACTGCAACACCCGCAGCACCGGGCCCGCAGCATTGGTAAGAACAGTGATCGGTTTATAAGACACACCCTCATTTTCCCCCTAATTTTGGGGATCATAAAAGTGCGTTTTATATTCCAAAAAATACGATATATACACACACTACCTATTCTATGTGTTTATATCTATTCTATCTATTCTACTCTAACCTGTCACGCTGTGATTGTAATGTACGCGGCAGATGGATTGCTGGCTTTTTATCTGTATCTCTCCCAATTTATAATGCTGAGTTGTGAAAATAAAAAAAATAAAAAATGTTCTTTTAGCCCCCAAATTTTTATTTTCACAAGGGTGGCAGGAGAAATTGCACCATACAATTTGGGGCTAGCAGGAGACTTGTGGAAAACGGCTGTTGCGTGTGTAACAACATTTCTATGGGTCCCAAAACCCATTTCACACCCGTAAAAAAGTTGTTATACATGAAAAAGCCGTCTTCTACACATATCCAGCTAGCTCCTCAGCAATATGCTTCTTAACGGTGGTTTAGTAAAAGTATTGATTAATGGATGGTAAGTGCCACTTTTCTGTATTGAATGGAAATTTTAAACTATCCATCTGCTTGTCTGTCTATCCATCTGTCTGTCTATCCCTGCTACAAATGTTTATGTAGCTACACATAATGTAGTTCTCATTAACATATAGTGCCAGCTTCTTCACTGTCAGATCACAGTGCAGCATCGGCTAGGGACAGAGAAGAGAGGCTACTCCAACCACAGGAGAAATAGCATGGAGTGCAGCTTACAGATGAAGCAGTAATGCATTTAAATTTTTAATCCCTTCACAGCATGTAACGTACATGTTGTCGTGTCACTGCCTTTGATGCGAGCTCACACCACACAGCACTCATCTTTCACTGCACATGATGGCTGATCTACTGTAATCAGCCATCATGTGCCTTAAACAGTTGCGGGCAGAGCGGAGCACACGTGACATGATGACAGAGTGCCGATGGGTTGTTATAACAGCCGGGGGTCTGCTAAAGACACTCGAACTTGTCATTACGATCCTCCTGTGAAAGACAGCATTTAGCTGGCTTTAATAGGAGACATTTATTTTTGCTCTGCATAGCAGTGTTGATGCACTGCTATGTATAGCATAAGCGATTGAATGGAGACTTAGCGACTTAAGGGGAATAACAAATACATGAAAAAGTGAAAAATGTTTTGAAAAATATGAAAAATATAAACAAAACACAAAAGTTCAAATCACCTACCTTTTGCCCCATTAAAAGTAAAAGAATTAAAAATAAATGAAAAATACACATATGTAGTATTGGTGCATTCTTTATAGTTCAATTTATCAAAATATTAAGTAAATTAGTCCAATTGGATAGTGGCGTTATGAGAAAAAAAATTAAAACCACAAAATTTAGATTTTTTTTGGCTGCTGCAACATTGCATTAAAATGCAATATGAGGCGATCAAAAAATCATATCTACCCCATAATGGTTTCATTAAAACCATCAGCTTAGTGCGCAATAAATAAGCCCTCACCCACCTCATATCCGAAAAATAAAAATGTTGCGGATCTCCAAAAATGGCGACAAAAACTATTTTTTTTACAAATTTCCTAATTTTTTTCATCACTTAAGTAAAAAAAACAATACATGTTTAGTATATGTGTACTCATTATAACCTAGAGAATCATATTCCCAGGTCAGTTTTACCATATAGAGAACAAGGTAAATAATTGAAAAAAACAAATATTGTGAAATTGCACTTTTGTTTTTCAATTTGAACACCTTAGTGACTAGCCAATTTTGACCTTAATGACCAGACCAAATTTGTGAAATCTGACCAGTTTCAATTTATGTGGTAATAAATAGAGAACGCTTCAATGGATCCAACCGATTCTAAGAATGTTTTTTAATGACATATTGTACTTCATAACAGTGGTAATATTTGTTTGATATGACTTGCATTTATTTGTGAAAATAAGGGAAATTTGGCAAAAATGTTGAAAATTTTTGCAATTTTCAAACTTTTAATTGTAATGAAGCAAACCATACCCATGTGAACAATAATGGAAGGTAAGCAAAAAACACTAAGGTAATATAAAGCAAAAATATTTATTTAAGTAACTATGATAACAGTGCAATAATAAAATCCCAAAAGCAAAGGTGCCTCACAAAAATGGGGGAAGGACTGACAATATAGCCCATACATACCAGCATGAAAAAAGAGTGGTACAAACAAATGGGGTAAGTAGAGGCCCTGTATAATCCCTCAATACATATAGTTCAGGAACTAAATAAACAAAGTGCAAAAGTAGCAGAAATGCAGTTATTAGAAGCATAAATTCTGGACTGGAAAGAGAAAGTGGATACAAGTAGGGTTGAGCGACTTTCATTTTTTTAAGATCGAGTCTGGTTTTGTGAAACCCGATTTAGTCCAGAGTCGAGTCGAGTGAAGTCGGCCGATTATCGCTAAAAGTCGGGGATCGACCGAAACACGAAACCCAATGCAAGTCAATGGGGAAGCATAGCCGGCAGTGAGTGGAGGCCAGGAAAACACCTACAGTGCCCATTTTACTGCCAAAAACATCCATTCTTGTTTTCTGAAGCTTGTCAATCTTAATTAACTTTATAATAATAGTTGGGCACTGGAAATTGGGGGTCATTTGGCAAAAGTTGTGGGGGGTAGGGCTGGTTCAAGGTTTTAGTGGGCCCAGGAAACGTGGACTACGTCATGGCGGTGGAGCAGGGAGAGGTAAGTATTTCAACGTTGCAAGTGCTGTGATCCTGAGCAAGCAGGGGGGGCCCACTCGTTCGCATTGGCACTGGCACAGGGCCCCTCAAAGTACGGCGGTGTGTTTGCATGGCGGGGGCGCCTCCCACCAGCAGCGACACTTTTGCGTACTCTGAGTGGCCCTGTGCCAGTGACGTCGCCAACGAGTATGCCCCCCCCACCTGATGAAGGAACCTGCACTTTCATCTGCACCTTCCTCTTTGTCCCTGTGTAAGGTGGTATAATATGCGGGAAGGGGAACCTTACTTTCAGCAGGGTCAGATTCTGGCTGTGTAGAGTACAAGGGGAATGTAGTGGTCTAGGTCAATGTACCAGCAGACTCATCTAGCAGTGGCTGGGCAATGGGCAGGATGAGGAGGAAACAGATATAGGGCCAAAGAATAAAGTAGGCTAAATGCAGATCAAAATTGGTAACAGGACTAAACAGGCGGCATTGCTTTGTTCAGTGGAGTAGCAAACCCAAGAGCAGCAGACACTGTTTCAAGGGCCTAACCACACTAGTAGGCCAAATGCAGTTTAATATCTGATAGTATAGGCCGAAAGCCAGAATGTGGAAGCTCAGCTTTGTTCAGTTGAGGACAACACCAGGGAGGGGCAGAAACCGTTAGTAGGCCCTAACCACCATTTTGTTTTTTAAAAAACACTTAATGAGAGCCAGAAGGTTGAAGCTCAGCTTTATTCAGTTGAGGACAACACCAGGGAGGGGCAGAAGCCGTTAGTAGGCCCTAAACACCATTTTGTTTTTTAAAAAACACTTAATGAGAGCCAGAAGGTTGAGGCTCAGCTTTATTCAGTTGAGGGCAACACCAGGGAGGGGCAGACACCGTTAGTAGGCCCTAAACACCATTTTGTTTTTTAAAAAACACTTAATGAGAGCCAGAAGGTTGAAGCTCAGCTTTATTCAGTTGAGGGCAACACCAGGGAGGGGCAGACACCGTTAGTAGGCCGTAACCAAAGTTGAAGGCCAAATGCAGTTTAATATCTGATACTATAGGCTGAAAGCCAGAAGGTTGAAGCGCAGCTTTATTCAGTTGAGGGCAACACCAGGGAGGGGCAGACACCGTTAGTAGGCCCTAAACACCATTTTGTTTTTTAAAAAACACTTACTGAGAGGCAGAAGGTTGAAGCTCAGCTTTATTCAGTTGAGGCCAACACCAGGGAGGGGCAGAAACCGTTAGTAGGCCCTAAACACCATTTTGTTTTTTAAAAAACACTTAATGAGAGCCAGAAGGTTGAAGCCCAGCTTTATTCAGTTGAGGGCAACACCAGGGAGGGGCAGACACCGTTAGTAGGCCGTAACCAAAGTTGAAGGCCAAATGCAGTTTAATATCTGATACTATAGGCTGAAAGCCAGAAGGTTGAAGCACAGCTTTATTCAGTTGAGGGCAACACCAGGGAGGGGCAGAAGCCGTTTGTAGGCCCTAACACCATTTTGTTTTTTAAAAAACACTTAATGAGAGCCAGAAGGTTGAAGCACAGCTTTATTCAGTTGAGGGCAACACCAGGGAGGGGCAGACACCGTTAGTAGGCCCTAACCACCATTTTGTTTTTTAAAAAACACTTAATGAGAGCCAGAAGGTTGAAGCTCAGCTTTATTCAGTTGAGGACAACACCAGGGAGGGGCAGAAGCCGTTAGTAGGCCCTAAACACCATTTTGTTTTTTAAAAAACACTTAATGAGAGCCAGAAGGTTGAAGCCCAGCTTTATTCAGTTGAGGGCAACACCAGGGAGGGGCAGACACCGTTAGTAGGCCCTAAACACCATTTTGTTTTTTAAAAAACACTTAATGAGAGCCAGAAGGTTGAAGCTCAGCTTTATTCAGTTGAGGGCAACACCAGGGAGGGGCAGACACCGTTAGTAGGCCGTAACCAAAGTTGAAGGCCAAATGCAGTTTAATATCTGATACTATAGGCTGAAAGCCAGAAGGTTGAAGCACAGCTTTATTCAGTTGAGGGCAACACCAGGGAGGGGCAGACACCGTTAGTAGGCCCTAAACACCATTTTGTTTTTTAAAAAACACTTAATGAGAGCCAGAAGGTTGAAGCTCAGCTTTATTCAGTTGAGGACAACACCAGGGAGGGGCAGACACCGTTAGTAGGCCCTAACCACCATTTTGTTTTTTAAAAAACACTTAATGAGAGCCAGAAGGTTGAAGCCCAGCTTTATTCAGTTGAGGGCAACACCAGGGAGGGGCAGACACCGTTAGTAGGCCCTAAACACCATTTTGTTTTTTAAAAAACACTTAATGAGAGCCAGAAGGTTGAAGCTCAGCTTTATTCAGTTGAGGGCAACACCAGGGAGGGGCAGACACCGTTAGTAGGCCGTAACCAAAGTTGAAGGCCAAATGCAGTTTAATATCTGATACTATAGGCTGAAAGCCAGAAGGTTGAAGCACAGCTTTATTCAGTTGAGGGCAACACCAGGGAGGGGCAGAAGCCGTTAGTAGCCCCTAAACACCATTTTGTTTTTTAAAAAACACTTAATGAGAGCCAGAAGGTTGAAGCACAGCTTTATTCAGTTGAGGGCAACACCAGGGAGGGGCAGACACCGTTAGTAGGCCCTAACCACCATTTTGTTTTTTAAAAAACACTTAATGAGAGCCAGAAGGTTGAAGCTCAGCTTTATTCAGTTGAGGACAACACCAGGGAGGGGCAGAAGCCGTTAGTAGGCCCTAAACACCATTTTGTTTTTTAAAAAACACTTAATGAGAGCCAGAAGGTTGAAGCCCAGCTTTATTCAGTTGAGGGCAACACCAGGGAGGGGCAGACACCGTTAGTAGGCCCTAAACACCATTATGTTTTTTAAAAAACACTTAATGAGAGCCAGAAGGTTGAAGCTCAGCTTTATTCAGTTGAGGGCAACTGTTGTGAATTTGCTTTTTGCTCCCTCTAGTGGTTACTAGTTTTTTGACTCTGGTTTTTCTGTCATTCCTTTTATCCGCACCTGGGTTGTTAGTTAGGGGTGTTGCTATATAAGCTCCCTGGACCTTCAGTTCAATGCCTGGCAACGTAGTTATCAGAGCTAGTCTGCTGTGCTCTTGTCTACTGATCCTGGTTCCAGTTATATCAGCTAAGTCTGCCTTTTGCTTTTTGCTATTTGTTTTGGTTTTGTATTTTTGTCCAGCTTGTTCCAAATCTATATCCTGACCTTTGCTGGAAGCTCTAGGGGGCTGGTGTTCTCCCCCCGGACCGTTAGACGGTTCGGGGGTTCTTGAATTTCCAGTGTGGATTTTGATAGGGTTTTTGTTGACCATATAAGTTACCTTTCTTTATTCTGCTATCAGTAAGCGGGCCTCTCTGTGCTAAACCTGGTTCATTTCTGTGTTTGTCATTTCCTCTTACCTCACCGTCATTATTTGTGGGGGGCTTCTATCCAGCTTTGGGGTCCCCTTCTCTGGAGGCAAGAAAGGTCTTTGGTTTCCTCTACTAGGGGTAGCTAGATTCTCCGGCTGGCGCGTGTCATCTAGAATCAACGTAGGAATGATCCCCGGCTACTTCTAGTGTTGGCGTTAGGAGTAGATATATGGTCAACCCAGTTACCACTGCCCTATGAGCTGGATTTTTGTATTCTGCAGACTTCCACGTTCCTCTGAGACCCTCGCCATTGGGGTCATAACAGTTTGCCAGGCCAGTATTAAATGTTTAATGCATTGCAGAAGAGGGATTATAAGAAAGAAGATTCTGAGTTTTTTTTTTTTTTCTTCTTCCCCTTTACCTCAGAGTGGCTATGCTTGCTGCAGACATGAATGTCCAGACCTTGATTACAAGTGTGGACCAGCTGGCTACTCGTGTGCAGGGCATACAAGACTATGTTATCAGAAATCCTAGGTCAGAACCTAAAATACCGATTCCTGAACTGTTTTCCGGAGACAGGTTTAAGTTTAGGAATTTCGTGAATAATTGTAAATTGTTTTTGTCCCTGAGACCCTGTTCATCTGGAGATTCTGCTCAGCAAGTTAAAATTGTTATTTCGTTCTTACGGGGCGACCCTCAGGATTGGGCTTTTTCGCTGGCGCCAGGAGATCCGGCATTGGCTGATCTTGATGCGTTTTTTCTGGCGCTCGGTTTACTTTATGAGGAACCCAATCTTGAGATTCAGGCAGAAAAGGCCTTGCTGGCTATGTCTCAGGGGCAGGACGAGGCTGAAGTGTATTGCCAAAAATTTCGGAAATGGTCCGTGCTGACACATTGGAACGAGTGTGCACTGGCCGCTAATTTTAGAAATGGCCTTTCTGAAGCCATTAAGAATGTTATGGTGGGTTTTCCCATTCCCACAGGTCTGAATGATACTATGGCACTGGCTATTCAAATTGACCGGCGGTTGCGGGAGCGCAAAACCGCAAATTCCCTCATGGTGTTGTCTGAACAGACACCTAATTCGGTGCAATGTGATAGAAAAACCGCAAATTCCCTCATGGTGTTGTCTGAACAGACACCTGATTTAATGCAATGTGATAGAATCCTGACTAGAAATGAGCGGAAAATTCATAGACGCCGGAATGGCTTGTGCTACTACTGTGGTGATTCTACACATGTTATCTCAGCATGCTCTAAACGTATAGCTAAGGTTGTTAGTCCTGTCACCGTTGGTAATTTGCAACCTAAATTTATTCTGTCTGTAACTTTGATTTGCTCACTGTCATCTTATCCTGTCATGGCGTTTGTAGATTCAGGTGCTGCCCTGAGTCTCATGGATCTCTCATTTGCTAAGCGCTGTGGTTTTACTCTTGAACCATTAGAAAATCCTATTCCTCTTAGGGGTATTGATGCTACACCATTGGCAGCAAATAAACCGCAGTATTGGACACAGGTTACCATGTGCATGACTCCTGAACACCGCGAGGTGATACGTTTCCTGGTTTTACATAAAATGCATGATTTGGTTGTTTTAGGGCTGCCATGGTTACAGACCCATAATCCAGTCCTGGACTGGAAGGCTATGTCAGTCTCAAGTTGGGGCTGTCGTGGTATTCATGGGGATTCCCTGCCTGTGTCTATTGCTTCTTCTACGCCTTCGGAAGTTCCGGAGTATTTGTCTGATTATCAGGATGTCTTCAGTGAGTCTGAGTCCAGTGCACTGCCTCCTCATAGGGACTGTGACTGTGCTATAGATTTGATCCCAGGCAGTAAATTTCCTAAGGGAAGACTGTTTAATCTGTCGGTACCTGAACATACCGCTATGCGTTCATATATCAAGGAGTCTCTGGAGAAAGGACATATTCGTCCGTCTTCTTCCCCTCTTGGTGCGGGATTCTTTTTTGTGGCTAAAAAGGACGGATCTTTGAGACCTTGTATTGATTATCGGCTTTTAAATAAGATCACTGTCAAATTTCAGTATCCTTTACCGCTGTTGTCTGACTTGTTTGCCCGGATTAAGGGTGCCAAGTGGTTCACCAAGATAGACCTTCGTGGTGCGTACAACCTTGTGCGCATTAAGCAAGGTGATGAATGGAAAACCGCATTCAATACGCCCGAAGGTCATTTTGAGTACTTGGTGATGCCTTTTGGACTCTCCAATGCGCCTTCAGTTTTTCAGTCCTTTATGCATGACATTTTCCGGAAGTATCTGGATAAATTTTTGATTGTTTATCTGGATGATATTTTGGTTTTTTCTGATAATTGGGATTCGCATGTGGAGCAGGTCAGGTTGGTCTTTAAAATTTTGCGTGAAAATTCTTTGTTTGTCAAGGGCTCAAAGTGTCTCTTTGGTGTACAGAAGGTTCCCTTTTTGGGGTTCATTTTTTCCCCTTCTGCTGTGGAGATGGACCCAGTCAAGGTCCGAGCTATTCTTGATTGGACTCAGCCCTCGTCAGTTAAGAGTCTTCAGAAGTTCTTGGGCTTCGCTAACTTCTACCGTCGTTTTATCGCTAATTTTTCTAGCATTGTGAAACCTTTGACGGATATGACCAAGAAGGGCTCCGATGTAGCTAACTGGGCTCCTGCTGCCGTGGAGGCTTTCCAGGAGTTGAAACGCCGGTTTACTTCGGCGCCTGTTTTGTGCCAGCCTGACGTCTCACTTCCCTTTCAGGTTGAGGTGGATGCTTCGGAGATTGGGGCAGGGGCCGTTTTGTCGCAGAGAGGCCCTGGTTGCTCTGTTATGAAACCTTGTGCCTTTTTCTCTAGGAAGTTTTCGCCTGCCGAGCGAAATTATGATGTGGGCAATCGGGAGTTGTTGGCCATGAAATGGGCATTTGAGGAGTGGCGTCATTGGCTCGAGGGTGCTAAGCATCGTGTGGTGGTCTTGACTGATCACAAAAATCTGATGTATCTCGAGTCTGCTAAACGCCTTAATCCGAGACAGGCCCGCTGGTCATTGTTTTTCTCCCGCTTTGATTTTGTTGTCTCGTATTTACCAGGTTCAAAGAATGTGAAGGCCGATGCTCTTTCTAGGAGCTTTGTGCCTGATGCTCCTGGAGTCGCTGATCCTGTTGGTATTCTTAAAGATGGAGTTATCTTGTCAGCTATTTCTCCGGATCTGCGACGTGTGTTGCAGAGATTTCAGGCTGATAGGCCTGAGTCTTGTCCACCTGACAGACTGTTTGTCCCGGATAAGTGGACCAGCAGAGTCATTTCCGAGGTTCATTCCTCGGTGTTGGCAGGTCACCCGGGAATTTTTGGCACCAGGGATCTGGTGGCCAGGTCCTTTTGGTGGCCTTCCTTGTCAAGGGATGTGCGGTCATTTGTGCAGTCCTGTGGGACTTGTGCTCGAGCTAAGCCTTGCTGTTCTCGTGCCAGCGGTTTGCTCTTGCCCTTGCCTGTCCCGAAGAGACCTTGGACACATATCTCCATGGATTTCATTTCTGATCTTCCGCTATCTCAGGGCATGTCCGTTATCTGGGTGATATGTGATCGCTTCTCCAAGATGGTCCATTTGGTTCCTTTGCCTAAGCTGCCTTCCTCTTCCGATCTGGTTCCTGTGTTTTTCCAGAACGTGGTTCGTTTGCACGGCATCCCTGAGAATATTGTGTCAGACAGAGGATCCCAGTTCATTTCCAGGTTCTGGCGATCCTTTTGTAGTAGGATGGGCATTGATTTGTCGTTTTCGTCTGCTTTCCATCCTCAGAGTAATGGACAGACGGAGCGAACCAATCAGACTTTGGAGGCTTATTTGAGGTGTTTTGTCTCTGCTGATCAGGACGATTGGGTGACATTCTTGCCGTTGGCTGAGTTTGCCCTTAATAATCGGGCTAGTTCCGCCACCTTGGTTTCGCCTTTTTTCTGCAACTCTGGTTTCCATCCTCGCTTTTCTTCGGGTCATGTGGAGCCTTCTGACTGTCCTGGGGTGGATTCTGTGGTGGATAGGTTGCAGCAGATCTGGAAACATGTGGTGGACAACTTGAAGTTGTCACAGGAGAAGGCTCAGCGCTTTGCCAACCGCCGCCGCGGTGTGGGTCCCCGACTACGCGTTGGGGATTTGGTATGGCTTTCTTCCCGCTTTGTTCCTATGAAGGTCTCCTCTCCCAAATTTAAACCTCGTTTTATTGGGCCTTACAAGATATTGGAAATCCTTAATCCTGTATCTTTTCGTCTGGATCTTCCTGTGTCGTTTGCTATTCACAATGTATTTCATAGGTCCTTGTTGCGGCGGTACATTGTGCCTGTAGTTCCTTCTGCTGAGCCTCCTGCTCCGGTGTTGGTTGAGGGCGAGTTGGAGTACGTGGTGGAGAAGATCTTGGATTCTCGCCTCTCCAGGCGGAGGCTTCAGTACCTGGTCAAGTGGAAGGGCTATGGTCAGGAGGATAATTCCTGGGTGGTCGCCTCTGATGTTCATGCGGCCGATTTAGTTCGTGCCTTTCATGCCGCTCATCCTGATCGCCCTGGTGGTCGTGGTGAGGGTTCGGTGACCCCTCACTAAGGGGGGGGTACTGTTGTGAATTTGCTTTTTGCTCCCTCTAGTGGTTACTAGTTTTTTGACTCTGGTTTTTCTGTCATTCCTTTTATCCGCACCTGGGTCGTTAGTTAGGGGTGTTGCTATATAAGCTCCCTGGACCTTCAGTTCAATGCCTGGCAACGTAGTTATCAGAGCTAGTCTGCTGTGCTCTTGTCTACTGATCCTGGTTCCAGTTATATCAGCTAAGTCTGCCTTTTGCTTTTTGCTATTTGTTTTGGTTTTGTATTTTTGTCCAGCTTGTTCCAAATCTATATCCTGACCTTTGCTGGAAGCTCTAGGGGGCTGGTGTTCTCCCCCCGGACCGTTAGACGGTTCGGGGGTTCTTGAATTTCCAGTGTGGATTTTGATAGGGTTTTTGTTGACCATATAAGTTACCTTTCTTTATTCTGCTATCAGTAAGCGGGCCTCTCTGTGCTAAACCTGGTTCATTTCTGTGTTTGTCATTTCCTCTTACCTCACCGTCATTATTTGTGGGGGGCTTCTATCCAGCTTTGGGGTCCCCTTCTCTGGAGGCAAGAAAGGTCTTTGGTTTCCTCTACTAGGGGTAGCTAGATTCTCCGGCTGGCGCGTGTCATCTAGAATCAACGTAGGAATGATCCCCGGCTACTTCTAGTGTTGGCGTTAGGAGTAGATATATGGTCAACCCAGTTACCACTGCCCTATGAGCTGGATTTTTGTATTCTGCAGATTTCCACGTTCCTCTGAGACCCTCGCCATTGGGGTCATAACAGGCAACACCAGGGAGGGGCAGACACCGTTAGTAGGCCGTAACCAAAGTTGAAGGCCAAATGCAGTTTAATATCTGATACTATAGGCTGAAAGCCAGAAGGTTGAAGCACAGCTTTATTCAGTTGAGGGCAACACCAGGGAGGGGCAGAAGCCGTTAGTAGGCCCTAAACACCATTTCGTTTTTTAAAAAACACTTAATGAGAGCCAGAAGGTTGAAGCACAGCTTTATTCAGTTGAGGGCAACACCAGGGAGGGGCAGACACCGTTAGTAGGCCCTAACCACCATTTTGTTTTTTAAAAAACACTTAATGAGAGCCAGAAGGTTGAAGCTCAGCTTTATTCAGTTGAGGACAACACCAGGGAGGGGCAGAAGCCGTTAGTAGGCCCTAAACACCATTTTGTTTTTTAAAAAACACTTAATGAGAGCCAGAAGGTTGAAGCCCAGCTTTATTCAGTTGAGGGCAACACCAGGGAGGGGCAGACACCGTTAGTAGGCCCTAAACACGATTTTGTTTTTTAAAAAACACTTAATGAGAGCCAGAAGGTTGAAGCTCAGCTTTATTCAGTTGAGGGCAACACCAGGGAGGGGCAGACACCGTTAGTAGGCCCTAAACACCATTTAAAAAAAAAAAAAAAAAAACAGCAGTTAATGAGAGGCAGAAGGTTGAAGCTCAGCTGTATTCAGTTGAGGACAACACCAGGCAGGGGCAGACACCGTTAGTAGGCCGGAACCACCAATGTGTTTAAAAACAGCAGTTAATCAGAGCCGGAAGGTAGAAGCTCAGCTTTATTCAGTTGAGGACAACTTGAATTAGGGACTGCAGACAGACTTAGCAGGCTGTCCCCTGTGTGGACCATGCATCCAATACATTAACCCATTGAGCCACAAAGGACACGTAACCTTCCGTGGCCATGCCTACAGGTCCATGTGTCTGTTGTCAGGTGTACCTTTGTCAGTGTAGGCCTAGTGGAAGGAGGGACCGCAGACAGGCTTCGAAGGCCTAACATAATAAAATGTGCTGGCTGTAGGCACTTTAAAATTGGTTCCAGGGGTACACGGGCAGCAGTGGTCTGGTCAGTGTAGGCCTAGTGGAAGGAGGGACCGCAGACAGGCTTCGAAGGCCTAACACAATAAAATGGGCTGGCTGTAGGCACTTTAAAATTGGTTCCAGGGGTACACGGGCAGCAGTGGTCAGGTCAGTGGAGGCCTAGTGGAAGGAGGGACCGCAGACAGGCTTCGAAGGCCTAACACAATAAAATGGGCTGGCTGTAGGCACTTTAAAATTGGTTCCAGGGGTACACGGGCAGCAGTGGTCAGGTCAGTGGAGGCCTAGTGGAAGGAGGGACCGCAGACAGGCTTCGAAGGCCTAACATAATAAAATAGGCTGGCTGTAGGCACTTTATAATTGGTTCCAGGGGTACACGGGCAGCAGTGGTCAGATCAGTGGAGGCCTAGTGGAAGGAGGGACCGCAGACAGGCTTCGAAGGCCTAACACAATAAAATGGGCTGGCTGTAGGCACTTTAAAATTGGTTCCAGGGGTACACGGGCAGCAGTGGTCAGGTCAGTGGAGGCCTAGTGGAAGGAGGGACCGCAGACAGGCTTCGAAGGCCTAAAATAACAAACAATAGGCTCATGGCAGTTTTACAGCGGTTACATGGATACACGGCAGGCAGCTTGGTGGTCAGTGGTGGAGTATTGAAAGTAGGGACCGCAGACAGGCTATCAAAGGCCTAAAATAACAAACAATAGGCTCATGGCAGTTTTACATCGGTTACATGGATACACAGGCAGCTTGGTGGTCAGTAGAGGAGTATTGCAAGGAGTGTCTGTCCCAGTACTCCCAAAATATAAATAGATGTTAATGTCTCGCAAAACAACCAAAACAAAAAAACAGGTGGCATACTTAGGTACAGGGGTGGGCTCATCTGCTGAGTTTCTGACATAGTAATTTGGCGGTAACTATTTAATGGTGCCAATATAGGACACAGACACAGACTACTTTAAGTTGCATCATAGATGTCTACAAATTTGTATTGTCAGTGCCAGACATTGAATGATGTCAGCGAATAGACTAAAGATTGGTGGAGCTGTGCGACATAATTTTGCACGTGGTACAGCACATTTTGAGCTGGGGGAGGGGGGAACTCTCTTGAGGCCGGCGGGACCGCCCCAGGGCCCCTCATGTTACAACGGTGTGTCTGACGTTGGGTGCGCACCACCACCGCCAGAGACACTACATTGTACTATGAGGGACCCAGTAGCAATGCCGTCAACCAAAAGCGAGCACACCCACCTCTTCAGACAAACAGCAGTCTCACGGGTGCTTGCGCCAAGTCGCGATACCACGGCCCCGTGTGGGGAGTTTGGCCATTTAGGGAGGTGTAAACATGTCGTATGCTGTACAATCAGCTGCAGCAAATTAGACATTAGAAAAGTAATTCACAGGCAAGAGCTTTTCATAGGAAAGCTAGGTGTCGGCCGGGCAAGGTGGGGCAAAAGATTTTGAAATCCAGTTGTGGTTCATTTTAATGAATGTTAGATCATCAACATTTTGGGTAGCCAGACGAGTCCTTTTTTCGGTTAATATTGAACCTGCAGCACTGAATACTCTTTCTGATAGGACACTTGCTGCCGGGCAAGCAAGCTCCTGCAATGCATATTCTGCCAATTCTGGCCAGGTGTCTAATTTGGAGGCCCAGTAATCAAATGGGAATGACGGTTGAGGGAGAACATCGATAAGGAATGAAAAATAGTTAGTAACCATACTGGACAAATGTTGTCTCCTGTCACTTTCAATTGATGCAGCAGTACCTGTCCTGTCTGCGGTCATAGCAAAATCACTCCACAACCTGGTCAGAAAACCCCTCTGTCCAACGCCACTTCTGATGTGTGCACCCCTAACACTCCTAGTCTGCTGCCCCCTGGAGCTCGTGTGAGAACGATCACGTGCGCTGTGTGCTGGGAATGCCTGAAGCAAACGGTCAACAAGAGTTGATTGTTTGGTTGCTAATATTAGTTCCAAGTTCTCATGTGGCATAATATTTTGCAATTTGCCTTTATAGCGTGGATCAAGGAGGCAGGCCAACCAGTAATCGTCATCGTTCATCATTTTCGTAATGCGTGTGTCCCTTTTTAGGATACGTAAGGCATAATCCGCCATGTGGGCCAAAGTTCCAGTTGTCAAATCTCCGGTTGTGATTGGTTGAGGGGCAGTTGCAGGCAAATCTACGTCACTTGTGTCCCTCAAAAAACCAGAACCCGGCCGTGACACGCAACCAATTTCCAGTGCCCCCGGGAAAGGTTCCGCATTAAAAATATACTCATCCCCATCATCCTCCTCGTCCTCCACCTCCTCTTCGCCCGCTACCTCGTCCTGTACACTGCCCTGACCAGACAATGGCTGACTGTCATCAAGGCTTTCCTCTTCCTCTGGTGCAGACGCCTGCTCCTTTATGTGCGTCAAACTTTGCATCAGCAGACGCATTAGGGGGATGCTCATGCTTATTACGGCGTTGTCTGCACTAACCAGCCGTGTGCATTCCTCAAAACACTGAAAGACTTGACACATGTCTTGTATCTTAGACCACTGCACACCTGACAACTCCATGTCTGCCATCCTACTGCCTGCCCGTGTATCCTCCCACAAATAAATAACAGCACGCCTCTGTTCGCACAGTCTCTGAAGCATGTGCAGTGTTGAGTTCCACCTTGTTGCAACGTCTATGATTAGGCGATGCTGGGGAAGGTTCAAAGACCGCTGATAGGTCTGCATATGGCTGGCGTGTACAGGCGAACGTCGGATATGTGAGCAAAGTGCACGCACTTTGAGGAGCAGGTCGGAGAACCCAGGATAAGTTTTCAATAAGCACTGCACCACCAGGTTTAAGGTGTGTGCCAGGCAAGGAATGTGTTTCAGTTGGGAAAGGGAGATGGCAGCCATGAAATTCCTTCCGTTATCACTCACTACCTTGCCTGCCTCAAGATCTACTGTGCCCAGCCACGACTGCGTTTCTTGTTGCAAGAACTCGGACAGAACTTCCGCGGTGTGTCTGTTGTCGCCCAAACACTTCATAGCCAATACAGCCTGCTGACGCTTGCCAGTAGCTGGCCCATAATGGGACAACTGGTGTGCAACAGTGTCATCTGCCGATGGAGTGGTTGGCCGACTGCGTTCTGTGGAAGAGCTGTAGCTTCTGCAGGAGGACGAGGAGGAGGGGGTGCGAACGCCTACAGCCAACTGTTTCCTAGACCGTGGGCTAGGCACAACTGTCCCTAAATTGATGTCGCCTGTGGACCCTGCATCCACCACATTCACCCAGTGTGCCGTGATGGACACATAACGTCCCTGGCCATGCCTACTGGTCCATGCATCTGTAGTCAGGTGCACCTTTGTACTCACAGATTGCCTGAGTGCATGGACGATGCGCTGTTTAACATGCTGGTGCAGGGCTGGGATGGCTTTTCTTGAAAAAAAGTGTCGACTGGGTAGCTCGTATCGTGGTTCAGCGTACTCCATCAGGGCTTTGAAAGCTTCGCTTTCAACTAACCGGTAGGGCATCATCTCTAACGAGATTAGTCTAGCTATGTGGGCGTTAAAACCCTGTGTACGCGGATGCGAGGATAAGTACTTCCTTTTTCTAACCAGAGTCTCATGTAGGGTGAGCTGGACTGGAGAGCTGGAGATCGTGGAACTTTCGGGTGTGCCGGTGTACATGGCAGACTGAGAGACGGTTGGAGACGGTATTGTTTCCGCCGGTGCCCTAGATGCAATATTTCCTCCTACAAAACTGGTGATTCCCTGACCCTGACTGCTTTTGGCTGGCAAAGAAACCTGCACAGAATCTGCCGGTGGTGCGGAAAATGGTGGCCTTACAGTGACGGAAGGGATGTTGCGTTGCTGACTAGCTTCATTGGCCGAGGGTGCTACAACCTTACGGGACGTTTGGTAGTTAGTCCAGGCTTGAAAATGCATGGTGGTTAAGTGTCTATGCATGCAACTAGTATTTAGACTTTTCAGATTCTGACCTCTGCTTAAGCTAGTTGAACATTTTTGACAGATGACTTTGCGCTGATCAGTTGGATGTTGTTTAAAAAAATGCCAGACTGCACTCTTCCTAGCATCGGGTCCCTTTTCAGGGATTGCAGACTGAGCTTTAACCGGATGGCCACGCTGTCCTCCAACAGGTTTTGGCTTTGACACGCGTTTTGGGCCAGATACGGGCCCGGCTGATGGAACCTGTTGCGATGTTGATGCCTGCTGCGGCCCCTCCTCCACCTCCGCTTCTGAACTACTGCCGCCTGCACCCTGTTCCCCCAATGGCTGCCAATCGGGGTCAATAACTGGGTCATCTATTACCTCCTCTTCGAGCTCGTGTGCAACTTCGTCTGTGTCACTGTGTCGGTCGGTGGTATAGCGTTCGTGGCGGGGCAACATAGTCTCATCAGGGTCTGATTGTGGATCTGTACCCTGAGAGGGCAATGTGGTGGTCTGAGTCAAAGGAGCAGCATAGTACTCTGGCTGTGGCTGTGCATCAGTGCACTCCATGTCAGAATGTACTTGTAATGGGCATGGCCTGTTAAATGTTTCACTTTCTAAGCCAGGGACGGTATGTGTAAAGAGCTCCATGGAGTGACCCGTTGTGTCGCCTGCTGCATCCTTCTCTCTTGTTGTAGTTTTTGCTGAGGAGGACAAGGAAGCGACTTGTCCCTGACCGTGAACATCCACAAGTGACGCGCTGCTTTTACATTTACCAGTTTCTGAAGAGGAGGCAAAAGAGCTAGAGGCTGAGTCTGCAATGTAAGCCAAAACTTGCTGTTGCTGCTCCGCCTTTAAAAGCGGTTTTCCTACTCCCAGAAAAGAGAGCGTTCGTGGCCTTGTGTAGCCTGACGACGAAACTGGCTCCACAGCTCCAGACTTAGGTGGAATATTTTTATCCCCACGACCACCTGATGCTCCACTACCACTACCATCATTACCAGCTGACAATGAACGCCCACGACGACCTCTTGCACCAGACTTCCTCATTGTTTTAAAATCTTAACCAAAGTAACTTTATTTGTTGCTGTCAAACAACTTACACGGTGAGCTATAACTTCAGTATGATTTCAATATCCCTTAACAGGTTGGTGAGACCACAAGGAAAATCAGGCACAATGTTACACACTCTGTTTTCTGTGGCACCAAATCACAGAGATGACACACAAGCAGGACTGTCACTCAAGCACTAATGTCAATATTAATCTCCCACCTAATTTATTTTTTTTTTTTTTCAGGGAGACTTTAGAAACCAAATAATATTTAAAAAAAAAAAAAAAAAAAAAAGGCTTTCTATGGCCCACTGAATGAGAGATGACACGCACAGGAGTGGCACACAAGCCCTGACTGAGGCCAATATTTTTCTCCCACTGATTGATGTAGTGTTTTTGTGTTGAGGTAGATTTTAAAACCCAAATGAAGGAAAAAAAAAATTAGGCTTTCTATGGCCCACAATTACAGAGAGAGAGGTGGCACACCCAGGAGTCAAGACTGGCGCACAAGCTGAAAGGGCAATATTACTCTCCCACTGTTTTTTTATGTTTTTTTTTTTTTTTTTTCAGGGAGACTTTAGAAACCAAATAATATTAAAAAAAAACAAAAAAAAAGGCTTTCTATGGCCCACTGAATGAGAGATGACACGCACAGGAGTGGCACACAAGCCCTGACTGAGGCCAATATTTTTCTCCCACTGATTGATGTAGTGTTTTTTTGTTAAGGTAGATTTTAAAACCCAAATCAAGGAAAAAAATAAATAGGCTTTCTATGGCCCACAATTAGAGAGAGAGAGGTGGCACACCCAGGAGTCAAGACTGGCGCACAAGCTGAAAGGGCAATATTACTCTCCCACTGTTTTTTTAAGTTTTTTTTTTTTTATTTTCAGGGAGACTTTAGAAACCAAATAATATTAAAAAAAAACAAAAAAAAAAAGCCTTCTAAGGCCCACTGAATGAGAGATAACACGCACAGGAGTGGCACACAAGCCCTGACTGAGGCCAATATTTTTCTCCCACTGATTGATGTAGTGTTTTTGTGTTGAGGTAGATTTTAAAACACAAATGAAGGAAAAAAATAAATAGGCTTTCTATGGCCCACAATTAGAGAGAGAGAGGTGGCACACCCAGGAGTCAAGACTGGCGCACAAGCTGAAAGGGCAATATTACTCTCCCACTGTTTTTTTAAGTTTTTGTTTTTTTATTTTCAGGGAGACTTTAGAAACCAAATAATATTAAAAAAAAACAAAAAAAAAAGCCTTCTAAGGCCCACTGAATGAGAGATGACACGCACAGGAGTGGCACACAAGCCCTGACTGAGGCCAATATTTTTCTCCCACTGATTGATGTAGTGTTTTTGTGTTGAGGTAGATTTTAAAACACAAATGAAGGAAAAAAATAAATAGGCTTTCTATGGCCCACAATTACAGAGAGAGAGGTGGCACACCCAGGAGTCAAGACTGGCGCACAAGCTGAAAGGGCAATATTACTCTCCCACTGTTTTTTTATGTTTTTTTTTTTTTTTCAGGGAGACTTTAGAAACCAAATAATATTAAAAAAAAACAAAAAAAAAAGGCTTTCTATGGCCCACTGAATGAGAGATGACACGCACAGGAGTGGCACACAAGCCCTGACTGAGGCCAATATTTTTCTCCCACTGAGTGATGTAGTGTTTTTTTATTAAGGTAGATTTTAAAACCCAAATCAAGGAAAAAAATAAATAGGCTTTCTATGGCCCACAATTAGAGAGAGAGAGGTGGCACACCCAGGAGTCAAGACTGGCGCACAAGCTGAAAGGGCAATATTAATCTCCCACTGTTTTTTTTTATGTTTTATTTTTTCAGGGAGACTTTAGAAACCAAATAATTAAATAAAATAAAAAAAAGGCTTTCTATGGCCCACTGAATGAGAGATGACACGCACAGGAGTGGCACACAAGCCCTGACTGAGGCCAATATTTTTCTCCCACTGATTGATGTAGTGTTTTTTTATTAAGGTAGATTTTAAAACCCAAATCAAGGAAAAAAATAAATAGGCTTTCTATGGCCCACAATTAGAGAGAGAGAGGTGGCACACCCAGGAGTCAAGACTGGCGCACAAGCTGAAAGGGCAATATTAATCTCCCACTGTTTTTTTTTTATGTTTTATTTTTTCAGGGAGACTTTAGAAACCAAATAATTAAATAAAATAAAAAAAAAGGCTTTCTATGGCCCACTGAATGAGAGATGACACGCACAGGAGTGGCACACAAGCCCTGACTGAGGCCAATATTTTTCTCCCACTGATTGATGTAGTGTTTTTTTATTAAGGTAGATTTTAAAACCCAAATCAAGGAAAAAAATAAATAGGCTTTCTATGGCCCACAATTAGAGAGAGAGAGGTGGCACACCCAGGAGTCAAGACTGGCGCACAAGCTGAAAGGGCAATATTAATCTCCCACTGTTTTTTTTTTATGTTTTATTTTTTCAGGGAGACTTTAGAAACCAAATAATTAAATAAAATAAAAAAAAGGCTTTCTATGGCCCACTGAATGAGAGATGACACGCACAGGAGTGGCACACAAGCCCTGACTGAGGCCAATATTTTTCTCCCACTGATTGATGTAGTGTTTTTTTATTAAGGTAGATTTTAAAACCCAAATCAAGGAAAAAAATAAATAGGCTTTCTATGGCCCACAATTAGAGAGAGAGAGGTGGCACACCCAGGAGTCAAGACTGGCGCACAAGCTGAAAGGGCAATATTAATCTCCCACTGTTTTTTTTTATGTTTTATTTTTTCAGGGAGACTTTAGAAACCAAATAATTAAATAAAATAAAAAAAAAGGCTTTCTATGGCCCACTGAATGAGAGATGACACGCACAGGAGTGGCACACAAGCCCTGACTGAGGCCAATATTTTTCTCCCACTGATTGATGTAGTTTTTTTTTATTAAGGTAGATTTTAAAACCCAAATCAAGGAAAAAAATAAATAGGCTTTCTATGGCCCACAATTAGAGAGAGAGAGGTGGCACACCCAGGAGTCAAGACTGGCGCACAAGCTGAAAGGGCAATATTACTCTCCCACTGTTTTTTTAAGTTTTTTTTTTTTTATTTTCAGGGAGACTTTAGAAACCAAATAATATTAAAAAAAAAACAAAAAAAAAAGCCTTCTAAGGCCCACTGAATGAGAGATGACACGCACAGGAGTGGCACACAAGCCCTGACTGAGGCCAATATTTTTCTCCCACTGATTGATGTAGTGTTTTTGTGTTGAGGTAGATTTTAAAACACAAATGAAGGAAAAAAATAAATAGGCTTTCTATGGCCCACAATTACAGAGAGAGAGGTGGCACACCCAGGAGTCAAGACTGGCGCACAAGCTGAAAGGGCAATATTACTCTCCCACTGTTTTTTTATGTTTTTTTTTTTTTTTTCAGGGAGACTTTAGAAACCAAATAATATTAAAAAAAAAAAAAAAAAAAAGGCTTTCTATGGCCCACTGAATGAGAGATGACACGCACAGGAGTGGCACACAAGCCCTGACTGAGGCCAATATTTTTCTCCCACTGACTGATGTAGTGTTTTTTTATTAAGGTAGATTTTAAAACCCAAATCAAGGAAAAAAATAAATAGGCTTTCTATGGCCCACAATTAGAGAGAGAGAGGTGGCACACCCAGGAGTCAAGACTGGCGCACAAGCTAAAAGGGCAATATTAATCTCCCACTGTTTTTTTTTATGTTTTATTTTTTCAGGGAGACTTTAGAAACCAAATAATTAAATAAAATAAAAAAAAGGCTTTCTATGGCCCACTGAATGAGAGATGACACGCACAGGAGTGGCACACAAGCCCTGACTGAGGCCAATATTTTTCTCCCACTGATTGATGTAGTGTTTTTTTTATTAAGGTAGATTTTAAAACCCAAATCAAGGAAAAAAATAAATAGGCTTTCTATGGCCCACAATTAGAGAGAGAGAGGTGGCACACCCAGGAGTCAAGACTGGCGCACAAGCTGAAAGGGCAATATTAATCTCCCACTGTTTTTTTTTATGTTTTATTTTTTCAGGGAGACTTTAGAAACCAAATAATTAAATAAAATAAAAAAAAAGGCTTTCTATGGCCCACTGAATGAGAGATGACACGCACAGGAGTGGCACACAAGCCCTGACTGAGGCCAATATTTTTCTCCCACTGATTGATGTAGTGTTTTTTTATTAAGGTAGATTTTAAAACCCAAATCAAGGAAAAAAATAAATAGGCTTTCTATGGCCCACAATTAGAGAGAGAGAGGTGGCACACCCAGGAGTCAAGACTGGCGCACAAGCTGAAAGGGCAATATTACTCTCCCACTGTTTTTTTAAGTTTTTTTTTTTTTATTTTCAGGGAGACTTTAGAAACCAAATAATATTAAAAAAAAAACAAAAAAAAAAAGCCTTCTAAGGCCCACTGAATGAGAGATGACACGCACAGGAGTGGCACACAAGCCCTGACTGAGGCCAATATTTTTCTCCCACTGATTGATGTAGTGTTTTTGTGTTGAGGTAGATTTTAAAACACAAATGAAGGAAAAAAATAAATAGGCTTTCTATGGCCCACAATTAGAGAGAGAGAGGTGGCACACCCAGGAGTCAAGACTGGCGCACAAGCTGAAAGGGCAATATTACTCTACCACTGTTTTTTTAAGTTTTTTTTTTTTTATTTTCAGGGAGACTTTAGAAACCAAATAATATTAAAAAAAAACAAAAAAAAAGGCTTTCTATGGCCCACTGAATGAGAGATGGCACGCACAGGAGTGGCACACAAGCCCTGACTGAGGCCAATATTTTTCTCCCACTGATTGATGTAGTGTTTTTGTGTTGAGGTAGATTTTATAACACAAATCAAGGACAAAAATAAATAGGCTTTCTATGGCCCACTCAGTGAGAGATGGCACACACAGGGATGGCACTGTAGCAGAAATGCCAATCTTAATCTCCCACAAAAAAAAACAAAAAAAAACAGGGACTGTCCTACAATTACTATCTCCCTGCAGTAATCTCAGCCAGGTATGGCAGGCAGCAATAGGAGTGGACTGATGCACAAATTAAATAAAAAGTGTGGACAAACAAAAAAGATAGCTGTGCAGAAAGGAAGGAACAAGAGGATATGTGCTTTGAAAAAAGCAGTTGGTTTCCACAGTGGCGTACACACAGCAATACAGCTATCAGGGAGCCTTCTAGGGCAGCCCAATGAGCTACAGCGCTGAGGGGAAAAAAAAAAAAAAAATTGCTTTCACTGTCCCTGCACACCGAAGGTGGTGTTGGACAGTGGAAATCGCTACAGCACAAGCGGTTTGGTGGTTAGTGGACCCTGCCTAACGCTCTCCCTGCTTCTGACGAAGCGGCAGCAACCTCTCCCTAAGCTCAGAGCAGCAGCAGTAACATGGCGGTCGGCGGGAACGCCCCTTTATAGCCCCTGTGACGCCGCAGACAGCAAGCCAATCACTGCAATGCCCTTCTCTAAGATGGTGGGGACCAGGACCTATGTCATCACGCTGCCCACACTCTGCGTTCACCTTCATTGGCTGAGAAATGGCGCTTTTCGCATCATTGAAATGCGACTTTGGCGCGAAAGTCGCGTACCGCATGGCCGACAAGCACAGGGGTCGGATCGGGTTTCATGAGACGCCGACTTAGCCAAAAGTCGGCGACTTTTGAAAATGAACGACCCGTTTCGCTCAACCCTAGATACAAGGTAAAGTGCCTGTGTGTAATGGCAGCAATCTTGGTCCTAATACAGTGACATTGCTAGAGGAAAAAATAGACGAGCCAAATAAGTAGAGGTAAAATAAGTTTACCTATTGTGATGCAGTGGTAACGGGCTTGTCAGGCGTTCCCCACCCTGACATGCACTTCAAATCCACTTCCTCAGGGGACGCCCCCTGATGTGGAAATATGACATTTTAGTGGTAAAAATTTAATTTTTGTATATGATACAAATTTGTCAGGTACACAAAAGGTTAGACCCCACAATTTATTGCGCAATTTCTCCCGAACGAGGTGCTGTCCAATATGATGTCAGAAATTACTGTTAGGCCACACATCAGGGCTGAGAAGGAAGGAGCGTTATGTGGCTTTTGGAGCACAGATTTTGCTAGAATAGTTTGTGGGAGACATATGCAGATCTCCAAAGGTGCCAGAACAGCAGAAAAAAAAGTAGCCCCCCTGTACAAACTACATCTCTCAATGAATTCATCTACGGCTGCAGAGAATTGCCAGTTTAGTACCCATACAGTGTAGTGCCCTCATATATTGTGGTGCCCCCATACATTGTGCCCAGCTTGTGCTTCTGGCAACACACACCCTGTTAATTGTTAATTACTCTCTCCCCACTAAAATAATGCCAAACATGTGGCCGCTCACTGTGGTTTAGGCACAGTGAGGCTCAAAAGGAGGGGGCATTTGGATTTGGGAGTGCAGAATTCACTGGATTTTATTCGAGGGAATGGAAGCCATTTTCCAAAGTCTCTGTTCTAGCAGTAACGTGGGAAACCCCCATAGTTGCAGTGACAGATGATGGTACTGAGTGGTGGCTGGTTTTGTGCAGGATAAATTAGGGTTATAATTGGTAACATTTTGGAATACATAATATTTTTTAATCGCATCCAGAAAAAGGCCGGGATCACATTCTTATGTTCTACGCTCAGCACTTACCTCGGCGCGTCCGCGTAAAATCCCACAAAAATGCGATTCAGATGAAACACACAATGTAACCACCCACCATTACTGTGCCTGTGAGACTCAGCTTAGAGCTGGATCTCACAGGTCACTGTACTCTGAAGTCATCACATGACCTCAGGATACCATGGTAACCATCGGGAGCCACGATTCTCATCGCGGGGGTCCGATGGTTACTAGGCGGGCTTGTGACCCTCTTGTAACAACTTAAATACTGCTGTCGCAATTGACAGCAGTATTTAAGGAGTTAATTGCCTGCGATCGGTCACAAAAACCAGCCAAAGACAATACTGTAGAGTGTCAGCTGTCATGTACGGCTGACACCCGCGGAAATCATTGCCGCCAGGCAGTGCTATTCCCTTATTCTCCATCACCATTTTAGCACGGCAATGAGGGAATAAGTACCCTTAATGCCCGCTGTGTTAATGAATATCGGCGGTCGTTAAGGGGTTAATGCATTTGGAATATTTTTCCCATTTTCCAGTATACTGTACTGGTAGAATGAATAGTGTCATTCAAAAGTACAACTTGTCTTGTAAAAAACAAAGCCTCATACGGCTATATGACAGAAAAACAAAAAGTTGTGGGTCTTGGAAGAAGGGGGCACGAAAAAAAAAATCACCATGCCATGAAGGGGTTAATGAATGTACACACACACACACACACACACACACACACACACACATTTATTTTCACATGATTTATTGATTGTTGAAGAGTTTCTTTCTGTTGGAAAACTCCAAAAGGTGTAAATAAAGTGTTACCTGGTTCCTTCTGTTCTCAAGTAGTGATGTCTCGTACAGCTGTGCATTGTGTAGTACTATCCCACAAAATGCCAGATAAGCCGCAAAGTCCTAAAACACACAACAAAGGTATAAAAAATATTTAGAATTTGAAAAACATGTGACGCTGATCATTTTTACTGCCTAGAACTATTTTACCTCACTGACAATATTGACATTACATATGTGGTACATGGAGAAAAATAACACAAAAACCTGCTGGACCCTGTTAATATCTGTGTTGTTACATCTGTACATTTTCTAGAAGAAAACAAGGAAGTGCTTGACTCCCAAGAAATCAGATACCTTAAGTGCCAGGCAGACCCTACTGACTATAATATGCTGGTACCAGGATTTCTTAATGGTGTCTACAGGAAAGATATATATCTTGGTACCTGATGAAGGGACCTGAGTAGTCTCGAAAGCTTGCAATTTGTTACCATCTTTTCAGTTAGCCATTAAAAGGTATCAACCACTGAGGACTCAATTCTAAATATTAATTGTGTCTGACATTTTACCAGACAAAATATAGAAACATGAATGAAATAATCTCACTATTATGCTCCCAATTCCTCTTTGAATATGTAAAGTATGGACCCGATTCATCAAAGCTTTCACTGCACAATTCTGTCATAAAAGATTTGAAAAGTTGCAAAATCTCGGTGCTACTCTGAGTTGTGCATGAATTTTGTTACTTTTGGTGCTCTCACGCCAGTTTCTCCCAGTTCCACCAAAATGGGAGGAGCAGGGGCGTGAAGGAGTGTGACACCACAGTTTCTCTAACAGAGGTGATGGAGTGCCGGAGGGACTGGAGTGCGATTTCTGCCACAGTGCAAGCAAGTGGACACCACTTGTCAGACAATGCACCTCTTCGTGAATCAGGAGCGTCTAACTCCAACACATCCCCTCATCAAGATCAGCATCAACAACACACATTTTAATGAATTGCACCCTACGTGCCTATCCATGCTTATTGTGTACTCAATGTTTTTTGTGAAATGAAATGCTCCTTCGACTAACATATAAATAATCTCTAAATCGCAGAGGAAGGTGAATAGCGGCACCAGTGTTGAAACATGTAATCCTTTGTATGGATGAGTTGAGCCAGATTATAGAGCCTTTATCAGCATAAATGTCCAAATTGGAGGTGCTCAGCATATATCAACATATATCGTCCTTTCTCCTCTCTCCCCTCACCTAGTTGCACCTTACCATCTAAGATGAAAGTCATGAAATAAAGGACTTTTCATTCAAGCTGCCATGGTGAGTGCCACATACTTTTTTCTGAATTATTTATAGCATATAAATAAAGAAGCACATAAAGAAAAAGAGTAAGCTGAATAGATTATTAAGAAATAACATAACATGGCCAGGATATTGGCCTCTGTTAATAGCCCATACAATAAACATATGGAAATCCATGTCTGTAAGACAGCTATTCACTTAACATGTCTAGGCAGCCATTGTTTAAAGCTACAGGTTCTCATTATGCAATATCAATTTAATTACCACATAAGAGAAGAGAAAGTCTTGATTCAGTTCATCAAATCTCCAATTAAAATTAAGTTTTAGATGAATTGGCAAGCAATTTGTAGTCCACACAGTTGGTATCTTTGGTTAGTTGTAAAAAGATTTTGACAAATCCTAAAATTCTGCAAACTTTAAGTTCAGTTCACATTATCATCATGGCATCCACGTTTACAGGATCCATGACAAACATAATTAATATGCTACCCTCCAGTTCTATACTGATATAAATCAGTGATAATAAACCAATAAAATGTGTTTACCTATTTTTGTCAGATATAACCCATTAGTGACAGAGCCAATTTGGTACTTAATGACCGAGCCAATTTTTACAATTCTGACCACTGTCACTTTTGAGTGAGGTTATAGCTCTGTAACTCTTCACCGGATCCCACTGATTCTGAGACTGTTTATTTGTGACATATTGTACTTCATGAAAGTGGTAAAATTTCTTCAATATGACTTGCGTTTATTTCTGAAAAAAACAGAAATTTGGCTAAAATTTTGAAAATTTTGCCATTTTCAAAATTATTATTTTTGTGCCCTTAAATCAGAAAGTCATATTGCCCAAAATAGTTAATAAATAACATTTCCCACATGTCTACTTTACAGCAGTACAATTTTGGAAACATAATTTTTTTTGTTAGGACCTTATAAGTGTTAAAAGTTGACCAGCTATTTCTCATTTTTACAACAAAATTTACAAACCATTTTTTTAGGGACCACCTCACATTTGAAGTGAGTGTAGGGCATCAATATAACCCCAAAAATATAAAAATACCCCAAAGTGACACCATTCTAAAAACTACACCCCTCAAGGTGTGAAAAAACACATTTAAAACGTTTATTAACCCTTCGGGTGTTTCTCGAGAACTAAAGTAATGTGGAAGGAAAAAATGAACATTTTACTTTTTTCACAAAAAATGTATTTGGAACCAAACTTATTTATTTTCACAAGGGTATCAGGAGAAAATGGACCACAAAATTTGTTGTGCAATTTCTCCTGAGTACGCTGATACCCCGTATTCGGGGGAATGCCACTGTTTGGGCGCATGGCAGGGCTCAAAAGGGAGGGAGTTGCCATGTCACATTTGGAGAACCTCTGATGTACCTAAACAGTGTAACCCCCCCCAATTCTAACTCCAACCCTAACCCCAACACACCCCTAACCCTAATCCCAACCCTAACCACAATCCTAACCACAACACATCCCTAACCCTAATCCCAACCCTAACCATAACCCTAACCACAAACCTAACCCCAACACACCCCTAACCCTAATCCCAACCCCAACCCTAACCCTAACCACAAACCTAACCCTAAAACACCCCTATCCCTAAGCCCCCTAACCCTAACCATAACTTTATCCCAACTTACTTTTTCAAGAAGTATTGTGAAACATGTATGTGGTCTAGGGCATACTTGTAATGGTTTGCAATGTTTTTTATTATAGACACCTCTTGCTTTGCAATGTGGTTTAATGAACCCCAGTCCTGATCAATGTTTTTCTAGTAGAAGACACATGAACAGAGGTTTTTGTAGTTTGCAGAGTCTTTAGGATAGGACCCCTACACATAAGGAGAGTAGCATTTGTCCTGCGTTTTCTCCATTTTTATATAGTTTGTCTGTGGATTGCTCTAGACCAAGGTCTTTAGCAACACTTTGTAGACTTCCCAGCTTCATACATCTTTATGCATTTCCATTCATCTTTGAAGGTCATCTGAAAAATGTTTGCCTCAATGCATGGTTCACACTAACAAATCTTTGCTAAGGAGAACAGATTTATCAATCACCATAAAAATCAATAACATAAAGGTTTGCTTGCCTTTTCTCATTGGTCTATAAATGTTTGCTCAATGGTCAACATTTCCCAAACTAAATGTGCTATTTTACACCAAAAATGTATTTTATAACTACCACTGTATTTGTTACGTGTTTTAGTCACTTTGAGGGCCTTGCCAACAAAGAGCTGTGACTTTGCTAAAAAAGGGGCATGATATACAGTTGTGCTCAAAAGTTTACATACCCTGGTAGAATTTTTGCTTTCTCTGCCTTTTTTCAGAGAACATGAACTATAGCACCAAAACTTTTTCTCCACTCATGGTTAGTGGTTGGGTGAAGCCACATTGGGTTGTGGCTTATTGTGTGCCACTGTTCTCCAAAAAGTACAGTTAGACAAGATAATCTCATGATGCACTATATATATCAAATGTTATGAACCACTTTGATATATTTGGTGTATTTTAAGACTGTCTAGATTAAGTTTGCACTGTCTAAAAGTTAGACAGTACTGGAGATGACTTAGACAGTGAAATTTAGTTTGCATCAAAGTTATTTGATGTGAATTGAACATTTCTTATTATGCCCTGGGGATTCTATGGAGCGCAAAGCTCAATTAGTACTCACCTCACTACTCACTTATCCCACCACCCCTGCAGCTAGGTATCCCATCCTCCTTTTTGCCTTGCCTCATCTCGCGCATCTTCTTCAGCCTGCATCACTCTCACTAGGCCTCTATCGTCACTATCTATTTTGCCATCGCAGCACTTGTCATGGTGTCATGACATTCTAACGGACATCACACAAGGTCTAGTCAGCACCTCAGGTGATGCACATTGTGATTTCACAACAGGAGCTGCAATGTCAAGTGTTGCAGTCCAATCAAGGCCATACATGGCAGTGCCGGAAGCCCAAACACAATGTGAAACAAGCCAAAGAAGATCTGTACAATGGTGGAATGGAGAGGTTCAGGTCATTAGATGGTGGGCAGAAGGACAGGTGATTGGTGAGATGTGTTATTTTTTTTATTTTTGTAATATACGAGGAGATTTTTATACTGCTATAACAAATTTGCTCATCTCTAAATATAATCAATGCAGAAATCTGGGTAATTTCAAAGGGTTACTTTTTCTTGCAAATGTATTGTTTTAAAACACTAGTGCACCATTTGAACTGCTGCAACATACCTCTCTTTTCAGTTTTTGTAAAGTCGTGTATTCACACATAGAAGATTTCTTTGCATTATAAACATTACCTTCTCATCTTGTTCAGTAAATGTCCCATTGCTGTCAGACTTCTTATTGATTGCCTGTGCTACTCCAACCACCTGATTAAATCATTAAACAAAGAAATATTAGAAAATGTATAACTACATGAATATGAACAGTAGGTAATAAATTACACAGAAATACATAGCACTGGAAACATGAAAGCTTCATGATTTACATTTCAAATGCACGCATACTGTTCATCTCTGACAATTGTACTTTAATCTGCATTACATATGAATAAACAGGTTACAAATCAAAACAGAATTCAGTCTATCCCCATTCTATGTAAGGTTTATTAGCACAAAGCAATAATCAATTGTGATCAATTGCATGGGTTCAAGTGCACATGCATGTAACAGTCACGTGAGCACTGGTAAAATCTAACAAGATGAAATATGTTCCAAACATTAGCACTAACAATTGTTAAGAACGTGATACACTCACACATGGGTAACAGGAATAAGGAAGACCTATTACTAATAGAAGCTTCACCCACATGGTGATTCACTGGTTTCTTTACAGACTAGACAATCCCTAGCCACGCAACTAACAACACAACCTCAGACTTGACTCCCTAAAAGGCGGTTGAGGAGTTTTTCATACTTCCTGTGGAACCAAAGGGGAGGCCGCTGCACACTGCTAACAAGAGGAGAGGAAAATGTGCAGATAGACACTAAGACCCAGGGTGAGAAAATTTAAAGGAAGTTCATAAAGGGGAGAGAGGGAAAACTATGAGAATCAAAAATAAATTAATCAATAATAAGCTCTTAAGGTACCGTCACACTAAGCGACGCTGCAGCGATACAGACAATGATGCCGATCGCTGCAGCGTCGCTGTTTGGTCGCAGGAGAGCTGTCACACAGACCGCTCTCCAGGGACCAACGATGCCGAGGTCCCTGGGTAACCAGGGTAAACATCGGGTTGCTAAGTGCAGGGCCGCGCTTAGTAACCCGATGTTTACCCTGGTTACCAGTGTAAAATGTAAAAAAACAAACACTACATACTCACCTTCGCGTCCCCCGGCATCCGCTTCCTGCACTGACTGAGTGCCGGCCCTAACAGCAGAGCAGTGACGTCACTGCTGTGCTGTGCTTTCACTTTACGGCCAGCGCTCAGTCAGTGCAGGAAGCGGACGGCGGTGGACGCAAGGGTGAGTATGTACTGTTTGTTTTTTTACATTTTACACTGGTAACCGGGGTAAACATCGGGTTACTAAGTGCGGCCCTGCGCTTAGTAACCCGATATTTACCCTGGTTACCACTGTAAAACATCGCTGGTATCGTTGCTTTTGCTGTCAAACACAACGATGCACGGCGATCTGACGACCAAATAAAGTTCTGAACTTTAATCAACGACCAGCGATATCACAGCAGGATCCTGATCGCTGCTGCGTGTCAAACACAACGATATCGCTATCCAGGACGCTGCAACGTCACGGATCGCTAGCGATATCGTTTAGTGTGACGGTACCTTTAGAACCCTAACTGTGGTCAAAGGAAAAGGTGCTGGGAAGGTCGACAAACAGACAGCAGGAATACAAAAGATGTTTGCCTAGCAGAGAAAATCCTGTAACTGAAGGGCTGGAACTTCTTAGGACAAAACCACTTAGAAGTGTACCCAGAATGGAAGTGCAGTGAATGGTGAACATACAAAATGCAGAATATGACAGGGCAAACCAAAGCAGGAAAATAAGAAACACCCGAAGAGGAACAAACCAAGAAAGGAAAACAAAGACAATCAAAACCATCAGCATTTGGACAGGTAAGAAATGGCAATAGCTCACCAGACAGGGGAAACGGGCCACGCTGCAACAGGCCTCCGGATTGAGCCATGACAACAATACAGCGAAGTAAACAAATTCTAAGGTTTAGGACAAATTCAGATGTCAGTGTATGTCCCTATACGTCTCATGATGTAAAGACTGGCTGCGGATCTCTCAACACACACTCAACAGTCTTAAATATTAGAATGGATGGGTTTAGTTCATTAGGAGACCCACAGATACAGTAGTCAATAAATTTCATGGACCTCTGGATTCAGCCTTTGATTTGGCATGTTATGAAGTGTATGATGTGTTTATAAATCATGGCATAATTCTTACAACTTATCTTTGATAATCACGCTTAACATTAAAACCCACTGACAAGTGACTTGAATTATTATCTTGAGACAAAGATACTTGTCAAGGGTTGATACAAAAATATTAGACAGCAAGTGAATGACCAGTTCTTCAAGTTGATGTGTTGGAAGCAGAAAGTTTGTCAAGCATGAGAATCAAAGAGTCTTTGACAGGGTCCAAATTGTGATGCCTAGAGAACAGGATCAGAAAACCACAAGTCTTCAACTGTAAGCAGTGACTATTGCATATCAAAAGTGGTCCAAAAAGGAACAGCCTCATCAGAACTAGATCATAATGGAAGAAAGTGACTAAGTCTGATGGATCACATTTTCACTTATATTGACTGGACTGGATGCATGTAGGTCACTTATATAAGGAAGAGATAGCACCAGGAGTCACTATTTGCTAAATGAGACAATATGATGGTCTGGCAATAGTCTGCTGGAAAAACATTATAGTCCAAGTTCATCACTTCATAACAGTATTCTTGAATTACAATGACCTCTTTATGTAGATAATTGTGTCCTGCCATATTGAAAACATTTATTGAGGAAGAATTTGCAGAACATGACAGAGTTTAAAGTGTTAACTTGGCCTCCAAATTCCTTGAATCTCAATCTGATCAAGTCATGTCTTTGAAGTCATTTTGATCTTTGGTGGTAGATAAATGTGCGCCATGGTGTGGAGCAGTTCCTTGCTGTTTGTATGTTGTTTTACAACTTAATCCAATCATACTTCAGCTTACAGTGAAATAAGAATCGAAGACTGTGGCTACCCACTCATGCAGTATTACATATTGGCCATTCCAATAGTTGACCACATAATAGTATGAGTTTGTTTAGTTATCTATCAAGAAAAAGGCATGAACGTTACCAACAAAGAACAATAAAATATATAATCTTTACTAGAAAGCACAAATGAAACAAAATAAGTATTCAAAAGACAAATATACAAAGTGAGCTAAAAACTGAATCCATACAACATGACTAAGTTGGACATCACAGACCCCTACATATATGGAAATAAATTGCATATCTCAAAATAAGTGATGCCTATGAAACTACAGTGTATGAATATAACAACATACAGTCCTCAACATTAAAATTGGAATACCAAGATCCTGCTGCCACCTCAACACCATCGGAGCTGCTGCAACCCCTGACCTACTGTCTCCTTCCTCATCATCCTGTAGAATGTAAGCCCGAAAGGGCAGGGTCCTCTTCTCTCTGTACCAGTCTACCTTTGTTAGCTTGTCTATTATAAGTGATATCTGTAATTTGTATGTAACCCCTTTTCATGTACAGCACCATGGAATCAACGGTGCTATATAAATAAATAATAATAATAATTAGCTGCTACAGTCACCTGTCCACGTTATGACCTTATGCCTGGTTTCCGTGCTGCTGATAGAAAGAAGACATAAAGAGGAATAACGTGAACAGAAATTAAAAAAAAAAGAAGAAATTTAAAGACAAGTTTTCTAACTTATTGTTAATGTCTAAAAAAAAGTTGTTGATGGCAAATTTAGAATTTGCATAAGAAAATCTTGTCTGATTAAATTTAGTTATAGAACTCAATGTGTTTTGCATGGTTTTCCAAAGCAACAGCCCTTTAAATCATCCTCACAACCTTAAAGGTGTTAACCAGATAACATCCACTTAAGAAGTGAAGCTGTGCAAAACCACTGGCGATAATGAGCACTTCTTTAACTTATCTTTATCTCTAATTATTTCTGAATTATTTGAATGTGATTTGCTGCTACATGTGTGATAAGAGGGCACATTTCTCATCATATTCACACATTTGATTAGCCTAATTTTTGCAACTATTTTCTCAGCAGTCTTAAGCTTTTCCCTCAGGAGAATTTAGAACTTGCCTAATAACAGTACGAGACACAGCTGCATGATAAAGTTCATCCCAGAAAAATGTGAGTTCTACAATTCTCTCTTTTGTTTTCTTCCCAGGCTAACAAGCATGCTTTGCTTGTGATTCCTTACATACACTTTTTAACTAATACAAGCAGTAGATACCAGATAAATTAATTAATAGCATGACAATTCCATGTTAAATTTGCTCAAAAAAATATATTTTAAAGTTAGGGCTCAATAAAGTGTCTTTGCGTTATTGAGCTAAACGAAAACTGAAGTGAAAACCAAAGTTTTGCATAGGAATTCACACATACAGTCATCATTTCTGATTTTAATTCTGTCTCTTAGAAATCTGAATGATAAAATAGGGATAGAATGTGTCTTTGCAAAAGCTACAGCCAATGCGCTGGCTAACAACTGCAATTCTTTTTCATCACTGTTATTCTGATATTGAATTTCCTGACTGTTGCTTCATGTTTTCTCAGTAGATGATGATAGGTGGTTGCTAATTATCCATGTATTTTCATATAGTGGTTTGAACATACACGGTTCTGCACAAGACCGAGGGTGTAAACTATCCTGCACTTTACATAGGAGAATTCTCTTAATATGATCGATTGCCAAAGAGAAGTAAAAGAGGAGGAAGACAAAGATGGTACGTAAGAAGCCCAATGCATTTCATATACAGCGTGTCCGTAAAGTCATGGTGCACTTTTATAGTTTACATTTTGGCGCCCTTTCTTTGGCCCAATGATATCAGACCTGTTCATGAGGAGAGATAACAAGAACCAATCAAACAACACAAAGTCATTTAAGCTGTTGCTAACTAAGCCCGCAGTCAGATTAACCCCTGATAAACCGAACTCTGATTAATACACTGCCAGGTCTGTGACATCATGCAACCACAAGCTTATGCTACCGTTTGGATGTGCGTAGGGCCACAAATGGAGCCCACATCGAACTGCACTGAATAGGTATGAAACTGGGAGAGTTTTTCTTTTATTTGGAGCACATTTCACATTTCTATAGTTTTTGTTGCTTTCCAGTGACTGGTCAAAAGTGCACCATGACTTTACGGACACACTGTATTTCAAAATATATCGAGTGCCTGGCTCAGTATCCTTAGTATGCCCTCTAAAATATTTCTAAATGAGAGGATATTTGATTTGATAGAAAATGTAACCTCTATGATGTAGCATGTTATTAGTAAATGCAAAAATATTTCTAATGTGTAGCTATTTGATACTATTTGATATAGTTTGTATCTGTAATGTATCTTTGTGAAAAATTTGGAAAATGTTAGAGGTGGAGGGGCTAGATGACAAAAGTATGTGGATTCTGTTATACAGAAGAACTGAACTGTGTTCACAAGTAGTGTTGAGCGATACCGTCCGATACTTGAAAGTATCGGTATCGGAAAGTATCGGCCGATACCGGCAAAATATCGGATCCAATCCGATACCGATACCCGATACCAATACAAGTCAATGGGACTCAGGTATCGGACGGTATTCCTGATGGTTCCCAGGGTCTGAAGGAGAGGAAACTCTCCTTCAGGCCCTGGGAACCATATAAATGTGTAAAATAAAGAATTAAAATAAAAAATATCGCTATACTCACCTGTCCGACGCAGCCGGGACCTCGGCGATTGTAAGCGGCAGCGTTGTTTCTTTAAAATTCGCGCTTTTACTTGCTTACGTGAATTCCCGGCTTCTGATTGGTCAGGGCGGCCATGTTGCCGGGACTCGGACCAATCACAGCAAGCCGTGACGAAATTACGTCACGGCTTGCTGTGATTGGTCCGCGTCCCGGCAATATGGCGCCGTGACCAATCACAAGCCGTGACGTCACGGGAGGCTGGACACGCGCGCTTTTCAAAATAAGCGCGTGTCCAGCCTCCCGTGACGTCACGGCTTGTGATTGGTTAATGGCGGCCATGTTCCTGGGACGCGGACCAATCACAGCAAGCCGTGACGTAATTTCGTCACGGCTTGCTGTGATTGGTCCGCATCCCGGCAATATGGCGCCGTGACCAATCACAAGCCGTGACGTCACGGGAGGCTGGACACGCGCGCTTTTCAAAATAAGCGCGTGTCCAGCCTCCCGTGACGTCACGGCTTGTGATTGGTTAATGGCGGCCATGTTCCTGGGACGCGGACCAATCACAGCAAGCCGTGACGTAATTTCGTCACGGCTTGCTGTGATTGGTCCGCATCCCGGCAATATGGCGCCGTGACCAATCACAAGCCGTGACGTCACGGGAGGCTGGACACGCGCGCTTTTCAAAATAAGCGCGTGTCCAGCCTCCCGTGACGTCACGGCTTGTGATTGGTTAATGGCGGCCATGTTGCCGGGACGCGGACCAATCACAGCAAGCCGTGACGTAATTTCGTCACGGCTTGCTGTGATTGGTCCGAGTCCCGGCAACATGGCCGCCCTGACCAATCAGAAGCCGGGAATTCACGTAAGCAAGTAAAAGCGCGAATTTTAAAGAAACAACGCTGCCGCTTACAATCGCCGAGGTCCCGGCTGCGTCGGACAGGTGAGTATAGCGATTTTTTTTATTTTAATTCTTTCTTTTACACCTTTTTACATTAATGTTGTTTCGATACCGATATCCGATATTACAAAAATATCGGATCTCGGTATCGGAAATTCCGATACAGCAAGTATCGGCCGATACCCGATACTTGCAGCATCGGAATGCTCAACACTATTCACAAGACAAGAGTAACAATGGACCCTTTTCTTTTGGAGGTAGGTGGGTGGGGAGGGTTGGGTTTGTTCTTGTTTCTGTGTGTATATGAGAGGTAGAAAATGTAAGCATTGAATAAAAATGATCTAATTAAAACAAAAAGAGGAGAACCAGAAGTAAGCCCTACAAGGGTTAATATAGTCAACAATAGTAGGTGTGAAACAGCTATTTCTTTGTCTGAAACTGAAGGCAGGAGGACAGCTGAACTCACAAGGAAAATACCGTGCACAGTTATTAAAATAGTTAAAAATCTAAGCCAAGTACTTTTGGCAAGAGGTATGCTTCAGCAAATTTACTAAAATGTTATTTGTCATGTGGCTTTAAACAGTGCAGACTGTATGAAAAAAGAAGCAAGGAATAACTTAAGTTTCATAATAGGTTCTAATTTCTTGCTATAACACAATGCATTATAAACAATTACAGGCTTTTCGGTTGTTATGAGCTCTGCAGAGTCGCAGATTCCCTCACTCATTACGCCACTTGGGTTAATTCAGTTCAAATTTTATTTTTGTAAATAATTTTTCTTTTCCTTTTTGAGGAGATGCAGTTGTGAGCCGTAGAAGGCAGATGATAAATTAGTGGCTGGTTCCTTGAATTAAAGTCCAAATACAGAAATGTGTCAGCTGAACACTGTAGTGAAGTTGATGAAAACCTTATGGTCAAATTAAATCTTCTTAGACGTTGTGATTGTCTCTTTTTCCAAAATAAATTTTGAATGGCTGTTCCTTATTGTCGTGCACATAAAATCACATGGACTTCCTGCGCAATTACATATTTTTGCATGTGACATACTTTCTACACTTCCTGTAGCTTGTTATGTTTGCTTTAGCAAAGCTCATGCCTCATATCTGTCAGTCCTATTTGTAGATGAAGGTTGATAACACACCATAATCTTACACGGAGGCACATTAGAGGGGTCGGAACAGGATGGAACACACTGCTCTGCTCTGCTTCAGACATTATTTAGACAGCATGGTACATGTTCATTAATCTTGGCTCATGTTCTATATAATATTTTGACTATCCCAGCTTTTAGAAAAAACAAGCTTGGAACTCTTTACAAATTAAAATCACTGGGGATAAATGTGTTGATTGGATGTAGTGAGTTCCCAAATTACATCATCCCAACTGTAAAAATAGGAGATAAAACATAGCTCTGCGGGGTTTCAGTTACTGCTCAGTACATAGTGAGCAACGGATGTAAGCATGCCCTGGTAATGGACTGACAGCTGTCTTGCTGTAGAATATATATGTGCGGAGATGGCTGTCAATCAATATTCCAGGGAAGGCATACAGCTACCACTCACTGCATACTGAGCTGTGAGTGAAGGTGTGCCGCTATGCCTCTATGACTGAAAGCCCGAAGCTGTTAGGAGGAGTAAAGTTAATTTCTTCCCTGTAGCCATGTTTTCAGTGCAGTGGCCGGGCAGCGTTAGAATGCTATTGAATTGTAGATTAACCCAATATCAGCAGGTGTGTAGCATTTGGGGACATCATAGGTTCTCTTTTAGTTGTCCCTGAGATGGACATGGGGAGATGGACACTTTAAACAAAAATAATCATTTGCTGCACATGCCTTTCTTTAGCTAAACCAATCTTTGGCTTCGCTACTTTATGGACTACTTTTGTGCCTATTTTTATGCTACGCTAGATTTAGGCAAAATAGAATTGTTAATTTTTAGCCTGAGCGTCAACTATTATTAAGGTTCATGCATCATCTTGTTCTTGTTGGTGAAACAGCAAGAGCAGAATCTTGAGATGCCCTACCTTTGATTGATACATTTCATTAAATTCTGAAAAAAAGTATCATAATTAATAGTGATGAGTGAATATACTCGTTACTCGAGATTTACTGAGCACGCTCAGGTGTCCTCCGAGTATTTTTTAGTGCTCAGAGATTTAGTTTTTATTGCCGCAGCTGAATGTTTTACATCTGTTAGCCAGCATAAGTACATGTGGGGGTTGCCTGGTTGCTAGGGAATCCCCACATGTACTTATGCTGGCTAACAGATGTAAAACATTCAGCTGGGGCAATAAAAACTGACACCAGTTTCCTGTTAAAAATAGTTACCTACAGACCAGCTATTTAAAACTGTGGTTTTCCGTCACACGGATCACATATAGGTTTGCTCCAAATTCAGCCATTTGTAGTGAACGTGGAAAAAATTGTACTCCATTTAAAATGGGCAAGGAGCGTGGCAAGGGACGGAGAACTAGATGTGATGGTGATGGTGCACGCAGAGGCCGAGGCTGTGGGCAAACTGAATTTGTGATACAACAAACACCCACCTTCCTGTCCCAATTACTAGGGGACCGCAGCACACCACTATTGAACCCAGAGCAGTGTCAAAAGGTTGCTGGTTGGATAGCGGATAATGCTTCCAGTCACTTTGCCACCTGTTGTGAATTCCGTTCTCGGGCTCCCTCCTGTGGTCATGAGTGGTACTTTGTGAGTTCTGTTCATGGGCTCCCTCTGGTGGCTTTTAGTGTTACGGCTGGTCTGTAGCTGGACTCCAGCTGCCTCGTTTCCTGCTAGGCCTGCTGCCTATTTAACTCCATCTGGACCTTTACTTGTTGCCTGCTGTCGTTGTATTCAGTACTGGTTCAGATCTCTCTGGGACTTCCCTTGTGACCTGTCTCCTCGTGAGAAGCTAAGTTCATGCTAGTCCTTTTTTGCTCATTTCTATTTGAAAATGTTTCTCAGTATGTTATGAGTTCAGTCCAGCTTGCTTATATGGTATTTGATTGCTAGCTGGAAGCTCTGGGGTGCGGAGTTGCGCCCCTCACATCGTGAGTCGGTGTGGGGGTCTTTTTGTATTCTCTGCGTGGATACTTTTGTAGTATTTTATACTGACCGCACAGATTCCTTGCTATCTTCTGACTTTTTAGTTATTAGCGGGCCTCATTTGCTAAAACCTATTTTCATTTCTATGTTTGTGTTTTCCCCTTAAACTCACCGTTATTATTTGTGGGGGGCTTCTTACACTTTGGGGAAAATTTCTCTGAGGCAAGTGAGGCTTTGTTTCTCTCTAGGGGTAGCTAGTTTCTCAGGCTGTGAACGAGGCGTCTAGGCCGAGTTAGGAACGCTCCACGGCTGCCTTTAGTGTGGTTTGATAGGATCAGAATTGCGGTCAGTAAAGTTCCCACATTCCCAGAGCTTGTCTGTATTTTTGGGTTTACTTATCAGGTCAGTTCATGTGTTCTAACAACCAGGTTCATAACAGCCACCATCACCACCATCCTGTCTTCCACACGGTCAAATCTCAGTAGCCATGAGTCTGGACCGCATATTCATCACCCTGATCCTCCTTCCTCCCACCGTGCCAAGAGCCTTAAGACAACTGATCCCACACTTGGACACTCAAAAGAGCTGTTCACTTTTCCATTTATAGATTCAGGCCTCTCACCCGGTCCACTTGAAGTGGGGCAAGAGGAAATCGCATGTAGCGATGCCCAAATATTTGAGCAGCCATGGTCACACGAAGGCGACGGTGGGAAAGTGTCACAAGAGGTGGACGATGATGAGACACAATTGCCAGAAAGTCAGGAGGAGGACCAGGGTGCGGAAGTGGAAGATGAGGTGGTGGATGATATAGTAAATGACCCAAGGTGGCAGGATGACATGCAGAGCGAGGACAGCAGCACACAGGGGGAGGGAGGTGTAGCACCCTAACAGGCAGGAAGAAGCAGTGTGGTGGCTGTAGACGGAAGGCGGGCAACCGTTCCCCATAACACCAGCATGACAAAAGTTGCCAGTACAACTGTTAGGTCTTCCTGAGTCTGGTTGTTTTTTAAAGACTATGCCAATAACCCCAAAAAGGCTATTTGCACCACCTGCCATGCCAGCATCAGCAGGGGTAGCAAAACTACTAACCTGACCACCACCAGCATGGTCAGGCACATGGCAGCAAAGCACCCGACTTTGTGGGCCGAACCCAGGTTCCAGGAACAATGTCTGTGGGTGACACCACTGCTTCTTCTGCTGTTGTGCATGCAAGCCAATCCCTTGTCCATGGTGCATGCTAAGATGCCTCTGCAGCGCCCCAGAGTCCTGGTCGTTGCAGTACTGATGCTCCGCCGCTAAGGGGGGCTATGGTATGTCTGATGGCACTGAAGGAGTTCACCTGACCAGGTATCACAGACACCAATACACTTCACAGTCTGGCCTCCAGGGGGAGCTAAGGGTGCTATGTATTAGGCCACTCCTCACAATCTGGTAAAACTGGGGGTTAGGTAGGAAGTTAGTCAGAAAGCTGACTGGGTTGGAACCAGGCAACATCCTGTGGCAGAGGGTGTTGCAGGGGAAGATTCAGGGGGGTCCCTGTCAGGGGTGGGATCCTGACAGCGGCCTAGTGAACAGAAAGAACGTTACGGGACCGCGCCTGCACTTCATCGCGGCGGTACCCCAAGAAAGGACAAGAAGCGAGGTTTATTGTGCTGAGTGAGAAATGAGATCAACGCAACAAGGAAAAACACCAGTAGGAGTCGTGCTGTAAGTCGAGGCAACATCCTACTGAGGCGCGCAGCCGGTGGCCGGAACGCCGAGGAAGTATTGAGCTCCAGGCCTTACTTCAAACCTAAGGCAGGACAGTCAGTTATTGTTGTGAATTCTGCTCTTGGGTTCCCTCCGGTGGTTGTTGATAGTAATGCAGTTGTCCCTGGGTTGCAATCCTGGGCAGGTGTCCCTGCTGATTGCAGCTCTGACTGGGATATTTAGGTGTGCAGGATTCATTAGCCCTTGCCAGTTGTCCATTGTTCTTGGAGGTTTTGCATCTCTGTCTGGTTCCTCCTGCCCTGCTGCCAAATCAGCAAAGATAAGTGTCTGGTTTTTGTTTCTACAGCACACATGCTGTGTGCTTTACAATTCAGTGCTATTCATGGTTTTTTCTTGTCCAGCTTAGACTGTGTTTGGATATTTCAGTCAAGTTGGATTCTCAGGAGAAGCAGATATACATTCCATGTCTTTAGTTAGATGGTGGAATTTTTGTATTATCTGCTGTGGATATTTTTAGGGTTTTAATACTGACCGCTTAGCATTCTGTCCTATCCTTTCCTATTTAGCTAGCGTGGCCTCTTTTGCTAAATCCTGATTTCTGCCTGCGTGTGTCTTTTCCTCTAATACTCACAGTCAATATTTGTGGGGGCTGCCTATCTTTTGGGGTTCTGCTCTGAGGCAAGATAGAATTCCCATTTCCATCTATAGGGGTATTTAGTCCTCCGGCTGTGTCGAGGTGTCTAGGATGTGTTAGGTACACCCCACGGCTACTTCTAGTTGCAGTGTCAGTTTAGGGTTTGCGGTCAGTACAGGTTCCACCTACTCCTGAGAAAGTCCCATGCGGCTCCAAGGTCACCAGATCATAACAGTACAACTGGCCAACAATGAGTTAAATGCATCTCAGCGGAAGGGAAGAAAGGTGTTGAGCCATTTTTTTTTCTGTAGCCTGCTTTGTCTTTTCTTCCCTCTTTTTCTCTGGGTGACTGAGGAGTCTTGTGCTAGCATGGATGTTCAGGGATTAGCTTCTCGTGTAGACCAGCTTGCTGCTAGGGTACAGAGTATTTCTGATTATATTGTTCAGACTCCAGTTTTAGAGCCTAAGATTCCTACTCCTGATTTGTTTTTTGGGGACAGGTCTAAATTTTTGAGTTTTAAAAACAACTGTAAACTGTTTTTTTGCTCTGACACCTTGATCCTCTGGTGATTCCATTCAGCAGGCTAAAATTGTCATCTCCCTGCTGCGTGGCGATCCTCAGGATTGGGCATTTTCCCTGGAATCGGGGAATTTTGCCTTGCTTAATGTAGACGCTTTTTTCAGGCTTTAGGATTATTATATGATGAACCAAATTCTGTGGATCAAGCGGAGAAGACCTTGTTGGCCCTGTCTCAGGGTCAAGAAGCGGCAGAATTGTATTGTCAGAAATTTAGAAAATGGTCTGAGTTGACCAAATGGAATGATGATGCTTTGGCGGCAATTTTCAGAAGGGTCTTTCTGAATCCGTTAAAGATGTTATGGTGGGGTTTCCCACGCCTTTCGGTCTGAGTGATTCTATGTCTCTGGCCATTCAGATTGATCGGCGCTTGCGGGAGTGCAGAACTGTGTGCGCTGTGATGTTGTCCTCAGAGCAGATGCCTGAGCCAATGTAGTGTGATAGGATTCTGTCTAGAATGGAACAACGGGGATTCAGACTTCAGAATAGGTTGTGTTTTTATTGTGGCGATGTTTCTCATGTCATTTCAGTCTGCCCTAAGCGTACCAAGAGGATCGCTAGCTCATTTACCATCAGTACTGTACAACCTAAATTTCTGTTATCTGTGTCCTTGATTTGCTCATTGTCATCATTTTCTGTCATGGCGTTTGTGGATTCAGGCGCCGCTTTGAACTTAATGGACTTTGAGTTTGCCAGGCGTTGTGGTTTTCCCTTACAGTCTTTGCAGAACCCTATTCCTTTAAGGGGCATCGATGCTACACCTTTGGCTAAAAATAAGCCCCAGTTCTGGACACAGGTGACCATGTGCATGGCGCCAGCCCATCAGGAAGATTGTCGATTTCTGGTGTTGCATAATTTGCATGATGCTATCGTGCTGGGTTTTCCGTGGTTGCAGGTACATAATCCTGTGTTGGATTGGAAGTCTATGTCTGTGACTAGTTGGGGATGTCAGGGGGTTCATAATGACGTTCCTTTGATGTCAATCTCCTTTTCTTCCTCTTCTGAAATTCCAGAGTTTTTGTCTGATTTTCAGAATGTATTTGATGAGCCCAAGTCCAGTTCCCTTCCACCGCATAGGGACTGTGATTGTGCTATTGACTTGATTCCTGGCTGTAAGTTTCCTAAGGGCCGACTTTTCAACCTGTCTGTGCCTGAACATACCGCCATGCGGAGTTATGTTAAGGAGTCTTTGGAGAAAGGGCATATTCGGCCATCTTCTTCACCGTTGGGAGCAGGATTTTGTTTTGTTGCTAAGAAGGATGGTTCCTTGAGACCCTGTATTGATTATCGCCTCTTGAATAAGATCACGGTTTCAATACCCTTTACCTCTGCTTTCCGATTTGTTTGCTAGGATTAAGGGGGCTAGTTGGTTTACGAAGATTGACCTTCGGGGGGCATATTATCTTGTTCGTATTAAGCAGGGTGATGAATGGAAAACTGCGTTTAATACGCCCGAAGGCCATTTTGAATACCTTGTGATGCCATTCGGGCTCTCTAATGCTCAATCTGTTTTTCAGTCCTTCATGCACGATATCTTCCGGACTTACCTTGATAAATTCATGATTGTATATTTGGATGACATCTTAATTTTTTCAGATGATTGGGAGTCTCATGTGAAACAGGTCAGGATGGTATTTCAGATCCTTCGTGATAATGCTCTGTTTGTGAAGGGGTCTAAGTGTCTCTTTGGAGTGCAGGTTTCATTTTTGGGCTTCATTTTTTCTCCCTCATCTATAGAGATGGATCCGGTTAAGGTTCACGCCATTCATGATTGGATTCAACCCACATCCGTGAAGAGCCTTCAGAAATTTTTGGGCTTTGCTAATTTTTATCGCCGTTTCATTGCTAACTTCTCCAGTGTGGTTAAACCCTTGACCGATTTGATGAAGAAAGGCGCTGATGTGATGAATTGGTCCTCTGCGGCTGTCTCTGCCTTTCAGGAGCTTAAACGCCGATTTACTTCTGCCCCGGTGTTGCGTCAACCGGATGTTTCTCTTCCGTTTCAGGTTGAGGTTGACGCTTCTGAGATTGGGGCAGGGGCCATTTTGTCTCAGAGGGATTCTGTTGGTTCCTTGATGAAACCGTGTGCCTTCTTTTCCCGTAAGTTTTCACCTGCTGAATGCAATTATGATGTCGGCAATCAGGAGTTGTTCGCTATGAAGTGGGCGTTTGAGGAGTGGCGCCATTGGCTTGAGGGAGCTAAGCACCGTATTGTGGTCTTGACCGATCATAAAAATCTGATTTACCTCGAGTCTGCCAGATGGCTGAATCCTAGACAGGCTCGATGGTCCTTGTTTTTTCCCGTTTTGATTTCGTGGTCTCGTATCTTCCGGGTTCTAAGAATATTAAGGCTGATGCCCTCTCTAGGAGTTTTTTGCCTGATTCTCCTGAGGTCCTTGAACCGGTCGGCATTCTGAAAGAAGGGGTGGTCCTTTCTGCCATTTCCCCTGATTTACGACGGGTTCTTCAGGATTTTCAGGCTGACAAACCTGATCGCTGTCCAATGGGGAAACTGTTTGTTCCTGATAGATGGACTAGTAGAGTGATTTCTGAGGTTCATTGTTCAGTGTTGCCTGGCCATCCTGGTATTTTTGGTACCAGAGAATTGGTTGGTAGGTCCTTTTGGTGGCCTTCTTTGTCACGTGATGTGCGTTCTTTTGTGCAGTCCTGTGGGACTTGTGCGCGGGCCAAGCCTTGTTGTTCCCGTGCTGGTGGGTTGCTTTTGCCTTTGCCATTCCCTGAGAGGCCCTGGACGCATATTTCTATGGATTTTATTTCTGATCTTCCGGTTTCCCAGAAGATGTCGGTCATCTGGGTTGTTTGTGACCGGTTCTCTAAGATGGTCCATTTGGTGCCTTTGCCTAAATTGCCTTCCTCTTCTGATTTGGTTCCATTGTTTTTTCAGCATGTGGTTCGTTTGCATGGTATTCCGGAGAATATTGTGTCCGACAGAGGTTCCCAGTTTGTTTCTAGGTTTTGGCGGGCCTTTTGTGCTAGGCTGGGCATTGATTAGTCTTTTTCTTCCGCATTTCATCCTCTGACAAATGGCCAGACCGAGCGAACTAATCAGACTTTAGAAACTTATTTGAGATGCTTTGTGTCTGCTGATCAGGATGATTGGGTGGCTTTCTTGCCATTGGCCGAGTTTGCCCTTAATAATCGGGTTAGTTCGGCTACCTTGGTTTCGCCCTTCTTTTGTAATTTTGGTATTCATCCTCGTTTTTCTTCGGGGCAGGTTGAGCCTTCTGACTGTCCTGGTGTGGATTCTGTGGTTGACAGGTTGCAGCAGATTTGGGCTCATGTGGTGGACAATTTGGTATTGTCTCAGGAGGAGGTTCAACGTTTTGCTAACCGTCGTCAGTGTGTTGGTTCCTGGCTTCGGGTTGGGGATTTGGTCTGGTTGTCTTCCCGTCATGTTCCTATGAAGGTTTCTTCCCCTAAGTTTAAGCCTCGCTTTATTGGTCCTTATAGGATTTCTGAGATTATTAATGCGGTGTCTTTTCGATTGGCCCTTCCGGCTTCTTTTGCTATTACAATTCAGTGCTATTCATGGTTTTTTCTTGTCCAGCTTAGACTGTGTTTGGATATTTCAGTCAAGTTGGATTCTCAGGAGAAGCAGATATACATTCCATGTCTTTAGTTAGATGGTGGAATTTTTGTATTATCTGCTGTGGATATTTTAGGTTTTTAATACTGACCGCTTAGTATTCTGTCCTATCCTTTCCTATTTAGGTAGCGTGGCCTCATTTGCTAAATCCTGATTTCTGCCTGCGTGTGTCTTTTCCTCTAATACTCACAGTCAATATTTGTGGGGGGCTGCCTATCTTTTGGGGTTCTGCTCTGAGGCAAGATAGAATTCCCATTTCCATCTATAGGGGTATTTAGTCCTCCGGCTGTGTCGAGGTGTCTAGGATGTGTTAGGTACACCCCACGGCTACTTCTAGTTGCGGTGTCAGTTTAGGGTTTGCGGTCAGTACAGGTTCCACCTACTCCTGAGAAAGTCCCATGCGGCTCCAAGGTCACCAGATCATAACAGTTATAGGCGGGCTGTCTCACTCAAATCACCTAAGAAGACATAGGGGGCAACATTTGGAGAGGGGCGACTCTAGGGTCCCGGAAGACCTCCGAGCCTACCCGTCATATGGATGCATCCTAGCCATATCATCTGGGGGACGAAGCAGAACATCATAATCGAGTTGTGAGGGAACTTCAGAAACAGACACAACAGTTGTGGGGACTATCCCGTAAGCACAGCAGGGGAGGACCACAACACACAAGCGCTAGAAGGTAGGCACAGATTTCCACCTGCAAAGGGAACCCTGGAGGTGCCATCGGACCGGCCGGACTTACGCAGCCCGGTTAGCCGTATTCCGGATTGAGGATCCTGAAGCCTTCAGTAAAGAGGTAAAGAGACTGCAACCTGGTGTCCTTGTTATTTACTGCGACCTGCACCGCACCACCACAACATCATCACCATCCACACCTTTCATTGGATGCCCCTCAGCAGGGTCACGGACCGGGTCTAGCCACCGTGACAACCCCAGAACAGAGACTCAGAGGCCCGGTACCGGGTACCCCTCGGCCCTGCGGCAGTGGGGGCACTTCAACTCCTCCCCTGCATCTGTCATTGCACACACTCAACTAGCCACGTCCTTGTCCCAGCACAGCATTCAGTTGTCCATACCCCAGTCCTTGGAATGCAAGCGCAAATACGCAGCCAATGCCCCACAGGCCACATTTCACAACTGCTTGCACTTTAAATGTTGCCGTTTAGACTTGTGGAAATTAGCTGTGCCCACAACAATGCAGTTACTGTGAAAGTTCACCTAACCACTGACACGTGGATCAGGGTTAACCCTGATGAAGAGGGCCAGAGCCCTTGAAATGCATTGGTTGGCTGACTAGCTATACTAGCACACCTGTTATGGTTCTCAATGGCAAGAGAACATAGCCCAGCAAACATACGAACTAGCTCTTGGAAGGATGGAAACTAAACTGACCATGAACTAAACCTGCCGCACAACTAACAGTAGCCGGGTAGCGTAGCCTGCGTTTTATCCCTAGACGCCCAGCGCCGGCCGGAGGACTAACTAATCCTGGCAGAGGAAAATATAGTCCTGGCTCACCTCTAGAGAAATTTCCCCGAAAGGCAGACAGAGGCCCCCACAAATATTGGCGGTGATTTTAGATGAAATGACAAACGTAGTATGAAAATAGGTTTAGCAAAATTGAGGTCCGCTTACTAGATAGCAGGAAGACAGAAAGGGCACTTTCATGGTCAGCTGAAAACCCTATCAAAATACCATCCTGAAATTACTTTAAGACTCTAGTATTAACTCATAACATCAGAGTGGCAATTTCAGATCACAAGAGCTTTCCAGACACAGAAACGAAACTACAGCTGTGAACTGGAACAAAATGCAAAAACAAACAAGGACTAAGTCCAACTTAGCTGGGAGTTGTCTAGCAGCAGGAACATGCACAGAAAGGCTTCTGATTACAATGTTGACCGGCATGGAAGTGACAGAGGAGCAAGGCTAAATAGCGACTCCCACATCCTGATGGAAACAGGTGAACAGAGAGGATGATGCACACCAGTTCAATTCCACCAGTGGCCACCGGGGGAGCCCAAAATCCAATTTCACAACAGTACCCCCCCCTCAAGGAGGGGGCACCGAACCCTCACCAGAACCACCAGGGCGATCAGGATGAGCTCTATGAAAGGCACGGACCAAATTGGAGGCATGAACATCAGAGGCAGTCACCCAAGAATTATCCTCCTGACCGTATCCCTTCCATTTGACCAGATACTGGAGTTTCCGTCTGGAAACACGGGAGTCCAAGATTTTTTCCACAACGTACTCCAACTCGCCCTCAACCAACACCGGAGCAGGAGGCTCAACGGAAGGCACAACCGGTACCTCATACCTGCGCAATAATGACCGATGAAAAACATTATGAATAGAAAAAGATGCAGGGAGGTCCAAACGGAAGGACACAGGGTTAAGAATCTCCAATATCTTGTACGGGCCGATGAACCGAGGCTTAAACTTGGGAGAAGAAACCCTCATAGGGACAAAATGAGAAGACAACCACACCAAGTCCCCAACACAAAGCCGAGGACCAACCCGACGCCGGCGGTTGGCAAAAAGCTGAGTCTTCTCCTGGGACAACTTCAAATTGTCCACTACCTGCCCCCAAATCTGATGCAACCTCTCCACCACAGCATCCACTCCAGGACAATCCGAAGATTCCACCTGACCAGAAGAAAATCGAGGATGAAACCCCGAATTACAGAAAAAGGGAGACACCAAGGTGGCAGAACTGGCCCGATTATTGAGGGCAAACTCCGCTAAAGGCAAAAAAGCAACCCAATCATCCTGATCTGCAGACACAAAACACCTCAAATATGTCTCCAAGGTCTGATTCGTCCGCTCGGTCTGGCCATTAGTCTGAGGATGGAAAGCAGACGAGAAAGACAAATCTATGCCCATCCTAGCACAGAATGCTCGCCAAAATCTAGACACGAATTGGGTACCTCTGTCAGAAACGATATTCTCCGGAATACCATGCAAACGGACCACATTTTGAAAAAACAGAGGAACCAACTCGGAAGAAGAAGGCAACTTAGGCAGGGGAACCAAATGGACCATCTTAGAGAAACGATCACACACCACCCAGATGACAGACATCTTCTTAGAAACAGGAAGATCCGAAATAAAATCCATCGAGATGTGCGTCCAGGGCCTCTTCGGGATAGGCAAGGGCAACAACAATCCACTAGCCCGAGAACAACAAGGCTTGGCCCGAGCACAAACGTCACAAGACTGCACGAAGCCTCGCACATCTCGAGACAGGGAAGGCCACCAGAAGGACCTTGCCACCAAATCCCTGGTACCAAAGATTCCAGGATGACCTGCCAACGCAGAAGAATGAACCTCAGAAATGACTTTACTGGTCCAATCATCAGGAACAAACAGTCTACCAGGTGGGCAACGATCAGGTCTATCCGCCTGAAACTCCTGCAAGGCCCGCCGCAGGTCTGGAGAAACGGCAGACAATATCACTCCATCCTTAAGGATACCTGTAGGTTCAGAATTACCAGGGGAGTCAGGCTCAAAACTCCTAGAAAGGGCATCCGCCTTAACATTCTTAGAACCCGGCAGGTAGGACACCACAAAATTAAACCGAGAGAAAAACAACGACCAGCGCGCCTGTCTAGGATTCAGGCGTCTGGCGGACTCAAGATAAATTAGATTTTTGTGGTCAGTCAATACCACCACCTGATGTCTAGCCCCCTCAAGCCAATGACGCCACTCCTCAAAAGCCCACTTCATGGCCAAAAGCTCCCGATTCCCAACATCATAATTCCGCTCGGCGGGCGAAAATTTACGCGAGAAAAAAGCACAAGGTCTCATCACGGAGCAATCGGAACTTCTCTGCGACAAAACCGCCCCAGCTCCGATTTCAGAAGCGTCGACCTCAACCTGAAAAGGAAGAGCAACATCAGGCTGACGCAACACAGGGGCGGAAGAAAAGCGGCGCTTAAGCTCCCGAAAGGCCTCCACAGCAGCAGGGGACCAATCAGCAACATCAGCACCCTTCTTAGTCAAATCAGTCAATGGTTTAACAACATCAGAAAAACCAGCAATAAATCGACGATAAAAGTTAGCAAAGCCCAAAAATTTCTGAAGACTCTTAAGAGAAGAGGGTTGCGTCCAATCACAAATAGCCTGAACCTTGACAGGATCCATCTCGATGGAAGAGGGGGAAAAAATATATCCCAAAAAGGAAATCTTTTGAACCCCAAAAACGCACTTAGAACCCTTCACACACAAGGAATTAGACCGCAAAACCTGAAAAACCCTCCTGACCTGCTGGACATGAGAGTCCCAGTCATCCGAAAAAATCAAAATATCATCCAGATACACAATCATAAATTTATCCAAATAATCACGGAAAATGTCATGCATAAAGGACTGAAAGACTGAAGGGGCATTTGAAAGACCAAAAGGCATCACCAAATACTCAAAGTGGCCCTCGGGCGTATTAAATGTGGTTTTCCACTCATCCCCCTGCTTAATTCGCACCAAATTATACGCCCCACGAAGATCTATCTTAGAGAACCACTTGGCCCCCTTTATGCGAGCAAACAAATCAGTCAGCAGTGGCAACGGATATTGATATTTGACCGTGATTTTATTCAAAAGCCGATAATCAATGCACGGCCTCAAAGAGCCATCTTTCTTAGCCACAAAGAAAAAACCGGCTCCTAAGGGAGATGACGAAGGACGAATATGTCCCTTTTCCAAGGACTCCTTTATATATTCTCGCATAGCAGCATGTTCAGGCACAGACAGATTAAATAAACGACCCTTAGGGTATTTACTACCCGGAATCAAATCTATGGCACAATCGCACTCCCGGTGCGGAGGTAATGAACCAAGCTTAGGTTCTTCAAAAACGTCACGATATTCAGTCAAGAATTCAGGAATCTCAGAGGGAATAGATGATAAAATGGAAACCACAGGTACGTCCCCATGCGTCCCCTTACATCCCCAGCTTAACACAGACATAGCTTTCCAGTCAAGGACTGGGTTATGAGATTGCAGCCATGGCAATCCAAGCACCAACACATCATGTAGGTTATACAGCACAAGAAAGCGAATAATCTCCTGGTGATCCGGATTAATCCGCATAGTTACTTGTGTCCAGTATTGTGGTTTATTGCTAGCCAATGGGGTGGAGTCAATCCCCTTCAGGGGTATAGGAGTTTCAAGAGGCTCCAAATCATACCCACAGCGTTTGGCAAAGGACCAATCCATAAGACTCAAAGCGGCGCCAGAGTCGACATAGGCATCCGCGGTAATAGATGATAAAGAACAAATCAGGGTCACAGATAGAATAAACTTAGACTGTAAAGTGCCAATTGAAACAGACTTATCAAGCTTCTTAGTACGCTTAGAGCATGCTGATATAACATGAGTTGAATCACCGCAATAGAAGCACAACCCATTTTTTCGTCTAAAATTCTGCCGTTCACTTCTGGACAGAATTCTATCACATTGCATATTCTCTGGCGTCTTCTCAGTAGACACCGCCAAATGGTGCACAGGTTTGCGCTCCCGCAGACGCCTATCGATCTGGATAGCCATTGTCATGGACTCATTCAGACCCGCAGGCACAGGGAACCCCACCATAACATCCTTAATGGCATCAGAGAGACCCTCTCTGAAATTCGCCGCCAGGGTGCACTCATTCCACTGAGTAAGCACAGCCCATTTACGGAATTTCTGGCAGTATATTTCAGCTTCGTCTTGCCCCTGAGATAGGGACATCAAGGCCTTTTCCGCCTGAAGTTCTAACTGAGGTTCCTCATAAAGCAACCCCAAGGCCAGAAAAAACGCATCCACATTGAGCAACGCAGGATCCCCTGGAGCCAATGCAAAAGCCCAATCCTGAGGGTCGCCCCGGAGCAAAGAAATCACAATCCTGACCTGCTGAGCAGGATCTCCAGCAGAGCGAGATTTCAGGGACAAAAACAACTTGCAATTATTTTTGAAATTTTGAAAGCAAGATCTATTCCCCGAGAAAAATTCAGGCAAAGGAATTCTAGGTTCAGATATAGGAACATGAACAACAAAATCTTGTAAGTTTTGAACTTTCGTGGTGAGATTATTCAAACCTGCAGCTAAACTCTGAATATCCATTTTAAACAGGTGAACACAGAGCCATTCCAGGATTAGAAGGAGAGAGAGAGAGAAAGGCTGCAATATAGGCAGACTTGCAAGAGATTCAATTACAAGCACACTCAGAACTGAGAAAAAAAAAATAAAAAATCTTCAGCAGACTTCTCTTTTCTCTCCTTTCTCTGTCAATTAATTTAACCCTTTTATGGCCGGTCAAACTGTTATGGTTCTCAATGGCAAGAGAACATAGCCCAGCAAACATACGAACTAGCTCTTGGAAGGATGGAAACTAAACTGACCATGAACTAAACCTGCCGCACAACTAACAGTAGCCGGGTAGCGTAGCCTGCGTTTTATCCCTAGACGCCCAGCGCCGGCCGGAGGACTAACTAATCCTGGCAGAGGAAAATATAGTCCTGGCTCACCTCTAGAGAAATTTCCCCGAAAGGCAGACAGAGGCCCCCACAAATATTGGCGGTGATTTTAGATGAAATGACAAACGTAGTATGAAAATAGGTTTAGCAAAATTGAGGTCCGCTTACTAGATAGCAGGAAGACAGAAAGGGCACTTTCATGGTCAGCTGAAAACCCTATCAAAATACCATCCTGAAATTACTTTAAGACTCTAGTATTAACTCATAACATCAGAGTGGCAATTTCAGATCACAAGAGCTTTCCAGACACAGAAACGAAACTACAGCTGTGAACTGGAACAAAATGCAAAAACAAACAAGGACTAAGTCCAACTTAGCTGGGAGTTGTCTAGCAGCAGGAACATGCACAGAAAGGCTTCTGATTACAATGTTGACCGGCATGGAAGTGACAGAGGAGCAAGGCTAAATAGCGACTCCCACATCCTGATGGAAACAGGTGAACAGAGAGGATGATGCACACCAGTTCAATTCCACCAGTGGCCACCAGGGGAGCCCAAAATCCAATTTCACAACACACACCTGTCCTTTTTAGCCCCGTAGCGTGGTGACGTCACCAGTAGCTCCGCCCATCCTCTCCGACCGCTACCTCAGCGCTTCATCCGGCCGGGGCACGCGAGGACTTGCTGTCGCATGGCTTCTGCCGCCACTCTCTCCTTAACCCACCGCTCTGCCATAGCGGTACACCTAGCGGTGGCTCAGATTTTCCGGAACCGCTTCCCTCCGCACTCAGCACCACAGTGAGTACAGCATATTTTGCAGGGGCGGACACAGACTGCAGAGGGCCCCTGTGCAAGAAATTTTCCTGGGCCCCCCCCCCCATACTGCAACAAAGTTATGTAAACATATAGGTTGTAATATTTATTATCTGTTTAGAACACAACTATCAAATCTAAATAATAAATTCACGTTCAATATTACACAACTGAATATAACACAAAGCAGTCATCTATAAAGCTGTGCCGCCACATATAATGCTCCATACAATTCATTATGGCCCCATAGATGCTCCATATAACGCTGTGCCGCCACATATAATGCTCCATAGTCCATACAATTCATTATGGCCCAGATGCTGCATATAATGCTGTGCCGCCACATATAATGCTCCATACAATTCATTATGGCCCCATAGATGCTCCATATAACGCTGTGCCTGTGCCGCCACTTATAATGCTCCATACAATTCATTATGGCCCCATAGATGCTCCATATAACGCTGTGCCGCCACATATAATGCTCCATAGTCCATACAATTCATTATGGCCCAGATGCTCCATATAATGCTGTGCCGCCACATATAATGCTCCATACAATTCATTATGGCCCCATAGATGCTCCATATAACGCTGTGCCTGTGCCGCCACATATAATGCTCCATACAATTCATTATGGCCCCATAGATGCTCCATATAACGCTGTGCCGCCACATATAATGCTCCATACAATTCATTATGGCCCCATAGATGCTCCATATAACGCTGTGCCTGTGCCGCCACATATAATGCTCCATACAATTCATTATGGCCCCATAGATGCTCCATATAACGCTGTGCCTGTGCCGCCACATATAATGCTCCATACAATTCATTATGGCCCCATAGATGCTCCATATAACGCTGTGCCTGTGCCGCCACATATAATGCTCCATACAATTCATTATGGCCCCATAGATGCTCCACATAACGCTGTGCCGCCACATATAATGCTCCATAGTCCATACAATTCATTATGGCCCAGATGCTCCATATAATGCTGTGCCGCCACATATAATGCTCCATACAATTCATTATTACCACATAGATGCTCCATCCATAATATGGAGCATCTATGGGGCCATAATGAGTAATGGAGCATTATATGTGGCGGCACAGCTTTATATGGACTCCCTCCCTATAAAGCTGTGCCGCCAGATATAATAAATGCTCCAATTCATTATGGCCCACATAGATAGATGCTGAGTGTCTGATGCTCCGTCCATATATAACGCCTGTGCCGCTCCAATTCATTATGGCCCCGGGCCCGGCCCCCAGGGCCCCATAGATAGATGCTGAGTGATGCTGCTCCGTCCATATATAACGCCTGTGCCGCCACATATAAATGCATACTCACCTCGGCTCGACTCTCGTCTCTGCCCGCCCGCTGGTCCTCACCGTCCCGTCTCTCCGCACTGACTGATCAGGCAGAGGGCGGCGCGCACACTATACGTCATCCGCGTCACCGCGTGCCCTCTGACCTGAACAGTCAGAGCGCAGAGACGGGGCGGGAAGATGGAGCGGCGCGTGGATCATGGACAGGTAAATATACTCACCTCCTGCTCCTGGCTCCTTCTCCCAGACCCGGACTGTGGACAGATCATGGTCTCCGCAGACTCCGGGCAGTGGCGGGCGCCGGGCACGGCAGCTTCTGAGGCTGCTCCAGCGGTCATGTCACTCGCCGGCCCGGCGCTCATTACAGCAGGAAATTCAGGAATGATGATCCACGCGTCGCAGCGGCAGGCAGGCTGCAGTGCAGCAGCACAGTCACGACTCACGAGTCACAACAATTGTCGATTGCCGACGTGCCGTGCATGTCCGTCGGGTCGGGCCCCCTCCCCGCTCTGGGCCCCGGTGCGGCTGCACCGGTTGAACCGGCGGTATGTCCGCCCCTGATATTTTGTGTGCACATAGCAACTGTGGCATATTAGTGCTCCAACATACTAGGGGAGCATTTCTCCTCATCTCAACATATGGGCAATCAATTCTAATCACAGTAATCCTTGTCAGCCAGCACCTGACGGTCATCTTAGTACCTTTACCTAACGGAATCCTGCGCTACTCCCACCAGCAGTAAGTTTATTGTGTACTGGGAAAACTAGACCGCATTTATTTAAAACCATACCTATAAAGGTTGTACATTTATTTAAGCAGGGGCATCTACTATAAACCTCTGAAGATTAAGCAACCGTGGACATCACAATACCCGCAATTGCAGATACACAGGGATCACGTCTCTTCATTGCACATTTCCATTTAGTATCTGAGTGAGTATATATTATAAATTTATTTAGTCTCACTATATTCACCAATACAAACATTTACCCTTTTTTTTTTTTCTCTTCTCATTCCCCTAAGATTCGGGTAGTACTTTAAGGACCTATTACAACATCCACTGCATAACCAATGATTACACATTAAGTAAGTGCTCTCTTATTCATTTATTCATGTATTTTTCATTTTATTGTTCGTTTTTGTAGACAGCGCAGGTGAATACCACTTTTTTTTTTTGCAACAATGCCAAACAATATGATTGGCGTAAAGGCAGCACAGCTCATCACCCTGAACACACCATCCCCACTGTCAAACATGGTGGTGACAGCATCATGGTTTGGGCCTGCTTTTCTTTAGCAGGGACAGGGAAGATGGTTAAAGTTGATGGGAAGATGGATGGAGCCAAATACAGGACCAGTTTTGAAGAAAACATGTTGGAGTCTGCAAAAGACCTGAGATTGGGACGGAGATTTGTCTTCCAACAAGACAATGATCCCAAACATAAAGCAAAATCTACAATGGAATGGTTCACAAATAAACGTATCCAGGTGTTAGAATGGCCAAGTCAAAGTCCAGACCTCAATCCAATCGAGAATCTGTGGAAAGAGCTGAAACCTGCTGTTCACAAACGATGGCCATCAAACCTCACTTAGCTTGAGCTGTTTGCCAAGGAATAATGGGCAAGAATTTCAGTTTGTCGATGTATAAAACTGATAGAGACATACCACAAGCGACTTGCAACTGTCGAATACTTTCACAAGGCACTGTATATTCTATTTTCATATAGAATAAAAAAAGAGATGTCACTTTTTACAGTTCCATTCCTGGAAATAAAGCTGTTGTATATTTTCCCCACTTTCATTGAGCCACCTGCTTTCACATGTTTTACAGAACAAAAAAAATATGGCTTCATGTACAAATCCTATAGTATTTTTAAAAAATGTTTTCAACCTGGTATTCATTTCAAAACAAGTTGAATAGATAATTGGACTACTAAAACTGTTTAAACATCAACAATTTGAGGATCTTATCAATCTGTAGCTAGAAATAAAAAGAAACCTTTACAGTAGTTGCTTTAAACTTGCATATCAGATTTATAGTGCAATAAAAATCTTCAACATGTTTCGAACATAGCAAACATTGTTAATCATAAATTTACAACCTCTCACCGCTCTTACATAAGCTTAAATAAAGTTATTTGTTGAGACCTTATAGGAAACACATTGAAGATTTTTATTGCACTATATATCTGTTATGCAATTTTAAAGAAGCTACAGTTTGCAAACATGGTACAATGGCATGTAATAGTTTGGGCACCCCTCGTCAAAACTACTGTTATTGCGAACAGGCAAGCAAGTTGAAGATTAAATAACCTCTAAAAGTTAAAGTTCAATTATGTTCAGATCAGGGGACTGTGAGGGCCATTGTAAAACCTTCATCTTGCACCTTTTCAGGTAGTGTATTGTGGCTTTTGACCTGTATTTAGGATTATTATCCATTTGTAAAAGCCATCCTCTTTTCAACTTCAGCTTTTTAACAGATGAAGTCAAGAATTTGTTGAAATTTCATTGAATCCCTTCTTTTCTCTATCCGTGAAATGTTTCCTGTGCCATTTGCTGCAAACAACATCCAAAGCACAATTGATTCACCCCCATGCTTAATGGTTAGTGAAATGAGATGTTCTTTTCTTCAAATTCAGTGCCCTTTTTTCTTCACACATACCTTTGATCATTGTGGCCAAAGAAAAGAGTTCTATTTTTAACTTAATCGGTCCACAGGATTTGTTTCCAAAGTGCATCAGGCTTGTTTTGATGTTCTTTTGCATATTTATGATGCTGAATGTTATGGTGAGGATACAAGAGAGGTTTTCTTCTGATTACTCTTCCATGAAGGACATATTTGTGCAGGTGTCTCTGAACAGTTGATCAATGTACCACAACTCCAGAGTCTGCTAAATCTTTCTGATGGTCTTTTGCAGTCAAGCGGGTGTTCTGATTTGTCTCTAGCAATCCTATGAACAGCTTTCACCGAAATGTTGCTTGGTCTTCCAGACCTTATCTTGACCTCCACTGTTCCTGTTACCTATAATTTCTTAATTATTTTCAAACTGAGGAAAGGGCAACTTGAAAACACTTTGCTATCTTCTAATAGCCTTCTCCTGCTTTGTAGGCCTCCACCACTTTCATTTTCAGTATTCTAGGCCGAGGTTTAGAAGAACCCATAGCGGCAGTTTTTTGACACATGGTGAGAGGAGACTAGGTTTTTATAAAGCTGGGGAATTTGCATCACCTGGCCTTTGTGATCGCACATCAGAGGAGAGAGAAATAGGGTCCCTGATCCCTCCCCGATACATCCCGGGGCTCCACGGCCCTCATGCTTCCCCCATGGGTGCTACCATCTTCTCCTGGGAAGAAAATGATGGGTGCATGTGCAGTGCACCTGCCGAGATCTGCCGGCAGGCACCCAGCAACAATAGGAAGATTTTTCCTATTGGTTCATTTTGGTCACTGTGATAGACCCTATCACAGTGATCAAAATAAAAAAATATTAAATAAACCTCCCCTTTATCACCCCCTTAGTTAGGAAAAAATAATAAAATAAAGAAAATGTTTTTATTTCCATTTTCCAATTAGGGTTACAGTTGGACTAAAGTGAGTTGGGCTAAAGTTAGGGTTAGGGCTAAAGTTAGGGTTGGGGCTAAAGTTAAGGTTAGAGTTGGGATTAGGGATAGGGTTTGGATTAGGATTTGGATAAGGGTTAGGGTTGAGGTTAAGGTTGAGATCAGGGTTAGGTTTGAGATTAGGGTTAGGCTTGGGATTAGGGTTATGGTTAGGATTGGGGTTAGGGGTGTATTCAGATTAGGGTTGGGATTAGGGTTAGGTTTGTGGTTAGGTTTATGGTTAGGGTTGGGATTAGGGTTAGGGGTGTGTTGGGGTTAGGGTTGTGATTAGGATTATGGTTAAGGTTGGGATTAGGGTAATGGGTGTGTTGGGTTAGGGTTGTGATTAGGATTATGGATAGGGTTGGGATTAGTGTTAGGGGTGTGTTGGGGTTAGGGGTATTGTAAATGTTATGTTTAGGGTTGGGATTAGGGTTAGGGGTGTGCTGGGGTGTGCTGGGGTTAGGGTTAGAGTTAGAATTGGGGGGATTCCACTGTTTAGGTACATCAGGGGGTCTCCAAACACGACATGGCTCCACCATTGATTCCAGCCAATTTTGAGATCAAAAAGTCAAATGGTGCTCCATCCCTTCTGAGCTGTGCCATGCGCCCAAACAGTGGTTTACCCCCACATATGGGGCATCAGCGTACTCGGGACACTTGTGGGGTTTTTTCTCAATTTAGACACATTAAGGGCTCTTCAAATGCAACATGACGCCGGCAGACCATTCCATCAAAGTCTGCATTCCAAAACATCACTACTTCCCTTCCGAGCCCCTACGTGTGCCCAAATAGTAGTTTTCTCCCACATATATCAGCATACTCAGGACAAATTGGACAACTTTTGTGGTCCAATTTCTTCTGTTACCCTTGGGAAAATAAAAAAATTGGGGGCTAAAAAACATTTTTGTGGAAAAAAATGATTTTTTTATTTTCACAGCTCTGCATTATAAACGTCTGTGAAGCACTTGGGCATTCAGGGTGCTCACCACACATCTAGATAAGTTCCTTGCGGAGTCTAGTTTCCAAAATGGGGTCACTTCTGGGGGGTTTCTACAGTTTAGGCACATCAGGGGCTCTGCAAACACAACATGACGCCCGCAGACTATTCTTTGAAAGTCTGCATTCCAAAATGGCGCTCCTTCCCTTCTGAGCTCTGCCATGCACCCAAACAGTGGTCCCCCCCATATATGGGGTATTAGCATACTCAGGACAAATTGTACAACTTCCATGGTCCAATTTCTCCTGTTCCTTTGTGAAAGTAAAAATTTGGGGGTGAAAAGATAATTTTTGTGGAAAAAATATGATTTTCTATTTTCACAGCTCTACGTTATAAACTTTTGTGAAGCACTTGGAGGTTCATAGTGCTCACCACACTGCTAGATAAGTTCCTTTGGGGGTCTAGTTTCCAAAATGGGGCCACTTGTTGGGGTTTTCTACTGTTTAGGTACATCAGCGGCTCTGCAAATGCAATATGATTCCCTCAGACCATTCCATCAAAGGCTGTATTTTAAAACGTCACTACTTCCCTTCCGAGAACCGATGTGTGCCCAAACAATGTCCCCCCCCTACATATGGGGTACTGGAGTACTGAGAACAAACTGGACAACAACTTTTGGAGTCCAATTTCTCCTTATACCCTTGTGAAAATAAAAAATTGTGGGCTAAGAAGTAATTTTTGAGGAAAAAAAAAGATTTTTTATTTTCATGGCTCTGCGTTATAAACTTCTGTGAAGCACTTGGGGGTTCAAAGTGCTCACCACATATCTAGATAAGTTCCTTAAGGGGTCTAGTTTACAAAATGGTGTCACTTGTTAGGGGTTTCCACTGTTTAGGCACATCAGGGGCTCTCCAAACGCAACATGGCATTCGATCTCAATTCCAGCCAAATCTTCATTAAAAAAAGTCAAATGGCGCTCCTTCCCTTCCGAGCTCTGCCGTGCGCCCAAACAGCGGTTTACCCCACATATCAGGTATCGGTGTACTCAGGACAAATTGCACAACAACTTTTGTTGTCTAATTTCTCCTGTTACCCTTGTGAAAATAAACAGTTGGGGGTGAAAAATCATTTTCGTGGAAAAAATATGATTTTTTATTTTCATGGCTCTATGTTATAAACTTCTGTGAAGTATTTGGGTGTTCAAAGTGCTCACCACACATCTAGATAAGTTCCTTAAGGGGTCTAGTTTCCAAAATGGTGTCACTTGTTGGGGGTTTCCACTGTTTAGGCACATCAGGGGCTCTCCAAACGCGACATGGCGTCTGATCTCAATTCCAGCCAATTCTCCATTGAAAAAGTCAAATGGCGCTCTTTCCCTTCTGAGCTCTGCCATGCGCCCAAACAGTGGTTTACCCCCACATATGGGGTATCCACGTATTCAGGAGAAATTGCACAACAAATTTTGTGGTTAATTTTTTCTTTTACACTTGTGAAAAAAAAAATTGGCTCTGAATTAAAATGTTTGTAAAAAAAAGTTCAATGTTAATTTTTTCCTTCCACATTGCTTCAGTTCCTGTGAAGCACATAAAGGGTTAATAAACTTCTTGAATGTGGTTTTGAGCACCTTGAGGGGTGTAGTTTTTAGAATGATGTCCTTTTTGGGTATTTTATGACATGTACACCCCTCAAAGTGACTTGAGATGGTCCCAAAAAATGGTTTTGTAAATTTTGTTGTAAAAATGAGAAATCGATGGTCAACTTTTAACCCTTACAACTTCCTAAAAAAAAAAAACTTTTGTTTCCAAAATTGTGCTGATGTAAAGTAGACATGTGGGAAATGTTATTTGTTAACTATTTTGTGTGACATATCTCTTTGATTTAATGGCATAAAAATTGCAAAATTTTAAAACTTTTCGCCATATTTCCATTTTTTTCATAAATAAACGCAAGTAATATCAAAGAAATTTTGCCACTATCATGAAGTACAATATATCTCGAAAAAACATTTTCAGAATCAGCGGGATCCGTTAAAGAGTTCCAGAGTTATAACCTCATAAATTGACAGCGGTCAGAATTGTAAAAATTGGCCTGGTCATTAAGCTGCAAATTGGCTCCGTCACTAAGGGGTTAAATACACAAATTTGTCAACTCAGGAATTTAAAGCCCTTTATGAACTTGTCCATGAAGACGACATCATAATAAAGCCAGCTGATAAGAGGGGTGCTGTCTTCATCATGGACAAGGAAGCATATATTTATGAAATCAAAAGACAACTTAGTGATATGGATGTGTATCAGAAACTGAAAAGAGAGCCCAAATTTCATATACAGAAATAAATTAAACAGATTCTAGATATGATATGGTGGAATTATTGACCAGGATCTTTATGATTATCTTTTCATGGAGCATCCGATAACGCCAGTGCTGCATGTTCTACTAAAGATCCATAAATCGTTCGAAAACCCAAGAGGATGACTAATTGTCTCAGGGGTAGACTAAGCTTTCAGCAAAATGGGAATCTTTTTGGATAAAATAATTAATCCTTTAACAATGGAATCTAAATCCTATATTAGGGTATCTGCACACGTTGTGGATTTACTGCGGATCTGCAATGTTTTTTCCATGCAGAAACGCTGCAGAACCGCAAGTGATTTACAGTACAAAGTAAATCAATGGGAAAATCAAAAATGCTGTTCTAATGGTGTGGAAAATTCCGCATGGAATCCGCAGTGGATTAAAAAAAGGACTATGTCAATTCTTTGTGCGATTCTGCACCCATTCCATTATAGGAAAACGCAGGGGTTAAAACGCATGAAATCCGCACAGAATCCGCAGTAAATCCACAGTAAAAACACACAAAATCCGCATAAAAAATGAGCAGATTTTGACCTGCGTTTTCTGCCAAGAGATGCAGAATCCGCACAGAAAATTCCACAGGCAAATCCGCAACGTATGCACATAGCCTAAAATATACCACAGATTTTTTATTAAAGCTAAATGAAAATTGTCATCTTATTTTTCATTATTATGCTTTTTCTTATATAGCGCAATCATATTCCGCAGCACTTTGCATACATTATCATTGCTGTTGACAATGGGGCTCACAATCTAAATTCCCTATCGGTATGTCTTTGGAATGTGGGAGGAAATCGGCGTACCCGGGGGAAACCCATTTTTATGGCTCATATTTTGGCTAATTAGCCTCGAAAATGCTGGAGGATCACTGAAATAAACATGTGGGAATGGTTTTCCTGAAGAAATATGGTGATAGTGCGCCTTCTGTGCATACATGAATCCTTTTGGGAGCTCTGGAAGCAGGGATTGGCTAGACGATTATGACATAACGGACATGCGCAGTAGCGCAGTTCCAGACGCCGACTTTCGGCACTTGCACACAACAGAATGTTTAATATTAAGTGGGTGAGTCAAAAATACATGATATTAATTATAAATCAATATAGCACTATGCACTCTCATATTCTTAGGGTGTCTTCTCTGAACAACAATTTAAAGATCTTTCCACAGGTGTTCAATGGGATTTAGATCCGGACTCATTGCTGACCACTTCAGAATTCTCCAGCACTTTGTTTCTACTTATTTCTGGGTGTTTCCTTAAGTATGGTTGAGATCATGGTCCTGCTGGAAGACCTTTGACCTAGGACGCCTACCCAGCTTTCTGACACTGGGTACTACATTGCAACCCAAAATACTTTGGTAATCTTCAGATTTCATGATGCCTTGCACACAGTCAAGGCCCCCAGTGCCAGAGGCAGCAAAACAACCCCAAAACATCTTTGAACCTTCACCATATTTGACTTTAGGTACTGTGTTCTGTTCTCTGTAGGACTCATTCCATTTTCGGTAAACAGTAAAATGATGTGCTTTACCAAAAGTCCACAAGACACTTTCCCAGAAGGATTTTGGTTTACTTACATACATGTTAGCAAGCTCCAGTTTAGCTTTTTTATGTGTCTGTTTCAGCAAAGGTGTCCTCCTGGGTCTCCTACCACAGCGTTTCATTTCATTCAAATGTTGACGGATCGTTCGCATTCTGACAGCTGACACCCGCCACTAAGTGCCAGGAGCAGCCACGCACCACTCCCGGAATATTAATCCCCCGAAATGCTGCAATCAAATGCGATTGAAGCATTCCGGGAGCTGGCAGAGGGCTGACAGCCCCTCTGCCTTTGGATCGGAGACCCCGCAGCTTGATGCGGGGTCCCAATTGTTGCCATGATGACCCAATGTTGTCATGACGACATCCGGGTCACAAAAGCTAGGAAACTTGCTGATCATGTGCAGCGTATGATCAGCAACTTTCTCTGTCAGTGCAGAGCTGACAGTTTACACAGCATGGGGATGCTGCTGCATCCCCATACTATACAAGCAATCAGCCTGCAAAAAATGATTACTCCATAGTGGGACAAAGTAAAGAAGTAAAAAAAAGTACAACTTTTTTTAAAAAAAATTGTAAAAATATTTTAAAAAATTAAAATAATAAAAAAATCAAAAGATATTGTATATAAAATAAATATTTCTATGAAAAAAAAAACAATAAAAGTACACATATTTGGTATCGCCAAGTCCGCAACAACTTGAGCTATAAAAGTGTCCCAGTAGCAAACCCCTTTAGTGAATACCACAAAAAATAAAAAACAAGACAAAAAACAATGCTTTATCATCATACCGCTGAATAAAAAGTGGAATAAAACGCGATCAAAAAGACGGATATAAGGTACCATTGAAAACCTCATCTTGTCCCACAAAAAACAAGCCACAAAACAGCTCTATCAGTGAAAAAATAAAAAAGTTATAGCTCTCAGAATAAACAGATGCAAAAATAATTATTTATTTTATTAAATAGTTTTTATTGTGTAAAAGCGACAAAACATAACCAAAGATATAAATGAGGTATTGCTGTAATCACACTGATCCGTAGAGTAAAATTGCACTATCAATTTTACCACACACGGAACGACATAAACCCCCCCAAAATAAATTCCTGAATTGCTAGTTTTTGTTCATTCTGTCTCCCCAAAATCAGAATAGAAAGAGATCAAAAAATGTCATGTGCCCGAAAATGGTACCAATAAAAACGTCAACTCACCCCGCAAAAAACAAGCACTCACATGACTCTGTCAGCCAAAACATGTAAAAAATTATAGCTCTCCAAATGTGGTGCAAAAACTATTTTTTATTTTTTGCAATACAAAGCATCTTTTAGTGTGTGACAGCAGCCAAGCATAAAAGCCTGATATAAATCTGGTATTGCTGTAATCGCACTGATCCAAAGAATAATGTCACCTAATCACTTATTCTGCACAAGGAACAGCGTAAAAAATAAATAAAACCAATTCTTCACCTGCTCTAGATTTTTTCATTCTGCCTCCCAAAGATCTCAGAAAGGCTCGGCGCATATTTATCTCGCGCTCTGCGCTGAGTGCTTGCATAGGGGATTCCGTGTAAATCTCTGAAATACGTGATTCAAACAGAACCTCTGGTAGAAGATTCCCTATAATGAGGCAAATGGAGGCACTGTGGACACCGTCTGACCTGTGATCCAGTGGTGTCCATCTTTTCAGGATTGCATAAAAGTGCTGTTGGCCACAGTTTTGTGCACTTCTCAAAAGAAGGACAATGCTGAAGAGAGGCCAGACAGAGTCCAGAGTAACTCTGCTGCCTCATTATAGTGAATGGATCCCTCGGAGGTTTCATCTGAATCACGTCATTCAGAGATTTAGATGGAAACCCCAAAGTAAGTGCTCAGCTTAGAGCGCCTGATAAATGTGATCCCAAATGTTATGTAAAATGTTCCCAATAAAAGCTTCAACTGAATCCACAAAAAAAAGCAAGTCCCCACACAAGTCCGTCATCTGTTAATGAAAATGTAGGGGCTCCCACGTTACTGGTAGCACAAAGGCTTTGGAAAAGCGAAATGGCTCCTCACCCACCAAAAGAAAGTCAGCAATTTCTCTGCTCTCAAATCCAAAAGCCCTCCTCCCTTCTGAGCCCCACAGTGTAGCTAAACCACATATGGTGTCCATGTTTGGCATTTCTGAAGTGATGAGAGCTCACCTAACTTATGGGTGCATGCCTCCAGAAGCACGGGCTGGGCTTAACGTACTGGTCACTACTGCATACTGGTCACTACAACGGCAGTTTGCAATTTTCACTTGGCAACATTCATTGCTGCTAGTTTCTGGAAAATACCCATGGAGTCAAAATAATCACTACATCTGTAGATAAATTCCCAAAGGGATATAGTTTCCAAAATGGGGTCAATTGAGGTAGGATTCTGCTCTTCTAGCAAGTAGGGGCTCTGTATATGGAATCCACAAACTGTTCTAAGAAAATCTTCACTCCAGGAGGCAAATAGCGCTCCTTTCCTCCTGAGTCTGTCCGTATTGGCTAAGTAGTACTGTACAGCCACATATGGGGTATTGCCACATTCAATAGAAATTGGAGGACAAATTTTGCTGCTATTTTTACCCACTTCTTGTGTAAAAATGTAAAATCTGGGGTTAAAACAAAATTTTGTTGGTAAAAATGTTATTTTTTCTTCACTACCCATGGTTAGTGTTGAGCATTCCGATGCTGCAAGTATCGGGTATCGGCCGATACTTGCTGTATCGGAATTCCGATACCGGGATTCCGATACTCTTGTGGTATCGGGTATCGGGTATCGGAACAACATTAATGTTAAAATGTGTAAAATAGAGAATTAAAATAAAAAATATCGCTATACTCACCTGTCCGACGCAGCCGGGACCTCAGCGCAGGAACCGGCAGCGTTGTTTGTTTAAAATTCCCGCTTTTACATGGTTACGCGAAGTCCCGGCTTGTGATTGGTCAGGGCGGCCATGTTGCCGGGCCGCGGACCAATCACAGCAAGCCGTGACGAAAATACGTCACGGCTTGCTGTGATTGGTCCGCGTCCCGGCAACATGGCCGCCATTAACCAATCACAAGCCGTGACGTCACGGGAGGCTGGAAACGCGCTCATTTTAAAAAGGGCGCGTGTCCAGCCTCCCGTGACGTCACGGCTTGTGATTGGTTGCGTCGCGGTCAACCAATCACAAGCCGGGAGGCTGGACACGCGCCCATTTCAAAATGAGCGCGTCCAGCCTCCCGGCTTGTGATTGGTTGATCGCGGCGCAACCAATCACAAGCCGTGACGTCACGGGAGGCTGGACACGCGCCCATTTCAAAATGAGCGCGTGTCCAGCCTCCCGTGACGTCCCGGCTTGTGATTGGTCAGGGCGGCCATATTGCCGGGACGCGGACCAATCACAGCAAGCCGTGACGTAATTTCGTCACGGCTTGCTGTGATTGGTCCGCGTCCCGGCAACATGGCCGACCTGACCAATCACAAGCCGGGAATTCACGTAACCAAGTAATAGCGCGATTTTTAAACAAACAACGCTGCCGGTTCCCTCGCTGAAGTCCCGGCTGCGTCGGACAGGTGAGTATAGCAATATTTTTTATTTTAATTCTTTCTTTTACACATTTATATGGTTCCCAGGGCCTGAAGGAGAGTTTCCTCTCCTTCAGACCCTGGGAACCATCAGGGATACCGTCCGATACTTGAGTCCCATTGACTTGTATTGGTATCGGGTATCGGTATCGGATTGGATCCGATATTTTGCCGGTATCGGCCGATACTTTCCGATACCGATACTTTCAAGTATCGGACGGTATCGCTCAACACTACCCATGGTATAAAATTCTGTGACACACTGTAATAATAATAATAATTTTTATTTATATAGCGCCAACATATTCCGCAGCACTTTACAATTAAGCGGGGACATGTACAGACAATAAATTCAATACAAGTTAAGACAATTTAAACAGTGACATTAGGAGTGAGGTCCCTGCTCGCAAGCTTACAATCTACAAGGAATTGGGGGGACACAATAGGTGAAAAGTGCTTGTTATTTCAGGTCTGGCAATTATAATAAATAGGGATTTTCATATAAAGCTGCTTGATCCGGTCATCAGCCCGTGTGTTTAAGTGCAATAGTCAAATATCGAGGGCAGTTATCATGTGCATGGAGGGTGTGGAGACAGATGAATAGTAGGGTGCAGATTCAGAGTAATATTTGGAAGGAGAAAACAGGGCAAAGTTAGTTTACTGAGTGGTTGATGTGGTAGGATTGTTTGAAGAGATGGGTTTTTAAAGCGCGCTTGAATAGGTCGGGGCTAGGTATCAGTCTGATCGTCTGGGGAAGTGCATTCCAGAGAGCTGGCGCAGCACGAGAGAAGTCTTGGAGACGGAGGTGCGAGGTTCGGATTACGGGGGATGTTGGTCTTAGGTCATTTGTAGAACGGAGGGCACGTGTAGGGCGATAGACAGAGAGGAAGCGAGAGGAAATATAAGGCGGTGCAGAACTGTTGAGAGCTTTGTGGGTGAGAGAGATGAGTTTATACTGGACCCTCTAGCGAATGGGTAGCCAGTGTAATGATTGGCACAAGATGGAGGCATCGGTGAAGTGGCTGGACAAAAATATGACCCTGGCTGCCGCATTCAAGATGGACTGGAAAGGAAAAAGTTTGGTAATAGGGAGACCGATCAGAAGACAGTTGCAGTAGTCCAGACGAGAATGAATAAGAGTGACAGTAAGAGTCTTAGCAGTTTCAAAGGTGAGAAAAGGTCGGATTTTAGAGATTTTTTAAGATGCAGGTGACAAGAGCGAGTGAGTGATCGGATATAGGGAGTAAAGGAAAGTTCGGTGTCGAATATGACCCCAAGACCCCAAGACACTGTAGTGTCAATATGATCACAGCACCCATAGATGAATTTATTGAGAGGTGTAGTTTGTAAAATGGGGTCCCTTATGGGGGGTTCTGCTGTTCTTGCAACTCAGGGGCTCTCCAGTGGGTTATGGCACGTGCAAACCATAACAGTAAAATTTGGCGCTCTTTGCCTTCCGTGCCTGAACAATATTTCCTGATTACATGCAGGGTATTGGTGCACACAGGAAAAATGGACCTCAGTTTGTTGTAAAAAAAATTCCTATCAGCCCTTGGAAAAATTAAAAACTTGAAGCTAAAACAACATTTTAGTGGTAAAAATTGTATTCTTTCTTCACCCCTTAGTGGTATAAAATTCTGTCAGGCACATGTGATGTCCATATGATCACTGCACAACTAGATGAATTAAATAGGGAGTGTAGTTTGTAAATTAGTTCATATATAGGGGGTTTCTGTTCTGGCACCTCAGGGGCCAATGTGACATGGCACCCTCAAACCATTCCATTAAAATCTGAACTCCAATATGGCTCCTCTTCCGAACTTTTCACTGTGACTCAAAAGTAGTATTCCTTCATATATGGGGTATCAGCGTACTCAGGAGAAATTGCGGTACAAATTGTATGGTGCAATTTCTGATTTTACCCTTATGAAAATGCTAAATTTTGTTGCTAAAATAACATTTTTGGGAAAAACATTTGATTTTATTATTTTCACGGCTCAACGTTATAAACTTCTGTGAAGCACCTGGGGGTTCAAGGTGCTCACCACACATCTAAATACATTTCCTGAGGGGTCTAGTTTCCAAAATGAGGTCACTTGTGGGTGGTTTCCACTATTTAGGGACATCAGGGCCTCTCCAAATGGGACATGACGTCTGCTAATGATTCCAGAAAATTTTACATTCAAAAAGTCCTTCGCTTCCGAGTCTTACCGTTCCCCCATACAGTAGATTTCTCCTTCATATTGGGTAGCAACGTAAATTGTATGTGCAATTTCTCCTGTTACCTTTATGAAAATTCAATGTTTTGTGCTAATAACTAATTTGTGAGGAAAATTAAAATTTTTTGTTATTTTTACGAGTCAACGTTATAAACTTCTGTGTAGCACCTGAGGGTTCAATGTACTCCCCACATATCTAGATCAGTTTCCTGAGGGGTCTAGTTTCCAAAATGGTGTCACTTGTGGGGAATTTTTACTATTTAGGCACAAAAGAGGCTCTCCAAACGTGACATGGCGTTCGCTAATTGTTCCAGCAAATTTTGCATTCAAAAAGTCAAATGGCACTCCTTCCCTCCCTCATATGGTGAAGATTTAGAAAATTTCGCAATTTTCCAACTTTGAATTTTCATGCCCTTAAATCACACAGATATGTCACACAAAATACTTAATAAGTAACATTTCCCACATGTCTGCTTTACAACAGCACAATTTTGTAACCAAATTGTTTTTTTTGTTAGGGGGTTATAAGGGTTAAAAGTTGACCAGCGATTTCTCATTTTTACAACACCATTTTTTTTTAGGGACCACATCACATTTGAAGTCACTTTGAGGGTTCTATATGATAGAAAATACCCCAAAGTGACACCATTCTAAAAACTACACCCCTCAAGGTGCGCAAAACCACATTCAAGAAGTTTATTAACCCTTCAGGTGCTTCACAGGAATTTTTGGAATGTTTAAAAAAAATGAACATATAACTTTTTTTCACCAACAAATTACTTCAGATCCCAATTTTTTTATTTTCCCAAGTGTAACAGGAGAAATTGGTCCTGAGTACGGTGATACCCTATATGTGGGGGGGAACCACTGTATGGGTGCATGGCAGAGCTCAGAAGGGAAAGAGCGCCGTTTGCCTTTTTCAATGCAAAATTGGTTGGAATTGAGATCGGACGCCATGACGCGTTTGGAGAGCCCCTGATGTGCCTAAACAGAGGAAACCCCTGAAAATTGACACCATTTTAGAAACTAGACCCCCCAAGAAACTTATCTGGATATGTGGTGAGAACTTTGAACCCCCAAGGGCTTCACAGAAGTTTATAACGTAGTGCCGTAAAATTAAAAAATCATATTTTTTCCACAAAAATGATCTTTTTGCCCCAATATTAATTTTCCCAAGGGTAAAAGGAAGGACCCAAAAGGTTATTGAGTAATTTGTTCTGAGTATGCTGATACCCCATATATGGGGGTAAACCACTGTTTGGGCGCATGGCAGAGCTCGGAAGGGAAGGAGCGCCTTTTGACTTTTTCAACGCAAAATTGGCTGGAATTGAGATCGGACACCATGTCTTATTTGGAGAGCCCTTGATGTGCCTAAACAGTGCGCCTTTTGACTTTTCAATGCAAAATTGGCTGGAATTAAGATCAGATGCCATGTCACATTTGGAGAGCCCCTGATGTGCCTAAACAGTGAAAAAACCTCAATTCTAACTCCAACTCTAACTCCAACACACCCCTAACCCTAATCTCAACCATAACAATAACCACAAACTGAACCCTAACACACCCTTAACCCTAATCCCAACCCTAATCGTAATCCCAATCCTAACTCTAAACTCAATCCTAACCCTAACATTAGCCCCAATCCTAACCCTAACTTTAGCCCCAACCCTAACCCTAACTTTAGCCACAACCCTAATCCTATCCCCAACCCTATCCCTAACCCCAGCCCTAACCCCAGCCCCAACCCTAACCCTAACCCCAACCCTAACCCTAACTCTAATGAGAAAATTAAAATAAAAACATTTTTTTATTTGATAATTTTTCCCTAAGTTAGGGGGTGATAAAGGAGGGTTTGATTTACTATTTATAGCGAGTTTTTATAGCGGGTTTTAATATTTGGCAGCTGTCACACACTAAAAGACGCTTTTTATTGCAAAAAAATAGTTTTTGCATCACCATATTTTGAGATTATTTTTCTATATTTTCGCCCACAGAGTCATATTAGGTCTTGTTTTTTGTGGGAAGAGTTGATGTCTTTATTGGTACCATTTTTGGACACATGAAATTTTTCATCGCTTTTTATTCCGATTTTTGGGAGTCAGAATGAACAAAAACCGGCAATTCATGAATTTCTTTTTTGGCAGTGTTTACACCGATCTGCTCGTGTTAAAATTGATAAAGCAATTTTATTATTCGGGTCAGTACGATGACAGCAATACCTAAATTATATCATTTGCTTATGTTTTGGCGCTTTTATACAATAAAAACTATTTTATATAAAAAATAATTATTTTTGCATCCCTTTATTCTAAGAGCTATAACTTTTTTTATTTTTCTGGTGATAGAGCTATATTGTGGCTTACTTTTTTGGGGAAAAGATGATGTTTTCATTTTTCATTTTTTTATATTCATCATTTTGATAGTGTGTTATTCCACTTTTTGTTTGGCGTTATGATGATAAAGCATTTTTTTTGTCTTGTTCTTTTTTTAATGGTGTTCACTAAAGGGGTTAACCAGTGGGACAGTTTTATAGGTCAGGTCGTTATGGACGTGGTGATACCAAATATGTGTACTTTTATTGTTTAGATTTTTTTATTCAAATATTTATTGATGGAATAAATATTGATTTTTTAATTATTGTTTTTTATTATTTAAAAAAAAAGTACAATTATTTAAAAAAAATGTTTATTTCATTCTAACTTCTACACTTTGTCCCACTATGGGACGCTCATTTTGTGCAGGCTGATCGCTTCTTTAGCATGCAGATCTGCTTGCTATAGAAGCTGTCAGCGCTGCAGCTTTTGTACACTAACCTGAGAGACTTCCTGACATGCACTGCGCATGACAGGAAGTCTCTCAGCTCTGAAGACAGATGACATCGGGTCTCCATGGCAGCGATTGGGACGGGTCTCCGTTCCGATCCAAAGGCAAAGGGGCCGTCAGCCCATGCCGGCTCCGGAACTCTACGATCATGTTTGATCACAGTGTTCTGGTGGTTAAAGTGCTGGGAGCGGTCCATGACTGCTCCTGGCACTTAGTGCCAGGTGTCAGCTGAGACAATCAGCTGACACCCAGCCCCAATTGGCCGCACACCACCCGTGGGCACGGCCGATCGGCTAGGACGTACTATCCCATCCATGGTCAGACGGGTCTAGCCCACATGGACTGGATAGTATGTCGGATGTCAGAAAGGGGTTAAGAATTTTGTGTGACATATCTGTGTGATTTAAGGGCATCAAAATCCAAAGTTGGAAAATTGCAAAATTTTAAAAATTTTCGCCAAAATTCCATTTTATAAATAAATAAATGCAAGTCTTATCTAAACTTTTTTTTACCACTATCATGAAGTACAATATGTCATGAAAAAAACAATCTCAGAATCACCAGGATCCAATGAAGTGTTCCAGAGTTATTACCTCATAAAGTAACAGTGGTCAGAATTGTGAAAATTGGCCTGGTCATTTTCGTGCAAACCACCTTTGGGGGTAAAGGGGTTAAGGGGAATTCAAGCAAAACCCCCGGACGCACTGCAGAAACAGTGTGAACAGGTATTTACATACTATTGTATGGAATAGTACAGTCTACCTTACTCTATCAAACTATCCCAGTATACGAGCCAAACTCAGGCCAGATGACACTTAAAGAAAATAAAAAAATCCCCAGCTTATCAATGTGTTTTTTCACTTTTTTAAAAAAATCAGATACAGTTTTATTAAACATTTTGATTTTACAATACAAAAAAAACAAACAGGTAACCCCCTCCTTACACTTCTCTGGATATTATACAATCCCACCATACATGAATCAGACTATCAATACAATCAGCAGATACGAGGAATAGAGAACTAGAGATCAACAGCAAATTATGTCAAGTCAACCTCATTATGCCATTATACATATCTGTAGAGAGATATATTGTATATAGTGAAGTATTTTTGCACACCCATGTGGCTCAACAGGAGGAGAAACAGACATTGAAATATACATACAGTTCAGCCCAACAAGGATAATATAAAAATTCCATGGCAATTCCTCCAAGCCTCCCCTATTTTATGATATTTATGCATAGCTCTCCAATTTCTGTAAAACCCCTTCTTTCAAACGTAGAAGCAAAAACATTTTATCCATGAATTCTCTGAATTTTGGTGGTGCGTTACACAGCCAATGAGACGCAATAATCTTTCTAATTAGCTACAGAATCCTCTAAAGTGCCACCCTTACATTCACATCCTCCGTTATACCATCTACTGAGCCCAGAATGCACACTACAGGTTGTTTAGGAAACCTAAGTTTAAACACATTATCAACATAGCTCAAAGTCCGGTTCCAAAAGTCCCCAATTACACCACAATTCCAGAACATGCATAGCATCCACTGGGCCCGCTCCACATCTTGGACACAAGTCGTCCGGTCTCATCCCTATTTTAAGCAGGAATTTAGGGTTCTATAAACCCAATGTAATAAATACAGTTGTGATAACCTATGGGCCTCACAAGTGCACAACTGTGAGACCGATGACATAATATCCTCCCATTGATCAGCATCAGTTATCCCAATATCTTGTTCCCATGTCTCATTAATTTTTAGAGGATGATTAGAAAGAACTTGTGACAGGAGCAATTTTTTATAGTCAAGAGATGGCACCAACTATGGAGTTCTGGTTAGAGACCACAGAAAACACCAAGTGATATTAATTCTGAGAGGAGAGACAGCCTCCTGTGCAGACCAAACATGACGCAATTGGAGATATTGACAAAAGTATTTATTAGAAAGAGGAAACTTATCTCCAATTTGTTGAAAACTATTAAAAATCCTATTAGACTGTACTTGAGCCGGAAACAGAACACCAACTTTTATCCAGAAACTCTCATGTGGGACTGCTAAGTAGCGCACCCTACTCCCTTAACTGGGACATTACATGTAGATTGATTGTTTATAGTTTTAGTTACTTATTAAAGTTTTAGTTACTTATTATGGTGATAACCTGAAATAAGAATTACCCTCCTGCCGACTGGCAGTAATGGGCTCCTCCCAATTTAATAATTATTGCTCTGATACGCATTAATAGGCAACATGTTAAAATGACTAATGTTTATTTGCTTTTTCTCTTTAGTCCCTTTTCACTTACCACACCGCCATCTGTATCTCTCCTCTCACCCCTCCTCCTCTTCCCTCAAGCACCTTGGGATAGGCTTTGCCAATGGACAAGACTAAAAAGACCTACATTTCCAAATGGCTGACACACCAAAGGTATTTAAAGTAGCTACATTAAACACTAATGGATTAAACTCTCCCGCCCCCAGAAATCAAACACTTTCGCATTTAAAAAAAAAAAAAAGAACAGATTTGCTACTTCTTCAAGAAACACATTTTAATGCAAACAAACTACCATCTTTTGGGATAACATATTATGACAGGTGGTTCTGCAGCGCCCCAGAGTCCTGGTCGTTGCAGTACTGTGGCTCCGCCACTATGGGGAGCTATGGTACGTCTGATTGCACTAAAGGAGTTTCTCTGATCAGGTAACACCTCACTACACTCACACTCCGGCCACCAGGGGGGGTGGTCCTATCTAGTAGGCCACTCCTCACACTCTGGTAAAACTGGGGGTTGGACAGGAAGACGGAGAGAAGTAGCTGGGAAGAGCTAGTGAGAGGACCTGTCAGGGATGGGATCCTGACAGACTCCTCGGAGCAGAACTAACCAGTGCACAACGGGAATACAGTAAAGAGGAATTGGGACCAGAAGGAGTCGTGCTGTTAGACCGAGGCAACATCCTTCTGAGGCGCAAACAGTCGGTGGCCGGAACGCCGAGCAAGTAAGAGACTTTAAGTACTACTGCAAACCACGTCAGGACAGCCAATTACAGGTTGGCTGTCTTACTTAACACCTAAGCAGACAACGGAGGCAGCTGTGGGAGAGGGGCGACTCTAGGGTCCCGGAAGAACTCCAGGCCTACCCCGTCATACGGGTGCATCCTACCATATCACCTGGAGGACGGAGAGAACGAACATCAGAGATAGACAGAACCAGTTGTGAGGACTATCCCGGGAGCTCAGCAGGGAAGGACTACAACACCCAGCGCTAGAAGGTAGATACTGATTCCCACCTGTAAAGAGAACTCCTGATGTGTCTTTAGACCGGCCGGTCTCTGACAGCCCTGGTAACAGCGCTCTGGACTGAGGACTTTAAAAACCTTCAGTAAAGAGGTAAAGAGACTGCAACTTGGTGTCCTCGTTATTTACTGCGACCCGCACTACACCGCACCATAACGTTATCATCCCATACCACCACCTTTCATTGTGCGCCCCTCAGCAGGGTCACGGACCGGGTCTAGCCACCGTGACAACCCCAGAGCAGAGACTCAGAGGCCCGGTACCGGGTACCCCTCGGCCCTGCGGCAGTGGGGGCGCTACAACTTGGCGTCACGAACAGGATCTACTTAAGCCTGAAGAATCAGGTCATGTGTGCCTTGGAACTGTGATTTATTGTGCTTGGACTGTGTATTGTCATTTACCGCCAAAAATTCGCCATTGCCGCACACGGAGGGAGGAGCCTTAGCTTCGCGGGCGGAACCAGCCAAAAGAAGCGCGGAACGGAAAGCGCAGTAAGGCGCCAATCCCGGAAGAGGAACTACGACCTCCAGCAGGTTAGTGGGAGGAAGGGACAGCCATGTCCGAGTCGGGAGGAGAGGAGGTGGCGGCCGCAGCCGCGGACGCAGGGGCAGCTCCGGTCCCCGCAGCGAGTGAAGCCGCGGCCCTAATACCACCACCGGTTGCCGCAGAACCCGCTGTCCCCCTCAGCCAGTCGGACGCTGCCGCTAACACAAAAGCCATAATGCCCTTCTCTATGCCGTACCTGCCCGGAGCGGCCTGGCTCCCACGATACTCTGGGGAGCCGCATACATTCACTGACTTTAAAGAAGGACTCTGCAGCCTGCTCGAGTTCTATCCCCTGACAGAGCCTCAGAAGGTTCATATGATAACCGGCCAACTCTTTGGGGCGGCTCTGAGAGAATTGAAGTCCTGGCCCGCCGAGGATAAGGGAACTGCACAACAGATTTTTGCAAAGCTTAAAGCCACCTTCGATACTCGCACTGCTACAGAAATTAAACTGACTTTCTATGGATGCAAACAGAGACCGCAGGATAGCTTACGGGACTATGCCCTTAATCTCCAGGAGGCGATGCGGGCCATTAAGCAGAGTGACCCCGGCAGCATGCAGGATGAGGATAAACTCCTGAAGGAGCGGTTCATTGAGGGGCTCCTGTGCAGTCACCAGCGGGGCCAATTGCACTTCCTGGCCATGCAAAATCCAGACTTGACTTTTGCGCAATTCAAAGATAAAGCTATCCAGGCATTGTAGGAGCGACAGCCCAGCCGCGCAATACCACCCAGGCGCCCCGCTCTCACATACCACCAGGAGGTGGCATCGGATACCCCAGTTGCCGCGGAGGCCGACGCCCAGAGCTTCGAGGATGACTCACCTGCAGGACTTCGCCTCCAGATGCAAGAGCTAACCAAGAGCGTTGCTGCCCTAGCCCGGACGGTGCAGTCCCTACAGGAGGCCCCCAAGGAAAAGATCCAGCTAGCCTCCGGACCAGAAGATGTCCCCTGGACGCGACAGAAGAGGACCCCACCGACCAGAGGCCGGGACAGCGATCGCTTCCATCAGGACGGACGACCCATCTGCCGCCGCTGTCACCAGGTGGGCCACCTTGCAAGGTACTGTCCTTTAAACGAGCAACCCCTGGGGCAAAGGGCCAACCCCCAGGAGTAGGACGGTCAGGCCCGCAGCATTGGAGAACCAAGTATATTGGAGGACGACCAGTTCTCCCTGTAGTGGTTGATGGGATTCCCTTGAACGCTCTGCTGGACACCGGTTCTCAGGTGACGACTATACCTTACGTGCTTTATAAACGGTATTGGGAGGACACTGATATTACTCGTGGCCCTGACGATGATTTCACCATAATAGCCAGTAATGGTCAGCCGTTGCCACAAGTGGGGTATAAGGAGGTCACCATCAAGGTGGGGCGGGTGGAATTGAAAGCCCAAGGGATTGTGATTGTTGATATTGATCGTCGAGAATGTAATCCCATGATGACTCTTGGTACTAATGTTATAGAAAATTGTCTTGCAGAAGTTATTGTTTTGTTGCAACAGGTGGCAGAAACCGCTGGCCACAGCGAGCAACGTGCCCTGCAGAAGGAAATCAGAGCTCTGATGCAGAGACAGCAGGTAGAGCTGACTGGTGGTGAGATTGGTCGTGTCACTGTGAGTGATTCAAACCCCATCGCGATACCCCCCAGGAGTGAGATGTTGATATGGTGTCGGGCAGCCATAGGCCTCAGGGGTAAGGACTACCAGGCCTTGGTAGAACCCGTATATTCAGACAATAGGCCTACTGTTCTGACAGCCCGGGGGGTGGTCGACGTCCGCCAGGGGAGAGTGCCCGTACGTGTCCTCAATTGTGGGGAGGAAGAGGTTCACCTCACCAAGTATACCACACTCGCCAAACTGTTCACTGTCAATAATAGTGTGATACAGACACCTGAACCCTTGGTCCCGTCAAACGTGGCGGAGAACAAAGGTTCTGCGGAGCACTCGAAAGACTGGTGTCGGGAATTGCATGTGGGCACTGACTCTACCCCATCCCATCAAAAACAGGGGGCCTACAGGGTGGTACACGAGTACGAGCAGGTATTCAGCAAACACCCCTTAGATTTTGGGCAGGTGAAAGGGATCAAACATCATAGCCCCACGGGAGATCACCGACCCATAAAAGAGAGATATCGCCCTGTACCCCCAGCTCATTATCAGTGTGCCAAGGACATGTTGCAGGAAATGAAGGAGGCTGGGGTGGTGAGAGACAGCTGTAGCCCCTGGGCAGCTCCGTTAGTCCTTGTTAAAAAAAAAGATGGTACAATGAGGATGTGTGTTGATTATAGGCAGTTGAATCGCATTACACATAAAGACGCATACCCACTGCCCAGGATAGAGGAGTCTCTGGCTGCCTTAAAATCTGCTAACTACTTCTCTACCTTAGATCTCACCAGTGGGTACTGGCAGGTTCCTGTAGCGGAGGCGGACAAAGAGAAGACGGCCTTCACGACACCAATGGGTCTCTGCGAGTTCAACTACATGCCCTTCGGATTGTGCAATGCTCCCGGGACGTTCCAGAGGATGATGGAGTGCTGCCTAGGACACATGAACTTTGAAACTGTGCTGCTGTATTTGGATGATGTCATTGTCTTCTCTAAGACCTACGAAGACCATCTGAAGCACCTGGCCAAGGTGTTTGAAGCCCTGTCCAACTTCGGCTTAAAGGTGAAACCGTCCAAGTGTCATCTACTGAAACCTAAAGTGCAGTACCTGGGCCATGTGGTGAGCGCTGAAGGAGTGGCCCCAGACCCCGAAAAGGTCACAGTGATCAAGGACTGGCCAAAGCCCAGTGACCTCCACGAAGTCCGGCAGTTCCTCGGGCTGGTAGGCTATTACCGAAGGTTCATTAAGGACTTCACCAAGAAGGCCGCACCCTTGCAAAACCTGTTGGTGGGCCAACCAAAGAAGACCAAGGGGAGAAACACCCCCTTTGATTGGAACAAGGAGCTGGAGGAATCCTTCACCTGTTTGAAGTCGGCACTGACGGGAGAAGAAGTACTGGCTTACCCTGAATACGACCAACCGTTTGTGCTGTACACAGATGCCAGTAATGTGGGATTAGGGGCCGTGCTGTCTCAGGTTCAGAAAGGCAAAGAAAGGGTGATCGCTTACGCCAGCAGGAAACTCCGTCCCACGGAAAGGAACCCCGACAACTACAGTTCCTTTAAGCTGGAATTCCTTGCCATTGTCTGGGCAGTGACAGAGAGGTTCAAACACTACCTGGCCTCCGCGAAATTCACCATCTTCACGGACAACAATCCGCTAACGCATCTGGATACTGCCAAACTCGGGGCTTTGGAACAGCGATGGATGGCCCGGCTGTCCAACTACGATTACACCATCAAGTACCGGGCAGGGCGTGAGAATGCCAATGCCGATGCCTTGTCCCGAATGCCCAATTTGCCAGAAGCGGGAGAAGACCCGGAGGCACTTGAAGAGGTGGAGCTGCCTGCATTCCATCGCCCCAAAGCCACTCAGAGCTCTCATCGTGTGAAGAACAGGCACAAGAACCAACCGGATGACACGCTGAATCCCCTGCCCCATCACGGGTGGGAGGAAACCCAGGATGGTGACCCCGCGGTCCGTTGGGTGAAAGAGCTCTTGACGCAGGCAGGGTCGCACCCTGGCCCAGATGACCCACAAGAGACCCAACAGCTGTGGAAGGGGAGAAGCAAACTGTTTATCCATGATGGCAAGTTGTGCAGGAGGAGCATCGACCCACGTACTCATGAATTGGTGTGGCAGATAGTGGTGCCAAGGCGGGATGCGCCCATGGTTCTGGGAGCCTACCATGATGGAGCCGGACACTTCGGATGGAGGAAGCTAGAAAGGCTACTCCGAGGGAGGTTCTATTGGATTGGCATGAAGAGAACCATTGAGAAGTGGTGTCGGGAGTGTGGTCCATGTAGTCTGCGCAGGAAGGACCGTGACAGTCAACGGGCTCCCCTGCGGCCTATCATCACCAAACGGCCGCTCGAACTGGTCGCGCTGGATCATGTGAAGCTGACACCTAGCCGGTCGGGCTATATCTACGCCCTTACCATCGTGGACCACTACTCCAGGTTTTTGGTGGTTGTACCTGTCAAGGATCTAACGGCCAGGACTGCAGCCAGGGCCTTCCAGCAGCACTTTTGTAGGCCCCATGGCTACCCAGAGAAGGTACTGACTGATCAGGGACCTGCATTCGAAGCGGAAGTGTTCCAAGAATTCTGTCAACTGTACGGGTGTAAGAAGATCAGAACCACACCGTACCATCCTCAAACCAACGGGATGTGTGAGAAGATGAACCAAGTGGTAATCGATTTATTGAAGACCTTGCCTGTGGAGGAACGGAACCTGTGGCCAATAAAGTTGCCTGACTTGGTGGATATGTACAATCACATCCCAGTAAGTTCCACCAACTGTACCCCAGCGTACCTGATGCGAGGAAGATCTAGTCGGTTACCCGTTGATTTGGACATGGGGGTCCTAGTACCCGAAGATACCTCGCCGGATGCCGACTGGGATGCAGAAAGGCAGCGAAGGTACCGCGAGGTACAGGAGTGTGTAGAAAGAAGTCTCGCCCAGGCTAGGCAAAAACAAGAAAGGGACTACAACCAACACACTCCTGCGATTCCCCTGTCCCCTGGTGAACAAGTACTTAAACGAAAGAGGAGATTACACAAGCTCGATGACCAATGGGAAGCGGAACCGTATACCATCCTGCCATCCGACTTCGATAACACGAAGGTCTGTCTCATCAGCAAGGACAGAGGGGAGACTTCGACAGCGGTATCCAGGGATCACCTTAAGATCTGCCCCGATAAGTTGAGAGAGAAGGACATGGCCCCGGAAATCTCCCCGCCAGTGGAAAAGGAGAAGATGATCCATACCGTCCTTGGTGACTTTCCCCAGTCCTGGACTCAGATAAATCAAGCCATCGTGGTACCTGTTCTAATGTTTCAACAGCCGGACCCACCTGAAACAATGGTGGTACCAGATCATCCGGTCCCGCAACCTCAACAAGCCTTACCTGAAGATGCCATGCCGACCGTTGAACCGGCAAATCCTCCCTCTGCTGTCGGTGAACCTGCTGTACCCACTGTTGATAGCAGCAGCTCTGAGAGCCCCAACCTGCCAGTGCTACCCAGACTCACTAGAAGTGTAGCTAGAAGACAGTGCACTACACCAGCGGTAGCAAGCATAGCGGGCCCTGTTAGGCCAATAGCAACCCCTGCGCTGCGAAGGTCCACACGCAGCATTCAAAATCAAACTCCCCTCCACTACAAAACTTGGAGGTATTAATAAGGGCTGCTATTCAGTTGAAATTGTTTGTGTGCATATCTTTTGTTACAGGTTTTAAATGGACAATAGAGTAATGGACGGTGAATTGCTCAAAAACTTTCAAAAAGGGGGGACCCCTTTGTTTACCCGGGGTCCCCGCTGTTTCAACCACTGAACTGAGAGTCATAAACTGTGCATGACCTAATTTTCGCAACGTTCAAGAGTTCTCACCTCCCATAAAGGGAAGCACTGTTATGTTTAAATTGTTTATGCTATTTAAAAAATTTTTGTGTGTTCCCTGTTAACATGTATTGTTGTTCTTGTTTTCCCAGTCCCGGAGTACTGGATTTAACCGGGGGGGAGTGCAGCGCCCCAGAGTCCTGGTCGTTGCAGTACTGTGGCTCCGCCACTATGGGGAGCTATGGTACGTCTGATTGCACTAAAGGAGTTTCTCTGATCAGGTAACACCTCACTACACTCACACTCCGGCCACCAGGGGGGGTGGTCCTATCTAGTAGGCCACTCCTCACACTCTGGTAAAACTGGGGGTTGGACAGGAAGACGGAGAGAAGTAGCTGGGAAGAGCTAGTGAGAGGACCTGTCAGGGATGGGATCCTGACAGACTCCTCGGAGCAGAACTAACCAGTGCACAACGGGAATACAGTAAAGAGGAATTGGGACCAGAAGGAGTCGTGCTGTTAGACCGAGGCAACATCCTTCTGAGGCGCAAACAGTCGGTGGCCGGAACGCCGAGCAAGTAAGAGACTTTAAGTACTACTGCAAACCACGTCAGGACAGCCAATTACAGGTTGGCTGTCTTACTTAACACCTAAGCAGACAACGGAGGCAGCTGTGGGAGAGGGGCGACTCTAGGGTCCCGGAAGAACTCCAGGCCTACCCCGTCATACGGGTGCATCCTACCATATCACCTGGAGGACGGAGAGAACGAACATCAGAGATAGACAGAACCAGTTGTGAGGACTATCCCGGGAGCTCAGCAGGGAAGAACTACAACACCCAGCGCTAGAAGGTAGATACTGATTCCCACCTGTAAAGAGAACTCCTGATGTGTCTTTAGACCGGCCGGTCTCTGACAGCCCTGGTAACAGCGCTCTGGACTGAGGACTTTAAAAACCTTCAGTAAAGAGGTAAAGAGACTGCAACTTGGTGTCCTCGTTATTTACTGCGACCCGCACTACACCGCACCATAACGTTATCATCCCATACCACCACCTTTCATTGTGCGCCCCTCAGCAGGGTCACGGACCGGGTCTAGCCACCGTGACAACCCCAGAGCAGAGACTCAGAGGCCCGGTACCCCTCGGCCCTGCGGCAGTGGGGGCGCTACAGTTCCACGCCACCTCCCCTCAGGTGAAGTCAAGGGGAGTCTCAATAGCCATAGCTAAGAGTATCCCCTTTCTTTTACATGATATGCAGGCGGATCCAAATGAACGCTTCATAATGATTAAGGGATTGATGGCTGGTGTCATGGTTACCATCTGTAGCGTCTATGCACCAAACAAAAATCACTTAAAATGGTTATTTGCTGTACTGAAGAAAATCCAAGCATTTAGGGAAGGCGCATTAATCATAGGAGGTGATCTTAATATAGCTTTAGAATCAACCATTGACACAACAAAAAAAAAAGTGCAATATCATTAAAAGATTTGTCAAGGATAAAAACAGCACTTCACTCTTTGAACCTAGTAGACTTATGGCGATATTTACACCCAACCAAAAGAGACTATACAGTACATACTATTCGCACCCACATAGTTCGTACCATCAAATTGATTATCTATTTGCCCCCAGATCACTACTACATAATATTCAACATTCAGAAATCGCCCCCTCCCCTTTTTCTCACCACTCCCTTGTATCAGTCGACCTAATTCTATCCAAACAATTTTCCCCCCCGAAACTCATGGCAACTAAATGAATCTTTATTAGATAATTCTAAAATCAAGACACGCATTGGAAAAGCCATCTTTTCATACTTTGAAATCAATTATATTAAGGGTACCTCATGCCCGATTATATGGGAGCCACACAAAGCTGTAATTTGAGGTGAATTCATCTCTATGCACCTGTCAAATTTTGTTTGAATGCAGATTGCACATTTTCTGTTAGTACAATAAACCTCATTTCAAGGCAGAAACATTACTGTGTCCAACAGTTATTAGATATATGAAACTGAAATAGCTGTTGCAAAAAAAAACAATTTTTATAAAACACTAAGCTTAAGATTAATAGGGGTGCCCAAACTTTTTCATATAACTGTAGCATCTCACTTAAATAAAATAAAAAACCAAGAGTTAAATACCTTACATCAAGAAATAAAGAATTTAGAATCTCCACCCAAAAAATCTCTATTGTCGCGAACGCTTCTAGAACTCACAGCTAAAAGACAAAAGCTAAAAGATCTACTTAGAGCACAATAGGCTAAATTTTACGCATCATGGAGAAACCGTATATACGTTCATGGCGACAAAGCCTTCAAATTGACCATGTCATTAATAAAGAAGAGACAAGCACGTAACTTTGTCCATGCCATTAAAACTAGAACTGGTTCCATAACTCAGAATTAGTCCCAGAGAGAAACAGAATTTCTGGAATACTACAAATCCCTCTATCACTTGCGCCCAAATGAAACAAAACAACAAAAAACACAAATGAGCCAAGATATCAAAACTTTTCTAAACAGTCTAAATCTCCCTAATTTAAATGATTCCCAATATCAACAACTCACTAGACCATTCTCTCTTGAGGAGCTCCAGTCTGCCTTGTCTAGTTGCCCTAAAGGAAAAGCCCCTGGACCAGATGGACTTACTACTCATTACTACAAATCCTTCCCTACAACACTACTCCCTCACCTTCTTAATATCTGTAATTCTCTTCAAATGGGTGAAGAGGCTCCACGTCAGTTTCGGGAGGCCAGGATCTCATTGATATATAAAGAAGGAAAAGATCCAGAGCAGTGTGGCAGTTATAGGCCAATTTCATTGCTTAATATGGACCTAAAATTGTATGAAAAGATATTGGCCAACAGAATTGCGAAAGTGTTGCCACTAATAATCTCTCAAAATCAATCTGGACTCATAAAAGGGAGAGAGGGAAAGGATAATACATACAAAATATTGCCTTTAATACAATATGCAAAAATTCGTAAAACCCCATTAATGTTAATGAGTGTTGATGCAGAAAAAACATTTGACAGGGTAGACTGGCTGTTCCTAAGAGAAAGATTAACAAAATTCAATTTTCCCCCTTCAATAATAACCGCAATTATGGCAATGTATTCAATACCCACAGCAAAAATTAGATTAAATGGTTCCCTTACAGATTCGTTTCAAATTTATAACGGTACAAGACAAGGCTGCCCACTGTATCCATTGCTCTTTGTTATGGCAATGGAAACTCTCTTACAAGCTATTCAGCAGTGCCCCGAGGCAGAAGGTATACAAATACAAGACACTCAATATAAAACAGCAGCTTTCGCTGATGACCTTTTATTAGTATTATCAAATCCACTGAAGGGATCTCTTCGATCTTAATTTTAAGCCATTATTAATCTCTACCAATGCCTGCATTCAATCATGGAAAGACACATTTATATCCTGGATAGGAAGGAAAAATATCTTAAAAAGTCAAATTCTACCAAAATTTCTTTATACTGTTAATATGCTCCCCATTACAATTCCGAAATCTTATCTAGCAAAAGTCCACTCCCTATTTTTCAAATATATTTGGCAAAAAAGTAAACCTCGTATAAATTCTAAAACTCTTACCTTACCGAAAGACATGGGTGGGATGGGATCACCAGATATTATAAAATATTATCAGGTGGCACACATCGCCAGAACAGTAGCCTGGATCAGGGGTTCAACAGATAAACACTGGTTGAAAATAGAAGAAGCAATGTCTCCAATCCCTCTTCGAACTATTTTGTTGGGCCAAATCAATGACCCAATATCATCTAGTTGTAATAATATCCACACAAGTGCCACTATTAACATCTGGGAAAGACACATAAAGCTTTAGCACCCCCCTTTTCCCCACTAACAAAAATCACTGACTTATTAGAAATTTCTTCACAGCAAGTTGATAAAATTCATATCAAACAACTCATTGAAGAGGGAACCCTCCTTCCACTACAAGACCTGCGTAAAAAAACAAGGGCTATCAAGTCTCACATTCTTACAACATGGAAGATTGTCCTACCTTTTCCGCCAACAAAAACACCAAATAGATTTAAATAGACCTCTAACACCCCATGAAACTCTGTGTGCTAAGACTAAAGCACCCACCAAAATTCTATCAACAATATACCAATCCTTACTCAAGTTCGATGTTCCGTTAAAAAGAGCATATTTATCTAACTGGGAAAAAAACATTGGAATCTCCTTATCTGAAACTCAAATTAAACATATCTATAGGAACACTAATGGCCCCTCACACTGTGTACAAATTCAAGAGAATTCATTCAAAATTATCTCTAGATGGTATATTACTCCCAACCAGATCCAAAGGTGGCAACACAAATATTTGCCGGAGATGTGGGAAAACTGAAGGCAGTTACATCCATATGTGGTGGTCCTGCCAATCCCTTCAACCTTTTTGGGAGGAAGTATCCACAACTATAAAAGAAATATTAGGCAAACGTATCATTTTAAAACCAGCGAATGTGCTAATAAACTTCCCATTAGAGCAGTATGATAAAGATTCTATTAAACTAACACAATATATTCTTGCAGCAGGCAAATCCTTGATTCCCACCTGCTGGAAATCATCAAAAATTCCCAGTACTCAACAACTTTATTCTAAAATTGATCAAATCTACCACATAGAAGAACTAGCAGCAAAAGTAAATCACAATACCATTCAAGAATTCTGGAAGCATTGGATCCGCTTCAGAACTCAGCCGACCTTTTATTCAAAAATAATGTCATAACTCAATATTAAATGCAGATCCCAGGGTGCTATCTTTCTTCCCCCCCATACCCCTACCTCCACAACCTCATTCTTCTTTCACCTACAATCACTCCACCTCCCTCCTCTCCTTTCCTACCAATCTTTCCCCTTCCTCTTTGATAGTTCAAGGATACTCTCTCTTTAGAGCGAGTTATTGCTCTTTTGACTTAAAGTATCTAAGTCTCTTTTCCCCCTTTTACACTAGTTTAATTCAAACATGTCTAAAATAAATACACTTGTTTACTGTTATTATAAATGTTAATAGCTCTTACTAATGTCATAGAGCATATCTCTGTTCATTGTTATTGTATTTAAACTTTTCAATAAAAAGACAGGTAGACAAAACCCACAATATCCCTGCTAGCTCGGAGTCTAATAGCCAGTGGCTCCATAGTCAATACAAATAACAGAGGGGGCAAAGGACACCCCGCAATGTTCCCTTTCCTAATTTAAAGGAACTTGATACAGCCTCATTAGTCATTAGCTATAATCTGTGCACACGGATTAGCATATAATAACTTGGCCCAGGACAGAAAGTTTTCCCCAAACCCCATGCACCTCATTACTGTCCAGAGGTATTTCCACTCGACACTGTCGAACGCCTTTGCCGCATCAAGCAAGAGCACTTCACGCTCCCCAACATTCAATGACTGTGTCTGTAATTTAAGAAAAATATGTCTTACATTTATAGAGGTAGACTTGTCAGGCATAAAGCCCATCTGATCCTCATGAACCAGAGATGCAATAACTTTAATGAGCCTCAGTGCCAGTACTTTAGCTAAAATCTGAACATCAACCTGTAACAATGAGATAAGCCTATTGGAATCAGTATAGAGTGGGTCCTTCCCCTGTTTTGGAATCAGTACTATTGCAGCTTCATACATTGAGCTAGGTAGTCTACCCATCTCCAAGGATATTCAGAAGACCTACAGCAAACAGTCAATAATACTGAGTTCAGATCCTTATATAGTTCCACTGGGAGGCCATCAGTACCTGGAGCCTTATCTGATTGAAAAGTACTCAGAGCCTCTTCTAGTTCTTCCACCAAAAGTGAGGCATCCAGGGCCTCTCTTTGTTCTGCTGCTAACTGTGGCAATGATACATGGCCAATATGGCTATCAATAGCCTCTAGTGTCTTAAAAAGCTTAGAGGAGAATACTGTAGATGGTTACAGGATTGGAAGGATTCACCCACGATATCATCCTAGACAGTGACCAAGGACCCGTCCACCGTTTTAATTGCGTATATAACCCTGGAACCCTGCTGAGCCCCAGCCACCATAGCAAGGAGATGTCCCGCACTTTTCCCTTCTGTCTAATAATTTTGTTTAAAAAAGAACCTCTTATTTTCTGCTTGTGCTGATTCTGATTCTGCTTGTTCTGCTGATTTGATACAAAAAATTTCCTTAATAAAAAATACCCCTTAGAAAAGCTTTCATCGTGTCCCAGACTATTAGTGGGGAAGCTGTGCCATTATTATCTTGGAAAAAGTTGTTTAGCTTTTCCGGTAGACCTGCCTTATCTCTGAATACCGCCAACCAGTAAGGATTGAGCTTCCACATTGTCCTATGTTTATTAGCTGCAGGAAGGACATTAAGGCCTAACTGCAAAGGGGAGTGGTCCAAGAGCTGTCTTGTAAGGTATTCTATGCTTTCCACTAACGGCAGCAAGAACTGATTCTCTATAGCCAAGCCTATTCTCAAAAGGAGGAGAGAGAGGATGAAAAACATGAATATTGGCAAGATAATGGAAATTGAATGCGCCAAATATCATACCATTGCAATTCCCCCAATATTTTAGACAGGGTTGCCTCTCTCCCCTCCCCACTCACTTAGTCTGATATTTATCTAGTGCCGGATTAAAATAGGTAATGAAATCTCCCATCATAACAATCAGAATAGATTGGAACTTGATAAGAAATGGGAGGAACGTTTGTAAAATTTTCACTGGGAATGACGGTGGGACTATATTTCACCAATACTCACCCAGACCCCAAATAGTAAGCACATCAAACAGACAAATCTACCTTCTGGGACTATCCAGGATTTTTCACATGTAAAGGAAATATTTCAGTGAATAAATGTGCTGACGCCTATGGAGTGGAAAGTATAGGTAGCGTGGAAAGACGAACCTCCTCAAAATTTACTTGGGAATTGAGTATTTTCAGGTGTTGCATATGTTTCCTGAAAACAAATTATCACATTCTAATAGTCTTTAAAGGCTTTAAAGATAGCATGCCTCTTATTGGGCTCTCCCAACCCCAGTACATTCCATGATACCAGATTTACTTGTTGGGTTCAATTGTATATCTCAACCCACAACATTTTGCCAACTATATATAATTCCAGAGATTCCCCATTGAACAATTAACAACTTTCCCTGGCCCACCTCCCCACAACTTCTACCCCGCAATAAATAACTAGAGCAATAATAGTACCTGTAATCAGGGCTAGCAGCAGTCACCACATAAACTTCAGTCCCTCCGCACCAAACATGATGCGTGGGTCTGATCCCAACCAAGGAGATTTGAAGCTCCTAAGACAAATAATGGTCAGGCTTACTCAGGTAGGAACATATGTTAATCATAATGATAATAATAATAATATCCTTTCCTAACTATCTATACAAAGGCAAACCGATGGAACACATTTTTTTTTTTGGTTTAAATAATACTTTGTATTTATTTTTAATTAACGTTTCTGTGTGCTGCAATCCCCATTAGGAAATGTGCTCCACAATTGTTAATGCCATCCAGTGTACATCTTGCCACATGTATGCAGTCCTTGACCAGCCGGTCGAGGGTGCATACTGCTGTGCGAGATGTGAGCACATTGTGCATTTGGAAACCCAGATACTGGATCTAAATGTGCAGCTGGCAACACTGAGATCCATAGACAATATGGAGAGGAGTCTTCTGCTCACAGAGCAGACGCTCAATGGGATAGATGAGGAGGGGGATGGTAGGATGGAGCTGCAGGACAGTGTGGCAGTTAGCTGGGTGACAGATAGAAGGCGGGGTAGAGGGAAGAGTGCCAGGGAGGCTAGTCCTGATCTGGCACACCCCAATAAGTTTGCTAAGTTGGCAGATGAGGGGGGTGCCAGTACAGGGGTAGCACTGCTGCAGCCAGGCATGTCCTCTGAAGGCCGGAGGAGTGACTGCTCCAGTAAGGAGGGAAAAAGGAGAGCAGGGCAGGCCAGACAGGTGCTGGTAGTGGGGGACTCAATTATTAGGGGAACAGATAGGGCAATCTGTCACAAAGACAGGGATCGTCGGACGGTGTGCTGCCTACCTGGCGCTCGAGTCCGACACATCGCTGATCGGGTGGACAGATTACTGGGAGGGGCTGGTGAGGACCCAGCGGTCATGGTGCACATTGGCACAAATGACAAAGTCAGAGGTAGGTGGAAGGTCCTTAAAGATGATTTCAGGGAATTAAGCTGCAAGCTGAAAGCAAGGAACTCCAACGTGGTATTTTCCGAAATACTGCCTGTACCACGTGCCACGCCAGAGAGGCAACGGGAGATTAGGGAGGTTAATAAGTGGCTCAAGAATTGGTGTAGGAAGGAGGGGTTTGGGTTCCTGCAGAACTGGGCCGACTTCTCAGTTGGCTACAGGCTCTACGCTAGGGACGGGCTGCACCTCAATGGGGAAGGTGCAGCTGTGCTGGGGGAGAAAATGGTTAGAAGGTTGGAGGAGTGTTTAAACTAGGGATTGGGGGGGAGGGTATTCATTTTATAGGAGGGGAAGATAGTGCAGATAGAGACCTGGGCACAAATGAGGAAGTTGGGGGTGGCGGTGGCATGGGGGGTGGGGTTAGAACAGTTAGTAATTTAAGAAAGAATAGAGGTACAGAGAGTAACATCAAGTGCATGTATACTAATGCCAGAAGCCTCGCCAACAAAATGGATGAATTAGAACTAATGTTGTTGGAGCATAATTATGACATGGTGGGGATATCTGAGACGTGGCTGGATGAGAGCCATGACTGGGCTGTTAACTTGCAGGGCTATAGCCTGTTCAGAAATGACCGTACAGATAAGCGAGGGGGAGGGGTGTGTCTGTATGTAAAATCGACCTTAAAACCCATCCTGCGTGATAATATAGGTGAATCTAATGAAAATGTAGAGTCCCTGTGGGTGGAGATAAGGGGAGGGGGAAAAAATAATAAATTACTGATAGGGGTTTGTTATAAATCTCCAAAACTAATGGAAGCAATGGAGAATATCCTCGTAAAGCAAATAGATGAAGCTGCGACTCAAGGAGAAGTCATTATTATGGGGGACTTCAACTACCCTGAAATAGATTGGGGAACAGAAACCTGCAGTTCCAGCAAAGGTAATCGGTTTTTGACAACTATGAGAGACAATTACCTTTCACAACTGGTTCAGGACCCAACAAGGAGGGGGGCACTGCTAGACCTAATATTAACCAACAGGCCAGACAGCATATCAAATATAAGGGTTGGGGGTCACTTGGGGAATAGTGATCACAAAATAATAAGTTTTCATGTAACCTTTAATAAGATGGGTAGTAGGGGGGGGGGTGACAAGGACACTAAACTTCAGGAGGGCAAATTTCCAACGGATGAGAGAGGATCTTGGTGCAATTAACTGGGACGATATCCTGAGACATAAAAGTACACAAAGAAAATGGGAGACATTTATTAGCATCCTGGATAGGACCTGTGCACAGTATATACCGTATGGGAATAAACATACTAGAAATAGGAGGAAACCAATATGGCTAAATAGAGCTGTAAGGGGCGCAATAAGGGACAAAAAGAAAGCATTTAGAGAATTAAAGGAAGTAGGTAATGAGGAGGCATTAAATAAATACAGAAAATTAAATAAATTCTGTAAAAAGCAAATCAAGGCAGCAAAGATTGAGACAGAGAGACTCATTGCCAGAGAGAGTAAAAATAATCCCAAAATATTCTTTAACTATATAAATAGTAAGAAACTAAAAAATGACAGTGTTGGCCCCCTTAAAAATAGTCTGGGTGAAATGGTGGATGAGGATGAGGAAAAAGCCAATATGCTAAATGACTTTTTTTCATCAGTATTTACAAAAGAAAATCCCATGGCAGACAAAATGACTAGTGATAAAAATTCCCCATTAAATGTCACCTGCTTAACCCAGCAGGAAGTACAGCGGCGTCTAAAAATAACTAAAATTGACAAATCTCCGGGCCCGGATGGGATACACCCCCGAGTACTGCAGGAACTAAGTACAGTCATTGATAGACCATTATTTTTAATCTTTAAAGACTCCATAATAACAGGGTCTGTACCACAGGACTGGCGTATAGCAAATGTGGTGCCAATATTCAAAAAAGGGGCAAAAACTGAACTCGGTAATTATAGGCCAGTAAGCTTAACCTCTACTGTGGGTAAAATCCTGGAGGGCATTCTAAGGGATGCTATGCTGGAGTATCTGAAGAGGAATAACCTCATGACCCAGTATCAGCACGGGTTTACTAGGGACCGTTCATGTCAGACTAATTTGATCAGCTTCTATGAAGAGGTAAGTTCCGGACTGGACCAAGGGAACCCAGTGGACGTAGTATATATGGACTTTTCCAAAGCTTTTGATACGGTGCCACACAAAAGGTTGTTACATAAAATGAGAGTAATGGGGATAGGGGAAAATATGTGTAAGTGGGTTGAGAGCTGGCTCAGGGATAGGAAACAAAGGGTGGTTATTAATGGAGCACACTCGGACTGGGTCACGGTTAGCAGTGGGGTACCACAGGGGTCAGTATTGGGCCCTCTTCTTTTTAACATATTTATTAATGACCTTGTAGGGGGCATTCAGAGTAGAATTTCAATATTTGCAGATGACACTAAACTCTGCAGGGTAATCAATACAGGGGAGGACAATTTTATATTACAGGATGATTTATGTAAACTAGAAGCTTGGGCTGATAAATGGCAAATGAGCTTTAATGGGGATAAATGTAAGGTCATGCACTTGGGTAGAAGTAATAAGATGTATAACTATGTGCTTAATTCTAAAACTCTGGGCAAAACCGTCAATGAAAAAGACCTGGGTGTATGGGTGGATGACAAACTCATATTCAGTGGCCAGTGTCAGGCAGCTGCTACAAAGGCAAATAAAATAATGGGATGTATCAAAAGAGGCATAGATGCTCATGAGGAGAACATAATTTTACCTCTATACAAGTCACTAGTTCGACCACACTTAGAATACTGTGCACAGTTCTGGTCTCCGGTGTATAAAAAAGACATAGCTGAACTGGAGCGGGTGCAGAGAAGAGCGACCAAGGTTATTAGAGGACTGGGGGGTCTGCAATACCAAGATAGGTTATTACACTTGGGGCTATTTAGTTTGGAAAAATGAAGACTAAGGGGTGATCTTATTTTAATGTATAAATATATGAGGGGACAGTACAAAGACCTTTCTGATGATCTTTTTAATCATAGACCTGAGACAGGGACAAGGGGGCATCCTCTACGTCTGGAGGAAAGAAGGTTTAAGCATAATAACAGACGCGGATTCTTTACTGTAAGAGCAGTGAGACTATGGAACTCTCTGCCGTATGATGTTGTAATGAGTGATTCATTAATTAAATTTAAGAGGGGACTGGATACCTTTCTGGAAAAGTATAATGTTACAGGGTATATACACTAGATTCCTTGATAAGGCGTTGATCCAGGGAACTAGTCTGATTGCCGTATGTGGAGTCGGGAAGGAATTTTTTTCCCCATGGTGGAGTTACTCTTTGCCACATGGGGTTTTTTTGCCTTCCCCTGGATCAACATGTTAGGGCATGTTAGGTTAGGCTATGGGTTGAACTAGATGGACTTACAGTCTTCCTTCAACCTTAATAACTATGTAACTATGTAACATGGCTGTCATAGAGGGAAAGGAAAAAGCATGAAAGTGCAGCAATCTACTATATAATTGTCTAAGGGTCACTTCCGTCTTTCTGTCCTTCTGTCCTTCTGTCTGTCTGTCTGTCACAGATATTCATTGGTCACGTCCTCTGTCTGTCATGGAATCCAAGTCGCTGATTGGTCGTGGCAAAACGCCCACGACCATTGCCACGACCAATCAGCGACACGCACAGTTCAGAAGAAAATGGCTGCTCCTTACTCCCGGCGCCCGCATACTCCCCTCCGGTCACCGCTCACACAGGGTTAATGCCGGCGGTAACGGACTGCATTATGCGGCGGGTAACGCACTCCGTAACCGCTGCTATTAACCCTGTGTGTCCCCAATTTTTTACTATTGATGCTGCCTATGCGGCATCAATAGTAAAAAAATGTAATGTTCAAAATAATAAAAAAAACAAATAACCTGCTATACTCACCCTCTGTAGTCCGCCGAGCCGCTCGCGCCGGCTGCCATCTTCCGTTCCCGGTGATGCATTGCAAAATTACCCAGAAGACTTAGCGGTCTCGCTTCGGTGGATCCCAAGCGTCGGTAACCTGGATCCAGGCGCCAACGGAAGGTGAGTATATAACTATTTTTTATTTTAATTCTTTCTTTTTAACAGGGATATCATGCCCACATTGCTATATACGTGGGCTGCGCAATATACAGTGTGGGCTGCGCAATATACTACGTGGGCTGCGCAATATACAACGTGGGCTGCGCAATATACTACGTGGGCTGCACAATATACAACGTGGGCTGCGCAATATACAACGTGGACTGCGCAATATACAACGTGGGCTGCGCAATGTACAATGTGGGCTGCGCAATATACTACGTGGGCTGCGCAATATAGTACGTGGACTGCGCAATATAGTACGTGGGCTGCGCAATATACAACGTGGGCTGCGCAATATACTATGTGGGCTGCGCAATATATAACGTGGGCTGCACAATATACTACGTGGGCTGCACAATTTACTACGTGGGCTGCGCAATATACTACGTGGGCTGCGCAATGTACAACGTGGGCTGCGCAATGTACTACAGGGGCTGCAAATTTACTACGTAGGCTGCGCAATGTACTATGTGGGCTGCGCAATATGCTACGTAGGCTGCGCAATGTACTACGTGGGCTGCCCAATGTACTGCGTGGGCTGCGCAATGTACTGCACGGGCTGCGCAATGCACTGCGTGGGCTGCGCAATGTACTGCGTGGCTGTGCAATATACTATGTGGGCTGTGCTATACACTACGCATACATATTCTAGAATACCCGATGCGTTAGAATCGGGCCACCATCTAGTATGGAACAATAATGTCCTAGAGCTAATGAGAATGAATCATACACCAGCATCAACGAGATCTCAGTTGGCATTCATGAAGGTCCAGCCATCTCAATGCTTCTTTAGGATCATCAAAGAAATGAGTTTCATTAAGTGCAGCAACTCTTAATCTTGCAGGGTATAACATGGCATACTGAACTTGAAGCTTAATATCTTGAAAATGTGCATGTGTGGCACCCCAGGAGTTCAGGTACCACAATGGTATTGCCTCCTCTCGGGGAGGGTGATGCCATGCCTGGAGACAAGGAGGATCCCTTTGACAGGTAACCTGTACATGCAACATGTTCTGACTCCAGGCCAGAAGGGGGAGCTCTGAACCCGGTTTCAGGGGAGCTTCCCTAGTTAAGTATACATTCTGGTCTGGAGGAGGAGTTAGTTAGTCTGGAGGAGAGCTTCAATTGGGCTCCCTCCAAGCTGAAGCACAGAATACCGGGCACCGGGAGCCTGAGGCTGTGTGGAACTGCATGTCCCATGGCAGAACCGGAGGGGAGGAAAGGGACTTGCCCACATATACACCCTGAGCTACAGCAACATCCAGAGCCTGGAGTCACCGTGGATAGAGACCCCTATGAAACGACTCGCGTTGCCTACCATGCAGGTACTGTCTGAGGGCAGGGACAGAGAGGACCTTGAAGGAAGCCATAGGCAGCAAGGGACTATTATTCAATGCATAGTGGAAGGCTCCCAATCTGACCTGGCAAAGGGAATTCTACTCATTCTCAGGCTGCCTGGACTCCATCGTCACCCATTGCTGGTACCCTGGACTCTAGCTGTCCACCATCAGTAAACCAGGTAAAGAGGCTGCAACTTGTGTCCTCTGATTATTTCTGGCACCACACCATCTTTGCCAAACATACTAGGAGCCCTGGGGACCCCAGCTTCACCTGTAGGAAGCCATACCATCTTTGCTGCAGTACCATCACTCCCCAGAGGACTCCTTTTAGCAGCGTCGGTCACCTCTGACCGAATACCACAGGTGGCGTCACGGACATTTATTATTTTACAAACCCCTTTAAAGACCGTCCCTTTTACTTGGATGCCCAGGGCCACAGACCAGGCCGCTGCCACTGTGTCTTCCCCATTAATGACCACTGGACCCGGTACTGAGTATCCCTAGGCCCTGGCTGGGTGCTCCACATGCCTCTTCTGAATCTCAGAGGAGAAATCTGGGAAGATGGACACCTTTGATCCAGCAATATGGAGATCCTGGGAAGCATGAGCAAGACTCAGAATCTTTTCTCTGTCCTTAAAGTTTAAGTAGAAGTTTAATTAAGGTCGACCTTGGTGGCGCTCCCGATGGCAGAGGTCAAGAGGGATCCCTTTTGTTCTTTCTCTAGCGCAAAGAGATGAGATAAATTATCCTTTTCAAATGTGGAAGTCAGCAAATTCTCAAAAAAATTCTACTGGAACGTTCCCCTCTGCTCTCTCTGGAACACCAACAAAGCTTATATTGTTGCGCGTGTTCTCCAGGTCATCTGTTTTATTTGGCAGAGTAATAATGTTAGCAGAAGCAATTTTAACTTCATTAGACAGGGGCAGCAAAATTTCCTCCACCTCTCCCACACGGCCATGCAGTCCCTCATTTTTTGCATATCTTGTCTGATGCATGACGTATCCATCTTCAGGGAGCCCATATGTCAACTCATGTCAGTCAAGGCAAAGCAGCATACAGCTTTAAACACATCTTTCAATGTTAGTTCTGCAGCTTCTCCCACTTTATCAGAGGCCCCCATGCACACAATCTCACTAGAAAAATCAATAGTAGTGTCGGGGGAGGGGATCTCCATCAGTATGGTGCTGCTCCTATCTTGTGGTGGAGCAGCCTCAGTGTGCAGCCATCTGGTAGGGCTGGAAGTCGCACCAGGATTCACATGGCTTTTCCTGGTCTTAGGCATCTTGGCATACTGCTCCAGTCGTGCCAAGATGTTCAGTAGCTTACCCTGCTCAGCGTATTCCATCATTGTGGCAGGGCCCGCTGCGGTGCCATCTTGGCTCACAGTTCCCGCCTAGGCCGCTGCTTGCATCTGCTTCCTGTCCTGTCTCGTCATGCCGGAATAAGGTCCTCTCCGGCTCCGGATAAACAGAAGACTCCCTTTGATGTTGCACTTGGTACAGGAGAAGAAAAACCCTCGGTAAGCAGGATAAAAGTCAGGATACCGGTGGAGCTATTCAAAGCGTGCGTCCTACCACATGCCCAGGCAGGCCACGTCCCATTTTTTCACTTTTCAAAAACAAAAACTCTGCAAAAAATGCATCTACAAACATATACAAAAACACATTAAAAATATGCAGACTGCGCTCAGTATTTTTCTTGCCAACACTCTGGTTTTTGATGCAGAACAATCCACAGACAAAACGGTGCATGTGAACATACCCTAAAGAGGTTTTCTGAGAATGCGGAAAAAATTAGCATACAAATAGTAAATCCCCCAAGGTTCCAGCACTGCTGTAGTCTATGTCAGTCTTGGCACTTTGCTGCAGTGATCTAATGGGTGTTCCTTATATTATAGCTGCAAAGTAGCACTTAAGCCAGAGGAGAAATAGCAGGGTAGTCAGGGGGACATATGATCTTTTTCTTTTATTCTGTTGTTTGTGAGGTAAGATGTACAAAAAAACTATTATTTGGCTCTTACAGTGTTTTTGGTAGAATATTTCATGATTGGGGGCCCCACTTTGAATTTCGTCCAAGGCCCTGACAGTCCCATAGACCGTAAAAAGTCCAAATAATACGTGCAACTGTAGTAACAGGAGCATCAGGCTGTTTGGAGATGGTCACACAGTCTTTACCTTTAATATGTTTGTCTATAATAATCTTTCTAATCTCCTGAGACAACCCTCTCCTCAGCTTTCTTTGGTCCATGTTCAGTGTGGTACAGACTGTTGGCAGATATGCAAGACATACGGACTTATTTGTGTGCAGGAGGAGTTTACACCTTTCTGACTGTAGATGGCGATGTTGTTACTGTTATATGTTTAGTTGAATGTGATGCATATACTTGTTGTTGGTTTCACTTTCTCTCTGGTTAAAAGGTCCTTTAGACTTCCTGTTATGCTGTATTAAGAAGCTGATGCATGTACCTCATGATCTGTGTAGATAAAAGTTGAATTACCCCATATAACCTAGTCTCACAAGTTTCTTCTGCAACCAAATTATGCAACACAGACCCTGATACCAAGCAGCACAATGACTACTTTTCACCCCTTAAATAGGCAGACTACCTGATTACAAGTTTGTAGACACCTTTCATGCTAATTACAGGACACACCTTAGTTTAACATGTCCCTAAGGAGAAATTATTTTAAATTTTTTTCTAGGGGTTCCATCATTTTGTCCAGCCCATTTTCAGTAGTTTGCTTTTGATTTTTCTGTTGAACCACAATTCAAAAGCAAGGTCTGTTATTCATTAATTGATATTTTGTCAATTTAAATTGAAAATTACTTTTGTCAGTTTCTAGTTATTTTAGTGATCATTGTGGTTTTTCCTTTTTTTTTGACGGAAGGGTACCAACAATTTTGTTCTTGTGTATACATTTTCTCTTTTTATCTATAGATTAAGCTGGTCCACAAATCGCTGATGGTTGGATATTCAGAAGCTTTGCAAGGCACGATACTGGTCTTTTCTGGCATTGATTTTTATTATTCACCAAAATGTTTTTCCATTAGGTAGTTTCTGTGTTTCACACTTTTTTGAGAATAATATTGTAATAATCTGGTTTAGCCCATGCTAGGGTTGGCAGATTGCACTAAATAAATGTAATAGAGAAGTGCAATCGCAACACGGGGTCCACCATGCAGAGATGTTAAACTGCAGCTAGTGTGAACAATGGCAAAACACACAACGAGCGATTTCTAGCTCGCACTGAGTTATACGTCACTAAGTGATCAGCACACGAAGCTGTGTCACTCGCACACAGTAACGGAAAAGTTGCTCTACTATAGAGCAGTGTCACTTGCACACAGTAATTGAAAAGATGCTCTGCTATAGAGCTGTGTCAGTCGCACACAGTAATGGAATAGAAAAGATGCTAGATATTATCCATGTTAATCTCACAGGAGATTGAAACCCGCACTAGGGGTAGATAGCAAACAGTGGTCACACAACCAGCAAACAACACTCAGTCAATTCCTATCCGGAGGTGCCGGAATTCTAATGGCTAAACGCCAGCCCTGAATTCACTCAGACAAACTCCTCTCCAGAGGTGCTGGAATTCTAATGGCTTACCGCCGACCCTGAGCACATGCTAACATAGACCACACTGTTGCAATGTCGCAAATACAGATGTAAAATGGTTGATACTAGCACACTGGCATTTGCATCTCGAGCCAGTTGGACAGGACCTTGCCCGTGGACCAGTCCGGAGCTGCCACATCACTAGAGCAGCTGACGATTGACCAATGAAACGTCGCCACATCACTAGCATGCTCAGGAGGGTGATTTCTGGACTTAGACTCCAGAGCGTTTGCTCGTCGCTGCCTACCGCTGGCTACCATAGGCTTGGCTGAAGAGCCAGCAGTAACCAGATGAATAGCAAAAGCCTGAGCAAGACGCTGGGACCGATGTCTATGCTCAGCAGCACCCACAGTGGCCAAAGCTGAATGGGAGATTGCAGATACAGGCAAGGCTTGGGATCTACCTTGTGTAGCGGGAGAATCCCGGTTCTAACAGCTCATTTGCTCTGTATCAACATTTAGGCTAGGTTCACATGTGACCCTGACAAGTATGTTTGCTGTGATTTTCCTAAAGAAAAATGTGATGATTAGTAATGGCAGAACCCGTGGATGGTGCCAAACACTTACATAAAAGTTTGGTTTGGGTACCAGATCAGTACCTGATCTCGGACCCCATTCACTTGAATGATAGCTCCGAACATCCAGTGTTTGTGATGTGATGCTGTCATTAGTGGCAAACACTGCCTCTAATTGGCAATAAGATCATTACCGCCAGTCAGAAAGCCGTGGATTCCTCGCTGTCAGAAGACAGTGTGAACCAACAGCTGTGACGGGAGGTAAAAAGTTTACTCGATGACATCAATGAAAGTCACTGAGGCTGCACTCGCAGCAGTTCATTCTCCAGTGGCTTTCAAACTGCATGGATGGATCTTGGCACTGTCCAGGTTGAAAACTATTTATCCCAGACATGGAATCCGGTGTGGAACAGAACGATGGACAGGCGAGGTATAGGCTTGTTTTGTATTTTTGTTTTTTGACACGAAACGAAGGCTTCAATGGAATGGGCTTTAAGTGAGTATAACTGTTTGTTATTTTTAAACTAAAAAAGAAGTTTTTTTATTTTAAATAAAGGACTTTATTCTGGCTGTGTGTTTATTTACAATATGGCTATAGAATTAGTAATGGATAGGTGTCTTATAGATGCCTCTCTATTACTAACCCATGGGCTTGAGGTTTCCTGACAATACAAAGGTGACATCAACCCCACAAATATGAACCCCAGAAATATGAACCCCACTTGACACCGCCATAGGGCAAGTGGGAAGAGCCAGGCAAAGCTCTTCATCTAATAGATACACCTTTTCTGGGGTGGTAGCGGGCTTCTATTTTTAGGCTTGGGGGGCCAATATCCATGGTCAATTACAAACCTGAGAATACCAGCCTCCAGCTTTAGCTTGGCTAGTTGTCAAAAATGGGGGGAACCCATTGTCGTTTTTTAAAATTATTTATTTATAGCGCCGCTGCCGCCTGCTCTTACTGTTATTAGCAGCACCAGCTGTAGGCTAATGGGACTAGTAGCGAATGCCTATGATCGGAGGTAAACTTTTTACCCCCGGTCATACAATAGCTGCAGAATGGGAACCGCAGTGATGTGACTGGTGGTATTAATCTTACTGCTGATCAAAACCGCCGGTGTTTCTCGAGCTGTCATGCAGATGACAGCACAAGAAACACCTGGTGTTTGAGGGGCTGAATCCAAACAGTAACACGGACTTCCTAAAGAGGTCCTTGTTCGGCATCCGTGCCCGAACAGTAGGTGTTCGGTACGAGCACTGAACTTTACTGTTCGGGTTCGCCCATCTCTAGTGGTGATTTTACCAAAATACAGAGAAATTGTGTTACAAGAACATGGCATTAAGAGGTATAACTGGTGCAGATGAAAATCCATTCCTACCCCCTTCATGACCCGGGGTATTTTTGTTTTTGCGTTTTTGTTTTTTGCTCTCCTCCTTCACAGAGCTATAACTTTTATATTTTTCTGTCAATATGGCAGGTGATGGCTTATTTTTTGTGGGACAAATTGTACTTTTGAATGACCCCATTGGTTATACCATGTCGTGTACTAGCAAGAGGGAAAAAAATTCCTAGTGCGGTGAAATTGCAAAAAAAAGTGCAATCCCACACTTGTTTTTTGTTTGGCTTTTTTGCTAGGTTCACTAAATGCTAAAACTGGCCTGATTCTCCAGGTCATTCGAGTTCATAGACACCAAACATGTCTAGGTTCTTTTTTATCTAAGGGGTGAAAAAAAATTCCAAACTTTGCTAAAAAGGAAACAAAATTGCACAATTTTCCCATACCCGCAGAGTCTCCATTTTTTCGTGATCTGGGGTTGGATGAGGCTTATTTTTTGAGTGCCGAGCTGATATTTTTAATGATACCATTTTGGTGCAGATGCGTTCTTTAGATCGCCCATTATTGCATATTAATGCAATGCCGCGTGACCAAAAAAACTTAATTCTGGCGTTCTGAATTTTTTTATCGTTACGCTGTTTAGCAATCAGGTTAATCCTTTTTTTATATTGATAGATCGGGCGATTCTAAATGAGGCAATACCAAATATGTGTAGGATTGATTTTTTTTAATTGTTTTATTTTAAATGGGGCGAAAGGGTGGTGATTTGAACTTTTATATTTTTCATATTTTTTTCAAATTTTTAAAAACATTTTTTTTACTTTTGCCATGCTTCAATAGCCTCCATGGGAGGCTAGAAACTGGAACTACTCGATTGGCTCTGCTACATAGAGGCGGTGCTCAGATCACCTCTATGTAGTAGAATTACAGCATTGCTATGTACGCTGTCCACAGGGTGGAGCTTATAGCAATACAGCATCAACAACCATAGAGGAGACCTCTGGTTGTCATGCCAACGCGCCGATAACCCCCGATGACGTGACGGGGGTCACCGGTGCGCGCATTTCCGGCTGAATGGACGGAAGCGATTGTTAAATGCCGCTGTCAGAGTTTGACAGCGGCATTTAACTAGTTAATAGGTGCGGGTGGATCGCAATTCCACCCGCGCCTGTTGCAGGCATATGTCAGCTGTTCAAAACAGCTGACATGTCCCAGCTTTGATGTGGGCTCACCGCTGGAGCCTGCATCAAAGTGGGGGTTCTGCCATCAGAGGTAATATTCTGTCCGATGGCAGAAAGAGGTTAAAATTGCATTGTAGTGCACTACGGCATAATATATATGTAATAGCTCAGTTAATCAGATAAATCACAATATTTGAGTGAAGGGCCACAATCCGCCTGGCTCTACAGCATTTATCAGAAATGCTTCAAATTGCTTGTTGTTAGCAATTTTATCTTCTACTCTAATAATATAAAGCAAGAGAAAATAAGCTATTTTGACTGTAGTAAATCATATGTGTGGAGTAATCAGAAAAATATTCTGATATTGAAGATATTGATTGGCTCAGATGATCAGCAGCAAATAATCACATCTATGACTACTCCTTGTTAAAGAACAATACTGAGTAATCATTATGTCAGATAAATAATATCCTCCATTGGGAGGCATACAACTCATATGTTATTGCTGCTTACATAAATATGTATTCAAAGATTGTCCTTATCTTTTATTTATAAAGGGTTATCACTTTCCATAGTGTATACACAGGAGCATAAAGCAAATATACACTGATAAAAATACAGGAACAAAGAATATGACAAAAGGAAGAGGACATACTTAAAAGAGAAACACATAATTGTGTTAGAAAAGGTAGGAGTGAAGGTCTCCATAATGGTGCATCTAAGGGTAAAGACATAAATAAACTGTCAGACACAAATGGAATCACTATCCTGAGCGTTCATAAATCAATGTTAGGAAAACAATGAGTAGTGGTAAACTATTACATCATGAAACTCCTGAATAAAGATCAGTTACTTCTCACAGCACAGTGCTTGTTACATTTTTCCAACTAGAAAGTAATCTGTCAAAGGGAATACATCACTTGTGATGCATACTATTTTCTAATATGCTTCCATATTCTAATGGAATTTTTTCACATGGTTATGAGAACAGCCATCATTACTGTGATCATTGGTTTTTAGAGCAGAGGACCCCAACATGTGGCTCAGAAGCCTCATGTGGCTCGTGAACCCATGATGCATGGCTCGCTGCGGGCTTACATTTAGATGCATTAGCACTAGGTTTAGCAACCAGCTATGAAGAGCAGGTCTCTAGATGGTGACTTTTGTGAGTAGCCTTAGACATAAGAGTAGATTTTGAGGCACATATACTGGCCTTGGGGGTGGAGAAATAAACTAAGAATGAATGTCTAAATCATCTCTTATTGTTGATCACAATCATTTGGCTGCGATCACCAAAAAGAACTGTTTCTTTTGGATCCAACTGGATCCTTATTAAACATATGTTCACTCATAAGGTGAACACATGTTTAAAGTAAAATCTTAGCTGATGTGGTTAAAACCCGTAGACAGCTAATGAATGTGCTGGGAGGGTGGCAGGGCCGAGGTCACCACACGGTGCACCTGGGCAAGTGCCATGGCTCTCGACAGATGGGGGACCCATTCGCCATTGGGGACACCAGCACACTATGGGACTTGTGAGATGGGGGGTCCCAGGGACAGCGCTGGGGTCAGGCCTGTCCCTTAAACTGTTTTAAGTACTTCCCACTCCCCGCGCCTCCTGCTCCGCTGCTCCGTTCTCCTCAGTGCCTTCTGACTCTCTGTGACGTCTCAATTCAAAAGGTGCACTGATTTTCACTACAGAAGAGAGTCAGTGACCAAAGCAGCGGAGAACAGAGCAGCGAGGAGAGGTAAATATTTGAATATTAATTTTTTTATGAATGGAGCATTATATGGGGCTCATTATACAGTATAGAGCAATATATGGGGCCCATTATGCTGAATGGAGCACTATGTAGGGCCCATCTTACTGTATGGAGCATTATATGGGGTCATTATATTGTATAGAGCAATAAATGGGGGCCAATATACTGTAAGGAGCACTATGTGGGGCTCATTATACTGTATGGAACAATATATGGAGCCCATTATACTGTATGGAGCAATACAGTGGGGAAAAAAAGTATTTAGTCAGCCACCAATTGTGCAAGTTCTCCCACTTAATAAGATGAGAGAGGCCTATAATTTACCTCATAGGTAGACAACAATTATGAGAGTCAATATGAGAAAATAAATCCAGAAAATCACCTTGTATGGGCAAACAGTCACACTCCAAACTCCACTATGGTGAAGACCAAAGAGCTGTCGAAGGACACCAGAAACAAAATTGTAGCCCTGCACCAGGCTGGGAAGGCTTTTCCCCCAAATATAGGGTATTGATGTATTTAGAAGAAATTGGGTAACAGATTTTGGGGGTCCATTTTCTTTTGTTATGCTTGTGAAAATAAAAAAATGGGGGCTGCAGTAAAATTTTTATGAAAAAAATAACATGTTCATTTTTATCTTTCACATTGCATTAATTCCTGTAAAGCACTTGAAGAGTTAAAAAACTTCTTGAATGTGTTTGAGGACTTTGAAGCGTGCCATTTTTATAATGGTGTAACTTTTGGGTATTTTCTGTCATATAGACCGCTAAAAGTTATCTCAAATGTGATGTGGTCCCCCAAAAAATGGTTTTGTAAATGTTGTTGTAAAAATGAGAAATTGCTGATCAACTTTTACCCCTTCTCACTTCCTAACAAAAAAAATCATGTCTCAAAAATGATGCAGTTGTGAAGTAGTTATGTGGTAAATGTTATTTATTAACTAATTTGTGTGATATAAGTCTCTGGTTTAAGGGCATAAAAATTCAAAGTTTGAAAATTGTAAAATGCTCAAAATTTTCACCAAATTTACAATATTTTCACAAATAAATACAAGTCATATAGAACAAATTTTACCACTCCCTTGATTTATTTAGTTTTATGTTTTGCTTATATAGGGCTATCATATTCCACAGTGCTTTACATACATTATCATCGATGTCCCCATTGGGACTCACAATCTAGATTCTCTATTTGTACAGTATGTCTTTGGAATGTGAGAGAAATCTGGAGTACCTGGAGGAAACTCACGCAAACAAAGGGAGAGCATACAAACTCCTTGGTGGGATTTGAACAGAGGATCCCAGCACTGCAAGGTTACAGTGCTAACCACTGAGCCACTGTGCTACCCAGCCTCTTCCACCAGTACCGCCACGTCCACCTCATGATGTACAATATGTCTTGAGAAAACAATCTCAGAATCCATTGAAGTGTTCCTGAGTTATTACCACAATATGACACTGGTCAGAACGGTAAAATTTGGCCTGGTCATGAAGGCGAGAACAAGCTTGGAGGGTAAAGAGCTTTAAAAGCCGAAGCTTGAAAGTGATACATTCTAAATACAGATTTTGCCATATTATCTGAGAAAGATGTATTATTTTAATCTGTTTAGCTCAAGGAGAGGAGACTGGACCTAACTGAAGAAAAGTCTAAGCTCTTGGAAGTTATAATTCTGTACAGGTTTTCAGAATCCATATGTAAACATTTAATAACTCATAGCAGACAGCAACGGTATAAGGGTGACAAATTAGAATTTATATATTTATTTCTAGTTATATAACACAAAGCATATTTTTAAGAATATGATTTCTCATAGATATTGCAGAGAAAGTTTATTCTCCACTATTATAAAAGATGAATGCTGAAAACGCCCCCCTTGGCTTATACACGAGTCATTGTCCTAGAAAGACGGCGAGGGAAAGGGAGCGGCGGAGCAGCGGGTCACAGAGGATGGAGCCGGCGGCTGCGGCTAAAGCCTGTTCCCGCTGCTAAAGAAAGAGAAATGAATATTCACTGCGCTAGCAGTGAATATTCATTTCTCTTACAGCACACACAGTTACAGCCGCAGTCGCTGGCATGCAGCACACATCCTACTTACCTTCCCTGCGCGACCTCGATGCATCTTGTTCCATTTCCATTTGTGCAATGTGAGGTCTGGACTGGAGGTGCACCATCTGCCTCAGGGGTAATTATCTCCCTTTACATTAATTAGCATCTCTTTCTTAACGAGGATGTACACAGTAAAAGTTTGCCCTTTCGGCAATTGTCAGCTACTCACTAATTTATCTACACAAAAGACAAGAGAAGCTGACAGGTGTCCCAGGATATTACATTTTGATTGATCTAATATATAATTCCTCCATAGCAGGTGTTATTCTTACATATCAGCATGTTGGACAGTTAGATGTTTAATCCTGTGCTATGTTTTCCTATTTTAAACATGTTTTTTTATTTTATTTGTCTGATTTAATGAATATTTAAGTCCCAATTTATCAAGACTGGCGTTCTTTGTGACTATCTTAATGAGGGAGCATGCTGGAGTCAACCGTCTGATTCATTAAGGGGCGCATTTCTCTTAATAAATCCTGTGCGTTTGAAAAGTGGCATATGCTTATGTGTGCTTTGCCATGAATCTTAAGCCAGTCAGAGACTGGAGTAAGATTTCTGGGGTAAGGTATGCCACAGATTGTCCGGAATTACCATTTTGCTCGTCAGTGTATGTGTGCCATACGCACATAGAGGACAGTGTTATGGTGCTTTATCTATTACAGTGAGGAATGTTATTCAGTAATTTTTGCGTCATACTTGGAGGACAGTGTTCCAAATAATTCTGGTACTTTAAGGACTTCTACAATAAAATTCCTCTTCAAATGTATTCATTGGTGAAAGACACTCTTTATATCCTATATAACAGAGGGTAGTGTAAGTCAGTCTTCTTAGCCTATGTGCTCAGAAAATGGGAAGATTTAAAGGAAAAAATGCTTGGCTTACCTCTTCTCTGTGGTTCTTTATTGGCATACAAAGAATACTTTGTGTTTTGTAACCAGTAATTTGGTCAACTTCCGCATTGAATCTGGAATCCTGAAAAGAAAGAGAAAACAACATTGTCTAATTAGATAAATGATTAGAAGTGATTTATCATTTGGAAAATCTGATGAGACGACCGACATTCCAGCCTAAATACTTAATGGCAGCAGCTAATTAAAGAAGCACTGCAGAAAACGAACATCCTCTCTGCTATACAACGACTTGTCAATCCCATCAACAGGTGGACACACCAGAGAGGGAAGACTGAATCAGGCACAAACATTAGAAATTATATATCAAAAGCAAATAAAAAAGAATTAAATATACCATACTGTATAACAAACCCCAATCATTAAAGCTCTGGTAGCTAAAACAGAGAGAGCTAGTATGTATACCTTTCACAGAGCCATGTTGTTAGAGGCATTTCTTTTTGTTTGATGGAGCCAAGGAAGCTTCATTTTGCAGGTTTGTTTATATTGCTGCTAACTTTTTTATTATTATTATTTTACTGGTTTTCTAAAAGCATCCTTGTAAAAAAAATGTACAAAAAAAATAATAATCTGTGTGTCTGGAAAACCCTTTTGTGTATATTGTAGCAGAGGGAGATGAGGAAATTATGTGGACTGAGTGTTATCTTGGTCTTTATACATAATATTTAGCTATTGGCTAGATGTGCAAGGTGCTTATGTCGTATTGTGATGTGTTTTGCTGTTCATGAAGATAATCAATCTGGTTGCTTTTAACCAAGAATAGATTTGATCGAGTGATCAAAGATGCATTTGAAATGTTTATTTATTTTATTTTATTAAATAGGTTGTCCACTACTTGGACAATTCCTTCTCATACCCAACGTTTGGCCTATATGACAGAGAATATCAAAATGTGAAACCATTCTAAAAACTGCACCACTGAAACTCCTCAAATACATATTTAAGAAGTTTATTTACCCTTCAGGTGCTTCACGGAAATTAATGGAATGTGGAAGGAAAAAATGAACATTTAACTTTTTTTCACAAAAATTTTTGCTCCAAATTTTTTATTTTCACAAGTGTAACAGGAGAAAATAGACCAGAAAACTTGTTATGCAATTTTGCGATTTCTTCTGAGTACATTGATACCCCATAGGTCAGTGAAAACTACTCTTTGGGCACATGGCAGGGCTTGGAAGAAAAGGAGCACCGTTTGACTTTTTGAACGCAAAAATGGTTGAAATCGAGAGCGGATGCCATATGCGTTTGGAGAGCTCCTGATGTGCCTAAACAGTGGAAACCCCCCACAGATAACCATATTTTGAAAACTAGACCCCGTAAGAAATGTATCTAGAGGTGTGGTGAGCATCTTGAACACCCAGGTTCTTCAATGAGGTTTCTAAAGTAGAAACTTTGTCCCACAAAAATTTTCTTTTAGACTAATTTTTTTTTATTTTCACAAGGGTAACAGGAGAAAATGGACCTCAAAATTGTGTGTGCCAATACTCCATATGTAGTCTCAAACTACTTTTGAGGCACAGTACAAAGATCATAATGGAAAAAGTGCCATATTGGAGTTCAGATCTTACTGGAATGGTTTCAGGGTGCCATGTCACATTGGCGGAGCCCCTGAGTTGCCAGAGCAGCAGAAACCCTCCGTAAGTGACATAATTTTACAAACTACATCTCTCAATTAATTCATCTAGGAGGGTAGTAAGAAGGTTGACACCACATGTGAATCACAAAAAATGTATACCATTTGGGGGTGAAGAAAGAATAATTACACTTTTACCGCTAAAATTAGGTTTTAGCGCCAAATTTTTAATTTTTATAAGGGCTAATAGGAAAAAATGGACCTCACAGTTGGTTGTGCAATTTCTCCTGATTGCACCAATGCCCTGCATGTAATTTGGGAACAACCTTTGAGGCACACTGCAAAGCTAAGAAAGGAAGGAGCGCAATATTATAGTGCAAACTAAAATGTTATGGATTGCGTGTGTCATGACCCACTGAGGGACGGTGCCAGAATAGTAGAACCTCTTAATGAATTCATCTAAGGGTGCAGTGATCATATTGACACCTCGAATATGTCACATAATTTTACACTGTTGTTGGGCAGTGAAGAAGAAATAATTACATTTTTATCACAAAAAATAGTTTTAGCTCCAGATTTCACATTTTTACATGGGGAGATGGATAAAAAAAGCAAAAAAAAATTGTCACACATTTTCTGCTTAATGTAGCAATACCCCATATGTGGCTGTACAGTACTGCTTAGCCACATGGCGAGACTTGGGAGGGCCAGAACGTTTTTGGGAGGGCATTGCAATTCATTATATCTGTACACAAAGCTTCTTACGATGCTTTGAGCTTGGTCTCAGAAGCTTTCCGCAGCTTGGTGACCCGGGGGGTCATCATGATGATCCCGGGTCACCATGACAACGATTGTGCCCCAGCGATGACGACTTGGGGGCACCAATCTGAAGCCAGAGTGAGCTCCCCTCCAATTAGGAGGTAAAACAGCCAGGGGTGGTGTTGACACCATCCCTGCCTGTAAGTGCAGGAGCTTGGCCACTAGCAGCGCCGAGCTCCTGCTTTGATCAGGCAGGAGGTGCTGATATTTCTGCACGTCCTGCGCGCTTACAGTGGGGCAAAAAAGTATTTAGTCAGTCAGCAAAAGTGCAAGTTCCACCACTTAAAAAGATGAGAGGCGTCTGTAATTTACATCATAGCTAGACCTCAACTATGGGAGACAAACTGAGGAAAAAAAATCCAGAAAATCACATTGTCTGTTTTTTTATCATTTTATTTGCATATTATGGTGGAAAATAAGTATTTGGTCAGAAACAAACAATCAAGATTTCCGGCTCTCACAGACCTGTAACTTCTTCTTTAAGAGTCTCCTCTTTCCTCCACCCATTACCTGTAGTAATGGCACCTGTTTAAACTTGTTATCAGTATAAAAAGACACCTGTGCACACCCTCAAACAGTCTGACTCCAAACTCCACTATGGTGAAGACCAAAGAGCTGTCAAAGGACACCAGAAACAAAATTGTAGCCCTGCACCAGGCTGGGAAGACTGAATCTGCAATAGCCAACCAGCTTGGAGTGAAGAAATCAACAGTGGGAGCAATAATTAGAAAATGGAAGACATTCAAGACCACTGATAATCTCCCTCGATCTGGGGCTCCACGCAAAATCCCACCCCGTGGGGTCAGAATGATCACAAGAACGGTGAGCAAAAATCCCAGAACCACGCGGGGGGACCTAGTGAATGAACTGCAGAGAGCTGGGACCAATGTAACAAGGCCTACCATAAGTAACACACTACGCCACCATGGACTCAGATCCTGCAGTGCCAGACGTGTCCCACTGCTTAAGCCAGTACATGTCCGGGCCCATCTGAAGTTTGCTAGAGAGCATTTGGATGATCCAGAGGAGTTTTGGGAGAATGTCCTATGGTCTGATGAAACCAAACTGGAACTGTTTGGTAGAAACACAACTTGTCGTGTTTGGAGGAAAAAGAATACTGAGTTGCATCCATCAAACACCATACCTACTGTAAAGCATGGTGGTGGAAACATCATGCTTTGGGGCTGTTTCTCTGCAAAGGGGCCAGGACGACTGATCCGGGTACATGAAAGAATGAATGGGGCCATGTATCGTGAGATTTTGAGTGCAAACCTCCTTCCATCAGCAAGGGCATTGAAGATGAAACGTGGCTGGGTCTTTCAACATGACAATGATCCAAAGCACACCGCCAGGGCAATGAAGGAGTGGCTTCGGAAGAAGCATTTCAAGGTCCTGGAGTGGCCTAGCCAGTCTCCAGATCTCAACCCTATAGAAAACCTTTGGAGGGAGTTGAAAGTCCGTGTTGCCAAGTGAAAAGCCAAAAACATCACTGCTCTAGAGGAGATCTGCATGGAGGAATGGGCCAACATACCAACAACAGTGTGTGGCAACCTTGTGAAGACTTACAGAAAACGTTTGACCTCTGTCATTGCCAACAAAGGATATATTACAAAGTATTGAGATTAAATTTTGTTTCTGACCAAATACTTATTTTCCACCATAATATGCAAATAAAATGATAAAAAAACAGACAATGTGATTTTCTGGATTTTTTTTCTCAGTTTGTCTCCCATAGTTGAGGTCTACCTATGATGTAAATTACAGACGCCTCTCATCTTTTTAAGTGGTGGAACTTGCACTATTGCTGACTGACTAAATACTTTTTTGCCCCACTGTATGCTGTGATAGGTCAGTTAGATTGACTGACCGATCATAATGATTTGAGTGCGGGGGCCAATGGCATGGGTCCCCAAACCTCTTTCTGTGCTGCTCAACTGTCACTGACAGCTGTCGGCACTGAACTGTCACTGTCTTCATCCTGCTTCTGTGCAGGCATGTCACTGCTACTGCACAGTGCACGGTATTATATTGAAGTCGGGAGGCAGGGATTTTCTTCCAGGCACCGCATGCCCCAGAGCCTGGATGAAATCATTAACATAAAACATTAAAACTCTACTTCTCCACAACTAGACAGCAGCAATGAGGCATAAAAGGTAATAAAAGGTCATAATATTTTAGCCATTCTATTACCTGTATGCCCATAGTAATAGCTTAAAAGCATCCAGGGGGTCACAGATTCCTTTTAAGTTGCCATGTCTCTGTAAGTATAAAATCATAATTTTTGTACATTTGGCTGCTGCTTTAACATTTTAAAATGTATTCAAAATTTAAGTGGAAATCTTTGTTACTTACGAGTAGAGCAAATCTACAGGTAGTCATATGTAAGACAACAGATAAATTGTAATGAGGCTGTGGTTGCCTGGTAGCTCTAAAATGGCTACCACAGACAGGCTTAGCACAAGCCACTAATCTTACCAGATCCCAGGGGTTGCCCTTGCCTTCACATTTTAACCCCTGTACAGGAATCTGGACTTAAACAGGGGCCCATTGGCTAGGGCTGCTATTCGATGTTGCAGCCTGGCACGAGTGGTCAGGTAACTGGGTCAGAACCATGAGGGCAGGAAATCAGAATGTGCAAGGATAGTCAGTGCAACAAGGCGATGCCATAACAGGAAACAATGTTACTACACAGGCTTAAATCAAAGGATCACAAGGCTATATCTGTCAGCTTCCATCAGGAAGATGGAATCTTAAGTAGGTTGTGGTGCTCCCTAATTGGCTGGAGCATGGAGCTGGTAAGTCCAGCTGCAGAGGACATACACCAATACAGTCAGACTAGATGGCACTGCTAGTCTCAGCCACCCTAATCTTATTGGCTACACAGAGTATGCACCATCCAGAGCTTCTGGTTCAATAATTTATTCTATCACTAGCGTTGACTGTAGAATAAATACAGCGGTGCTTGTTGACAGAAGCAGACATCACTGGAGCAGGTCCTGGTGGCGATGTGACGTAAATGATGAGTTTAACTAACTATCATCTTGGCTGTATCTGATAAATGTATTTCTTTTATACAGCAAATATCTGGCATAACAGTTACTGTGAAGTCTACAATAAAAACTAGAGAATGACACAGGTTTCACCCCCAACCACCTTAAAAATAAAATAATGAAAATTAAAAAATATTAAAAAAAGTTTCGGCCCTTAACTAATTTCTGTTGCAGTAGAAAGAACAAACAGTAAATGACAATAAACCTAATGTTATTATGATAGCAGTAAGATGATGTTGTCTTTCATTCACAAGGTACATGCTTCCCAGAGAAGAGATCAATATGTAATAAGAATATGAACCTTATGTGACCCTACACTGCCATGATAAATTCCTTTCTCATTGTTGCCATTTTCAGTTATGGGACCATTTACTTTTATGCAAAGGCATTACCTAATAATAAATACCATTGCTATAGTAACATAGTACACAACATTTCTCTTCTCTCCAGTCCGGTGTTACACTATTAGCTGTACGTGGAGACTGCCAAGTGAGCCTTGCAATAACCTAGTGCATACACAAGGCAATGCTTATTTCATACGAGAGGCTACACTCAGGGCCAGGTTTGTCCGGATGAGCTACATGAAAACAATGAACCAATCTATCGACGTTAACTACAGACGCCGGCATCAACATTGTCTCTTCTGGTCCATAACCTTTTCAATGCACCAGGTACTGTATGGAACAATGGAGAAAATGAGAATCAACAATTCTTGTCATTTGAAATTCTAGATTACTGTCCACCATGACTGGAGGCGACGGCAAGGGTGAAGGATCAGACTATGTAACATACTTTTTAAGCAATGATCTGTGAAAAATATTGTAATTCTTAAGTGCTTGTGGTAACTCAAGGCAAAAAGTTACAGGATTAATAACAGCGACCACATTATATGGACCAATGAACCTGGGATCCAAATTCCAGGAAGGAACTTTCAACTTAATGTTTTAGGTGGACAACCACACATAGTCATTCACACAAAGGTCCAGATCTGGCATACGCTTTTTATCAGCCACACATTTATATGTGTCTCCCATTGAGATATACAACCACAAATTTACCCACCAGATGATGAAAGATATTAACAAAATGTTGGAAAAGTATAGAAACGGCCTCAATTTTCAAATCTACCTCAACCTATGCAGGTATGACAAACTGAGATATACGTATGGAGGAAATATACACGCCCAGATTGTAATCCTACACACAAGTTTGGGGTCAGAAATTTTCTGCCTATTTATTTAAGCTTATGTGTGGAAGGACAGACCACAATGTAATAACCCCTTTGACCACAAAAGAAACAAATCCCCATTTTATGGCGAACTGCAGGAGGCTCAGACCAAAGATAGACTCTCCCCAGATGCATGCGTTCATTAAGACACTCGGTAGAGCTTTTACCCTTAGAGAATTCTACTGGGAATAATAATAATATTTTTTTATTTATATAGCGCCAACATATTCCGCAGCACTTTACAATTAAGAGGGGACATGTACAGACAAATTCAATACAAGTTAGTCTTAGGTCATTTGTAGAACGGAGGGCATGCGTTGCATCACTAACTGTCACCTCCAAAGACAGAGTCTACATTTATTTTGCAAGACTCGCAACTGTATCGATGCTGGGATCTTGCAAAAAAAGTGGCCAGCAATAATATTAATATGACACCAGGGCAGGGAGATGCCTGGCGGGTGACACAAAGGGAGGGGGTGAGAGAACTGATAAAGGGGAGCCCTGACAGTAGGAAGAAAGGTAAGATAATGACTGTTGACACCTGTGCTCCCTATCACCCTAGATCGGTCTTTGCCCTGTGTGCCGTCACGTGCTTAAGCCCTGGCTGACCCTGGGTCTTAGCCCTAGATAGTGAGCTGGGCAGCAAGACACTAGTCATACTTCTACAATAAGACAACACAGGGAAAGGAATAGACAGGGGAAATACATGACAAAGGATATTCACAGGAATCAAAAGGAACACAAACAACTTCTCCAAGAACACTTTGGCTTCTCCAGGAACACAACAGCTATTCCAGGTAAAGAAGACACAGAATAGTAAAACCTATTGCTGACATGGGAGGAAGCCAGAAGTGAGTTTAAATAGTGAAGGGGGATGCACCAATAAGCAGCAGCTGAGACCAAAGCCAGATGGAATCTCAGCATACTGAAAACAAGGACTTTTAACCACTTTCATACGAAAAGAAAGAGTAAATCTGCACTACTTATGTGAATGGTCACGTAGGCTCCAAAGAGGACCTGTGATCAACTAACCTCTGTGAACTTCTAGTCTACATAATGGTCAAACAATTGACCAGTAAATATCATAATAAACAATTATACCTAAATTCTGATGTTTCTAGGATATCTATAAGGTTGTCAACTACCAAGTAACATGTTTATGAACACGTAAAGACCCTAACAGGAGGGCTGGAGACGAAGGAAAAATCACTGAAATGGATGGAAGCAGCTCTCAAAAGGAATGGGAACAGCATAGAGAAGATGCCTTGACTAATTTCTGTTCAAATATTTGGGCATCACTTTTGTCCCTCTTGAAACGTGCATGGGGATAGTTCAGAATCAATTAATGGAAATGTAAAGAGTTCCTCAGAGTGTCCAAATGTAGGAACACTTGTCTCCTGGCACTAGCCATGGTGAGAGTAAGATCAGGTTGATGATAATGTGGTCCAGACTCTTGGCTAGTAAGACTGGACCATGTGGAAATAAGTGTGGTGTGGTGCTGGGAAACAGAATGGAATCATTATCTGCCATCCATCCGACCACCTGTTTGCGCTGTTCTGTCTTCCAGAGAGGTGTCTTGCGCTCCCCTGCAAAGTGGGACAGGAAGCTAGGTCTCGTGGATGAGAATGTTTGTTGTGCTCCTGCAGCAGGCAGTTTCAACTGGGCCACAACATCAGCCTCTGTGTGCACACACACAGTCTTGGAGCTAAAGACAGGCCAAAATCCCTCTCTGAGAACAGTCTGCACTGGCCATGTGCTGAGAACTGCAAGCACGAGTGGTTGATATAGACGATTGCTGTTTTGCTTGACCATGTTGGGATTAGCTTAGCCATGTACAGTCATATGAAAAAGTTTGGGCACCCCTATTAATCTTAAGCTTAATGTTTTATAAAAATTGTTTTTTTTGCAACAGCTATTTCAGTTTCATATATCTAATAACTGTTGGACACAGTAATGTTTCTGCCTTGAAATGAGGTTTATTGTACTAACAGAAAATGTGCAATCTGCATTCAAACAATATTTGACAGGTGCATAAGTATGGGCACCCTTATCATTTTCTTGTTTTAAATGCTCCTACCTACTTTTTACTGACTTACTAAAGTATTTTTTTTTGTTTTGTAACCTCATTGAGCCTTGAACTTCATAGCTAGGTGTATGCAATCATGAGAAAAGCTACTTAAAGTGGCCACTTGCAAGTTGTTCTCCTGTTTGAATCTCCTCCGAAGAGTGGCATCATGGGCTCCTCAAAACAACTGTCAAATGATCTGAAAACAAAGATTATCCAACATAGTTGTTCAGGGGAAGGATACAAAAAGCTGTCTCAGAGGTTTAACCTGTCAATTTACACTGTGAGGAACATAGTAAGGAAATGGAAGAACACAGGTACAGTTCTTGTTAAGGTCAGAAGTGGCAGGCCAAGAAAAACATCAGAAAGGCAGAGAAGAAGAATGGTGAGATCAGTCAAGGACAATCCTCAGGCCACCTCCAGAGATCTGCAGCATCAACTTGCTGCAGATGGTGTCATTGTGCATCGGTTAACTAATAATAGATGTGTTTTTCTTGGTGTCTGTTAGCTGCTGTTTTTAGGATTGGGGAGGAGCAATATGAATGGCCCCTTACCAGCCTGAGAATACCAGCCCCCAGCTGTCCACTTTTGCAAGGCTGGTTTCCAAACATGGGGGAGACCCCATGTAGTTTTTAAAATTATTTAAATAATTTTAAAAAACAGCGTGGGGACCCCTCTATTTGTGATAACCAACCTTGCTGAGGATTGCAGCCCCCAGCTGTTGGTTTTGCCTGGCTGGTTATTAAAAATACAGGGGAACCCTCGCCGTTCTGTTTTTAAATTATTAGTTAGAGCACAGACGCCAGCAGACGAATACTCCCAGCAGCCGCTCCTGCTCTCAGTGTTATTAGTGGCAGCATGCGCCAGCTGAAGGGAGCAGAAGTCCTATCAGCCGACGCAGTGACCAGATGTAAACTTTATGCCTATGATCACAGCTGCGGGCTCACAATGTAATTTGTTTGACAGTGTGGTAACCATAGCTGTCTGACCAGTGATAATGATTTTACCGCAAATCAGAAACAGTGTTTGCCATGCACATGGCAGCGTGGCAAACACTGAATATTCGGTCCCACTATTCAAGTGAATGAGGTCCGAGTTTGGATTCGAGACCGGGTACTTTTCTGGTACCTGAACATCCAGGGATCTGCCCATCTTGAAAAGCAACACATTAAGCTGCAACAAACATCAATTCAAGAGTCAACATTCAGGCTCATATGAACAATGGCCTGTGTCTCTTCACCCTGTGTCTGGCCTAATTAAGAATAAATGCTGTGTCTTCTATCTTTATTTAGACAAAAACTAATGTATAAATCCAAGAAATATACAAAAGCAACAGATTATTTAAAATATTATAAAGAAGATGCAGAATGATTAGGGTTCAAGTTTTTCATTATTTATTTTTCCGAAAGACAGTGACATAAGTATGATTCTGTGCTTGGAAAGTAACACATTTTAGAAATTGGCATTGCAGCAAATTGTGATAGTTTATATAAAGATAATGAAAGTGAAATTACAGGGAGAAATAGTCTGCTACAGTTGCTTATACAGGGAGAAGCCATGAAATCGTGACACTTTTACAGCTTACTTAGCTTAAAGATCAGGGCATAAATAATTTATATTCCTTTGGATAAACACATGCTAGCTCAAAGACAAGAAACAGAGACTACGTAATATTCACATCTGAATGGGAAATCACTGGTGGGAGTAGACAATATAAAAATATACATATTTGGTACCACTATAATTATTAAAACTATGTATTGTATAAAATGCTGTAGTTGGTGACACTGCTATTTTTTCAGTCCTCAAAATATGAACAAAAGCTAACCAATAACTTGTATGTAGTCCAAAAATCAATAGCAATGGAAAAATAAAACAGTTGTCTCTTTGTCTCTATGACTGCGAGGATGAAAAAATTATTTGATTCTTAACTTACATGGAACCTTCTTACTACACAGTTCTCTATAGACATTAAAGGGACTCTGTCACCTGAATTTGGCGGGCTATGTAAATGCCCTGTGTCTGGTCCGATGGGCAGTGTTTTCTCTTCTTTCATTCACCCCTTCCTTTCCCGCTGGCCGCAATATTTTCTTGAATTTGAGTAGGTTTCCTCCGTAGTTCACGCGTGTGCAATACAATCTTGCCTTGTGCACGCGCAGTATGTAAGAGAAAACACCGCCCATCGGACCGGACAGAGGGCATTTACATATTCAGGTGACAGAGTCCCTTTAACATCACTGTCCCCACAATCTAAACTCCCTATTCTTATGTCTTTAGAGTGTGAGAGGAAACCGGACTACCCAGAAAAAACCCATGGTAACAAAGGGGAGGTGGGTTAGAGTGGCGGCAAATGGAGGAGACTAATCCATTGAATCTTTTTCTTTAAAATGTGTTTTCTCATTATCATACATAAGTAAAACCAAGCATCTTTGCACTGGACTTATTAAAATTACTCCCCATTGTAAAGAACAAAATATTTTTTTTAATGTTATAGTTTACTGTCTACCTCTGTAGATATCAGAGGTGGTTGAATAAATTGACAAGGAACATGTTCTGGCAAGCTCTTTTCAGAGCTTGCAAGTGCTGCTCTGAAGCTAGCTATATCACAGGATTCAGTGCTGGCTTCAGTGCTCCTGGGATTCTCCAAAGCATGTAGGATCATAAGAGAGTGTGCGGTGCTATCTGTATACTCTCTTTTGCATCCCCCCCTGCCCAGGAGCTGTGGTATGAGCAGACCATATTCCTGCATGGTCAGACACAGCCATTACACAGTACACAGCAGGGGCACATTTATAAGATTATCTCAGCACAGGAAAACATTTTTTAACACATCTGTTGTGAACTCTGTTTTTAGACTCCCTCTTGTGGTCACAAGTGGCACTGTGTGAGTGCTGTCTTTGGGCTCCCTCTGGTGGCTCTTTGTGTCATTCTGCAGGTCTGAGGCTGGTTCAGCTGTCTCGTTATCTGTTAGCTGGTTTCCTATTTAGCTCACCTGGACTTTCAGTAGTTGCCTGCTGTCGATGTATTCAGTGCTATTTTGATCTCTCCTGAATCCCTTCGTTTTCAGTCTCGCCAAGAGAAGCTAAGTTTCTGTTTGGTTATTTTTTGCTCATCAGTGTTCAATATGTTTCTTGGTTATTTATTTGTCCTTGTCCAGCTTGCTAATATGTGATTTCCTTGCTTGCTGGTAGCTCTAGGGGGCTGAGTTTCTCCCCTCACACCGTTAGTTGGTGTGGGGGTTCTTGTATTCTCAGCGTGGATATTTTGTATAGGGTTTTTTACTGACCGCACAGTTCCCTGCCTGTCTTCTGCTATCTAGTATTAGTGGGCCTCATTTGCTGAATCTGTTTTCATTTCTACGTATTGTATTTTCCCCTTACCTCACCGTTATTATTTGTTGGGGGCTTCCTATATCTTTGGGGTCATTTCTCTGAGGCAAGTGAGGTCTTACTTTCTCTATAGGGGTAGCAAGTTTCTCAGGCTGCGTCGAGACGTCCAGGAATTTAGGCACGTTCACCGGCTACCTTTAGTGTGTTTGTTAGGATCAGGTTTTGCGGTCAGTTCAGTTACCACCTCCCTAGAGCTCGTTCTATGTTCAGTAACTTAGCTAGTTCATTCTGTGATCCTCAGCCACTAAGGATCATAACAGTACAGCAGGCCAAAAAAGTGTTTAATGCATCGCAGAAGTGGGATAAGAGAAGTCCTGAGTACAATTTTTTTTTACCCTCTCCCTTTGCTGCAGTCTGTCCAGCTTCTCTCATCCCCTTAATCTCTGGGTGGCTTTGAGTTCAGCTGCAGACATGGATATTCAGAGTCTGACTTCTAGTGTGGATCATCTTGCTGCAAGGGTGCAAAGCATTCAGGATTTTGTTGTTCACAGTCCTATGTCTGAGCCAAAAGTACCTATTCCTGAGTTGTTTTCTGGAGATAGATCTAGGTTTCTGAATTTTAAGAATAATTGTAAATTATTTCTTTCTTTGAGACCTCATTCCTCTGGTGATTCCACTCAGCAAGTTAGAATTGTTATCTCCCTGTTACGTGGCGACCCTCAAGATTGGGCTTTCTCCCTGGCGCCAGGAGATCCTGTATTGCTGAATGTGGATGCGTTTTTTCTGGCGCTTGGATTGCTTTATGAGGAACCTAATCTTGAGAACCAGGCAGAAAAGGCCTTGCTGGCTCTCTCTCAGGGCCAGGATGAAGCTGAGGTGTATTGTCAAAAATTTCGGAAATGGTCGGTGCTTACTCAATGGAATGAGTGTGCCCTGGCTGCAAATTTCAGAGAAGGTCTTTCTGAAGCCATTAAGAATGTTATGGTGGGGTTCCCCACGCCTGCAAGTCTGAATAACTCAATGGCTTTGGCCATTCAGATTGATCGGCGTTTGCGGGAGCTCAAATCTGCGCACCATCTGGCGGTGTTTTCTGAACAGAGACCTGAGTCTATGCAATGTGACCGAATTCTGACCAGAATTGAGCGGCAAGATCATAGACGTCAAAATGGGTTGTGCTTTTACTGTGGTGATTCAACTCATGTTATCTCAGCATGCTCTAAGCGCGTAAAAAAATTGCTAAATCTGTCACCGTTGGTACTATACAGCCTAAATTCATTTTGTCTGTTACTTTAATTTGTTATTTGTCTTCCTATTCGGTTATGGCTTTTGTAGATTCAGGTGCTGCCCTGAACCTGATGGATTTGTCGGTTGCCAGGCGCTGTGGTTTGGTCCTGGAGCCTTTGGAATTCCCTATTCCACTGAGGGGAATTGATGCTACACCATTGGCTGAGAATAAGCCTCAGTATTGGACTCAAGTGACCATGTGCATGACTCCTGTACATCAGGAGGTGATTCGCTTTCTTGTGCTGCAGGCTCATAATCCAGTTTTGGATTGGAAAGCTATGTCTGTTTCAAGTTGGGGTTGCCAGGGGATTCATGGCGATGCTCCTTTGGTGTCAATTGCTTCTTCCACTCCTTCTGAGGTCCCTGAGTTTTTGTTGGACTACCAGAATGTATTTGATGAGCCCAGATCCGGTGCCCTGCCTCCTCACAGGGATTGTGATTGTGCTATAAATTTGATTCCTGGTAGTAAGTTCCCTAAGGGACGACTTTTTAATTTGTCTGTACCAGAACATGCCGCAATGCGGAGTTATATAAAGGAGTCTTTAGAGAAGGGACATATTCGCCCGTCCTCCTCCCCTCTTGGTGCAGGATTCTTTTTTGTGGCCAAGAAGGATGGTTCTCTGAGACCTTGTATAGATTATAGTCTTCTAAATAAAATCACGGTCAAATTTCAGTATCCTTTGCCATTATTATCTGATCTGTTTGCTCGGATTAAGGGGTCCAGTTGGTTCACCAAGATAGATCTTCGTGGTGCGTATAACCTTGTGCGTATTAAGCAGGGGGATGAATGGGAAACAGCATTTAATACGCCCGAAGGCCATTTTGAGTACTTGGTGATGCCTTTTGGACTCTCTAATGCTCCTTCTGTGTTCCAGTCCTTCATGCATGACATCTTCCGAGAATATCTGGATAAATTTATGATTGTGTATCTGGATGACATTTTGGTCTTTTCTGAGGACTGGGAGTCCCATGTGAAGCAGGTCAGGATGGTATTTCAGGTCCTGCATGCTAATGCCTTATTTGTGAAGGGCTCAAAATGTCTCTTCGGAGTACAGAAGGTTTCCTTTTTGGGTTTTATTTTTTCTCCTTCTACTATTGAGATGGACCCAGTCAAGGTCCAGGCTATTCATGACTGGACTCAGCCTACATCTGTTAAGAGTCTTCAGAAGTTCTTGGGTTTTGCTAATTTTTACCGTCGCTTCATTGCTAATTTTTCTGGCGTGGTTAAAACCTTGACGGATTTGACCAAGAAGGGTTCTGATGTGACTAATTGGTCTCCTGCGGCCGTGGAAGCCTTTCGGGAGCTGAAGCGCCGGTTTTCTTCGGCTCCAGTTTTGTGTCAGCCTGATGTCTCTCTTCCTTTTCAGGTCGAGGTTGATGCTTCTGAGATTGGAGCAGGGGCTGTTTTGTCGCAGAGAAGCTCTGATTGCTCTGTGATGAAACCTTGTGCTTTCTTTTCAAGAAAGTTTTCGCCTGCCGAGCGGAATTATGATGTTGGTAATCGGGAGTTGTTGGCTATGAAGTGGGCATTTGAGGAGTGGCGACATTGGCTCGAGGGAGCTAAGCATCGTGTGGTGGTCTTGACTGATCACAAAAATCTGATTTATCTCGAGTCTGCCAAGCGGCTGAATCCTAGACAGGCTCGTTGGTCGTTGTTTTTCTCCCGTTTCGATTTCGTGGTCTCGTACCTGCCTGGTTCGAAGAACGTGAAGGCTGATGCTCTTTCTAAGAGTTTTGTGCCTGACTCTCCGGGAGTTCCAGAGCCGGCTGGTATCCTCAGAGAGGGAGTGATTTTGTCTGCCATTTCCCCAGATTTGCGACGAGTGCTGCAGAAATTTCAGGTGGATAGACCTGACCGTTGCCCACCAGAGAGACTGTTTGTCCCAGATAGATGGACCAGCAGAGTTATTTCTGAGGTTCATTCTTCGGTGTTGGCAGGCCATCCTGGGATTTTTGGTACCAGAGATTTGGTGGCTAGGTCCTTCTGGTGGCCTTCCTTGTCGCGGGATGTGCGTTCCTTTGTGCAGTCCTGTGGGATTTGTGCTCGGGCTAAGCCTTGCTGTTCTCATGCCAGCGGTTTGCTTTTGCCTTTGCCTGTCCCGAAGAGGCCTTGGACGCACATTTCCATGGATTTTATTTCGGATCTTCCAGTCTCTCAGAGAATGTCTGTCATTTGGGTGGTGTGTGATCGTTTTTCCAAAATGGTCCATTTGGTGCCCTTGCCTAAGTTGCCTTCCTCCTCTGATCTGGTTCCTCTATTTTTTCAGAATGTGGTTCACTTGCATGGCATCCCTGAAAATATTGTGTCTGACAGAGGATCCCAGTTTGTGTCCAGATTTTGGCGGATTTTTTGTGCTAAGATGGGCATTGATTTGTCTTTTTCGTCGGCCTTCCATCCTCAGACGAATGGCCAAAGCGAGCGAACTAATCAGACCTTGGAAACTTATTTAAGATGTTTTGTTTCTGCTGATCAGGATGATTGGGTGACTTTTTTGCCATTGGCCGAGTTTGCCCTTAATAATCGGGCTAGTTCTGCTACTTTGGTTTCGCCTTTTTTCTGCAATTCTGGTTTTCATCCTCGTTTCTCCTCGGGTCAGGTCGAGCCTTCTGACTGTCCTGGGGTGGATTCTGTGGTGGATAGGTTGCAGCAGATTTGGAACCATGTGGTGGACAATTTGAAGTTGTCACAGGAGAAGGCTCAGCGCTTTGCCAACCGCCGTTGCGGTGTGGGTCCCCGACTTCGTGTTGGGGATTTGGTATGGCTGTCTTCTCGGTATGCTCCTATGAAGGTCTCCTCTCCTAAATTCAAGCCTCGCTTCATCGGTCCTTATAAGATTTTGGAAATCCTTAACCCGGTGTCATTTCGTTTGGACCTCCCAGCGTCGTTTGCCATTCATAACGTGTTCCATAGATCTTTGTTGCGGAGGTATGTGGTGCCTGTGGTTCCTTCTGTTGAGCCCCCTGCCCCGGTGCTGGTTGAGGGCGAATTGGAGTACGTGGTGGAGAAGATCTTGGATTCTCGTGTTTCTAGACGGAGGCTTCAGTATTTGGTTAAGTGGAAGGGCTATGGTCAGGAGGATAATTCCTGGGTTGTCGCCTCTGATGTTCATGCGGCCGATTTGGTTCGTGCCTTCCATGTGGCTCATCTTGATCGCCCTGGGGGTTTTGATGAGGGTTCGGTGACCCCTCCTCAAGGTGGGGGTACTGTTGTGAACTCTGTTTTTGGGCTCCCTTTTGTGGTCACAAGTGGCACTGTGTGAGTGCTGTCTTTGGGCTCCCTCTGGTGGCTCTTTGTGTCATTCTGCAGGTCTGAGGCTGGTTCAGCTGTCTCGTTATCTGTTAGCTGGTTTCCTATTTAGCTCACCTGGACTTTCAGTAGTTGCCTGCTGTCGATGTATTCAGTGCTATTTTGATCTCTCCTGAATCCCTTCGTTTTCAGTCTCGCCAAGAGAAGCTAAGTTTCTGTTTGGTTATTTTTTGCTCATCAGTGTTCAATATGTTTCTTGGTTATTTATTTGTCCTTGTCCAGCTTGCTAATATGTGATTTCCTTGCTTGCTGGTAGCTCTAGGGGGCTGAGTTTCTCCCCTCACACCGTTAGTTGGTGTGGGGGTTCTTGTATTCTCAGCGTGGATATTTTGTATAGGGTTTTTTACTGACCGCACAGTTCCCTGCCTGTCTTCTGCTATCTAGTATTAGTGGGCCTCATTTGCTGAATCTGTTTTCATTTCTATGTATTGTATTTTCCCCTTACCTCACCGTTATTATTTGTTGGGGGCTTCCTATATCTTTGGGGTCATTTCTCTGAGGCAAGTGAGGTCTTACTTTCTCTATAGGGGTAGCAAGTTTCTCAGGCTGCGTCGAGATGTCCAGGAATTTAGGCACGTTCACCGGCTACCTTTAGTGTGTTTGTTATGATCAGGTTTTGCCGTCAGTTCAGTTACCACCTCCCTAGAGCTCGTTCTATGTTCAGTAACTTAGCTAGTTCATTCTGTGATCCTCAGCCACTAAGGATCATAACACACATCTAATTGAGAAATTTATTTTTACTCCAAGATCTATTGATTAAAATGAACTTTGTGGGAAATCCACTTTAAATGAGGAGATGTACGAACAACATATAAGTGAAATAAGAGGAAAACAAACCGAGAACAGAGGTTAAATATTTGACAACTGAGATTAATTCAGTATTATTTTCTTTACTGTTTAGGTGGAAAACCTGATTCAGCTCCCGCTGCCCAGGTGTGGAGCATTCCTCTCTTTCTGCACCCTAGGGGTTGAGGCCGCTAAGAAGAATACCTGGCATAATCACTCTGAAATCTGCTTGATGTAAATCCTGATGGACCAATTAGATACAGTACGTCTGAATCAAAAATCTTGAGTTAACGAGCTGATCTCTGCATTGCATACATGCCGGGCAACATACAGCGATATGTCTTCAAATAAGCTTGCATTTATCCATAAGCCTCCTTATGTAACACTGAAGTTGCTGACATATACAAAGTGACCTTTCTCTATATTAATTACCTTACAATGCTTAGGAAAATGTAAACCCAAAGAATTTATTCAGAGTAAAAAACATAAAGATTCTAAATATTCGTGAAAAAGTTATTTAATCTTATCTTTACTGTCTTGATTACAACAATGTGCTTTAATGACTATTACTACATAGCTTAACTCCCCGATTTCAATAGACGTGAACATCTTTTAGATCAGTAAAAAGGTACCAATCCTTTATGATAGAAAGAAAGCATATTCAATTTCACAGAGACTTGAAGGAATTTAAGGAGAACCAAGCTTATTATTTTCTCACTGAAAAACAGTTCATTATCTCTTCCTCGGACATTGATAGCTCAGATCTGAATCTGGAGTGAAATGGGAAATTCAGGAATAGAGGTAGACCTTATAGACAGAAATGACAGGGTTGCAAACGGGGCTAAGAAATCTAAATACATCACAGGGTATGGGTATGACCTCTCTGTCCCCACCCTCTTCTTCATCTCTATACTCTACTTCCTCTTTGTTAGAACAACAAGTCCCCCGTAGGGTATCCCCTAAGGAACCCAAATCCATTGAATAGAGGACAGATCATAAACCTCTCCAGTCATTCACTCTCTATAATTGAAGATGATGTTCTAAGAAAAGGTCTCACTTTCGATCCCACTAATAGTTTCAATTGCTTCAACTGGGTAAAAGATATCATTTTGTTTGAGAGGAAATTGAAATGGAGAAAATTATTTAAAAACAATGACAAGTAACAATGCCAAAAATTAGGTCGCACTGATGAGGATTTGGAAGGTTGTCATACAATGATGGGATTGCTAATAGTAAATGAGACAGAGAGAAGATCAGGCCCATTTACAAACCTCAAAATTATTAGTAAGAAAATGTCCCCATACAATGACCTCTTCAAATTAGACATTTTTGTTACACTAGTAGAGAAAGGTTTACTTAGAATCCTCCAGTTGATTCAAACCATGGGGTCTAATCTGTCTAGAAGTGAAAGTATGGCTCTGGAAGGTCTAGATAAAAATGAGTATTTGAGTATCAAGCCTTCTGACAAAGCGAGCAATCTTGTTCTGATGGATCACTGCAAATATCTGACAATGTGCTACTCATTCCTGAAGGATAGGGATATTTAAGACATTTTACCATTGGATCCTACAATCAGATACATTGAGATTTTGCATGATATACAGTGCTAGTGAGGAATCGGGATGATCATCTCATCTCCACTAATGAGTATAATTTTCTCCTAGATATTTTTCCCCTCATGCTAACATTCTATACTATCCTGAAAATCCATAAGGGAACCCCTGAAGGGATGCCCTATCTTCTCAGGAATCAATTCGGTCACACAAAATAGTTGCATCTGCAACTCTCTCCTCTCTTATACCTCCCCTCTTATACCAGGGATACTTCAGACCTGTTGACAAAATTGGATGGTATATCTGTGGATGACTGCTCTCCTCTACTACTGTAGAGGCTCTCTAGAGCAGTATACTGCATGAGGCTGGTATTTAACCTCTTCATGACCTTGGAGTTTTACGTTTTCATTTTTTCCTACCCTTCTTCCCAGTGCCATAACTTTTATCATTGATTTGATCAGCTGTCATGAGCACCTAACAGCTGGAGGTTAAATTGCAATAATATGTTAAATGCCGCTGTCAATCCCTGAAAGCGGCATTCAACACGAGTGTGCCAGAAGTGAGTCATAAACCCTGTCCCTCCGCGCCCCTGTTGAATGATGGCTGGTAGGGTTGAGCGAAACGGGTCGTTCATTTTCAAAAGTCGCCGACTTTTGGCAAAGTCGGCGTCTCATGAAACTGAGCCGATCCCAGCGTTGCATCGGCCATGCGGTACGCGACTTTCGCGCCAAAGTCGCGTTTCAATGACGCGAAAAGCGCCATTTCTCAGCCAATGAAGGTGAACGCAGAGTGTGGGCAGCGTGATGACATAGTGCCTGGTCCCCACCATCTTAGAGAAGGGCATTGCAGTGATTGGCTTGCTGTCTGCGGCGTCACAGGGGCTATAAAAGGGCGTTCCCGCCGACCGCCATCTCACTGCTGCTGATCTGAGCTTAGGGAGAGGTTGCTGCCGCTTCGTCAGAAGCAGGGAGAGCGTTAGGCAGGGTCCATAAACCACCAAACCGCTTGTGCTGTAGCGATTTCCACTGTCCAACACCACCTTCGGTGTGCAGGGACAGTGGAAGCTACATTTTTTTATTTTTTCTCTCAGCGCTGTAGCTCATTGGGCTGCCTTAGAAGGCTCCCTGATAGCTGTATTGCTGTGTGTACGCCACTGTGGAAACCAACTGCTTTTTTCAAAGCACATATCCTCTTGTTCCTTCCTTTCTGCACAGCTATCTTTTTTGTTTGTCCACACTTTTTATTTAATTTGTGCATCAGTCCACTCCTATTGCTGCCTGCCATACCTGGCTGAGATTACTGCAGGGAGATAGTAATTGTAGGACAGTCCCTGTTTTTTTTTTTTGTTGGAGATTAAGATTGGCATTTCTGCTAGAGTGCCATCCATGCGTGTGCCATCTCTCACTGAGTGGGCCATAGAAAGCCTATTTATTTTTTTCCATGATTTGGGTTCTAAAATCTACCTGAAAAAAAAACACTACATCAATCAGTGGTAGAAAAATATTGGCCTCAGTCAGGGCTTGTGTGCCACTCCTGACTCCTGTGTGTGCCATCTCTCACTCAGTGGGCCATAGAAAGCCTTTTTTTTATTTTATTATTATTTGGTTTCTAAAGTCTCCCTGAAAAAAAAAAAAAAAAAAAAAAAACAGTGGGAGATTAATATTGCCCTTTCAGCTTGTGTGCCAGTCTTGACTCCTGGGTGTGCCACCTCTCTCTCTCTCAAATTGTGGGCCATAGAAAGCCTATTTATTTTTTTCCTTGATTTGGGTTCTAAAATCTACCTTAAAAAAAACACTACATCAATCAGTGGTAGAAAAATATTGGCCTCAGTCAGGGCTTGTGTGCCACTCCTGACTCCTGTGTGTGCCATCTCTCACTCAGTGGGCCATAGAAAGCCTTTTTTTTTTTTTTTTTTTTTTTTTTTTTTTATTATTTGGTTTCTAAAGTCTCCCTGAAAAAAAAAAATAAATAAAAAAAACAGTGGGAGATTAATATTGCCCTTTCTGCTTGTGTGCCAGTCTTGACTCCTGTGTGTGCCATCTCTCACTCAGTGGGCACTGGGCCATAGAAAGCGTTTGTTTGTTTTTTTATTATTTGGTTTCTAAATTGTCCCTGAAAAAAACCTTTTATCTTATTTGGTTTCTAAAGTCTCCCTGAGAAAAAAAAAAAAATAGGTGGGAGATTAATATTGACATTTGGGCTTGAGTGACAGTCCTGCGTGTGTGGCATCTCTGTGATTTTGTGCCACAGAAAACAGTGTGTGTAACATTGTGCCTGATTTTCCTTGTGGTCTCAACAACCTGTTAAGGGATATTGAAATCATACTGAAGTTATAGCTCACCGTGTAAGTTGTTTGACAGCAACAAATAAAGTTACTTTGGTTACGTTTTTAAAACAATGAGGAAGTCTGGTGCAAGAGGTCGTGGCCGTGGGCGTTCATTGTCAGCTGGTAATGATGATAGTGGTAGTGGAGCATCAGGTGGGCGTGGGGATAAAAATATTCCACCTAAGTCTGGAGCTGTGGAGCCAGTTTCGTCGTCTGGCTACACAAGGCCTCGAAAGCTCTCTTTTCTGGGAGTAGGAAAACCGCTTTTAAAGCCGGAGCAGCAACAGCAAGTTTTGGCTTACATTGCAGACTCAGCCTCTAGCTCTTTTGCCTCCTCTTCTGAAACTGGTAAATGTAAAAGCAGCGCGTCGCTTGTGGATGTTCACGGTCAGGGACAAGTCGCTTCCTTGTCCTCTTCAGCAAAAACAACAACAAGAGAGAAGGATGCAGCAGGCGACACAACGGGTTACTCCATGGAGCTCTTTACACATACCGTCCCTGGCTTAGAAAGTGAAACACTTAACAGGCCATGCCCATTACAAGTAGATTCTGACATGGAGTGCACTGATGCACAGCCACAGCCAGAGTACTATGCTGCTCCTTTGACTCAGACCACAACATTGCCCTCTCAGGGTACTGATCCGCAATCAGACCCTGATGAGACTATGTTGCCCCGCCACGAACGCTATACCACCGACCGACACGGTGACACAGACGAAGTTGCACACGAGCTTGAAGAGGAGGTAATAGATGACCCAGTTGTTGACCCCGATTGGCAGCCATTGGGGGAACAGAGTGCAGGCGGCAGTAGTTCAGAAGTGGAGGTGGAGGAGGGGCCGCAGCAGGCATCAACATCGCAACAGGTTCCATCTGCCGGGCCCGTATCTGGCCCAAAACGCGTGTCAAAGCCAAAACCTGTTGGAGGACAGCGTGGCCATCCGGTTAAAGCTCAGTCTGCAATCCCTGAAAAGGGATCCGATGCTAGGAAGAGTGCAGTCTGGCATTTTTTTAAACAACATCCAATTGATCAGCGCAAAGTCATCTGTCAAAAATGTTCAACTAGCTTAAGCAGAGGTCAGAATCTGAAAAGTCTCAATACTAGTTGCATGCATAGACACTTAACCACCATGCATTTTCAAGCCTGGACTAACTACCAAACGTCCCTTAAGGTTGTAGCACCCTCGGCCAATGAAGCTAGTCAGCAACGCAACATCCCTTCCGTCACTGTAAGGCCACCATTTTCCGCACCACCGGCAGTATCTGTGCAGGTTTCTTTGCCAGCCAAAAGCAGTCAGGGTCAGGGAATCACCAGTTTTGTAGGAGGAAATATTGCATCTAGGGCACCGGCGGAAACAATACCGTCTCCAACCGTCTCTCAGTCTGCCATGTCCAGCGGCACACCCGCAAGTTCCACGTGCTCCATCTCTCCAGTTCAGCTCACACTACATGAGACTCTGGTTAGGAAAAGGAAGTACTTATCCTCGCATCCGCGTACACAGGGTTTTAACGCCCACATAGCAAGACTAATCTCGTTAGAGATGATGCCCTACCGGTTAGTTGAAAGCGAAGCTTTCAAAGCCCTGATGGAGTACGCTGAACCATGATACGAGCTACCCAGTTGACACTTTTTTTCAAGAAAAGCCATCCCAGCCCTGCACCAGCATGTTAAACAGCGCATCGTCCATGCACTCAGGCAATCTGTGAGTACAAAGGTGCACCTGACTACAGATGCATGGACCAGTAGGCATGGCCAGGGACGTTATGTGTCCATCACGGCACACTGGGTGAATGTGGTGGATGCAGGGTCCACAGGGGACATCAATTTCGGGACAGTTGTGCCTAGCCCACGGTCTAGGAAACAGTTGGCTGTAGGCGTTCGCACCCCCTCCTCCTCCTCGTCCTCCTGCTGAAGCTACAGCTCTTCCACAGACCGCAGTCGGCCAACCACTCCATCGGCAGATGACACTGTTGCACACCAGTTGTCCCATTATGGGCCAGCTACTGGCAAGCGTCAGCAGGCTGTATTGGCTATGAAGTGTTTGGGCGACAACAGACACACCGCGGAAGTTCTGTCCGAGTTCTTGCAACAAGAAACGCAGTCGTGGCTGGGCACAGTAGATCTTGAGGCAGGCAAGGTAGTGAGTGATAACGGAAGGAATTTCATGGCTGCCATCTCCCTTTCCCAACTGAAACACATTCCTTGCCTGGCTCACACCTTAAACCTGGTGGTGCAGTGCTTATTGAAAACTTATCCTGGGTTCTCCGACCTGCTCCTCAAAGTGCGTGGACTTTGCTCACATATCCGACGTTCGCCTGTACACTCCAGCCGAATGCAGACCTATCAGCGGTCTTTGAACCTTCCCCAGCATCGCCTAATCATAGACGTTGCAACAAGGTGGAACTCAACACTGCACATGCTTCAGAGACTGTGCCAACAGAGGCGGGCTGTTATGTTTTTGTGGGAGGATACACATACACGGGCAGGCAGTAGGATGGCAGACATGGAGTTGTCAGGTGTGCAGTGGTCCAAGATACAAGACATGTGTCAAGTCCTTGAGTGTTTTGAGGAATGCACACGGCTGGTTAGTGCAGACAATGCCGTAATAAGCATGAGCATCCCCCTAATGCGTCTGCTGATGCAAAGTTTGACGCACATAAAGGATCAGGTGTCTGCACCAGAGGAAGAGGAAAGCCTTGATGACAGTCAGCCATTGTCTGGTCAGGGCAGTGTACAGGACGAGGTAGCGGGCGAAGAGGAGGTGGAGGACGAGGAGGATGATGGGGATGAGTATATTTTTAATGCGGAAGCTTTCCCGGGGGCACTGGAAATTGGTTGCGTGGCAAGGCCGGGTTCTGGTTTTTTGAGGGACACAAGTGACGTAGATTTGCCTGAAACTGCCCCTCAACCAATCACAACCGGAGATTTGGCAACTGGAACTTTGGCCCACATGGCGGATTATGCCTTACGTATCCTAAAAAGGGACACACGCATTACGAAAATGATGAACGATGACGATTACTGGTTGGCCTGCCTCCTTGATCCACGCTATAAAGGCAAATTGCAAAATATAATGCCACATGAGAACTTGGAACTAATATTAGCAACCAAACAATCAACTCTTGTTGACCGTTTGCTTCAGGCATTCCCAGCACACAGCGCACTTGATCGTTCTCACACGAGCTCCAGGGGGCAGCAGACTAGGAGTGTTAGGGGTGCACACATCAGAAGTGGCGTTGGACAGAGGGGTTTTCTGACCAGGTTGTGGAGTGATTTTGCTATGACCGCAGACAGGACAGGTACTGCTGCATCAATTGAAAGTGACAGGAGACAACATTTGTCCAGTATGGTTACTAACTATTTTTCATCCCTTATCGATGTTCTCCCTCAACCGTCATTCCCATTTGATTACTGGGCATCAAAATTAGACACCTGGCCAGAATTGGCAGAATATGCATTGCAGGAGCTTGCTTGCCCGGCAGCAAGTGCCCTATCAGAAAGAGTATTCAGTGCTGCAGGTTCAATATTAACCGAAAAAAGGACTCGTCTGGCTACCCAAAATGTTGACGATCTAACATTCATTAAAATGAACCACAACTGGATTTCAAAATCTTTTGCCCCACCTTGCCCGGCCGACACCTAGCTTTCCTATGAAAAGCTCTTGCCTGTGAATTACTTTTCTAATGTCTAATTTGCTGCAGCTGATTGTCCAGCATACGACATGTTTACACCTTCATAAATGGCCAAACTCACCACACGGGGCCGTGGTATCGCGACTTGGCGCAAGCACCCGTGAGACTGCTGTTTGTCTGAAGAGGTGGGTGTGCTCGCTTTTGGTTGACGGCATTGTTACTGGGTCCCTCATAGTACAATGTAGTGTCTCTGGCGGTGGTGGTGCGCACCCAACGTCAGACACACCGTTGTAACATGAGGGGCCCTGGGGCGGTCCCGCCGGCCACAAGAGAGTTCCCCCCTCCCCCAGCTCAAACTGTGCTCTACCACGTGCAAAATTATGTCGCACAGCTCCACCAATGTTTAGTCTATTCGCTGACATCATTCAATGTCTGGCACTGACAATACAAATTTGTAGACATCTATGATGCTACTTAAAGTAGTCTGTGTCAGTGTCCTATATTGGCACCATTAAATAGTTACTGCCAAATTACTATGTCAGAAACTCAGCAGATGAGCCCACCCCTGTACCTAAGTATGCCACCTTTTTTTTTTTTTTTTTTTGGGTTGTTTTGCGAGACATTAACATCTATTTATATTTTGGGAGTACTGGGACAGACACTCCTTGCAATACTCCTCCACTGACCACAATGCTGCCTGCCTGTGTATCCATGTAACTGATGTAAAACTGCCTTGAGCCTATGTTTTGTTATCTTAGGCCTTTGATAGCCTGTCTGCGGTCCCTACTTGCAATACTCCTCCACTGACAACAATGCTGCCTGCCTGTCTATCCATGTAACCGATTTTAAACTGCCTTGAGCCTATGTTTTGTTATTTTAGGCCTTTGATAGCCTGTCTGCGGTCCCTACTTTAAATACTCCTCCACTGACCACCAAGCTGCCTGTGTATCCATGTAACCGATGTAAAACTGCCTTGAGCCTACGTTTTGTTATTTTAGGCCTTTGATAGCCTGTCTGCGGTCCCTACTTTAAATACTCCTCCACTGACCACCAAGCTGCCTGTGTATCCATGTAACCGATGTAAAACTGCCATGACCCTATTGTTTGCTATTTTAGGCCTTTGATAGCCTGTCTGCGGTCCCTACTTTAAATACTCCTCCATTGACAACAATGCTGCCTGTGTATCCATGTAACCGACGTAAAACTGCCATGAGCCTATGTTTTGTTATTTTAGGCCTTTGATAGCCTGTCTGCGGTCCCTACTTTAAATACTCCTCCACTGACCACCAAGCTGCCTGTGTATCCATGTAACTGATGCAAAACTGCCTTGAGCCTATGTTTTGTTATTTTAGGCCTTTGATAGCCTGTCTGCGGTCCCTACTTTAAATACTCCTCCACTGACCACCAAGCTGCCTGTGTATCCATGTAACCGATGTAAAACTGCCTTGAGCCTATGTTTTGTTATTTTAGGCCTTTGATAGCCTGTCTGCGGTCCCTACTTTAAATACTCCTCCACTGACCACCAAGCTGCCTGTGTATCCATGTAACCGATGTAAAACTGCCATGACCCTATTGTTTGCTATTTTAGGCCTTTGATAGCCTGTCTGCGGTCCCTACTTTAAATACTCCTCCATTGACAACAATGCTGCCTGTGTATCCATGTAACCGACGTAAAACTGCCATGAGCCTATGTTTTGTTATTTTAGGCCTTTGATAGCCTGTCTGCGGTCCCTACTTTAAATACTCCTCCACTGACCATCAAGCTGCCTGTGTATCCATGTAACCGATGTAAAACTGCCTTGAGCCTATGTTTTGTTATTTTAGGCCTTTGATAGCCTGTCTGCGGCCCCTACTTTAAATACTCCTCCACTGACCACCAAGCTGCCTGTGTATCCATGTAACCGATATAAAACTGCCTTGAGCCTATGTTTTGTCATTTTAGGCCTTTGATAGCCTGTCTGCGGTCCCTACTTTAAATACTCCTCCACTGACCACCAAGCTGCCTGTGTATCCATGTAACCGATGTAAAACTGCCTTGAGCCTACGTTTTGTTATTTTAGGCCTTTGATAGCCTGTCTGCGGTCCCTACTTTAAATACTCCTCCACTGACCACCAAGCTGCCTGTGTATCCATGTAACCGATGTAAAACTGCCATGACCCTATTGTTTGCTATTTTAGGCCTTTGATAGCCTGTCTGCGGTCCCTACTTTAAATACTCCTCCATTGACAACAATGCTGCCTGTGTATCCATGTAACCGACGTAAAACTGCCATGAGCCTATGTTTTGTTATTTTAGGCCTTTGATAGCCTGTCTGCGGTCCCTACTTTAAATACTCCTCCACTGACCACCAAGCTGCCTGTGTATCCATGTAACCGATGTAAAACTGCCATGACCCTATTGTTTGCTATTTTAGGCCTTTGATAGCCTGTCTGCGGTCCCTACTTTAAATACTCCTCCACTGACCACCAAGCTGCCTGTGTATCCATGTAACCGATGTAAAACTGCCATGAGCCTATGTTTTGTTATTTTAGGCCTTTGATAGCCTGTCTGCGGTCCCTACTTTAAATACTCCTCCACTGACCACCAAGCTGCCTGTGTATCCATGTAACCGATGTAAAACTGCCATGACCCTATTGTTTGCTATTTTAGGCCTTTGATAGCCTGTCTGCGGTCCCTACTTTAAATACTCCTCCATTGACAACAATGCTGCCTGTGTATCCATGTAACCGACGTAAAACTGCCATGAGCCTATGTTTTGTTATTTTAGGCCTTTGATAGCCTGTCTGCGGTCCCTACTTTAAATACTCCTCCACTGACCATCAAGCTGCCTGTGTATCCATGTAACCGATGTAAAACTGCCTTGAGCCTATGTTTTGTTATTTTAGGCCTTTGATAGCCTGTCTGCGGCCCCTACTTTAAATACTCCTCCACTGACCACCAAGCTGCCTGTGTATCCATGTAACCGATATAAAACTGCCTTGAGCCTATGTTTTGTCATTTTAGGCCTTTGATAGCCTGTCTGCGGTCCCTACTTTAAATACTCCTCCACTGACCACCAAGCTGCCTGTGTATCCATGTAACCGATGTAAAACTGCCTTGAGCCTACGTTTTGTTATTTTAGGCCTTTGATAGCCTGTCTGCGGTCCCTACTTTAAATACTCCTCCACTGACCACCAAGCTGCCTGTGTATCCATGTAACCGATGTAAAACTGCCATGACCCTATTGTTTGCTATTTTAGGCCTTTGATAGCCTGTCTGCGGTCCCTACTTTAAATACTCCTCCATTGACAACAATGCTGCCTGTGTATCCATGTAACCGACGTAAAACTGCCATGAGCCTATGTTTTGTTATTTTAGGCCTTTGATAGCCTGTCTGCGGTCCCTACTTTAAATACTCCTCCACTGACCACCAAGCTGCCTGTGTATCCATGTAACCGATGTAAAACTGCCATGACCCTATTGTTTGCTATTTTAGGCCTTTGATAGCCTGTCTGCGGTCCCTACTTTAAATACTCCTCCACTGACCACCAAGCTGCCTGTGTATCCATGTAACCGATGTAAAACTGCCATGAGCCTATGTTTTGTTATTTTAGGCCTTTGATAGCCTGTCTGCGGTCCCTACTTTAAATACTCCTCCACTGACCACCAAGCTGCCTGTGTATCCATGTAACCGATGTAAAACTGCCTTGAGCCTATGTTTTGTTATTTTAGGCCTTTGATAGCCTGTCTGCGGTCCCTACTTTAAATACTCCTCCACTGACCACCAAGCTGCCTCTGTATTCATGTAACCGATGTAAAACTGCCATGACCCTATTGTTTGCTATTTTAGGCCTTTGATAGCCTGTCTGTGGTCCCTACTTTAAATACTCCTCCATTGACAACAATGCTGCCTGTGTATCCATGTAACCGACGTAAAACTGCCATGTGCCTATGTTTTGTTATTTTAGGCCTTTGATAGCCTGTCTGCGGTCCCTACTTTAAATACTCCTCCACTGACCACCAAGCTGCCTGTGTATCCATGTAACCGATGTAAAACTGCCATGACCCTATTGTTTGCTATTTTAGGCCTTTGATAGCCTGTCTGCGGTCCCTACTTTAAATACTCCTCCACTGACCACCAAGCTGCCTGTGTATCCATGTAACCGATGTAAAACTGCCTTGAGCCTATTTTTAGGTATTTTAGGCCTAGGAAGCCTGTCTGCAGTCCCTAATTCAAGTTGTCCTCAAATGAATAAAGCTGAGCTTCTACCTTCTGCCTCTCATTAACTGCTGTTTTTTTTTAAAAAAAATGGTGTTTAGGGCCTACTAACGGTTTCTGCCCCTCCCTGGTGCTGTCCTCAACTGAATACAGCTGAGCTTCAACCTTCTGGCTCTCATTAAGTGTTTTTTAAAAAACAAAATGGTGGTTAGGGCCTACTAACGGTTTCTGCCCCTCCCTGGTGTTGTCCTCAACTGAATACAGCTGAGCTTCAACCTTCTGGCTCTCATTAAGTGTTTTTTAAAAAACAAAATGGTGGTTAGGGCCTACTAACGGTTTCTGCCGCTCCCTGGTGTTGTCCTCAACTGTATAAAGCTGAGCTTCAGTCTTTAGGCTTTTGGCCTACAGTAGCAGATATTAAACTGCATGTGGCCTACTAGTGTGGTTGGGCCCTTAAAACAGTGTCTGCTGCTCCTGGGTTTGCTACTCCACTGAACAAAGCAATGCTGCCTGTTTAGTCCTGTTACCAATTTTGAACTGCATTTAGCCCACTTTATTCTTTGGGCCCATATCTGTTTCCCCCTCATCCTGCCCATTGCCCAGCCAGTGATAGATGAGTCTGCTGGTACATTGACCCATAATGCAACATTCCCCGTGCACGCTACACTGCAAGATTGTGACCCTGCTGAAAGTCAGGTCCCCCTTCCCGCATAAAATACCACCTTACACGGGGACAAAGAGGAAGGTGCAGATGAAGGTGCAGGTTCCTTCATCAGGTGGGGGGAGGAATACTCGTTGGCGACGTCACTGCCACAGGGCCCCTCATAGTACGCAAAAGTGTTGCTACCGGTGGGAGGCGCCCCCGCCGTGCAAACACACCGCTGTACTTTGATCGGTGACTACCCAGATAACGGTGCAGCTACGACACTTAAGTAAGCCCACCACGAAGTCCATCCCGACCATCTCCCAGGGCCTGTCTGCCACTGGCAGGGGGTAAAGTAGCCCAGCAGGCCGTTGCCGAGTAGACCGATTCTTGGCGCAGGAGACACATGCCCGAATATTATCCCCGACGTCACGAGCCATATGCGGCCACCAGTATGTTCTCGCCAGAAGCTCAAATGTCCTCTTGATCCCGAAATGTGTACCCTCCTTGGACAAAGGAGCCCAACAGAGAAACTCCGGTCGCAAATTTGATGGTACAAAAGGCTTGCCCGGGTGTTGTGAATTAGACTTTTTTGGCTCCCTCTTGTGGTCACTAGTGATATGACTCTGGGATTGTCTTTCCTCAGTTTGGCACCCACCTGGGTCGTTAGTCCAGGGGTGTTGCTATATAAACTTCCTGGATTCTCAGTCCTGTGCCTGGCATCGTTGTAATCAGTTCCTATCTATTTGCTCCTGTCTGCTGGTCCTGGATCTTGTAAAATTAAGCTAAGTCCTGCTTCCTTGTTTTTTGGTTATTTGCATAGCTCTTATTTTTTGTCCAGCTTGTACTAAATGTGATTCCTGATTTTGCTGGAAGCTCTAGGGGGCTGGTGTTCTCCCCCCGGGCCGTTAGACGGTTCGGGGGTTCTTGAATATCCAGCGTGGAAATTTTGATAGGGTTTTTGCTGACCGTATAAGTCATCTTACTATATTCTGCTATTAGTCAGTGGGCCTCTCTTTGCTAAATATCTAGTTCATTCTTACGTTTGTCTTTTCTCCTTACCTCACCGTTATTATTTGTTGGGGGCTTGTATCTAACTTTTGGGGTCTTTTCTCTGGAGGCAAGAAAGGTCTATCTTTTCCCTTCTAGGGTTAGTTAGTTCTCCGGCTGGCGCGAGACGTCTAGAACCAACGTAGGCACGTTCCCCGGCTGCTGCTATTTGGGGTGCTAGCATTAGATATATGGTCAGCCCAGTTACCACTGCCCTAAGAGCTGGTTTTTTGTGTTTGCAGACTTGGTATGTACTTTTGAGACCCTCTGCCATTGGGGTCATAATAGTATGCCAGGCCAAGGTTGAATGCTTAATGCATTGCAGAAGTGGCATTACAAGAAAGGAAAGTCTGAGTTTTTTTTTTTTTTCTTTCCTCTCTTTTTTCCTCCCCTTTACCTCTGAGTGGCTTGTGCTTGCTGCAGACATGAATGTCCAGACTTTGATTACAAGTGTGGATCAGCTTGCTGCTCGTGTGCAGGGCATACAAGATTTTGTTACCAGTAGTCCAATGTCTGAACCTAAAATACCTATTCCTGAACTGTTCTCTGGAGACCGATTTAAGTTTAGGAATTTCAGGAATAATTGTAAATTGTTTCTATCTCTGAGACCCCGTTCATCTGGAGACTCAGCTCAGCAAGTAAAAATTGTTATCTCTTTCTTACGGGGCGACCCTCAGGATTGGGCCTTCTCGCTAGCACCAGGAGATCCGGCATTAGCAAATATTGATGCGTTTTTTCTGGCGCTCGGATTGCTTTACGAGGAACCCAATCTTGAAATTCAGGCAGAAAAAGCCTTGCTGGCTATTTCTCAGGGTCAGGATGAAGCTGAAGTGTATTGCCAAAAATTTCGGAAATGGTCCGTGCTTACTCAGTGGAATGAGTGTGCTCTGGCCGCAAATTTCAGAAATGGCCTTTCTGAAGCCATTAAGAATGTGATGGTGGGTTTCTCCATTCCTACAGGTCTGAATGATTCCATGGCGCTGGCTATTCAAATTGACCGGCGTTTGCGGGAGCGCAAAGCCGCGAATCCTCTGGTGGTGTTGTCTGAACAAACACCTGATTTAATGCAATGTGGTAGAATTCAGACTAGAAATGAACGGAAAAATCATAGACGACAGAATGGGTTGTGTTTTTACTGTGGTGATTCTACACATGTTATATCAGCATGCTCTAAACGCCTAACTAGGGTTGTTAGTCCTGTCGCCATTGGTAATTTGCAACCTAAATTTATTTTGTCTGTGACTTTAATTTGCTCATTGTCCTCCTACCCTGTTATGGCGTTTGTGGATTCAGGTGCTGCCCTGAGTCTTATGGATCTGTCGTTTGCCAAGCGCTGTGGTTTTGTTCTTGAGCCGTTGGTAAATCCTATCCCTCTTAGAGGTATTGATGCTACGCCATTGGCGGAAAATAAACCGCAGTTTTGGACACAGGTAACCATGTGCATGACTCCTGAACATCGGGATGTGATTCGTTTTCTTGTTCGGCATAAAATGCATGATTTGGTCGTTTTGGGTCTGCCATGGTTACAGACCCATAATCCAGTCTTGGATTGGAAGGCAATGTCTGTGTCAAGTTGGGGCTGTCGGGGAATTCATGGTGATTCCCCGCCGGTGCCTATTGCTTCCTCTACTCCTTCAGAAGTTCCTGAGTATTTGTCTGATTACCAGGATGTATTCAGCGAGTCCAGGTCCAGTGCTCTTCCTCCTCATAGGGACTGTGACTGCGCTATAGATTTGATTCCAGGTAGTAAATTTCCTAAGGGAAGATTATTTAATCTGTCTGTACCTGAGCATACCGCAATGCGTTCGTATATCAAGGAATCTCTGGAGAAGGGGCATATCCGTCCATCCTCTTCCCCTCTTGGTGCGGGATTTTTTTTTGTGGCCAAGAAGGACGGATCTTTGAGACCTTGTATTGACTATCGGCTTCTGAATAAAATCACTGTTAAATTTCAGTATCCTTTGCCTCTGTTGTCGGACTTGTTTGCCCGGATTAAAGGTGCCAAGTGGTTCACCAAGATAGATCTTCGTGGTGCGTACAATCTTGTGCGCATTAAGCAGGGAGATGAATGGAAAACTGCATTTAATACGCCCGAAGGTCATTTTGAGTACTTGGTGATGCCTTCCGGGCTCTCTAATGCTCCTTCAGTGTTTCAGTCCTTTATGCATGATATTTTCCGGAAGTATCTGGATAAATTTATGATTGTTTATCTGGATGATATTCTGTTTTTTTCTGATGATTGGGACTCGCATGTAGAGCAGGTCAGGATGGTGTTTCAGGTTTTGCGTGAGAATGCTTTGTTTGTTAAGGGCTCAAAGTGTCTCTTTGGAGTACAGAAGGTTCCCTTTTTGGGTTTTATTTTTTCCCCTTCTGCGGTGGAGATGGACCCAGTCAAGGTCCGAGCTATTCATGATTGGACTCAACCCACGTCAGTTAAGAGTCTTCAGAAGTTCTTGGGTTTTGCTAACTTCTACCGTCGTTTTATCGCTAATTTTTCTAGCGTTGTTAAACCTTTGACGGATATGACCAAGAAAGGTTCTGATGTTGCTAACTGGGCTCCTGCAGCCGTGGAAGCTTTTCAAGAGTTGAAGCGCCGGTTTACTTCGGCGCCTGTTTTGTGCCAGCCTGATGTCTCACTTCCCTTTCAGGTTGAAGTGGATGCTTCTGAGATTGGGGCAGGGGCCGTTTTGTCGCAGAGAGGCCCTGGTTGCTCTGTAATGAGACCATGTGCTTTTTTCTCTAGGAAGTTTTCGCCTGCTGAGCGGAATTATGATGTTGGCAATCGGGAGTTGTTAGCCATGAAGTGGGCATTTGAGGAGTGGCGTCATTGGCTCGAGGGTGCTAAGCATCGTGTGGTGGTCTTGACTGATCACAAAAATCTGATGTATCTCGAGTCTGCTAAACGCCTGAATCCTAGACAGGCCCGCTGGTCATTGTTTTTCTCCCGTTTTGACTTTGTGGTCTCGTATTTACCATGTTCAAAGAATGTGAAGGCTGATGCTCTTTCAAGGAGCTTTGTGCCTGACTCTCCTGGAGTCGCAGAACCAGTTGGTATTCTCAAAGAGGGAGTTATCCTGTCAGCCATTTCTCCGGATTTGCGACGTGTGTTGCAGAGATTTCAGGCTGGTAGACCTGACTCTTGTCCACCTGACAGACTGTTTGTTCCTGATAAGTGGACCAGCAGAGTCATTTCCGAGGTTCATTCCTCGGTGTTGGCAGGGCATCCGGGAATTTTTGGCACCAGAGATCTGGTGGCTAGGTCCTTTTGGTGGCCTTCCTTGTCACGGGATGTGCGGTCATTTGTGCAGTCCTGTGGGACTTGTGCTCGAGCTAAGCCTTGCTGTTCTCGTGCCAGCGGGTTGCTCTTGCCCTTGCCTGTCCTGAAGAGGCCTTGGACACACATTTCCATGGATTTCATTTCAGATCTTCCGGTGTCTCAGGGCATGTCTGTCATCTGGGTGGTATGTGATCGCTTTTCCAAGATGGTCCATTTGGTATCTTTGCCTAAGCTGCCTTCCTCTTCCGATCTGGTTCCTTTGTTCTTTCAGAATGTGGTTCGTTTACACGGCATTCCTGAGAATATTGTGTCTGACAGAGGATCCCAGTTTGTTTCCAGGTTCTGGCGATCCTTTTGTGCTAAGATGGGCATTGATTTGTCATTTTCGTCTGCCTTTCATCCTCAGACTAATGGACAAACGGAGCGAACTAATCAGACTCTGGAGGCTTATTTGAGGTGTTTTGTTTCTGCAGATCAGGATGATTGGGTGACCTTCTTGCCGTTGGCTGAGTTTGCCCTTAATAATCAGGCTAGTTCCGCTACTTTGGTTTCGCCATTTGTTTGCAACTCTGGTTTCCATCCTCGTTTTTCCTCGGGACATGTGGAGCCTTCTGACTGTCCTGGGGTAGATTCCGTGGTGGATAGGTTGCAGCAGATCTGGAATCATGTGGTGGACAACTTAAAGTTGTCACAGGAGAAGGCTCAGCGTTTTGCCAACCGCCGCCGCGGTGTGGGTCCCCGACTTCGTGTTGGGGATTTGGTATGGCTGTCTTCTCGATTTGTTCCTATGAAGGTCTCCTCTCCTAAATTTAAGCCTCGCTTCATCGGTCCTTACAAGATATTGGAAATCCTTAATCCTGTGTCCTTTCGCTTGGATCTTCCGGTGTCGTTTGCCATTCACAACGTGTTCCATAGGTCTTTGTTGCGGCGGTACGTTGTACCTGTGGTTCCTTCTGTTGAGCCTCCTGCTCCGGTGTTGGTTGAGGGCGAGTTGGAGTACGTGGTGGAGAAGATCTTGGATTCTCGTCTCTCCAGGCGGAGGCTTCAGTATCTGGTCAAGTGGAAGGGCTATGGTCAGGAGGATAATTCCTGGGTGGTTGCCTCTGATGTGCATGCGGCCGATTTAGTTCGTGCCTTTCACGCTGCTCATCCTGATCGCCCTGGTGGTCTTGGTGAGGGTTCGGTTACCCCTCCTTAAAGGGGGGGTACTGTTGTGAATTAGACTTTTTTGGCTCCCTCTTGTGGTCACTAGTGATATGACTCTGGGATTGTCTTTCCTCAGTTTGGCACCCACCTGGGTCGTTAGTCCAGGGGTGTTGCTATATAAACTTCCTGGATTCTCAGTCCTGTGCCTGGCATCGTTGTAATCAGTTCCTTTCTGTTTGCTCCTGTCTGCTGGTCCTGGATCTTGTAAAATTAAGCTAAGTCCTGCTTCCTTGTTTTTTGGTTATTTGCATAGCTCTTATTTTTTGTCCAGCTTGTACTAAATGTGATTCCTGATTTTGCTGGAAGCTCTAGGGGGCTGGTGTTCTCCCCCCGGGCCGTTAGACGGTTCGGGGGTTCTTGAATATCCAGCGTGGAAATTTTGATAGGGTTTTTGCTGACCGTATAAGTCATCTTACTATATTCTGCTATTAGTCAGTGGGCCTCTCTTTGCTAAATATCTAGTTCATTCTTACGTTTGTCTTTTCTCCTTACCTCACCGTTATTATTTGTTGGGGGCTTGTATCTAACTTTTGGGGTCTTTTCTCTGGAGGCAAGAAAGGTCTATCTTTTCCCTTCTAGGGTTAGTTAGTTCTCCGGCTGGCGCGAGACGTCTAGAACCAACGTAGGCACGTTCCCCGGCTGCTGCTATTTGGGGTGCTAGGATTAGATATATGGTCAGCCCAGTTACCACTGCCCTAAGAGCTGTTTTTTTGTGTTTGCAGACTTGGTATGTACTTTTGAGACCCTCTGCCATTGGGGTCATAACACCCGGGGGAACAGACTCTAGTGAATCCGGAGCCACGGTTCTCAGGCTCTCAGAAGGGACAATAAGCCAAGGCTCCTCCTCCTCTGATGACACTACGGAGCGGGAGAGAGCGTCGGCACGAATGTTCTTCAACCTGGAGAAAAAAGTTAGGGTGAAATGGAACCGGGAGAAGAACAGGGACCATCTGGCCTGGCGAGAATTTTGCCGCTGGGCTGTCTGTTAGTACAAAAAATTTTTTTGGTCTGTAAAAACTTTAGGAGGTGTCTCCACTCTGAGAAAGCCAACTTCATGGCTAGCAACTCCCTGTCCACGATGGAATAATTCCTCTCCGCTGGTGAGAAGGTCTTGGAGAAGAAGCAAGGATGCTTCCGACCTTGAGCATCCTTTTGGAAGAGGACTGCTCCAGCACCAACAGATGAGGCATCCACCTCTATTATAAATGCCTTATCTACATCGGGGCGATGTAGGATGGGAGCGCTAGCGAAGTGTGACTTAATAGTGAGTAGGGCCTTGGAGACCTCCTCCGACCACAACTTGGGATTTGCTCCCTTCTTGGTGAGGGCAACCAAGGGAGCTACCAAAGATGAGAAGTGTGGGATGAACTGGCAATAGTAATTAATGAACCCCATAAAGCGCTGCACTGCTTTAAGAGAATGGGGTTCTTGCCAGTCCATTACAGCCTGTAGCTTGGCAGGATCCATAGCCAATCCCTGGTCAGAGATGATATAGCCAAGGAAAGGCAAAGACTCCTGCTCAAACACACACTTCAGTTTGCCCGTAAGAGGTCAAAAACTTTGCAAACCTCTCTCTGATTGGAGTCAATATCTGGAGAGTAGATGAGAATTTCATCCAGATAGACTACGACCGAGGTGGTGAGCATCACCCGGAAGATGTCGTTCACAAAGTCTTGGAAAACGGCTGGGGCATTACAGAGTCTATCAAAGAGCTCAGATATCAAGGGCAAAGGATACTTATTCTTAAGTGATGGCGTTAATGCCCCAGTAGTCTATGCATGGACGTAGTTCTCCCCATATTGACAGCAGCATCAGAGGGGCTAAACGCCCACGATCAATGCTAGCAGGGCGTCACCTCTCATATTGAGTTGACACCCATATTTGATCGTGACGGTGCTTTGTGTGAGCTCATATGATCCCACAGCACTGTACATATATGGCGCATGTTGGGAAGGGGTTAAGAAAGAAGTGTGTAAAGACAGAAGACACAACCTTCAAAGAAATCATGCATTTTGGAAATTAAGAAAAGTAAACACTGAATCAGAAGGCAAACATTTTAATAAAATTCACAATACTAATAACAATACCACACACAATACAATACAACCACTCACCGATTCATCAAACCTACATACTAAAGATGACCTGCTAATAGTTGTTATCACATTTTACTGTCTTTATAAGTATAACAGCAGCTCTAGAATGTTGTCTTTATGTTGTTTTTTATCTATTTTGAAACACTACTGCTTTTGACAGAACAAACTTGACATTTAAGTCTGTCTTAAAATATTGTGCACAGGGCAACAAGCTCAGAGTACAAAACCAGCACTAAAACTACATATAAATTATACAAAAGGAATCAATGAAGAAAGTAATGCAATAAAAGGAACAAATAATGTCATGTCAAATGCATACAGGTTGCTGGGGAGAGGATGTATGCCTACAAAAAAGTGCTGAATGATTGCCCACTGTCCTTAAAAGGTGATGATACCTATGGTGATAATTACAATCAGTTCCTTCTATAAAATCTTGCAATGGCTTTAAAATATAACACATTAAGTAGCAATGAAGAAAGTGTTTAAGTAGGAAAGATGGATATGCTTCTTAGACCAGCTAATTTTCCTTACTGCTCAGTTCACAGATCTGGGGGTATGACCTAGAATAATGGCCCAACAGACGGAACTTGATAACATTTCACCTGAGAAGAGCTGACAAGTGTCCATTCAGTTTTTATTATATATAACAGTAAAGGCATAACAATCATTTCCAAACCATGAAATCTTTGAGATCTCTTAGAGCCACAATTACAAAAAATATATAATGTGACTCATTAGAAACACATATATAAGACACTTTATAAGCGTGTTCCGAGGAACACTCCGGTGTAACAGGCCAAAGTAACCCCGTCCCAGATTAACCCCGGGTATAATTTGGCCTAGGCCAGAGTATACCCCGGGGTATAAACTGGCCTAGGCCAAACTATACCCAGGCATAAAATGGCCTAGGCCAAACTATACCCCGGGGTGTAAAATAGCCTAGGCCAAACTATACCCCTCCAGGCCACATTATACCCCCCAGGGTTAAAGTGGCCTAGGCTACATTTAACCCTGGGTATATTTTGGCCTAGGCCAAACTATACCTAAGGATGTAAAACAGCCTAGGCCAAACTATAACAGGCCACACTATACCCTCAGGCCAGACTATAGCCTTTTACTGGTTGCTATGGGATTTTACATGGCCACTTTATCCTAGCAACGCCCTGGATACGGTTGGAAAAGGGGTTTATCTACCTTGGGGGCACCCTCACAGCACTGCGGGGAAGCCGGGGAACCCTTTTACTGGTTGCTATGGGATTTTACATGACCAATTTATCCTAGCAACGCCTTGTATACGCTTGGAAAAGGGGTTAATCTACCTTGGAGGACACCCTCACAGCACTGCGGGGTGGGTGGGGATCCCTTTTACTGGTTGCTATGGGATTTTACATGGCCACTTTATCCTAGCAACGCCCTGGATACGGTTGGAAAAGGGGTTTATCTACCTTGGGGGCACCCTCACAGCACTGCGGGGAAGCCGGGGAACCCTTTTACTGGTTGCTATGGGATTTTACATGACCAATTTATCCTAGCAACGCCTTGTATACGCTTGGAAAAGGGGTTAATCTACCTTGGAGGACACCCTCACAGCACTGCGGGGTGGGTGGGGATCCCTTTTACTGGTTGCTATGGGATTTTACATGGCCACTTTATCCTAGCAACGCCCTGGATACGGTTGGAAAAGGGGTTTATCTACCTTGGGGGCACCCTCACAGCACTGCGGGGAAGCCGGGGAACCCTTTTACTGGTTGCTATGGGATTTTACATGACCAATTTATCCTAGCAACGCCTTGTATACGCTTGGAAAAGGGGTTAATCTACCTTGGAGGACACCCTCACAGCACTGCGGGGTGGGTGGGGATCCCTTTTACTGGTTGCTATGGGATTTTACATGGCCACTTTATCCTAGCAACGCCCTGGATACGGTTGGAAAAGGGGTTTATCTACCTTGGGGGCACCCTCACAGCACTGCGGGGAAGCCGGGGAACCCTTTTACTGGTTGCTATGGGATTTTACATGGCCACTTTATCCTAGCAACGCCTTGGATACGCTTGGAAAAGGGGCTTATCTACCTTGGGGGCACTGTCGCAGCATTGCATGGAGGCTGGGGAACTCTTTTCCTGGTTGCTAAGCGATTTCAAATGATCAATCTAAGGTACTTACACCATGTAAAACCCTATAGCAAGCAGGGTGCCCCCAAGGTAGATAAACCCCTTTTCCAAGCATATACAAGGCATTGCTAGGATAAAGTGGTCATGTAAAATCCCATAGCAACCAGTAAAAGGGTTCCTCGGTGTAACAGGCCAAAGTAACCCTGTCCCAGATTAACCCCGGTGTAACAGGCCAAAGTAACCCCGTCCCAGATTAACCCCGGGTATAATTTGGCCTAGGCCAGAGTATACCCCGGGGTATAAACTGGCCTAGGCCAAACTATACCCAGGCATAAAATGGCCTAGGCCAAACTATACCCCGGGGTGTAAAATAGCCTAGGCCAAACTATACCCCTCCAGGCCACATTATACCCCCCAGGGTTAAAGTGGCCTAGGCTACATTTAACCCTGGGTATATTTTGGCCTAGGCCAAACTATACCTAAGGATGTAAAACAGCCTAGGCCAAACTATAACAGGCCACACTATACCCTCAGGCCAGACTATAGCCTTTTACTGGTTGCTATGGGATTTTACATGGCCACTTTATCCTAGCAACGCCCTGGATACGGTTGGAAAAGGGGTTTATCTACCTTGGGGGCACCCTCACAGCACTGCGGGGAAGCCGGGGAACCCTTTTACTGGTTGCTATGGGATTTTACATGACCAATTTATCCTAGCAACGCCTTGTATACGCTTGGAAAAGGGGTTAATCTACCTTGGAGGACACCCTCACAGCACTGCGGGGTGGGTGGGGATCCCTTTTACTGGTTGCTATGGGATTTTACATGGCCACTTTATCCTAGCAACGCCCTGGATACGGTTGGAAAAGGGGTTTATCTACCTTGGGGGCACCCTCACAGCACTGCGGGGAAGCCGGGGAACCCTTTTACTGGTTGCTATGGGATTTTACATGACCAATTTATCCTAGCAACGCCTTGTATACGCTTGGAAAAGGGGTTAATCTACCTTGGAGGACACCCTCACAGCACTGCGGGGTGGGTGGGGATCCCTTTTACTGGTTGCTATGGGATTTTACATGGCCACTTTATCCTAGCAACGCCCTGGATACGGTTGGAAAAGGGGTTTATCTACCTTGGGGGCACCCTCACAGCACTGCGGGGAAGCCGGGGAACCCTTTTACTGGTTGCTATGGGATTTTACATGACCAATTTATCCTAGCAACGCCTTGTATACGCTTGGAAAAGGGGTTAATCTACCTTGGAGGACACCCTCACAGCACTGCGGGGTGGGTGGGGATCCCTTTTACTGGTTGCTATGGGATTTTACATGGCCACTTTATCCTAGCAACGCCCTGGATACGGTTGGAAAAGGGGTTTATCTACCTTGGGGGCACCCTCACAGCACTGCGGGGAAGCCGGGGAACCCTTTTACTGGTTGCTATGGGATTTTACATGACCAATTTATCCTAGCAACGCCTTGTATACGCTTGGAAAAGGGGTTAATCTACCTTGGAGGACACCCTCACAGCACTGCGGGGTGGGTGGGGATCCCTTTTACTGGTTGCTATGGGATTTTACATGGCCACTTTATCCTAGCAACGCCCTGGATACGGTTGGAAAAGGGGTTTATCTACCTTGGGGGCACCCTCACAGCACTGCGGGGAAGCCGGGGAACCCTTTTACTGGTTGCTATGGGATTTTACATGACCAATTTATCCTAGCAACGCCTTGTATACGCTTGGAAAAGGGGTTAATCTACCTTGGAGGACACCCTCACAGCACTGCGGGGTGGGTGGGGATCCCTTTTACTGGTTGCTATGGGATTTTACATGGCCACTTTATCCTAGCAACGCCCTGGATACGGTTGGAAAAGGGGTTTATCTACCTTGGGGGCACCCTCACAGCACTGCGGGGAAGCCGGGGAACCCTTTTACTGGTTGCTATGGGATTTTACATGACCAATTTATCCTAGCAACGCCTTGTATACGCTTGGAAAAGGGGTTAATCTACCTTGGAGGACACCCTCACAGCACTGCGGGGTGGGTGGGGATCCCTTTTACTGGTTGCTATGGGATTTTACATGGCCACTTTATCCTAGCAACGCCCTGGATACGGTTGGAAAAGGGGTTTATCTACCTTGGGGGCACCCTCACAGCACTGCGGGGAAGCCGGGGAACCCTTTTACTGGTTGCTATGGGATTTTACATGGCCACTTTATCCTAGCAACGCCTTGGATACGCTTGGAAAAGGGGCTTATCTACCTTGGGGGCACTGTCGCAGCATTGCATGGAGGCTGGGGAACTCTTTTCCTGGTTGCTAAGCGATTTCAAATGATCAATCTAAGGTACTTACACCATGTAAAACCCTATAGCAAGCAGGGTGCCCCCAAGGTAGATAAACCCCTTTTCCAAGCATATACAAGGCATTGCTAGGATAAAGTGGTCATGTAAAATCCCATAGCAACCAGTAAAAGGGTTCCTCGGTGTAACAGGCCAAAGTAACCCTGTCCCAGATTAACCCCGGGTATAATTTGGTCTATGCCAGAGTATACCCGGGCATAAACTGGCCTAGGCCAAACTATACCCCGGGGTGTAAAATAGCCTAGGCCAAACTATACCCCTCCAGGCCAGATTATGTAACTAATCTGGGGTTAAAGTTGCCTAGCCCAATTTATACCTCTCAGCTCATATTATACCCCAATGAAATCATTTGCATTGAGTGATATACACAAGAATTACTTAATGCTTCAACATTTTATTGAGAAACCAAACTGACAATTCTTAAAGAGTACCTCCCACTATACAAAACTTTTGCCCATGGCAAAAGTAGTTGTAAAGAGGGGTATTTGTAATGCATATGCATTACAAATACCCCCCCATTTTATAGTTACCTTAGGGGGGCTGCCCGATTACCCCCCCTCGCTAACCGCCGCTGCCCGTCTCCTGGTAGACGGGGTCCCCCTCCTGCCGCTAGGTGGCGCTGCCTCTCCATGCGCCGACGTCACAGCCAGGCGCCATAGAGGAGAGCGGCACCTGGCTAGTGCCGTTGGAGCTTGTAGAAGCAGAGCCAGCACCACCTAGCGGTGGGAGGGGGGGGCAATAATTTCTCATTAGCTATAAGTCACTTATCATGCAATGCAATTATCTGGGGCAACAAATCGCCCAACAGTCATTCTGTGTATTATGACATTTAGTCTAGCATGTCCTTGCTACCAAATTAACGTTTAAAGCTAAACACTGATAACAACATTGAAATGATCGTGCTTATTTTCAAGATACAGTGCATGTTCAGTTGTTGACTGCAGATTGAAGCTTGCAGGATATGTCAACCAATCCATGGAGTCACCGACGTTTGTGTAGATTATTATGTCGCAACTCAACAGATTCGCCGTGGTCATGATCTCTGCATCAGTTGCCCAGACTCCATCACGAGAGATTCCAGAGATGTTCACATATTCATTCACATTTTGGTTCAAGTAGTCCTGTAGTTTTTTTGTCAAGTCAGTTTTCATATGGTGGATGACTTTATCTCTGAGAAGGGAATGGTTGTCCTCTGTTCCTGTCAAGATGTAGCTGATGGCCCGGAAGAAGCAGTTTCCATCACCTTTGGTTTTATATGTACGCCGTGGTTGTTCAAGGTCTCGTCTGCATCCACAGTATACAACCTTACTAAACGTAAGGCCAAGAGTGGTGCTAAGATACTTCCTTCTTGAACTTGGTAGTAGGTTGAAAGCCTTAGTTTGCTTATTTTTCTGTGTGGCAGAGTCACTGGAATAATCATCATCGGATGGTGGAGAAGCCTCTTTATCCTGGTAAATCTTTAGGTTGCTGGTGTGGTATGTGTTGCTTAATATCTTGCCAGTTTTGTTGTTCTTAAGTTTTACTCGTCCCTTGGTCAAGGATTCCACAACTAAATAAGGTCCAATCCAGCGTGGTTCCATCTTTGAACCTATGCGTTGAATACGGCGCTGATTCTTGATATAAACTATGGTACCAGCAGTGATTTCTTTGTTGCTTTTGTGTCGGCGATCAAAGGCACACTTCTGGTGTTCTTGAGCAGACTGGATGTTGGTACTGACGTCTGAGTGCAGCTTTTTAAGAATGCTTGACAGTGTATTTAGCACATCAGGGGTGGCATGATCTGAAATGGGCATGGGATCCACCGTATCATCTTTTGAGGGATTAAGGTCCATGGGAAGCTTGGCCTTCCGTCCATACATGACCTCAAATGGAGTAACCTTGGTTGAAGCATGCACAGATGTGTGATAGGCAAACAGAACACCAGGGATGAATTGATCCCAGTTGTTTCCTTGGTCATTGACAAGCTTACTAAGAGCTTCTTTAAGTGTCCGATTATCACGTTCCCGCTGGCCATTTGTTTGTGGGTGGTATGCAGATGAAATACGGTGATCTGTTTGAAAATGTTCCATCAGGTTGTCAATGATCGAGTTTACAAACTCTCGTCCCTGGTCGCTAATCAGAGTCTCCATACAGCCAAGGCGACAGATAACGGAGTACAAAAAATTTGCCACTGACTTGGCACTCTTATCTGGGACAGCTGTTGCTTCAGTCCATTTGGAGAAATGATCAGTGGCAGCAACTATATATTTGTTGCCATTTGATGTTTCCTGAAGAGGGCCAATCATATCAATCCCAACTAAGCTCCATACTTTTCCAGGCACTGATATACTGTTGAGTGGTGGAGCTTCCTTTGTGATTTTGGGATTTATAACAAAACATTTTTGACAGGCTTTCACATACTGGTGAACGTCATTTTTCATTCCCTTCCAGTAAAACCGGTCAGAGATTTTGGCTAAAGTTTTATCTCTGCCAAAATGGCCCCCAGATATTGGGTTGTCATGACAGGCCTTCAGGATATTTGGCAGTCGACTTTTAGTAAGAACCTCCTTTTCCCTATGATAAACAATTCCTCCTTGGGCTCGATATGGCTTTGCTGTTTGTCTAAACTGGGACTTGGCATTTGCACGTTTCTCAGGAGGTAGATCGTAGGTATACTGAGGGTACCTTTGTTCTGTTGCAGTGTAGAATCTCAAAAGCTGGTCATACAATTGATCTTCCATGGTTGTCAAAATTGGAAAAGATTTGGTGTCATAGAGAGCAGAGAGGTGTCATAGAGAACATACAAAACAAGTTATCATTAACTATGCACTGACAGGACAGCGCCATCTACTGTCAGTTCAGATCTGCACACTTTTCAACAAATAAGCAATAGGGTGAGAAAAACAGTGAAGTGATAACATTATGGCCTAGAGAAATACTATAAAAACTATTTTATACCCCCTGGTATAAAGTTTATCCCCCGGGGGTATACTATGGCCTAAGTCAGCTTTTGAATTTTTGTGCTGTTTCCTTCCTCAGTAAAAGGGTTCCCCGGCTTCCCCGCAGTGCTGCGAGGGTGCCCCCATGGTAGATAAACCCATTTTTTAAGCGTATCCAAGGCGTTGCTAGGATAGAATGGCCATGTAAAATCCCATAGCAACCAGTAAAAGGGTTCCCCACCCACCCCGCAGTGCTGTGAGGGTGCCCCCAAGGTAGATTAACCCCTTTTCCAAGCGTATACAAGGCGTTGCTAGGATAAATTGGTCATGTAAAATCCCATAGCAACCAGTAAAAGGGTTCCCCGGCTTCCCCACAGTGCTGCAAGGGTGCCCCCAAGGTAGATAAACCCCTTTTCCAAGCGTATACAAGCCGTTGCTAGGATAAAGTGGTCATGTAAAATCCCATAGCAACCACCTAAGGGGTTAACCACCTATCCTTAAGTGCTGCGAGAGTGCCCCCAAGGTAGATAAACCCCTTTTTCAAGCGTATTCAAGGCGTTGCTAGGATAGAGTGATCATGTAAAATCCCATAGCAACCAGTAAAAGGGTTCCCCACCCACCCGCAGTGCTGCAATGGTGCCCCCAAGATAGATAAACCCCTTTTCCAAGCGTATCCAAGGTGTTGCTAGGATAGAGTGATCATGCTATATCCCATAGCAACCAGTAAAGGGGTTCCCCACCCACCCCTCAGTGCTCGTCAGTGCCCCCTAGGTATACAAAGCCCTTTTCCAAGCATATCCAAGGCGCCAAGACAACGAGCTGGCACGAGCAGGGCTGAAGATTTCATGTCACATGTGACTATAGGGAGGGGGTGGGGCTTAGAAAGGGAGATCCCTGGCGTCACCAGAGGTGGAGGAGCTTGAAAAGGAGCAGTGCCCGATGGGAGGGGGAGCTGTGACCTAGAAGAATGAGCAGCTTTCCCTCAGCTTACCCTGGGGGGTATAATCTGGCCTGGAGGGGTATACTTTGGCCTAGGCTATTTTATACCCCGGGGTATAGTTTGGCCTAGGCCAAAGTATACCCGGGGTATAATCTAGCCTAGGCCACTTTAACCCCGGGTATAGTCTGGCCTGGGGGTATAATCTGGCCTGTTACACCGGTATAAGACATCAGAAAATATAAAAATAAGTATTTTGCTTATAAAAAAGAAAATACTGGAGAGATATCAAATGCAGACATTTTAACATTAAAAACAAAAACACATACAACAAAAAACTGGTACAGTACAAAAATTGGCCACCAGCTACAAAAACTTTCTCCTGCAAGTAGTTAACTGAAAGGTTTTTTTCAGTTGAAAACACAGATATGGCATCCACCGAGTGTTGTCCTGTCGCGTCTTCTTTATATTATTGCCAAGAAGCTGCAACTGAATAAAGCTGTGCTTCAACCTTATGGCTTTCGGCCTATAGTATCAGATATTAAACTGCATTTGGCCTTCAACTTTGGTTCCGGCCTACTAACGGTGTCTGCCCCTGCCTGGTGTTGTCCTCAACTGAATAAAGCTGTGCTTCAACCTTCTGTTCCAAATTAAGATTTTTAAAAAAGAAATTGGCTGTTCCGGCCTACTAACGGTGTCTGCCCCTGCCTGGTGTTGTCCTCAACTGAATAAAGCTGAGCTTCCACCTTCTGGCTCTTATTAACTGCTGTTTTTTTAAAAATTGGCTGTTCCGGCCTACTAACGGTGTCTGCCCCTGCCTAGTGTTGTCCTCAACTGAATAAAGCTGAGCTTCCACCTTCTGGCTCTTATTAACTGCTGTTTTTTTAAAAATTGGCTGTTCCGGCCTACTAACGGTGTCTGCCCCTGCCTAGTGTTGTCCTCAACTGAATAAAGCTGAGCTTCCACCTTCTGGCTCTGATTAACTGCTGTTTTTTAAAAAATTGGCTGTTCCGGCCTACTAACGGTGTCTGCCCCTGCCTGGTGTTGTCCTCAACTGAATAAAGCTGAGCTTCCACCTTCTGGCTCTGATTAACTGCTGTTTTTTTTTAAATTGGCTGTTCCGGCCTACTAACGGTGTCTGCCCCTGCCTGGTGTTGTCCTCAACTGAATAAAGCTGAGCTTCCACCTTCTGGCTCTGATTAACTGCTGTGGCTGTGGCTGGTGTTCATAGGAGAAGATGATTGTTGCTACATATTGCAGGGCTGAAGCTATTGACTATTGAAGCAAGTAAAAAGTAGAAAAAAATGTTTAAAAAAATATTAAAAAAATCTAAAAGTTCAAATCAACCCCCTTTTGCCCAATTCAAAATAAAACAACAAAAAATACTCATATTTTGTACCACTGACTTCAGAAAAGCTCGATCTATCAAATATAAACTAAATTAATCACATTGGTGAACGACGTTAGAAGGAAAAAAAATGAAAATGACGGAAATACGGTTTTTAGTTGCCACAACATTGCAATAAAATTCAATAACAGGCGATCAAAACATAATATATGCCCAAAAATAGTATCAATAAAAACATTACCTTGGCACAGAAAAAATAACCCTCACCCAACCCCAGATCCTAAAAAATGGAGACACTACGGGTCTCAGAAAATGGCAGCATTTTTTTTTTCTTACAAACTTTGGATTTTTTTTTCACCTTTTATATAAAAAAGAAACTATACCTGTTTGGTATCTAAAACTCATAATGCTCTGGAGACTCATAATGGATGGTAATGATCCGTCCATGTGTCCTGGCCCTATTTGACCTGAGCGATCGCCTGTGCACATGGGGGGTGTGCAGCTGATCTCCACCGTGTGTCAGCTGATTCTGACACAGACTGCTCCTGGCACTTTAACCCTTGAAATGCTGAAATTGAACACGATCGCAGCATTCTTGGAGCAGGCTGAGGACTGACAGCCCCTATGCCTTTGGATTGGAGACCCCACGGTGTGACGCGGGGTCCCAATCGCTGCCATGGTGATGACGACATGTGGGTCACTACAGCTAGGAAACTTGAGGATCATGCGCAGTGCATGATCAGCAAGTCTCTCTGTCAGTGCAGAGCTGACAGTTTTTGCAGCATGGAGACGCTACTTCATCTCCATTCTGCAGAAGCGAATTGCACTTTTTCTGCAATTTCACCACACTTGGATTTTTTTTTTCCATTTTCTAGTAAAATATATGGCAAAATCAATGGAATTGTTCAAAAGCACAACTCGTGCCACAAAACAAGCCCTCATACGGCCATATTGATGGGGGAAAAAAAAGTTTTGGCTATGGGAAGTAGGGGAGCAAAAAAAGAAAACGCAAAAATGGAAAATGCCAAGGTTGTGAAGGGGTTAAAAAAAAGGCACAAAGCCAGTTCCTGTGGCTTAGGAGAAATTTCTTCAAAATCTCTGATATTAGAACCCAAGAATTGGCTATGACCAACAGATTCAGGAAAATGGGGTATCCACACCATGTTTCATACTCTGCCTATTCTCATGCGGAGAGACAAAATAGATAATCACTCATGAGTACACAAACAAGAAGACAGGACTTGGATGATATCACACAGAATTAAAAAGTATATAACATTCTGAGAAGACACAGGGGCATTCTACTTTCTGACCCAGATCTGAAAAACGCCATCTCACCAGTACCCACCATTACATTTAGAAAGGGGCATGTGGAAAGGCCAGCTGATGCAAATTTCCCAGCTTTATAAAACCCCAGCCTCGTCTAACCTTTTGCCAAAAAATAGCAGCCATGGGTTCTTCTAAGCAGCTGCCTAGAACTCTGAAAATGAAAATGGTGGAGGCCTATAAAGCAGAAGAAAGCTATAAGAAGATAGCAAAGTATTTTGAAGTTGCCCTTTCCTTAGTTTGAAATGTAATTAAGAAATGTGAATTAACAGAAACAGTGGAGGTCAAGATAAAGTTTGGAAGATCAAGCAAAATTTCAGTGCGAGCTGCTCGTTAGATTGCTAGAGAGGCAAATCAGAACTCTACTCGACTACAAAAGACTTTCCAAAAAATTTAGCAGACTCTGAAGTTGTGATACGTTGTTCTAGTGTTCAGAGACACCTGCACAAATATGGCCTACATGGAAGAGTCATCAGAAGAAAACCTCTTCTTCATTATCATCATAAAATTCAGTTTCAGAAGTATGCAAAAGAATATCTAAACAAGCCTGATGCATTTTGAAAAGTAGTCCTGTGGACCGATGGGATTAAAATTAAACTCATGGGTCACATTGATCATGTTTGTGTGGAGAAAAAATGGCATAGAATTTTAGGAAAAGAACATCTCGCCAACCCCTAAGCATGGGGTTGGATCAATCATGCTTTGGGGTTGTGTTTCAGCCAATGGCACAGGGAACATTTCACGGGTAGAGGGAAGAATGGATTCAATGAAATTTCAACAAATTATTGATGCAAACATAACAACATCTGTAAAAAAAGCTGAAGTTGAAAAGAGGATGGCTTCTACAAATGGATAATGATCATAAAAACAAGTCAAAATCCACAATAAACTAGCTCAAAAAGAGCAAGCTGAAGGTTTTACAATGACCCTCACAATCCCCTGATCTGCACATTTAAAATCTGTGGCTAGACCTCAAAATAGCAATGGATGCAAGACTACTCAGGAATCTCACAGAACTGGAAGAATTTTCCTAGTAAGAATGGAAGTAAATCCTTCAAACAAGAATTAAAAGACTCTCAGCTGGCTACAAAAAGCATTTACAAGCTGTGATACCTTCAAAACGGGATGCTGCTAGCTACGAACCATGCAGGATGCCCAAACTTCGGCCCATTTTCCGTTATATAATTTTTATAATGTAAAATGTAAAACATGAAAACATATCTATATTTTTGCTTAAAATATAAAGGAAATGTGTCATCTTTAACGGTAGGCCTTTCAGAGGTAATTTTGACTTCAACTTGCTTAACTGTTCACAATATCAGTAATTTTGACCAGGAGTGCCCAAACATTAACATGCTACTATATGAACTCTCAAATAGCCCCATAAGAAATGTATAATTATATAGCCTTTGTGTCACTTACAGTCATGGAGAAAGTGTTGGCATCCTTGAAATTGTTCCAGAAAATGAAGTATTTCTCCTAGAAAATTATTGTAATTACACATGTTTTGCTAAACACATGTTTGTTTCCTTTGTGTGTGCTGGAACAACACAAGAAAAGAGAAAAAAGGGCAAATTTGCTTTCAATGTTGATGTATGCCACACTAACCATCGAGAACAGAAAAAGGGGAAAGAGAACTGTCTGAGTACTTGAGAACCAAAATTCATGTTCTTTAGTCCACGATGATCAACATACTGTGAAGAGCAGAAGGGCAACAATGTTTTAAACTTTTGACTTTCAGTCTCCATTAGGGTTGAGCGAAATGGGTCGGCCATTTTCAGAAGTCGCCGACTTTTGGCAAAGTCGGGTTTCATGAAACTCGACCCGACCCCTGTGTGGGGTCGGCCATGAGGTTGGCGATCTTCTGAATCTGGTATCGGAATTCCGATACCGAGTTCCGATATGTTTGCGAT